>NC_059102.1:109435021-110061839 GCF_020740685.1 Jaculus jaculus
AAGAGTCAGGCAGGTGAGTGAGCCCTCAGACCACAGCAGCCCACCGTAGTCCAGATCCAGCCGAACAAATGCCTTCTGCTTGCAGCAGCCACCAAGCTTTAGGGTGGGAAGAGGAGGCTGACACCTTCTGGAGAGACGCAGCAGGAAGAGGTGGTGCACCTCCACCACACTGCCCTTCGGCTCTTCCAGCGGCTCAGGTCATGCTGACCAGAGAGCGCACCAGCGCACATACACCCTGCCATGGCAGTGAGCTGCCCACTTCAAGCAAAGTACACGCAGTAGATCCAGGAGGCTCCTGCTTCGGAGACTAATTTCTGACTCTTCCTAAGGGAGCCTCTGAAAGCACCACTTACTGCTGGAGCGCATAACAGAGAGCCCACTTCAGTGTCCTCTGACAAGAGCCAGGGCTGAGCTAGGTGGGGGGCTCGGGGAGTTCCCTAAACTCTACCCTGAGAAGCAAAGTCACTTATGCTGGGATGGGGCCCAGAAACCTGAAGTTGTAAACAGCTCCCTAAGGTTCCAGCACACCTCCACACGTAGAGCATCAGATCACTGAGAGAGATCATTTCCCTTAGTATTTCTGGAATGCATCTTTCAACAGTGAATTTCCGTTCATCAGAATATACTTGTGTGTCATTATACTTGGCAGACACATCCAAGTGTAGTAATAGTTAATGGAATTTGTAACTTACGTGCCTATTTCCAACACACATTAAAGAAAGCTGACGATATTTAACATAGCTAATAAAATCATCAGAATAGAGGCAGAACATTTGAGACAACAGAAAAGACTATTTAAAAAGCCCTGACTAGTAGACTTATTTAAATGAGTAGCTGTGAGTTTTTCAGCATAAAATGTGAAGAGAAAGACAATTAGTATTTAACTTCTTTTTGACAAATGAAAATATACCAAAATATCAGTAGGGACTTTTTTTCTTTACAGTTGAATTCTGAAAGGGACTTAATTATATAGACCCTTCACACAAATAATTTTTAACATAATGGAAAATAAGCTAATGGGTGAGGTGATTTTTTTTCTGAAGCAAATTTCTAAAAGGAACCTAGTTATGGAGGTTCTACTGCACAAGGGATTTGGAATGACACAGAGCTGAGGACCTAAGAGCCCAAGTGGAAACAGGTTATTTCTCATGCATCTACTAACCCATAAACTGGGGCTGGGGTTGTAGTCCAGCGAACTGAGGATTGAATCCAGCAGGCTGCCCAGCCCCGCTAGAAACCCTGTGCTCTCGGCAGTGAACACAGAGGGATGAGCGCCTGGCCCACAGCTCCTCAGTATTGTTCCTTGGAGCAGAGGGAAGCAACGCATGCCTGTTGGGAACAGACTGGACCTTCCACAAAAGCTGGTGAGTGGTCCTGAAATAGCACAGCATGGGCTCTCCTGTACCCCCAACCCTGCCTGTGGACCAACGGGAGGACTTACCTATTTTGTTTTGTTTTTGTTTTTCATATTAGGGTCTTGCTCTAGTTCAGGCTGACCTGGGATTTACTATGTAATCTCAGGGTGGCCTCAATCTCATGTCCATATACCTCTGCCTCCCGAGTGCTGGGATTAAAGGCGTGAGTCACCACGCCCAGCAGTAGGACTTATCTGTAAGCATTATAGAGGAGTCCACAGAGAACAAGCACCTTGCTACCGGAAGTGCTGCCACTGCACACGGGAGAGACCGGAAGCTCAGGGGGGCTGGAGCCCAGCGCTGGCCCCGCAGGACTTGACTGCTGGCTGGGCTTCTGCTCAGATAATCCAGCTGCCTTCTTCCTCTGAGCGGCAATCTGGGACAAAACGCTGTCTATGCTGCCACCTGAGGATGCAGAAATAGAAATGAGTCATGGGTATGAGTTCTTCCTGTCACACAGCCAGTGTGAGCCATCCTGTGCTGTCTTGGTGAGGCCGCACTCAGGGATCACGATGACAAGACTTCTACATGAGGACCTGGGGGGGGGGGGCGGGGGGGGAGCAGAGGCTACCACACTGCAAAGCATCAGGAGGAAAGTGGGAGAGGCAGGGCAGCTGAGATCCAGCTAGTCCACACTTCTCCCTGGACCAGCATCTCAATAAATCCCAGACTCCACGGTCCTCCACACGCTCTGCTTCCACTTACACCCTCGCAGCCATTTTCATATCTCTGCTTCCCCAAATCTCCTGTAACCTTGAGTCATTACAGAGAGAGGGAGAAGGGGATAGTAGCCAGGGCTGGGGGGCTCACTAAGCGGCGGATATTCACGGAGCATGTGTGGCTTACTATGTCCCAAGTGCAAACACTTTACACATATATTTTTTTAAAAGCCCTGGGCTGGAGAGGTTGCTTAGTGTTAAGGCACTTGCCTGTGAAGCCTAAGGACCTAGGTTTGATTCTCTAGTATCCACGTAAGCCAGAGGCAAAAGGTGGTACATGTGTCTGGAGTTAGTTTGCAGTGTCTAGGGGCCCATGTGCACACTTCCCCTCCCCCCCCAGCTAGAAAAAAATAAATAAAAATTTTTTTTAAAAAAAGAAAGTCCTACTGGAGGGCAAAGCAGACCAACAACCCCAAAAACCGCAAGCCGCCTGGGCCATGGGCTCAGGTCTATAATCCTGGCTACTTAAGAGGCAAGTTCAAGGTCTGCTTGAGCTGCGTGGAGAGTTGGAGGCCAGGCTGAGCAACTCTGTGAGCAACGTCTCAACACTAAGTGTGAGTGCGTGCCTCACTTCAATGCCCCAGGTTGAATCCTTAGCACCTAAATAAATAAAACAAGAGAAACCCAGGCAAGAGCTGACCTGCCATCCTTGTTCCAGGGACACCAGCTCATCGCTGAGCATGCGACTCACAGCTTGGAAGTATCACCTAGGCCTATTTGCAGAAGCAAGAATCTAAGGACAGCCTCAGAGTTCAACACGAGGGAGTGAGCCACCGCGTGATCCCAATGCTCTGTGGTAACCGAAAAGTGTCAGTAGCAGAATGTGAACCGACATAAGGTGGCACTCACAACCTCACAATGTGTGGAAAGGAATAAAAACAGGTCACAGAGCAGGCTGTAGCTCGTCATGATGTGCACGTGTGAGAACAGCCTCTGAAGTCTGACCACCCGGGTTCAAGTCAGAGCGTGATCCTGGGACCGTCATTTCACTGAAGTCCCAGCTCCCCCACATGTACAATGACTGGGCTTCTGTCTTTTGTGGTCCTTGGGCTTGTCTGGTCTTAATACTTTTTCTGCCAGAAGCATGAATGCCTTGTGCAGTGCAGGTGTGCTCCTCATGAACCGCCCCTTGTCAGTCTTGGATGCCCTGGGAGGATCTGGAAGTTTGCTGGAGCCCAGAAGACCTGCAGGGCACTCTGCGTGGAGACATCCTGCCTCCAGCTCAGGTGCAGGAGCCTGGGCACATCTCTGGCCCACTTGGAGCTTCAGTTTCCTCGTGTGTTTAGAAAATTTTATCAGGAACAAAAAAAGCATTATGGATTGTACAACCTCCTTCACCACCACCTTCATTCCGGGGGGGGGGGGTGTAAAAGAAACCATGAACTCAGGGCTGGATAGATGGCTTAGTGGCTAAGGCACTTGGCTGCGAAGTCTAAGGACCCAGGTTTGATGCACAAGGGTGGCACATATGTTTGAAGTTTGCAGTGGCTTGGGGCCCTGGCACATCCATTCTATCTAACTCTTTCTCTCTCTCCTGCCCAATAAATAAACAAACCACATATATATATATATATATATATATATATATATACACACACACACACACACACACACACACACATACATACATACATACATACATACATACATACATACATACATACATACATACATACATGAAACCCTGAATTGTTAATTGAAAATCCCTCAGCCACACCAAGAAGTGGCTCCTGGGCAGCCATTTCTGGGACTGTGATGGAGTTCAGAGGAAGCTGGCACCCTCAGGCTGGGCCTGCCCTACCTCCCCAAGGGGCCCGTGGCTACTCACCTGAGCGATTATGCAGCTCCCCACCGAGTCTGCTTATGCCCCCAACTCCACTGGAACCCCCCGAGGAATGAGGAGAATGGTTGAAGTTCCCCGAGCTGCTGGGAGAGGCAGGACTTCTGGAGATGCTGGGGAATTTCACGGACCTGATAGCAGCCTGCAGTAACAAGGCAGGTGAAGGAATTAGAATAGCCTTCTCTCTTGCTGATACCTAACACCCCAGTACCCACCTCACCCTGCCTGCCAAGGTCCTCCAGGGGACACAGCTCACATCCATCTGCTGATCTCAAGCTAGGCACCACACCCCACAAGTCAGCTGCCTTCAATCTCATCAATTTGAGTGACGAGGAAGATCTGCCTGTGCCACCCACTGAAATGCCAGGATGGCCACAGCATAGCCTTGACAGCCACCCTCAGCCAGCCTGCCTGTGCCGTCGTTCAGCCTGCAGTGCCTCCTCTGGCCCAGCTCTACCGTGTCCCTACAATCAACGCTCCTGCAGTACAGTGCCCTGTTTCACCCCTCTGCATGGACCTCCTGGGTTCCTGGCCAATCCCTTCATGTTTCAGGGCCTCTGTACCAACTCCCCTCCCCCATCTTCCTAGTGGCATCTTGCCATTTAGTCTCAGTGTGCATCCCTGCCAAAGAGGCCCAGGCTTAGCTCCCCACCACCCCAATGTCCTCTGTCCCTGGGCGTTTATCTCTGACCACAACTCATGAATGCAATTTAGCATGTTTTCTCTCTGTGCATTACCACTAGTGACCCAACAGCTTCCTGCCACCCCCAGAGACCTGCTCCCCTCTATAATCCCTGTCCCCAGTCCTGGTCTGAGGACCTTAGAAGCTGACTGGAGGTTGCACTAGGCTGAGTGGTGGCCAAGGAAGAGAGGTTGGTGCCCTCAACTCCTGAACATATGAAGACTGACCTCCTGAGGCCCAGTGACCATGATCTCAGAGGTGCTTGCTCAAAGTGTGCTTGCTTGATGGCGGATACCCCAGCAGCTTGTACTGGATTACCTGGAACACCCTAAATATAATGTGGTATCTCCTTGTGAAACAGACAAGGTTCGGAACAAAGAGGAGGCCACATGGCCGCAGAGGGAGACAGAGGTAATGACAGACTGTGACCCTGTGAATACCAACACTGCTTCCAGGTTTCTGGTCTCCAGGACTGTGAAAAAGCATATGTGGCTATTTTAAGTGGTCCAGCTCAGGGAGATCTGTCACGGAGATCATAAGAAGGTTCTGTGGGACCCCACAGGGCACTCAGGAGGGCTGTGACAAAAAGCAAACATGGCAATGCAGCCCCCCCACCACCACCCGCACGCTCCCCCTGCTGGGGTGGCACTGCAGCTGCTCGGTAGCTCTGACATCACTGTCTCTGGATGCCCACTCCAGCCCCCTTCCTCACACACATTCATTTTCTGAGCTTCCAGGCTTCCTGATGATTGCCCTGCGCAGTGTATGGTGACTCTCTCTAGACTCCCAGATCTGGACTTCTCTAGGGCAAGGGGGACAGGCTGCACTCCATGCTAGAATGTGGTGGACGTTCCATAAGCAGATGAAGCAGGTGACGTTGACGTCCGCACCTCAGAGAAAGAGTACATTTTCCAGAACACACCGCCACGGGAAGAAGTGCCAGAGATGATTCTGTGACTGCGACAACCCCAAGTTAAATAAAACAGTCCTGTCTGATTTGCACACATCCAAGACACCAGGCTGTGGTCTCCACTAGTGATCTGACAGTGTCCAGCCGCAGGCGCAGCCATGTCTCACAGGCATAGTGAGGCACCGAGTTTCTGCAGCCACTGGGCCACCATGGCAGGGCGTGTCCTAAATCCCTGCCTACAGCTTGCCTACTCACAGCAACTGCAGGGTAGACAAGGCTGCACACAGAGACCACCCCCACACTGACGGGCCACCCCAGGCAGGACAAAAGCAGACTAGGAGCGCTATGTTGGGGAACCTCTGCGCTCAAAGGCAGAAGCGTTACTCTCCTAGGAAAGTACTGGGAGTGTACACAGCGCCTTCTAGTGGCTGCCCTTGTAACAGCCCGGAGCCACAGTGTATAGCATGGGGCTTTAGAGACTACAACCTGTTTTCTGTTTTCCCACCTGGTGCATGAACTTCAGCTAGTCTCTTCCCAGTTTCCTCACAGGCTGAAAAGGAGGCTGGAGAGATAAAATGTGTACTCAAAACTGTGTTACTTGGAGCACCAGGGTCCAGAGAGAAGAGCGAGGTCTCTCTCCACCAGCAACATTTTTATCTTTCATTGTTGAGTTCCTTAGCAGCATTCTTAGACAAAGGGACATGACTCACTTCAAAGGACAAAGCAGTTCTAACCCAGGCTGAGTCAATCTGGGGTCCCTCAGCCTTCCACACACCGTTCCTGTGTGTGATGTCAGTGCACATATATCAACTTGATGACTTACAGTGTCTGTAGTCCCGCCACCCATGGGATGGGCCCTGCTGGCTCTTGGAGGCAACACAGTCTTCGTGGGGTCAGCCTTCCCATTGTGACGTGTCCGGGACCTGTCTGAGCTCCACAGCTCAAAGCTGGACGGGGGCAGGAAAGGTGGGATGACAGCCTTCAGCTTGTCACTCGGGAGTCGGGGGAAGGGAGCTCCATTTCGCAGCTGAAAAAGACAGGCCAGGGGTTAGAGGGACCTAGGGGGAATCTCATGCTGCGGGGAAGGATCTAGATTCCCCGGCTCTGTAGACAATGACACTCCGTCCATCCCTCCACTGGAGCTAGGAGCCCAGATGACATCCCAGGTTCTCCTACCAGTAACCTCACCACACCTATGCCTGCACTGAGGCAAGATCTGGATGGGGATAGGGGACAGAGGGATGAGGAGACATAAGACACCCTGGAGTGGGGAACACGGGGTGGCACTCTTCTGTAGTGCTGGAGAGAACTGAGCCCAAATGACTGCAAAGGAGAGCAGGGCAGAGAGCATTCCAGACATGCAGAGGTGGATTGTGTGCAGGCCTGGAACCCAGGGGTGCTGAGCTAAAGGAGAGCAGCATGAGCTGAGATCCTGGGGCGGGGGTGGGAGGGGCAGGAGCTGAGGGCCTCAAGAGTCCAGCCACACTTGCTCCTGCACCTGCTGCCTCCTGGCCCACTCCAGCAAGCCACACCGCTGCGGCTCACAATGCTGACTCTGACTGCACTTCACATTTTGAACATGTTCTGGGAGGCGCAGTACAAAGTCCACACAGCCATGACTGTCGGGCTCTTCAGGAGCAGCATTCACATGGGCCGTGCTCGCTTTAATTAAGAAAACACAGAGAACACGGAGCCAGATGGTGCTTCGTGGGGACAGGCATCCCACAGTCAAACCTGCCTGGGGGCGGCCGGGCAGCATCTCTGCACCAATGGCTGCAAATGCCCACCCAGTGGCCATCAGGGCCACAGGCCAGCCGCTACCCACTGTGGGGACAGCGAGTGAGAGCACTGGCGCCCTCTGCTGCACACATGCAGTGGGGACAGAAGCATGCGGGCCCGGAAGGCAGGCCTCCTGGGCTCCCACGTACTGGCTGTTTGTCTGAGAGTCTGAACAAGGGCTGCCCCTCTGGAGTCAACCAGCCGTCCCAGTCTGCGGGGAGACTGGCATGACACTCCGAGGCCGACTCGTCACGGATGGCTACTTTCACAACCTGGGTGATGGGATGAAATCGCTGTAGCTTTCCTGGAAGCCAGTGGCCTTCACCTCCTTTGCTGAGGAGTTCTGCTTCTAGATTCACCCCCAGGACTAATTTGGAAGTAGGGGGGATGGCGGTAGAAGGACATTCATAGAGATGTTAAAATAACTAACAAGTAGAACCTCAAATTCCCATAGGCTGGTCCCAGATAAAGTCATTCTGTGATGGAATGTCTGTCATGTGGCCATTAGATCTGACGTGGCTAGAATGCTCAACGACGTGGGAAAATGGCCATGGCCAAGTGTTAGTCAGTCAGGTGCAGCACCAAGAGGTGGGGATAAGAGTGCTGGCCTTGCATGGTTCTTGAGAGATGAGATGAGTCACCACACATGAAATGCCAACCGTGGCTGCTATTTAATGGCTCAGTGCTATTTGCTGTGATTACATACAAAGCGATTCCACAATCACAGGTGCTATAAAGGCTTCGAGATAATACTCAAAGAATATACACCAGACACCACCATGACGCACCCTAGGTGCGTTATCAGTTTTAAACAAGACTTTACAGTTCTTGTTTAAAAATACACACACACACACACACACACACACACACACACACACAGAGGTAGGCAGGCAGGCAAAGGGGGAGGGCGCACCAGGGCCTCTTGCCGCTGCAAACAAACTCCAGATACATGTGCCACTTTATTCATCTGCCTTCATTTGGGTTCTGGGTATCAAATCCCAGTCTGTCAGGCTTGTAAGGAAGCACCTTTAAGTGTTGAGCATTTCTCTAGCCCTAGAGTCCTTCTTGATACCCAACTGCATCTCCCAAATTTCCTATAACAGTATTTCCCTCTTCATAGTGGAAGTACTCATTGCTGTGTAATAACATGATCAAATGCCAGGCTGCCCGAGCCTCCACGGCCAGCCCATCAATTTACACCTGTTGGCCCTGCAGGGTGTGTGGGCAGATTTGGCCAGGCGCCACTCTGCGCCCTACAGTTCTGCTGATGCCTGGGTCTTGCAGGTGAGCTCCCCAGCTCCTCCATCCTCAGCAATACTGCCCTCTGCTGGCCAAAACTAGGGTCTTGTCACTAAAGGGGCTTGAACTCTGCGGCTCTTATACCTCAGAACACCAAGCCAGGCAGGGTGAAAGAAGCATACTCAGGGCCACTCAGCAGTGTGAATTCTGGGCCCCACACTAGGCTAAGTCCTGGGGAAGTGATCCCATTTAAAAGCCACAACCGTGATGGATAACACCCCCTAAATCTGACTGCAGCCTGTCCGCTAGTACCAACCTCCCACATCTTCCTATGCAATGACATCCATAATATTTACAAGGGCAAACGAATGCTGGAATCGACTTCACTGCCCAGGTTCCTGTGCCATGTGAGGTGGTCATGTGGCTACATTTTAACCAATCTGACATGAGCAAAAATTCATATGTGTGTGTGTGTGTGTAAAGGAAACTGTATGCATGTGGTATGTAAGTATGCATACATATAAATGTGCATGTGTGTGTACATGCATGTGGAGGCCAGAGGATAACCTTGGGTGTCATCCTCAGTAATGTTGTCCACCTTTTTTTGAGACAGGGTCTCTCACTGGCTTACAGCTTACCAATTAAGGCTAGACTAGCTAGCCAGTGAGCCCCAGGGATCCCCTATCTTCACCTCATCAGCACTGGGGTTAGAGGTATGTTCTACCATGTCCAGCATCTCACAGGGAGGGGATGAAACTCAGGTCCTTGTGCTTCAAGGCAAGCACTTCACCCACTAAGTCATCTCCCCAGCTATTCAGGTAACTTATTTTAATAAAACATCATTTTAATCTTATGCAAGTTTTTAAACATATTTTAAAAAATATTTTAGTTTTATTTATTTGAGGGGGGGCTTCTTGCTCCTGCAAACAAACTCCAGACTCATGTGCCATTTGTGCATCTGGTACGTAGGTACTGAGGAATGGAACCAGGGCTTTTTTTAAAAAAGTGCCTTAACCACTGAACCATCTCTCCAGCCTTTCAGGGAACATCTCTAAAGACAAGCTGGCATGTGCCATGGCACCTGTTTCCCTGCTCTTTTCAGTGACTGGACTGAGGCAGTGCGATGGTTAATCTGGACTGTCAAGTTGCTTACACTGAGAAGTGTCAAGGAGATTCATGAGCCACGCCTCTGGGTGTGTCTGAGAGCATTGCCAAGAGAGGATTAACTAAAGAGGGAAAACAGCCTGGAATGTGAGCAGCACCATCCACCAGGTTTGCACCATTTCCAGATGAAATAAAGGGAAAAAGGAAAGAGATGGTCAGGGCTGACATTCTTTCCTGCTGCTTCCTGTTACATAAGTGAACAGTTTTCCTCTGCCATGATGTTTGACATCATCACAGGCCTGTCACCATGGAACCAAGTGACCATGGAGTGAAACCTGTAACTGTAAGCCAAAAAGAACCTTTCTTATTTTTTTAAAAAATATTTTATTTATTCATTTGAAAGAGAGAGAGAGGAGGAAAAGAATGGGTGCAACAGGGCCTGCAGCCACCACAAACTCCAGATGCATGCGCCACCTTGTGCATCCGGCTTACATGGGTCCTGGGGAATCAAACCTGGGTCCTTTGGCTTTGCAGGCAAGCACCTCAACTGCTAAGCCATCTCTCCAGTCCCCTTTCTTCCTTTTAAGCTACTGTGCTCAAGAATGCAGCGAAGCAAAGTCTAGTAAACACAGACTAGGAGCACAGCTCTGGTAGCCTTCTGACTGTGAGGGGACCTTGGGAGTGAGCAAGCGGGCACGAGAGCAAACGGGTACGAGCTGAGGTCATAAAGTCCATGGAGCTGGGGCCTATGCCTGAGCTCAGTGGTGGGTTTATTTATGCCTTGCCACTTGGGAACCTTTTGTCATTCATAGCTGAGCTTCATCCTGACATACAGAGGGCTGAGATCATTGAACCGAGGCCTCTCTGGGAGGAAACCTACGTTCCTCCACCCACATCCATCATGATGGGTCTTCATGCCTATGCTGGTCATCAATCCTGTTCCTCTGGTGCCCACCTAAGAACATGGCTGGAACTTAAATCTAGCCACCAAGGGCTGGAGAGGTCGTGTGCAGTTGACAAAGTGCATGTCGAACACGCACACAAAAGAAACCCCATATTTGGCCCCCAGCATTGCGTAAGCCAGGCATGGTGGTGCATGCCTATAATCTCAGCACTAGGGCGGTAGAGGCAGGAAGATCAGGAGTTCAAGAGCATCTTCAGCTACATATTGAGCTTGAGGTTAGCCTGGGCTACAGAATAAAAAGACTCTGGCTCCCAAGCAGCAGCAGGGCCTTGCCCACAACTCAGGGCTGGCATCTGCTCCAATTCCTTGGGGCTAGAGCTCCAAGGATGTTCATCCACCTTTATGGGCACAGAAAGACAAATACCTACATCCCTCCCTGAGAATCAATGAGCTAGCGATCAGCAGAACCCCCAGTGCTTTTAGAGGAGCCCCACTCACCATGGTCGTCAATAATGCATCTTCCTTCTCTCCTCTCAGGCTCCCGGCTCCTGCAAGATAAATGGAGGCTTCCTGAAATGGCCCACCCTATGGCCATGGCTCGAGGAGTGGCAGCGGAGGGCCCACATCCTGGAAAACGGGCTCTCCTGAGTGATTAAATATTTAACAACAATTGGTATTCAATATTCTAATAGACAGAAGGCATTTAAGCATTATCTTGGAGCATGATTTCAGCTTTTCCAGAAACTGCTGCTGTTCTAGGTCAGACAGTGGAGTGCCGAACTCAATAGTCTGTCTCTGAAAACAGTGGTGCCAAAGGAATGGGTCCAGGATGGGAATCTAACCATCACAGGGAGCTTAACTCATCCATTTCCCCTTAGGTGTGGAAATCTCCTCAAGTAACCTGGTAAAGTCACCCAAGTAGTTGGGTGGCCCTCATGGAAGGGAGCTTACTACCTCACTGAGAGCTCGTTCTATTTCAAAATACTTTCCGTTCCACTGGCCAATCACATTGGACAAGTGGAGAAACCCTCCATCAAAGGCAAAGGTAGGCAGTGCCTGGCCTGGGGATCCCCAATAAGGAGCACACAACAGCACCGTACTCCAGGACTGCATGGGCCGCTGCCGCCCCTCCCCCATCACACTCGGCATTACACCTGCCTACGTCTAGTCTTCCTGTGACTGGCAGCCGCTTCAGTGTCTCCTCTTGACATCGTGGCACCCTGAGAGGAGCCCAGGAGGTGGCAACCAGGGCCTTGGTACCGGCTCAGCCCCTGTTGCAAATCTACGTGCAGCCCCTCCTCACCACTGTCTTTGGTCCTGTGGTCCACCTCAGGGGGCCCAGAACAGCTGGTCCTGTCCTGGGGGGCCGCCCGCATCGTGGAGTCCAGGGCCGGCTCGGGGTCATCGGAGAAAGGCAGGAGCTGGCTGCCGGCCAGCCCGCGGGGCAGCGTCTGCATCAGCTTGAGCTTGCGGAACCTATTGGACATCCGGTTCCACCAGGACTGGGTAGGGGAGGGAGGGCACAGGTCAGCTACAGGGACAGCAGGGTGGGTCCAGGAACAGCACCCCCATTTCACATGGCCTCCCCCTTCCTGGGTGCCAGGTAGACATTTCTCAACCACAGCCCCCTTCCCACCACTGTGCTGCTCTGAAAGGCAGACTGGGGGGAGATGCCACACCCCTCCCCCACCAATGTTTCTCACTGACTCAGTCTCCCCGCTATCAGCAGAATCACAGAGCCAGAAGGGCAGCTTAAGGCTTACACTCCCTCACAGAATGGGAGACTCAGAGACAGGCAGGCTATAAAGGCAACTTCAAACACCCTGCCATGGACGGCTGCCTACTTCTGCCCATGCCAACGACACCTGAGGGGAGTCAGTGACCATAGCAAGGCCTGAGAGGTCTGCTGAGGCAGCTCATCCTCTCTCCACAGGAAGGGGGGAGGAAGAGAGAGAGAGTGAGTGCGTGCGTGTCTGTGTCTTGGGAGGGGGGGAACTGCACCTCAACACTGCTTAGAGGCTTCTAGCAACCCACACGGGGCGAGATGCAGGCCACAGGACGCGAGCAGACGACGCTGTGAGGGGCACTGGGGAGCCAGCAGGACAGAGGCGGGTCAGAGCAGGGTGACAGCATGAGGAGCCACAGAGCCAGACAACGGTCTGTGTTCTCAGCAATAAGGTGCGTTTGGCTTCCAGCAAGTAGAGTGGCACAGGGAAGATGAGAAACCCATGCAGCAAGATTTCGCTTGCCGTCAGAATAGAAACTGGGTTTTAGACCTTGCAGAAAGAAGCCAAGGACCTCCAGGCTCTGGGACCCCTGAGTGACAGAGTCGGCAAGTGTCTGCTGGGGGGAAGTGCCACAGACCCCGTGCAGCATGTGTGACATGTGGCCAGCTCAGGACTACATCCTGCATGGGTTTAAAAACTCTCTCTTCATTTAATCCCAGCACTCGGGAGGCAGAGGTAGGAGGATCGCTGTGAGTTCGAGGCCACCCTGAGACTACATAGTGAATTCCAGGTCAGCCTGAGCCAGAGTGAGACCCTGCCTCGAAAAAACCAAAAAAAAAACCCAAAAACTCTCTCTTCATGGAAAAACTGAAGGATGGGGATGTAGCTCAGTGGTAGTGTTTACCAAGCATGCTTGAGGCCTTGGGTTCAATCCCCGGTACCACAAAAATTAAATATGTGGGCATACACACTTGTTGCACAGCAGTTGGAGCTACCCCAGGATGCTGTGATCAACCTGGTTTGTCTGGTCCTCTTTCCTACAGCTCTCTCCTGCCCACTTGCCAGCCATGCTGAGACCCCCAGCTAATCCAGCCTAGGTGCAGCAGTCTCCCCACCCTACCCCATCCCAAACCCCTTTTAGGCAGAGAAGGCAAACCTTTAGCCCACCCTTGTCATCGGGTAGCACTGGGATGCTCCAGGGCTGTCTGACCTTCGAGGGGGGCAGGGGCGGCGGGTGGCTGGGCCGCGCTTTCTCCTTATTCACCTGCATGCACACAGACGCCAGCAGCCGAACAAGTTCCGTGTCTGTGGACACAAAAGGTACTGCCTTACCCGCCAACTGGTCAGCCTGACCCTGGGCTGGGGCCCGAGTCAACCCTGTCAGCAGTAGCACTCTGTCCTGCAGCACCAGGGTAGAGGTAACCCCATAATTCCCAGATCAACTCCCACTTCTCCCTCTGATCTTCCCAGGTGTAAGACACAAGCCCCAGGGTTTACCCTGCTTCACCAGACAGAATCCCAGAAACCTTGGGAGGGCCCATTGAAAAGGCAGGGCTCTAACACCCATGGGTGAACAAATAAGACACCCAGAGGACCCTCCCTGAAGGCTGGTGCAGGAAGGGTATGGCCAGTGGAGTCCATGTACCCTTGACACCTGAGGATGACTTCCCAACTAACACACGGGCTTCACAGGTGGTCACGGGGGCGGTGCTGGCCCGGCTCCCCGAAGGTTCAGAGGCTGACCTTGGTTCCTCTGAATAACTCACCGGGGTCATTCAGCAGCATCACCAGATCAAAGGCCGTGTACCCATTTTTGGCTCGAAGCGTGACATCAGCCCCTTGATTCAGCAGATATTTGACAATTTCTTTATTCCTGAGGAGAAAAAAGGGCAGTTAAGTTTCCTGCTGCTATTTGGATAACTAGTATCCTTCAAAGGTCCATGCGACAAAAGCCTGGTCACAAGGAGGTATTGTGGATCATCAGAGGCGACCTTATGGGGGTTACCAGTCACTGACGGTATGTCCCCCTTATGGGGCCCAACCTCTGTCTCTGCTTCCCAAATCAAGGTGAGAGCACTTGTTTGAACTTGCTCCTCCCCACCCCCATGCCACGGTCACCCTCACTGGGGTCCCAAAGCCATAGAATGCTTGGTTTTGGGCTCCGACCTCCAGAAGAACAAGCCAAAAGAAAGCTTTTCTCGGGGATGGGGAGGTGTCTCCATGGGGAAGAGTGTTTGCTGCACAAGCAGGGACCACAGCTTGGGTCCCAGCAACCATATAAAGCCCAAGCGTGGCCACACAGGCCCAGAACCCTACTGCAGAGCCAGGCAGAGACAGGAGGGTTCTTGGGGCTCCCCGGCCAGCCACTTTAACTGAAAGACAGGGAACTCCAGGTTCAGTAAGAGACACTCTCAGGAAAACGAGGTGGAAGAGTGACAGAGGATACCTGACATCTTCCTCTAGACTCCACACATGTGCACAGATACAAAAGATCGCTTTTCAGGAAACTGCCTCAGGTATTTTGTTAGAATGACAGGGAACTGACTAATCCACTCACAAAAAGCAACCATGTGGCTTTGTTCCTAGGCAACAGGCTGCATGATGTTAACTGCAGCGCTCGGTTGCCTAGGGTTTAAGCAGGGCATGGGCAGTTGCCGTCAGCTACCACCACTCACCAGGTCAGAAGCAATTCTGCTTTGAATCAGCCTTAACATTCCTTCCTCTACCAAGGGCTCTGTCCCCAAGCACCGCGGCCACACGGACCGCACTGCTGCCTACCCTGCCTCCACGGTAGGGCTTCCATGCAAGCCCAGGTTTGACAAGGAAGTCTGAGAATTATCGTATTCCTGAGGATGCAGGTGTGTGCTATGGTCAGCTGAAATGCACAAGGACAGACGCGCAAAGTGGCGCTTGCGTCTGTGGTTCATTTGCAGTGGCAAGAGGCCCTTGCACATCTATTCATTTTCATTTTCTCTCTCTCTGCTCACAAATAAAAAAAATATTTAAAAATGAAATGGGGTGAGGAAAGAGTCCCTAGATGAAGCGATACTATCTAGCAGCAGCAAGATGACCCCAGAGGGGGCCTGGGAGGAGGTGACAGCCCACCTGGCTGGGATGATCTGGTGAGAAAGGACTCATAAGCCTCCAGCTTGTTTGAAAGGTCAAGAACTCTTGCCACGAAGGCCACATGAAACCCAGGAAATGCAAACACTGTTCATGTCACAAAGGTCTCTGAAGCTCCAGGCAAGAACTCCCAATGAAGCAATCCCACAGCTCAGCTGATCCCAACCTAGAGAACTCATCATTCTGCCTACAATGCTCCCGCTGCAGGGGTTCTCACAGCGACTGAAAGACGTCCTGGTCTGGGCAAACCCGGACACAGGCAGGGCTGGCACGCTGCTTCCCTGGTCTCTGGAGGCCTCAATGTCCTCCTAGTCCTGCCTCTAGCATCTCAGGATAAGAAAGCCCATCCCAGGCCAGAGCACCTTCTCCACCTTGTTGTGGAGGGAGAGGATGACACAAACCCATGGTAGGTGGCCTGCATGAGTGCCGTCCAGCCATGCACACTGTCCTGCTTGTCCACATCAGCATGTCTCTCCACCAACAGCTGAACCAGGGGGAGCTGCCCTGTGACGGCTGCCAGCATCAGAGGGGTGGCCCCGTCTCCATTGACCAGGTTCACATGGTTGGGGTCTTCATCAGCAATCTCCTTAACCAGCTGGAAGTTTCCTGTCAACACAGCATTAGTCCAGGTGACCCACAGTCCTGTGTCTTGCTCTGGTCATGGGACCATGAAAGATAGGCCAAGGAGAACCCCATTCAATTCCCTGTCTATGAGAGGGGGAAACAACTGCCTGGATGAACAGAAGCACTGGTCTTAGAGAGCAGGCAGGGAGAGGGACAAAGGACAACGGGCCTGCAAAGGGAAGAGGAGGTCTGTCTCACTGTGTGGGGATATGAGAGGGATTCTGGGGATGGGATCTTTATCAAGGGAAACCCTAGGCTGAAGCGGAGGTCAATGGGGAGGGGAAAGCACAGCCTAGGGGGGATTCTGGGAGGACTTTCGGAATCTGTGGGTAGAATATTCTGATCAATAAGGCCTCTAAGACCTTCACTTCCCTGGTGAAAGCGAATCTGGAGAAACAACTTGTTTTCTTGTTTTGTTTTTGTTGCCATATTCTGTGTGTCAGACTGGGGAGATATGGCCCCAAAATACTTTCTGAAACACTTACCCATCTTGAGTGCGTGGAAAATATCAGGTCGTCTTTTCTCCTCATCTGGATGAACAGAGATGTTCACAGTTAGCTGTGGAAAGATTTATAGATGGCAAAGCTACGTGGGGTCACAGCACATCCTAGCTTTCAAAAGGATCAGCTGTCAGACAGGACAGAGGTTACTGCGGGCTTCGGAAGCCCTTCCAAGGGCGGGCTGCAGCCATAATCCCAGACTAAGGAACTATCCTGCTTAAGCATTACAAACTTTGGGTTGTTTTTACTTAAATTAAAATGTATGGCTTTTGAAAAACCTCAATGCTGTTAAGAACCTGAAAAAGAAACAGAAATTTTTTTCTTCTAAAACCTAACTATGTTACCACAGGATAACTCCAAGACCAAGCAGCCCGTGACACTGAGCAGCTGGGCTCAGGAGGTGATGGCTGTGGCTACCAAAAGAGTCAGTGGCAATTGCTGCCTTCCTGGCAAGTATCAGGAGTCTGAACGTGACTCCTGCCCAGGCCTGCAAACACAGCCGCCTGGTGGTGGTCACCAGTCAGATGTCTTCATGCTAAGCCCTGCTCCTGGCTGGGGTGGGATACCTCATGCCACCCACTTGAGCTCCTCCCTCCGTGCCTGGCCCAGTGGTGTCTCTGCCCCTGCCCCCAAACAGACATCCCCAGGGCTGGTTTCATGCTAGGAGTTGTAAACAAGACTCCTGTGGCCTTCTTGAATCCCGGGCGAGGACCAGCTGTGACAGATCCCTCGGACTCCTTTCCCTCAGTAGCTGGGAGGAAGCCTTAGCCCAGAGGGGGTGACGGTGAGTCTGAGTTGGGATGTACTTTTCTAGAACGGCCGTCCCTTCATTATTAACATGGGGAATCGCTTCATGCCACTAGGTTGCTACAGAGATCGGGGCCTAAAATAGAAAGGAAAATGCTTCCGAGCCATGAAGGCCTACTCAAGGAGCAGCACTGGTTTACTTCTCCCCCGTAGCCACTTGAGCCACCTACTGGAGTAACTCCATGATGCTCAATGGCAAATACAGCCACAGCCACACAACCACGTGTCTAATTTTGCATGGAAATAGTAACAAATCATGCTGCATCGCCTTAGTTCGTGCCTACGAGCCCAGTGTGCTGTGGGCTGGGGCCTTGGGCTAGCAAGACCTTCTGATAGAAGAGTGCTACCAGTCTTAGTGCTGGCTGCTAGTCACTGGCAGTTCTGGGGGCGGGGACAGCTGTGCCTCAAAGGTCCATGCCACTGGGATGGGCCCTTCCTTACTCTGGGCTGTATCAGAGCAGTTCCAGAGACGATGCTATGTCACCTGCTCCACCCACCATAAAACATGAGGACAGTGGGCGTGCCACAATGATAAAGACAGCTTTGGGGGGTCCTATTCTGCTGATCTAAGCAAAAGGCCAGGGAGTACCAAGGCCTTCGTAAGGGGTGGTTCCCTGGCATCTCATGGGAAAAGCTGGGACTATTACCATTATTTCAATGGCCTTTGTTATGATTGGCAACAAAGCCTTCACCCCTGATGTGACCCTCCTTAATGCTGTTCCCCAGGGCTAAATGGTTAGACTTCCTGGGCTCCAGAAAGTCACTTGCCTCGGGGGACCACCCCAGCCCTTTCGTTCTCTCTCTCTCTTTTTAATGAGAGAGCGCTGGCGCACCAGAGCCTCCAGTCACTGCAACTGAACTCTAGACACATGCACCGTCTTGTGCGCATGTGCGACCTTGCACACTTGTGTCACCTTGTGCACCAGGCTTAAGTACCATATGAAGATTCGAACATGAGTCCTTAGGCTTTGCAGGCAAGCACCTTAACCACTAAGCAATTTCTGCAGTCCTCACCCCAGCCGTTCCACATGACAGCCTGCATCATTCCAGAGCACTGGACCTCTCCTTTGCTCTCACCTGCTATTTCTGACTTCATGGCACTTATCCTCTCCCATATTATATCTTATTTATTTCCTATTTGTCCCTGTCTCGCCCTACAGAAGCCAAGATTTTCCAGGGCAAGGATCTGGGCCTCACTTGTTCACTGACATACCTCAGTAGTTCTGAATGGTCCCCATCACACAGCAGTCCTCCATAAATATTTGTAAAGGAACTAAAAGAAGTATGCCCAAAATTGTTGGGTTTGGGCTGGAGATGGCTTAGTGGTTAAGCACTTGCCTGTGAAGCCTAAGGACCCCAGTTCGAGGTTCGATTCCCCAGGACCCACGTTAGCCAGATGCACAAGGGGGATCACGCGTCTGGAGTTCGTTTGCAGTGGCTGGAGGCCCTGGCGCGATTCTCTCTCTCTCTGTATCTGCCTCTTTCTCTCTCTGTCACTTTCAAATAAATAAATAAAAATAAACAAAAAAAGTATTTTAAAGAAATGTTGGGCTGGAGAGATGGCTCAGCAGTTAAAGTGCTTGCTTTCAAAGCCTGATGGCCTGGGCTCAATCCCCCGTGCCCACATAAAGCCAGATGCACAAACTGGCACATGCATCTGGAGTTTGTTTGCAGTGGCAATAGGCCCTGGTATGCCCATACTTTCTCCCTCTGCTTACAAATAAATAAAATGTTTTTTAAAAAAGAAATGTAGTAGGGCTGGAGGGATGGCTTAGTAGTTAAGGCGTTTGCCTGCACTGCCAAAGGACCCAGGTTCGATTCCTCAGGACCCACATTAGCCAGATGCACAAGGGGGCACACCCATCTGAAATTCGTTTGCTGTGGCTGGAGGCCCTGGTTCACCCATTCTCTCTCTCTCTCCCTGTCTTTATTAGTCAAATAAATAAAAATTTAAGAAAAAGAAATGTAGTATAACAGCTTCCATTTATCATGTACTGCCTATGCCCCAGTGCTAAGATACTTTGGAAGCATGATGATCCAATGACTACACTGTGAGTACTTCATGAACGAGCACAATGGAGTCTTAAGAGGTCATCTGCCACATCCCGGGCCATGTGGCCAGAGCGAGAGAGAACCTCGAGCTAGGCCTGCTCAACAGCGCTGACTGCCAGTCCCGCTGGGTGACTGACACTGTGCTTCACATCCCACTGCACAGGACGAAGCGGAGGTTCTGAAATGCAACGAGCCCTGTGACAGTTTCACCAAGGACTGTTAGTTAAAACAGTGCGTTTGGTGCCAGAAAGATGGCAAAGAGGGAAAACATTCAAACCCCAGAGGAAGCCAGGCTCACTAATTTTGTACGAACTGGTCCTTGGGGATTGATGGCTTGTTCTGAAGCAGAAGTTGACAAACTCCAGTCTTGAGCCAAACCTGCTGGCGGCTGTGTCTGTGCTCCCAGGTCAGTGGCACCCGGCCACAGCCGCTCGCTGACATGTTAGGTACAGCTGCTTTACTGCAGCAAGAGCTGATCACTGCAAAAGAGATGCTATAGCCCACAAAGCCTAAAATATTCACTATGTCTTTTACTGAGCACACGCTGCTGACTTCTCCTCTAGAAGGACCCACCGGGATCACTGGCACTGGGGCCACCTGCTCAGGGAGAAGAGCTCTCACTCTACACGTTTCCATGCTCTTCTCCAGAGCTACCGGACCAGGGCTGCAAGAGGGTCACAGGCCCTAAGTGTTAACAGGCACCCTCCCACCATCTGTGGACATCCCACGACTCAAGGACAATGTAGGGTGGTGCCCTGACTTCTGCCATGCCCTTCTGGTTGGGCCAAGCTTTGCTTTAATCTCTTACGCACCACTTGGGGTTTTCTGCGAGGCCACGGCATTGGCAATGGGGTAGTGCTGCCTGACCTGTTTTGGGCCTGACAGTGGTCAGTGGGTCCAGGTAGTCAGCCAGGTCCCTGTGCTTTCGGTCAAGGGCAATCTCAAAGGCAGTCTTCTCCAACACGCTGAGGTGGTCTGGGTTGGCTCCTTTCTCCACCAGCTGCTGCACCACACTGAGTTTCCCAATGAGGGCTGCCAGCATCAGTGGGCTCCAGCCCACTGTCCGGGCTGCGTGGTTGGGGTCTGCGCCCCACTCCATTAGTAGGCGCACGACAGCCTCATGTCCATGCTGGATGGCGGCCATCAGGGCCGTGATGCCCAGCAGTTCATCCCTGCTGTTACCCACGGCTGGTTGTTCGCTGGAAGGCTGGTGGTGGTCCACGATGGCTCCAGTCTCCAACAGCAGCTTCACCACACCTAGGTGGCCACCCCGAGAGGCCACGGTGAGCACACTGGCCCCTAGCCGGTTCTGGGCATTGACATCAGCCCCGTGATCCAACAGGAGGTGTGCCACATTCACATGCCCACATCTGCCAGGAAGATGAGGATTAGAGATGATGGACAAGAAGCAATGACAAGACAACAGCTCACTGTCACCAACTATGCAAGGCACAGGAGCTACTTAGAGCCAAGTCCTCAGTCTGGAGTCAGCCACCACCTCTCTTTTTCACATGACCTTGAGAAAGAATTTTAGCTTCCTTGTGCCTTCATTTTCTGTCCTGCAAAGTGAGGCTATAACCATATCTTCATGAAAGGCCACTGATGCTTAAGGGAGCCTGTCAGTACCATGCCTAGAACCATGCTTAAGCAAAAAGACACAGAAGACAAATACTAGCTACGATAATTGTTAGGCACTTTACATTCTACAAGGTGCCAGGGTCACCCAACTTCTGCGAGGAGCTGTGTTAGAGTCCAAAGCACAGGTCTGAATCCTGTTGCTTTTGACAGGAGTTGAATTCTCCTTTATGGCCTGTTAATCTGCCTGGCACGGGTGCTCTCATTTCCCCAAGGGCGGAACCTTTGTGTGATTCATCTCTGGCCCTCCTTGGCCCCTGACACTATCCCAGCACATGAAGAGATGTGGCAACTGTGTTCTGTGAAGGGACTTTGGCAGTCTGTGGAGGCCTGCTGCCCCCTGCTGGCAGGAATGTCCATTACAAACAACTGTGAATTTTTACTTTTTTTTTTTTTTTTTTTTTTTGAGGCAGGGTCTCACTCTAGCTCAGGCTGACCTGGAATTCACTATGTAGCCTCAGGGTGGCCTCGAACTCACAGCAATCCTACCACCTCTGCCTCCGAGTGCTGGCATTAAAGGTGTGCGCCACCACGCCCGGCAATTTTTACCTTTTTTTAAGAGCTCCAGCTATGGCACACTCAGGCCTTAGGGAAACAGACATGGGCCTAACGGCCTAGCACCAGGCCAGCTGAGGAAGAAAGATGCCTCTTCCCAGCAGGCATGAAGCACTCAGAGCAGAATGTACCAGAGCTGGGCTAAGCAGGACAGACTGACAAGCGGGGCCGGTAGCGCCGGATTTAGAGAACCGCAGCGCCCTGGCTGCAACTGCATTCTGGGGCAGGTTCTGAGTTTCTTGCTCCGCCCTCCTTCCCACATGTGGGTTTTGTGCCTCAGCTAAAGCCAGGGGCACTTCCTCCTGATGGAGGCAGGGCGAGGACTGAACTCTGGTCTGAGACGCCACTGAACATAAAATACCTCCTGGGCCATGAACCTTGGCGGCACCAGAAGGCCTACAGGATCTGTGGGAGCCTGGTGACCTGGCCCCCTGCAGTGAGGGAAGGAATGGGGCTCTTCTCCAGGGCAGAGAGGCAATCAAGCAAGTACACTCACATGCAGAAAGTTTAATCCCAGTGTGTCTCCCTGAATCCCTCCTCTTCCCCCTTGTTCTCCACCACGCCCCCAAGCCTCAGTGATCCTCTCCAGTTGCCCAGTGTCTACAGCCAGGGCTGCCTACATGGCTGACCTCATTTCCTGGTCCCTTTGCTACACCTTCCTATCACGTTCTTCTGTTCCACCTGCCTTCCGCTCTCTGTCATCCGTCCTGCTCAGGGGCCAGCTCTACTCTCACCTACTCTGTGCTTCAGCGCAGATGGTGCATCTCCTGAGCACCCCTATCCTGCAGCCTCACTTCCTGTCTGCACCTGAGGTCTCCTTCTCAAACTCTCTCACACGACTCGCTCTCCTAGGACAGGACTGGGTTATTTCCATAGCCCCTAATACAGGATGATTAGAGTGCTTGTAAATTTTGCCAAATGAATGCATAAGCATTATGACCAAGGAAATTAAGGTCCGGCAGTGGGAATAAGCCACTGTGGTCTTCACTGCAGCAGAGATTTTTCAAGGCTCACACCGTTCCCCTATGAAGCACAAGATAAGCCCTAGTGTACACAGATTGCAAGACACTTCTAGGTTTTTATCTCATTTGAGAACCTAGTGCCTCCCATTTTACAGATAAGGAGACTGAAGATTAACATGGAAAGTGATTAATCTCAATTTGAAAGTGACACAGCCCAAACTGGACCCCAGAGCTCCACAGTGCAGCTGCTCCGGTCTCCCCAGTTCTCACTGAGGAAGCAGAGGATTGAACCGGAGCGGTTCTGAAATCTGGAATGTTTTCTCAACTCTCAGGTAGCCCCAGAGAGTGTTCAATTAGGCTGAAAATATAAGATGATTCAACAGAGGCCGAGATGACTTTACAGATGCTGAAGTTCTAATAAGTAATTACTGGAGATGGAGAGGCTAGGGGCTTCCTGAGCAGGTGCTACGATTGCCAATTAATTTCAGCAGTTAACACCTGTGTTTGAAGAGCTGGCTCCTGTTCCTGTCACTGGGTGGCCACCCCTGTGGTGAGGGAATGAAGGGGAGCCAAAGGAAGAGGCAGAGGGCAAAGCAAAAACCTTCCCCTGGCTGGAAGGTGCTGGCAAATGTGGTCCGTTGCTTCCATGCCACAAGCACCAAGAGGGAAGTTATCAACTACTTGATCACAACTGGGACACATGGGCTCTGGGGCCACTGCCCTGAGTGGCCTTGAGTATGACTCTGTCTCGGCCACTTGATTGGCCGTGTGGCCATGGGCAAGTTACTTAACTTGGCCATACCTCAGTTCCCTGCCTGTAAAAGGAGCGTAACAATAGTATCTACTTCCTGAGGTTTGGGGTGGACTGAAAGAGCTAGTTCACTTAAACAGGAAGTACAGTGTTGACACAAAGCAGGCACTCGGGAATGATCGATCACCTATCACAGGTCTGATGGTGCAGGCCTACCATCCAAGCTGCTCGAGAGAATCACAAGTTCAAGGCAAAGTGAGTTTATAGCCACTCTGGATAATTTAGTGCCAAAATAAACAGAGGCTTGGGATCAATCTCAGTAGTAAAGGGCTTTCCTACCAGTTGTAAGCTCCTAGGTTCAATCTCTAACACTTGGAAGAAAAAGAATCTATTACTTTACAAATAGAAAAAAAATCATCAATGTGATCATTTTCTGATATTAAAACCACCCTAAGAGACTAATATTAGCCTCCAAGTTCAGGGGCAAGGTGTGACCCAGTGATGCAGGTTGGAGTGTTATACAGATGCCCACTTAGGCACAAACAGCCTCTCCTAGAGCGTCGTCTAGGATTTTGAGACACAGCTGTATCAGGGAAGAAGAGCACAAGACTGGAAAGTGTCCACACACTGGCCACCAGGACCCAAGGGACAGACAGACTGCATATCCTCCAGAAGTCTCCCTACATCAGTCCCTAACCCTGAGCCTCCAAATGCACTAGGTAGCATGCAGTTCAGTGTGGCAGGAACCTCCAATGAGAGGAGACTTTAAAGTGCCCAGGCCCCAGGCAAGCTCAGTGAAAGGGCAAGAGTGAATTCTAATCTCCTCATCCGATGGGCATGGCCCCCTCTGTCTCCTAGGATCAGTTCAGAGTATATCACACTAATGTTCCCAAAGCAGCTACTGTGACAAAGTAAAGAGCCAATGTACACAGCCCAAAGCCAATCGATTTGCATGTGACAAAGTCAGGTTGCTCTTTTTACAGCACCAGCTCTTTCAGAAGTCCTCTACAAAGGTTCTACTGTTACTAATGAGCCCTCACAGGCTTGGCTAATTCTGAATGTCCTCCGCCCACTGAGACAAACAGGTGGTGTGGTGCTGTGCACCTGACTCTGTACTCTTGAACTGAGGCAGGAGGATCTCAAGCCGGAGGCCAGCCTGGGCTACACGAAGGAGCAGAAATCAATCAGACGGCACACACCATCCTGCAGAAGTTGGCTAACAGGTCTTAGTGACCCCACTGCGAACCAGGGCTGCAGCTGCCCGTCTCACCAAGTACCCTGGGGGCTCACAAGGTCTTTGTGCACTGAATGGAGCTCAGAAATGAGGTGTATACCTGTGGCTTGCAATGTGCTCCTCCCAACTCCCCACCATCCCCTCCTCCCCAGACCTCAGGCCTCCAGAGCGGGAACTCTGGAATCTCTATTTGGAAAAGCATCCTGGAGAGTTTCAGGTGGGGCTAGGTTTGGATACTACCCAGCGAGGCACCCAGCTACAAGTGGGTGGGGCTTTCCCCTGTACAGAGGCCAGGGGCCAGAGCTCCAGCATGGCAGGCTTCCTGGAAGAAGCTAAGCTGGGAAGGGGGGCTTCACCAAGGGAAGAATGGGAAGCAGGAATTTCCTTTACATAGTCATGGTAAGGGATCTACAGGAACCCCCCCCCCCCTCAACACACACACACACTCTAGCTCTGTCTGTTAGAGGGCTCATGTTACAATCTAAGTCTTGGAGTCTTATCTGTAAGGTGGAGACAATATTCTTGGCATAGAGTACATGCTCAGAAGTTAGCTTTTAAAAAATGTGGAGTGACTCAAAGACTTGGGATGAAATCATCTTGGCGTGAGTTTAGGAGGCCAAGGGAGAGCAGAAAGGAGGATGTACCGAAAGCACTGAACCGGCGAGCAAGCGCCATGCTAAGGCTCTGGCTAAGGGAGTCCCATAGCTAGGTACAACCAAGCACTCATGCCAGAAAGATCCACAAGCTCTTAGAGAACGCATTAGCAAGGACCACCTAGAGTGAAGGAGGGAGGAAGAGTGAGGGAAGAAGGGGGAGTGCAGGCAGAAGCCGCCACAGAGCTCTGCCTGGACCAAAGTAAGGGGAGGGAAGGGTGGGTATGGACTCCACGGCTACCACAGAATGGCTAGGGCATGGGTACTAGGCAGAGGGAGGGCTTATCTGGAGGCTTTAAAAAAGCATGGGAGAGTAGCTTGTGCCCATAAAGTCATCTTAGCTGCTTTGGGCAAGAAATGAGGTATCTTTAGACAAATGATGCCATTCTGCTGAACCAGTGCATAAATCCATCCCTGCGTTTGGCATAGCCACGTGCATGGCAGCTACACATAACAACTAAGGTCTATTCCGAAAGTATGTTTACATACAGGCTGACACTGGTGTGCCCAGGCTTGGAGATGGGTGTGTAAACCACAAGACCATCTTACTGAAAGGATGACCCACACAGAAGAAAATTTTGCTAGTAGTTAGGTAAGAACTGTGTAACACCTGGAAAAGAACCCTAAGAAATAAAAGACTAGACTTGGGTGTGGTGGCTCATGCTTGTACCCCTAGGACTTACGAGGCTAAGACAGAAGAATTGTCATGAGTGATGTGTGATACAATATTTATTTTAAAAAAGCTGGAGAGAGAGGTTCGTGGTTAAGGCACTTGCCTGACAAGCCTAAGGACCCATGTTCGACTCTCCAGATCTCACTTAAGATGCACAAGGTGAGGCAAGTACTAAAGGTCGTGCATAACCACTAGGTGGTGCTAGCTAGCATCTGGAGTTTGATGCAGTGGCTGAGGCTGAGTGTGTGTCTCTCACTCTCTAAAATAAAATAAATTAAAAATAAAAAAACAAAGACTATTGAGCATTAGGTCACAACGAGAAGATTATGGGTAAAAAGTCTCAACCTCCTGAGGACATGGCAACTTCTAGAGATATTTTTAATTATCATGACTAGAGGACAGGTACTTGCATCTAATGCGTTTGAGACAAGGATATTGCTAAATACACTATGGAAAATAAGCCTGTCCAGAATGTCAGTAGGAGAGACAGAAGGAAACTGGAAATCATGGATAAAACAGGAGGGGTACGTGCGGCTAAGTGGATAACGGACAGAGTGAGAGATTTCACTGTACACCACTACCTGTACGTGTGTGTGCTTATGGATAGATTATCTATTCATAAACTAATCTTTTTTTAAAAAGACTGGAATTTGCTGGGCATGGTGGTACACACCTTTAATCCCAGCACTCAAGAGGCAGAGGTAGGAGGATCACTGAGTTCAAGGCCACCCTGAGACTACAGAGTGAATTCTAGTTCAGCCTGGGCTAGAGTTGAGATCCTACCTTTAGTTTTCAAAAAAAAAGTAACGAAAACAACAACAAAAAGACTGGAATTGATAGCATATTCACCTTTCCATAAGGAACAATGCTAACTCAGCTTAGGGTACATCTTCCCATTTGCTTGAAGACCTCCAATCATTCGTCCATGTAAAGACTGCGCTGATCTCCTCAACTCTAGAAACCTTAAGACCTGGAGCAAGCATCCCTTCAACCCAAGGACCAGCCCAGTAAAGAGGTCATTTGGGTCTGTGTGCCCAAACCTCACTAAACCCCCGCCATGGCCAGGACTCCAACCCGTTTTCCTTGTCCCTCTGCAGGGACACAGATGCCTGCTCGAACATTCCCCCCACAACCTCCAGTCACTGTCGCAGTCAGGCCCTTAACCACCACTTCCTCTGGAAAGAACAGGCAGGTTTCGAAGGCAACTACCTAGGTTCATACCCTAGCTTCCACCGGATAGCTGTGTGGCACAATCTGCTCTGATTCTGCTTGTTTCCCTTGCTGTGAAATGTTAACAGCAGTGCCCACTGCAGAAGGCAGCTGTGAAGAAAATGAATTAAGGTATACAAAGCTCTGGGGGTGAGGCTTATATATGGGCACTCGGTAAATATGAACATAGGCAACTGCTTTGACAGTGACAGCAGTGATCCCCTTCCTTGTACCAGGCACTTGGCAACGCAACACTGTGACTCCTCCCTCCACGTGGGTAGTCTATCTGCCCTCTGAATATGAGATGGCCTGGCGACTTGCTTGAGCCAAGAGAGTGAAGAAAGGGACGGCTGTGCCTCCAGCTGGCCCCAAGGACCCAGCTACTGACTGGTGACCAGGCCTAGACCAGCCTGCTGGAGGATGACAGAAGAGATCTTGTCAGCTTGGGCCACAGCTGACATCCCAGTCTCAGCTCACCTACACAGATGTGACAACGGTGTGGACCGTGGATATAAGGAAGACAGATAAGACAAGAATGGCCAAGCTGTGCAAAATAAAACGATGCCATCAGGCTCATGGTGACTGTCCAACAGCAATGGCTGGCAGTCAGCTACTGTTACCAGGCATCACTTTTACACGACACAGTCACCTTGGGTAAGTCCTCCTACCCTGACGTTCCAAGGCTCTTCCATCTGCCACTGACCTGTATCCCCAGGCTCAGAGCCCCCTTTGCTCTCCCATATTCAGCATCCTCTTGGAGGGGGGCGTCCACAAAGATCGACATACTTGTGTGTCTGAAGGCCTAGGTCAGTGTCAAGATGGGTCTTTCAGTGCATTTGCAGATTACTAACCAGAAATTTAGAGATCACCCTTGCTGTCTCCCTCTCCACTGCCCTCCCTGCCTTGTCTCCATTCCAGTCCAGACCATTATCAGCTCTTGCCTGAGCTGCTGCAACCACATCTCCTAACCTTTCTGACTTCCCCACCCTTCCTGACTCCAGCCTATCCCTCCCAACCATTCTCACACAGCAGAGAAAGTGTGCAAAGTGTAGCTTTGTATCCTGTCACTCACTCCGCCATCAACCTTCCAAGATTCTCCTTTGATGAGTGGAACTTCCTCAGCCCCACTCCCCAGGGAGAGCTCATCTCCCATTACCTCCAGTCCCATTGCAGTCACAGCATCTTCCTAGGGAACCTACTACCACATGCTACCAGATCTATGTAGTGTGTGTGTGGCGCGCGCGCGCGCACACACACACACACACACGCCCACTTATTTCTACCTTAATATTTGTACATTTTCAAGTCTGGACGTGGCTAAATATATCATTTCTAGTAAAACTTAGCCCTTCGCTCCACCAGCCCGGGTCAGATACCCTCAGACCTTCCCTATTATGCTAGACAAAGGTCTAGCTCTCGGTTTGGGAGTTTCACTAGGTCCCAAGCATTCCATCCACACCTGGCCAGAGAAGGGTACGTCGGTAGGTTCTTGGAAAAGCCCCTGAAGCAAGAAGTAATGAATGAACGCCCCCAATATTCTATATGCAATGTCCAGATTCTGTTAGGAAAAGCCAAATATAACATCCTGGTTTCATGTTGATGAAAAGGCGCTTGCACTTCTAGCACAAAGTTTCCCCCAAACAGCTCCAAGTTGGCTATTCCTCACTATTGGGAGCCCGGGACTCTGCCCCGGGCCGGGCCGGGCCGGGCCGCCCGCTCACCTGGCCGCCTGCATGAGCGCACTCCAGCCGTAGTGGTTGCGGCTGTTGACCGAGGCGCCGCGGCGCAGCAGGAAGCGCACGAGCGGCTCGTGGCCCCCGGCCGCGGCGAACTGCAGCGCCGTGTTGCCCGCCTCGTCCGAGCAGTCCACGGGCACCGGAGCTCCCGGAGCCGCCACCGCCGCCGCCGCCGCCGCCCCGGGCCCGGCCCCCGCCTCGGACTCGGCGCCCGCCTCCGACTCGGCGCCGCGCTCGGCCGGCTCCGCCGACCCCGGCTCGAGCAGCCGCCGCGCCGTGTCCGTGTCGCCCTGGTCGCAGGCGCGCAGCAGCAGCTGCAAGGCCGGGGGCAGTCCGCCCTCGCCCATCGCCGCCGCCGCCGCCGCCGCCACCGCGGCCCGCGCCCTCCGCCGCCCGGCCCGCCGCGCCGGCTCCGCCCCCGGATCTCGCGCCCGCGCCCCCTTCCGTCCCCGCGGCCGCGCGCAGCGCTCGCCGGGGCCGCGCCCGCACCGCCCGCGGCCGGCGGGTTCCGGACAGCTCCGCGCGGTGCCCGCCTCCGGGCCTGGTGCGTCGGACCGGGACTCCTCGGCGCCGCGGGCTCGGGGCCCTCGGCCGCGGAGCTGCCGACTTCCTGCCTGGTGCCAGGCCCCCCGAGAGGCTGCTCGGCCTCTCCCCCCCCCCCCCCCCCCCGTAGCAGCCCCGACCCCGGGCCGGGCGGGCTTCGCAGTGCATCGCTGCCCCGCGATGACCGCAGCCGGCTGCCCCGCACGTCCCGCGCTGCGTTGACTGAATCCGGGAACGGGAATGGGCCAGCTCTGCCGGCTCAGCAGTCCAGCGTCTGGGCCAGTCTGGAAGCGCCTCGCCCGCTTCCATCCCTGTCGATGGTCCTGGAAGCCTGGCTCGCACCAGCAGCAGCAGCAGCCACTGTGTTGTTGTTACAGATCTGCATTTTCTAGGCACACCGCAGATCTCTGGGTTCACACCAAGCCACTTGTAGTTTAACAAGCCTTCCTGTTAATGCTCTCAAATGGTGGGGACCCACTACCTGATCTGTAGGGCAGGCCTGCAAGTCACCCAGAGGGCTCAGATAACCATCCCAATTTACTGACGAGTCCCTGAAGCCCCAGCGAGGCCATCTGTGTCTTGCCTCACACAGCTTCCCTACAAACAAGCTACGTCTAGGACAAGGGTTTTCTGACGACTACCCGGTTCCCTTTCTGTGCTCAAGAAATCTTATTGGAATGCCTGCTAATGCTGCGCACATACTGGAGAGACACTGGGAGCAAGGGAGTATCCCGGCCTCCCCAGAACCGGGGTGGAGATGGGCTAGACAGAGAATGTGGAGACAACTTGAGTACCCGATGGTGGTGAGTGCCACTGGCACAGTAAATAAACGTGAATCCAGGTAAACGAGGCCAAAGGAGGGAAGGCATGGGACTCCCCGTTGTGGGGAAAAGGTTCAGAGGCCTCGCCAAGATGGCTAAGAAACGTCTTCTGCATATTGTTCCTTGTAGAGACGCTCTTTCTCAGGGAGCCTTTCAGCTGGCTCCATCCCTGGAGATCAGGGGTTGGCACATTACCCATTCTGATTGGCTTAGACCAGGGAATCAACTGAAGCAGTTGGGTATGGGGTACACACACACACACACACTGAGGTTGTCAGCTGTCAAGGCCTTGTAAGGCAAACTGGAGTCCCTCTGCCACCACTCAAAGGCAGCCTGCCTGCAAGTAAGGCCACTGCAGGGAAGCAAAGGCAGTGGCTGAAAGAGGCCAAGCCAGAAAAACTCAGCCCATTCTTTCTCGTAAGGTTTTCCCCTTTACTTATTTTAACATTGTATTAATAACTTCCATATGTACAAACAATATACCATATCATAATCCCCTCCCATGCCCCTTCCTTTTTTCCCAAATTCTCCCTCCACTGAATCCCTGCTTCCTTCCAGCTAGTCTTTCTTCTGTTTTGATGTCATTATTTTTTTCCCTCCTATTAGGCTTGCGTAAGTAGCGTCAGGCACTGTGCGGTCATGACTACCAAGGCCACTGGGTGTCTGGAAGACAATATTGTGAGCACTCTTCCTCTTCCCTCGGCTCTTATATTCTTTTTTCTTTTTTTGGTTTTTCAAGGTAGAGTCTCACTCTAGTCCAGGCTGACCTAGAATTCACTATGTACTCCCAGGGCCTCAAACTCATGGTGATCCTCCTGCCTCTGCCTCCTGAGTGCTGGGATTAAAGGTGTGTGCCACCACCATGCCTGGCCTCTTTTTTAAACTATTTTATTTATTTATTTATTGGAGAGAGAGAGAGAAAGAGAAAAATTGAGCATACCAGGGCCTCCAGCCACTGCAAACAAACTTCAGATGCATGTGCTACCTTGTGCATCTGGCTTATACGTGGGTACAAGGGAACTGAACCCAGGGCCTTAGGCTTTGCAGGCAAGTACCTTAACTACTGAGCCATCTCTCCAGCCCTGGCTCTTAACATTCTTTCTGCTACCTCTTCCGCAGTGGCCCATGAGCCTTGGAGGGTGTGAGAGAGAAGTCTCAGTGCTGAACACTCCGCTGTCACTTCTCGGCACTTTGGTGAGTTTTGAGTCACTCCAGTGCTCACCACCATCTGAAAAAAAGAAGCTTATCTAACCAAAAGTGAGAGTAGCAGTAATAGAAGTTTGGTGGCGTAATCTATCCATTTAGCTGGTGAGCAGTAGTAGTTTGCTCACGTTGGCTTCTGACCTCCCCAGCCACAGGCTTTTCATTACCAAGCAGGAATTCCCTCTCATGGGGTGGGCCTCAAAAGTCCAATCAGATAGCAGTTGGCTTCCCATATAACTGACATGCCACCATTACACCAATTCGTGATTTGGCCTTGCTGTCCAGTCATATACTAGTTAAGACCATTGATGACTTTTGTGGTGGTTTGAATTAGGTGTCACACATAAACTCATATGTTCTTGGAGGAGAAACAGTTTTCTTTCTTTTCTTTTCTTTCTTTCTTTCTGCTAGGCAGCCAGGGACAAGGTCTAAAGAGAACAAGGAATGAAAGTTCCAGGCTTGAGACAGTGCTCATTCAGCTACAGTTGTGTGAGATATTACAACGATTCTGATTGGGCCAGCTGTTCTGCATTGGAGCTGCAGAAAGAATGCTGACTCTTTTAAAAGTAGGGGTCATGAATGCCAAAGGAGTTATCCTGCTCTTCAAAGTCTGTTTTATTCCCCCCTGGATTAATAAGTTGGTAGCATACCTTGTACTATAGGAGTATAACAAATGCAGTAAAGAGTTGGTCATTGGATTTGCAACATGGTTTTGTGTTTTAGAAATGATCATGAGCAGTGTGAAGCCGGATTACTGGAATGCCTGTGTGGAGATCCAATGAAGCCACGAGAATGAACTGTGGGTCGCAGTGGAGACTGCATCCAGGACTGTGGGAAGGCTGCCAAAGAGAGCTGCTGGCTCAGGGTGGAGTTTTCCCTGGGCTTTGAGCAGCCCAGCTGGAGGAGCAGAATGGGAACTTCAGAGACTTTGTCACTGGTTAGAGATGTCACACTTGGAGCTACAAGATTTGATGTTTGTCCTACTTATTTTTTAATTTTATTTGTTTATTTGAGAGACAGACAGACAGACAGACATACTAGGTGTGCCAGGGCCTCCAGCAACTGCAAATAAACTCCAGATGCATGTGCCACCTTGTGTGTCTGGCTTAAGCAGACCCTGAGGAATCGAATCTGGGTCCTTTGGTTTTGCAGGGAGGTGCCTTAACCATTAAGCAATCTCGCCAGTCCTGCCCTATTTATTTTAGGTCTTGCATTGGTTCAGTCTTTCCTTGCAATGCCATCGTTTATTATGTGGACATTTACTCTGTGCCATTATGTTCTTTCTCCCATCAGCCGCTTTTGGTCGGTTCCTCAGGCCAGCAACAAGAAGGCAACTGCAACATCTTTTCTCCCCAACAGTCTGCATAGGTCTTTCCAGCATCCTGACAGCTAGTCAAGAGGGAGGCTTCTAGCTCAGCTCCAGCTCGACTTCTCAGTGACCTGCAGCCCACACATGTGGAGTCTTCAGCAGTTGGGTCTTACCATGTAGTTATAAGATTTATTTTTACCAAGGTTGTTATCACAGGCAATCCAAGCCTTAGCAGATACATCATTTACTTTTTAAAATGAATATTGGTTCATATAAACATGTGTGTGTAGACATGTGTGTGTGTGTGTGTGTGTGTATGTATGTTACTGGACAATGAATCCTTAGCTTTGTGTATGCAAGGTAAGTACTGTACCACTGAGCTACATCACCATGCTCTTATTCACTTTAATTTTGGGTGTGTGTGTAGTACAGGCATATGCTACGCATGTGTGTGTAACCCGTTTGCACATGTGCAAAGCCAGAGGAAGATGTCAGATGTCCTGTATCACTCCTCTGCCATATTTCTTTGAAACAGTCTCTCATTGAACCTAGAACTTGCTGTTTTTCAGTTAGACTGTGTGGTGGTTTGACTCAGGTATCCCCCATAAACTTAGGTGCTCTGAATGCGAGGTTCCCAGTTGGTGGAGATTTGGGAACTAATGCCTCCTGGGGGGAGTGGTTGGGGGTGGGCTCATGGGTGTTATAGCCAGTTTCCACCTGCCAGAGTTTGGCATACTCTTCTGACCTTGTTGTCCACCTGATGTTGGCCAGGGGGTGATGCCCACCCTCTGCTCATGCCATTGTCTTCCCTGCCATCATGGAGCTTCCCCCTCAAGCTTGTAAGCCAAAATAAACCTCTTTTTCCCATAGGCTGCTCTTGTTTGGGTGATTTCTACCAGCAATGTGAACCTGACTGCAACAGACTGGCTGACCAGCAAATTCCAGATCCTTTTGATACCACTCCTGTCAGCACTGGAGTTACAGGAATGTGTGGCCAGACATGGATTTCTATGTGGGTGCTGAGAATTGAACTCAGCTCCTCATGCTTGCACAGCAAGCACTCTTACCCAGTGAACCACACCTCCCCAGCTCCCATTTTTTACTTTTTTAAATGAATGGGTTCACATGATACAGGCTATTGTTAATCTTGGCTGTTTTTTTTTTTTTTCCATTTAGCAAAGATCTTAGATATCTTTCCATGTAGATGAGTATAGATTGTTTAATAATTTTTTTTAATTTTAAAAAATATTTTATTTTTATTTATTTATTTATTTGACAGAGAGAAAGAGGGAGAGAAAGAATGGGCATGCCAAGGCCTCCAACCACTACAAACAAACTCCAGATGCATGTGCCACCTTGTGCATCTGACTAACGTGGGTCCTGGGGAATGAAACCTGGGTACTTTGGCTTTGCAGGCAAATGCCTTAACTGCTAAGCCATCCCTCCAGCCCTTTTTTTTTTTTTTTTTAATTTAAGAGAGAGGCAGAGAGAATTGGTGTGCCAGGGCCTCAGCCACTGCAACTGAACTCCAGGTGCTTCTACCACCTAGTGGGCATGTGTGACCTTGCCCTTGCCTCTGGTTTATGTGGGATCTGGAGAGTAGAACATGGGTCTTTAGGCTTCACTGGCAAGCACCTTAACTGCTAAAACATCTCTTCAGGCCTGGTTCAATAATTTTCAATGGTGCATATAACATACTTGGGTGATGTATCATAATTTACCTAATCAGGTTTTACACAATTGGCTTGCTCCCAGTGTTGTGCTATTATAAAAAAACAAAAACTTTTATCATTGGGCATGGTGACACACATTCTCAGGCCTGGCTTCCCAGGCAGAAGCAGGATCATCATGAACTCCAGGTCAGCCTGGGCTTCATCATGAGAGCCAGTCTCAGCAATAGCAACAAAAAACCTTGCATTGAATAGTCCTTATGGCAAGCCAGGGTCCTAGGAGTAGACAGAAGGCACAATGACTGGCTGAGGAACGTTTACTAAAGGGCCATATCCAGAAGAAGGGGCAGTGTTGACAAAGAGCTGCAGGGGAGGTACAGGAATTCTGATGTTGTTATAACCTAGCACACTGGTGGAAAAAAAAAAAAATAAACTAGGTTGAAGATATGGCTCAGGGGTTAAAGACACTTGTCTTCAAAGTCTGATGGCCCAGATTTGATTCCCCAGTACCCACTTAAAGCCAGATGCACAAAGATAGCACATGCACCTGGAGTTGGTTTTCAGTGGCAAAAAGCCCTGTTGCACCCATTCTCTCTCCTCTCTGCTTGCAAATAAATAAATAAAATAGTTTTAAAAGAAGAATAAACTGAATAAAAGTAAAATTTCACTCATCAGAAATTTAAAAATGCAGCTAGTGGTTTGGTGAATACTCCAGATTTTTCCTCTTTGCATATACTAATATACATTATTTTACTAAAATAGGATCATTGCATCATATAGCTCCCACTTCCTTTCTTGACTTACCAATGCCTCTTTTTTTCCTTTTTTTCTTTTCTTTTTTGGTTTTTTGAGGTAGGGTCTCACTCTGGTCCAGGCTGACCTGGAATTAACTCTGTCATCTCAGGGTGGCCTTGAACTCATGGCAATCCTCCTACCTCTGCCTCCCGAGTGCTGGGATTAAAGGCGTGCACCACCACGCCCAGCTACCAATGCCTCTTAATCACACTTGCATATACAATCTAGAAGGATCTCATCTTGCTAAAGGCATTTATATAATGGTGTGCTGTGGATCTGCGATACTTCATTATCTCCTATAATGAATGGGCATTTGGGTTGTTTCCAACTGTCCGCTTTCATATCTAATACTATCATAAGCTTCCTGGATGCACTCTCACATTTCACATCTTTTGAGCACTTGTGAGCTTATTTTTGTTGGCTAAGTTCCTAGATGTGAAATTGCAGAATCAAAAGAATATTAACATTTGTGGTAAGTGTTGCCTAATTGCTTTCCAGCAGGTTACCAGCCTGCATTCCTAGAAGCAGCTCATGAGGGTGTGTTTATTTACACCTTTACAACACCAGAGTCAATAGCTCTTTTAAATCTTTGCCAATCTGATAGGTAAAAATGCTTTTCCAAGTAAGTTTAGTTTGTATGCGCTTTAAGTAGAGACTGAGCAGACTTTCCTTCTTTATAGACCATTTATATTCTTTTGGGGAGGAACAGTATTTTAAAACCTTTGACCATTTTTATTTTCATTTGTTCTTTTCATTTCCCTATTGATTCACACACTGGGTAAATGTCATCTGAAAATATCTTTTCCTGATTCATCTTTTGACTTGGTGTTCTCTTGTCTTAGAATATGAAAATTTTAATAGATATAAATAAATCATTTATTTATAAATATCAATGATTTCCATAATTAGGCCTTTGGGTTCTTTCATCTGATAAGTTTATTGTTGACTTCTCTTTGTTCCTTTCATTTCCTCTTTTCCTTCCCTTTCCCTTCTGTATTCGTCAAATTCTCATTGCTGGGACAAAAATGCCTGACCTCCCCCCCCAAAAAAAATAGCCTGACAAAAATCAGTTTAGGGGAGGTTAGGGCCGTTTCAGCTTGCAGTTCCAGGTTACAGTCCATCATGGGGGAGACGGTAAGGTGACCGCAGGCTGAGGCAGCTGGTCACATTCAGTCCACAGTGAGGAGCAGAGAGCCATCAACATTGCAGCTCAGCTAGCTTTCTCCTTTAATCCAGGAACCCAGGCCATGGAACGGTGCTGCCAGTTAGGGTGAGGCCAACCTAGAAAATCACTCACAGACCTGCTTTGAGATTTGTTTCCATGGTGATTCCAAATTCTGTCAAATTAACAATCAGAGATTAACCGTCACCCCTTTCTCTTCTTCCTTCTCTCCCTTCCTTCTTTTCTTCCTTCCTTCCTCCCTCTCCCCTGCTCATTCACTTCTGTGAAACATTTTTTCCTTTCTTTTCTTTCTTTCTTTCTTTTTTTCTTTTTTCAAGGTAGGGTCTCACTCTAGTCCAGGCTGGCCTGAAATTCACTATGTAGTCTCAAGCTGGCCTAAAACTCACAGCAATCTTCCTGCCTCTGCCTCCCAAGTGCTGGGATTAAAGGTGTGCGCCACCGTGCCCAGCGGAAGCCTGTCTCTTTATCTGTGTCTGCAGTGCTATCATTAGGATGAAGTGAGACAATATGGGAAGAATCAAGTCCAGCTTGATGCTCAGTAAGCATGTTACATGTTACCTAGGTTTGAACTTCTGTCTTATATTGCTTAATTCCTTGCTCTTTTGCCCTGCATGCAGCCTCCATGGAGAAACATTCCAATTTGGCAGCCAATCCAAGCCGCTATGAATTGTAATCCTTGTCTGTTTTCTAATCCGACCGCAGATCTTAACCAGGTTGGGTGTTTGGACAGAGGCCAAAGACACAGCTCCAGGCCTTTCCTGTGTACCTGCACCAGACAATACCCAGCAGAAGCCAGAGGCCCTGGGCACAGGTACCTTTCCAGTCCACTGGCCGGTGGCAGGTGGTCCTTTGTGTGCTCCACCCCAAGCTCAATGCCCCTCCTGGCGCCTGGAGTGGGGTGGCTCCTTGCACAGTACCATCCCCCCAGCTCTAAGTTGGATCCTAACTCTACCTGAGCCTCCCAGTTGCTGGAGAACCTTTTCCCAGAGTCCCATCTGTCAAGCAAGAGAACTGGACCAGATTGCTGCTTCCTGGACTGGCTGGTTTGCGGTCCTCATGAAAATAACTGAGAAAAACTTTGGGCCTGCTTCCTTCAGTGAGACAAACAACCAAAACACAGCCCTCGCTGTGGACCGGGAGACAGGGTGCCCTGGCCTGGCACCAGCAGAGGGAGTTCCAGACTAAGCACATGATTTCATCTCCCACATGGCCTGATTGCTCAGAGATCCCTGTGAGCTCTTCTTCCTGGGAGGGGCTCCTCAGCTGTGAAAATGGAAAGCAACAAGGCTGTGCAGTTGTTAGCAGGTTCATTTCTATGTAATCCATCTCCAAAACTCATCACCGTCCTCATAAATTATTCTTTTCATGTTTGCCCACTCCATCAGACCCTCAGCACCGCAATGTCAAAACCATCATCTTACTTAACATAATGGCCCAGCACTTGACAGACAGGAAGAGCAGAAGTTCGAGGTGAGCCTTTACTACATAGCTGGAGGCCATCTTGGTCTACAAGTGACCCTGTTCAGTCCCCTCCCTAAATAAAACAATATTAGGTCTTATTGTTACTGGGTTTTTGTTCTGTTTTGTTTTTCTGAAGTAGGGTCTCACTCCAGTCCAGGCTGACCTAGAACTCACTCTGTATTCCCAGGCTGGCCTCAAATTCACAACAATCCTCCAATTACTGCCTCCTGAGTGTTGAGATTAAAAGTGTGCTGTACCACATCCAACTATGTTAGTGATTTTTAAAAATTTTTTGTTTATTATTTATTTATTTGAGAGCGACAGAGAGAGGAAGAGGCAGATATAGAGAGAGAATGGGCATGCCAGGGCCTCCAGCCACTGCAAACAAACTACAGATGTGTGCGCCCCCTTGTGCATCTGGCTAATGTGGGTCCTGGGGAATTGAGGCTTGAACCAGCGTCCTTAGGCCTCATGGGCAAGTGCTTAACCGCTAAGCCATCTCTCCAGCCTGGGTTTTCTTTTTTATGAGAGAGAGAGAGAGACAGAGAGAGAGGGAGAATTGGCGCACCAGAGCCTCCAGTCACTGAAATCAAACTCTAAACATGTACGCCACCTTGTGTACAAGTGTGACCTTACATGCTTCTATCACCTTGTGCATCTGGTTTACATGGGATCTGCAGAGTCAAACATGGGCCCTTAGGCTTTGCAGGCAAGTGCCTTAACTGCTAAGCCATCTCTCCAGCCCTGTTAGTGGTTTTTGGTTTTTAATATTTTATTTATTTGCAAAGAGAGAGAGAGACAGATTGAGCATGGACATGTCAGGGTCTCTTGCTGCTGTAAATGAACTCCAGACACATGTGCCACTTTGTGCATTGGGCTTTACATGGGCATTGAAGAACTGAATTTGGGACAGCAGGTTTTGGTAGCAATTGCCTGTAACTGTTGAGCCATCTTTCCAGCCCTGTTACTGGTTTTGAGAGCAGTGGAGCTCTTCTCAGCTCTAGCTGGGTTTAGCTTAGGGATCAGAGTGCCAGACACTCAATAGTCACTAAAACTCCCCAATCAGTGGCTCTTGTGACTCACAAAGAATGATGAGTGCAAACACAGTAGAAGGGTGGATTAAACAAGGCTTATTGGAATGCAAAGCATAAAGTGAAAGTTAGGCAGAATGTGAAAGAAAGGCAGAGGAGCTCCCAAATGGGGAGGAGTACTGATCCAGTTAGCCAGCCAGTGACTCGGATCAGGGGTTTTTATGCCCTTGGGGATGAAAATTCAGTATCAAGAAAAATGGACTGGATTGGTTACTTGGATTGTGTGTGGGGGCTTCTGAAAGGCTAATGTTTTGTTATCCTTGGGGATGCAAATTGGCATCAAGTGTAGGTAGACTGCATTGGTTACTTTGAGTGTATGTGAGGGTCTCCTGATCAGTTGATGAGTTAGGCTGAGGATTGGTTAGTTTGTATAGGCCAGCCAACATCCTAGAGTATTAGCATAAATCAGAGCTTTTGACCTTTTGGAAGTCAGGACTTTTTTGGATTTTAGTTCCCGGACTCTGCTTTCTGTACCCATTATATAATCTCTGTGCTGGTTGGATCTTTCAGGACCATACAGATATCTCTTCTTTTTGGAGCTATAACCCTGACCGGCTGCCTACAAAATGGAGCTACCTTCCTCCTAATCCTGATCCTTATGCTGAACGGTCTCTCTTTGGCCTAACTTCAGCCTTTTTTTTTTTTTCTTTTGGTTTTTCGAGGTTGGGTCTCACTCTAGCCCAGGCTACCTGGAATTCACTATGGAGTCTCAGGGTGGCCTTGAACTCACAGCAATCCTCCTACCTTTGCCTCCTAGTGCTGGAATTAAAGGCATGTGCCACCATGCCGGGCACTCTTTTCTTTCTTTGATGAGAGACTTTTAGACAAGGTCGCCCTGCAGTACCCAGGCTGCCCAGGGACTCATGATCCTCCAGCTTCAGCCTCCCGAGTGCTGGGATTAAAAGCATGTGCCACCACACCTGCAGAGAGCCTCCTTCCTGGCTGGACCGCAGCTGTGGCCTCGAAACACTTAAGGCCTTTTACTGCCTCTTCTCCCAAAGTTAAACTTAAGCAAACACTAGCCCGGTGTCTCACAGTACCAGGCACATCTCCAGGATGACCAAAGGGCCCCGCATGAAGCATCTACCTAGCACAGGCTCCCCAAAGACTACATGATACAGCCAGTAGGGACCCAGGCACGGCTACCCTTCCTCAGAACATGTACGGAAAGAGGGCTCACAACTCTCTGTCCTGTGAGATATATTTGTAACTCCCTCAGCTCTTGAACATTTTTCTTCAGGATGTAAAATCCAAGCATTTTAGAAGTAATCATTAAATTGGGTGTAGTGGTTTGATTCAGGTGTCCCCCATACACTTAGGTGTGCTGAATGCTAGGTCCCCTACTGATAGATATTTGGGAGTTAACACCTTCTGGAGGGAGTGTATTATTGGGGGCAGGCTTATGGGTATTATAGGCAGTTTCCCTTTGCCAGTGTTTATACACTCTCCTGTTCCTGTTGTCCACCTGATGTTGGCCAGGAGGTGATGCCCACCCCTGCTCATGCCATTGTTTCCCCCTGGTATCATGGAGCTTCCCCTTGAGTCTATAAACCAAAATAAACCTTTGCTTTTCCCATAAACTGCTCTTGGTCGGGTGATTTCTGCCAGCAATGCGAACTTGACTATAACACTGGGTATGTTGCTCTTACCCCATAGATATTCTGGTAACATCTTAAACAAGAAAGTCAAGGATTGCAAGCTGGTTAGTATCTTACCCAGACTCATGGAAACTAGCCAAGAGCCCTGGCAGGTAGCTCTTGCAGTTTATAAGGTGATACACTTTTTTTTTTTAAACCTCAGAAAGGGCAGTGTTAGCTACTCTTTACATACTTTGAGGCCTGAATAACAGGCCTATTTCTAATCCAGTACTGATTTAATTGTCTCTCTATGACCTTTCTTTGTTGCTCCACTTTACATTTTGGTCCTGACCTTGCAAGCCTCTCCATAAGAAGAAGATTTTGATATTTAACTCTTTCCCATCTTTCCAGACCATCCTTACTCCATTAATGTATGCCCCTGCGTATGGTAAAGGTTGATCTATCCAACCAGTGTTTTGCATAGATGTCTTTCATTTAGGAGCCCACCAAACTCTATTGTTAATTCTCAAAGCTACATATTCTGTTTAACTTCCTTGTGTGGGCCCAACCTGATTCTTTGAAAGATGTCTACTTTTGCTCCCTAGCATTTCAGGCTCCTTTTCTAGTAAGTCATCTGTAGGTTCAGGAAATGTGCCCATTAATTCCTGTAATCATCTTGACAACAAGAATATTCTTGTAAGTAATGTTTCTTGGGAACAATTGGTAAAGCAAGTAACATTGCAAGGAACATGTCTCATTAGGTGAAATATACGTTTGTGGTGTTGAGAAACGTTGTTCATTCAAACTAGTTGTAGTTTTTGGATCCATAATCTGTTTAAACATTACAGCCTCAGAAATTTCTGCAGAAACATGATTTTCCTGTTTAATCATTGGTGACTCTATAAACACCCCTGAATTGGATTCCCCTATTACTACTGAGAAGGGGAAAATGAAAGCAAAAATAAACAACAGTATACTTATTATTATTCCCAAAAATTCCAAGAAAGAGAGCAGTAGCGCAGACAGGCAGCAGGCATTCTAGGAGGTGGCCGAAAGACCTCCCAGCTTTGCCAAGAGAGGTCTTGGATTCCACAGCCTTGCAAGACCAAGTTCCATCAGCGTCAGACTCCAGAGCCCACTGCTGCAGCCGCAAGGCCACGGTCAGTCAGTATTCACACCAGCCCTGTGAAATGCCTCCCTTAGGCTACTGGGTCCTTCTTGCCCCTCGCCTCTCCTTCATTCCCTTTTATCACTCAGCCTTCTTGGTCCAGCCCTCCCTCCCCCTGCCGAGGTCCGTTCACACTGGACTTCCCTCTGTAATGACCCTGTCCTTACCACTTTACCTAGCGTCTGACCTTGTTTCTCTTGACACTTGCTTTTTCTAGTGTGCCTAGATCCCAGCTTGGCACCTTGGCCATTGTATATACTCCAGGAGTACTCCTGACCTAGAAGGTGTGGGTTTGTTTATTTAGCTTTTGGGTACAAAGCAAACTGTTTGCAAACTTCACTGTGCTTTGGGGTTCTGTGTGGGTCAGGGATTTGTAAAGGGTATCTCCTCTGTTCCATTGCTGGCAGGAGTTGGAATAGGACCTGTGATTTGCATGAGGACCCATCATTGTCATGACTCACTCATTTTGTCCCTCTTTACTGGCTCTTTTCCCTAAGTTGTTTCTTCTCCCAGTTCATTTCAGGTTCCAGGGACAGTGATTCCCACAGGCAGTTGTCTCAAATGGGGATTGAAACTGCCCCCAAGTGGGACTGATTCTCAGGCACTAGCAAGATCCTGCAGGGCCAGACCTGAGGTAATAGTTAACTGGGCTCCATTCTGACCACTGCACCCTGACTGCATATACCAGCCCTGTCCTAGTTCCTCCCCATCTTTATCTTGGAGCTACTGTCTTGTCATTGCCTCAGAGACAGGGTTTTGGATACCAGTTCCCATTCTTACAGGCATTGGCCAATCAATTCCTTCCCTGTTTCTCCACCATCTCTGCTGTAGGGATCTTTAGGTGTGAGTAGCAGGATCCAGTCTGTTGGGGCATCCTGGAGCTGGGACCCTAGTGTTACAAGGCCATAGCTTAAAGGACCTGAGAGCTGGGAGTAGCTGCATGATACACAGTGGTTTCCTCGTATGCATGTTCAAGATCTGGCTGGGCTGCTGCTGATGGGATGTGGTGGGAGTGCCCACCTCAGCTTCTCTATGAAGATAGTGGAGAATCGATGTCTTGCCTGGCAACAAAGTAGAAGTTTCTTGATCTTTTATACCCCACAGTAGTCCCAGAGCTTTTCCTCTGCCGTGTTCTACTGAAGCAGTAGGTCTGCCCAATTCAAAAGGAGTATTAAAGAACTTGCAGCCATTTTCTTTGCATGTGTATGATGTGCATAGGAGTATGCATGTTAGTATGCTGTAGGCACTTGTGTGTGAGTGCACATGCACATGCGTGTGTGGAGGACAGAGGTCAATGTCAGGTGTCTTCCTTTATCACTTCTTCACTTTATTTCTGTAAGACAGAGTCTTTCACTGAACCTGAAGCTCAACAACTGGGCTATACAAGTTGGCCAGCCCGCCCTGAGACTCACCTATCTCTGCCTCCCCAGAGCTGGGATTGCAGGAATACACCGCTGCTCCTGGTAGTTTTCATGGGTGCTGGGGATCTGAACTCAGGTCCTCATGCTAGTATGGCAAGTACTTTATGCAATGGGATTTCTCCTTAGCCCCACATCTTCTTTTCTAAATAACTATACTACTAGTGCTGTATTTAGGGGGATTCTCTTGCAATTAGACCTGTTTCAGTAGGGACTTATGTGTCTGTTCAGGACAGACAAACACACAGAGCAGTAGTTTAAATGAACTGGACATTCATTTTGAATCCCCAAATGGAAGGAAGCAGTCATGACTGATTCACCATTCTCAGTGGCTGATGATCCCATGTGGTTGTTGAGGCTACGGGGGATGGTTCAGTGGTTAAAAGTGATTATTTGCAAAGCTTGCTGGCCCAAGTTGAATTCCCTGTTGTGTTTGCTTGAGTTCCAGTCTTCATAGCCACTGTTTGGCCAGTGGGAAGAAGTCAGGGTGATGGAGTTTCCTTTAAGAACATTGAAGTACTCTCTCTATATATACAGGGAGATACATTCAGATTCCAAGAGGATGCCTGAAACCTGGGATAGTAATGAATTAGTTACTCTTCTCATTGTTGTGACAAAATACCTGACAAAAGCAACTTAAAGGAGGAAGGGTTTACTTTGACTCACAGGTCAGAGGAGTATGTCCATCGCGATGGGGAAGGCATGGGGTAGAAGCATGAAGTGAAGCAGCTGGTCACACTACAGCCTTAGGAAGCAGCGTGGAATGAATGCTGGTGTTCAGCTGCCTTCCTCCTTCTTTCCCTTTTTATTCACTGTGTGACCCCAGTCCTGGAATAGTGCTGCTTAGATTCAGGGTGCGTCATCTCTCCTTAGTTAAACCTCCTTGGAAACACTCAAAGACATACCTAGAGCTCTGTGTCCTGGATGATTTTAAGTCCAGTCAATCTGACAACAAAGATTAACCATCACAGAAACTGTGTGTGTGGGTATGCATATCACTTATTATAAAAACTAATTTAGGGGGCTGGAGAGGTGGTTTAGTGGTTAAGGCATTTGTCTGCAAAGCCAAAGGACCTTGGTGCGATTCTCCAGGACCCACGTAAGCCAGGAACACAAGGGGCACATGCGCCTGGAGTTTGTTTACAATGGCTGGAGGTCCTGGCATGCCCATTCTCTACACCTCTCTCTCTCTCTCTCTCTCTCTCTCTCTCTCTCTCTCTCTCTCTTTCTCTGTATGCCTCTTTCTCTCTAGCACTCTCTCAAATAAATAAATAAATAAAAATATTTAACAGATAACACATAACAGATTAATGGGGGTGAAAAGGCCTAAGTGAGGTCAGGGGAAGAGAATAAGTAAAGGAAAGGTGGAGGGAGGGCTAATCAAAATCTAAGAGGATATAAATAAATCTTATGGAAATCTACTTTTTTGGACAATGGAACATACAGGAGCCATAGATTGTTTCTATAAAATTTTCAGTACCAGGGATGTGATTCCTTCCAGTGAATTGTTGGCCAGGGAGGTCCCTGAAGCCCGCCCCCCCCAAAAAATTACAGGCAATTGCCAAAGCCCTGGTTTCCCACCAAGAATAGATGGCAAGACCCTATTGCTGAATACTCCACATACTTGGGCTGCAAGGTCACTGAGAAACCCTGATGGAGCTGAGCTGAAAACCTTCTCCATGTAGACCAGCTGACAGAAAGCTGGAGAAAGCTATGCTGCACACAGTTCTATGGGAGAGAGAAATCTCCAGTGAAGGCACTCAACAGTAGACATTGCAAGCCTTGGATTTAGCCAGCCAGGCCAAATGAGCCAATGGGTACAATAGTGTCATGTCTATTATGGAGGAAACCAACCACCCTCTAATTTGACTGGAGGCTCACTCCATGGAAGGGAATACATCCCTGATACTGAAAACCTACACCAGGGGTAGTCATGAGCCCTAGGGGTGTAACGTCTCCTGGTATCTGGCTAAATGTATATACTATGCTCACCAAACTTCCAAGTAAGCACTTCTCTTAATGTTCATAACCATATGTTAATGCTACTCTCATTTTTGGTTAGAGAACCTTCTCTTTTCAGGTGGCAGTGACCTTGGGATGATTCAGAAGGCACCATGGTGCTGAGAAGAAGTGACAGAGGAGTGCTCGGCACGGCAATATCTCTATCACACCTTCCAAGGCTCAGGGTCCAATGCAAAAGAGGTGGTGGAAAGAATGTAAGGGCCAAAGGAAGGGTAGGTCTCCTTACAACATGCTCCTCCAGACACAAAATGGCCTAGATATCCATGACCTCACAGTGCCTGACACTACCTACACAAGACCATCATAATAGGAGGAAAAGATCATGACACTAAAATAAAAGAGAAATTGATTAACAGGTGCTGGGGATATAATGGAGAGTGGAGTTTCAAAGGGGCAAGTGGGAGGAGGGAAGGAATTACCATGGAATATTGTTTAGAATCATGGAAGATGTCAATAAAAAATAAATTAATTAAAAAATATCTCTCCAGCCCCTAAAGGCTCTACTATTAAGGAAGAAGAGAGGAGAATGGCTAATGGAAGACATCCATACATTATCACATCTTTTTACTCCATTCTATTCCTCCTTCTTCTGCCACTGACAAGTTATGTGTCTAGGTAACTCTCTGGTTTTGGCCTTGCCATTAGCCTGTGTGCCCGTTCCAGGTAGTAGGCTACTGTCTTCTATCAAGGAAACTAAAGCTATTAGACAGCTGAACTCCTCAGTGCTTGGGTTTCTGGGAGAACAGCAGGAGCCTTGCCCAATTAGCCTCCTTCCTACCTTCCTGATTCGACTCCAGGGATTGCTGGGTTCAGATTTTGAAAACTCTTTCATCAGATTATCACTGCAGGCCTATAGGGAACAAGACCATAGGAACTCATGTTCTCTAGTGAAAGGGTTCATGGGTGGAAAAGTTTAAGTAGTCTTGGTCTGTAAAGCTGTAGAGTTGCTGAAGGCTTCAGAAAGAGGGGTAGGGATCTGTGGGGTGGGAAAGGGCATTTTAAGCAGAGGGCGCAGCATGCACACAGGCCTGGATGCCATGGTGAGAAAGCTGCAGTCTGTCTTGATTCTGAGGTTTTATCACCACTCCTCTCATATTCTGCCCATAGTAAGTTCTCACCTTTCACTTTAGTCTTGGCCCTGTGAAATATTTCCAGTATTCTCGTGATTCCCCTTGCGCCCCAGTCTTCCTCAAAAGGAAGCACATGGCCAAGGCCTGGGCTGGGGGCCAACATACTATGTGTTTGGCCGCTCATGGGTTCTGAAGGGATAGTTGGTTTCTACCATCATCTGTTTCTAGAAGGTGTTCCGAAAGTGAGGAATACCAAACACACCTTGAGGCACCAGGTCACACCTTTCATTACACTCTGCACATCTCTGCACTCAAGTGACTGAAGTAGGAGGGTGGCTATGAGTTCCAGGCCAGCCTGGCCTCTATAGGGAGTTCCAGGTTAGCGTGGGCTAGAATGAGACCCTGCCTCAAACATAAAACAAAAACAGCTTGCGCAACTGGGGGAAGGGGGGGTTTGGGAGCCCTCCATGAAGTTTGGCAGGGGCCAGGCCAGCAGGAGTCAATGACATGGTCTCACTGTGCCTCAGTGTGCTCAACAGTAAAATGGAGGAGATGGGGCTGGAAAAATGGCTTAGTGGCTAAGATGCTTGCCTGCAAAGCCAAAAGACCTAGGTTCAATTCCCCAGCACCCACGTAAGCCAAATACACAAGATAGTGCTTGCGTCTGGAGATCCTTTGCAGCAGCTGGAGGCCCTGACACACACCCATTCTCTATCTGCCTCTCTCAAATAAATAAATGAAAGTAAAATATATAATTTTTATTTAATAGAGGACTGGAGATATTGTTTCACAGTTAAGGCATTTGCCTGTCAAGCCAAAGGACCCAGATTCGATTCCCCAGGACCCACATAAGCCAGATGCACAAGGTGGTACTTTTTTTTTAAATTTATTTATTTATTTACTTGAGAGCGACAGACACAGAGAGAAAGACAGATAGAGGGAGAGAGAGAGAATGGGCGCGCCAGGGCTTCCAGCCTCTGCAAACAAACTCCAGATGCATGCGCCCCCTTGTGCATCTGGCTAACGTGGGACCTGGGGAACCAAGAGCCTCGAACCGGGGTACTTAGGCTTCACAGGCAAGCGCTTAACCACTAAGCTATCTCTCCAGCCCACAAGGTGGTACTTTTGTGGAGTTCATTTACAGTTGGCTGAATGTCCTGGCACGCCCTTTCTTTCTCTGTGTTTGCCTCTTTCTCTCTCTCTCAAATAAATAAAATAAAAGTTTTTTTTTGTTTAAATGTTGGAGAGCGGGGCGTGGTGGCACCTTAAATCCTAGCACTGGGGAGGCAGAGGTAGGAGGATGGCCATGAATTCGAGGCCACCCTGAGACTACATAGTGAATTCCAGGTCAGCCTGAGCTGGAGTAAGACTACACCCAAAAACAAAAACAAAAACAAAACAAAAACAAAACAAAACAAAAATGGTGGAAATAAAGCTCTTCCTTGGGCCCCGTGAAGGTCACTTGAGTTCTAGGCAGTCAAATCCGCAGCGTCCCGCGGGGTGCGCTCAGATGGCACTTGGCGGGGCGGAGCGCCTGTCCCTGGGTCGCCACACTCCCAGCCCTGGCGAACGGGAGCCGCAGGTGGGCGCGGGGCGCGGGGAGGGGCAGGGGGCGGGGGGGTCGCAGCCGGGAAGGGGGCGGCGCGCAGGTGGGGCGGGCCGGGCGCGGGGCGGGGCGGCGCGCGGTTCCGGGATCCGCGCGCGGCCTGTGCGCGCTGCGGCCGCGGCGGGGCGCTCGGGGCGCTGGCGCGGCTGGCGGGCGCATGTGGGGGCGCGCGGCGCGGCGGCGGTGCCCGTGGGGGCCGCGGCGGACCCGGGAGAAGCTGCTGGCGTTGCTGGCTCTGCTGGCTCTGGCCGGGCTGAGCGCCGTGTGGCGGGCGCGACGCGGGGCCGAGACCGTGGAGACCCGGGCCGGGGCCGCCGAGCCGGGATCCCCGCGCGGCACCCCGCGCCCGGGACGCCGCGAGCCGGTGCTGTCGCGGCCGCCGCTGCCCGCCGACGCTCTGGGCGCACGGGGCGAAGCGGTGCGGCTGCAGCTGCGGGACGACGAGCTGCGGCTGCAGGAGGAGAGCGTGCGGCTGCACCAGATCAACATCTACCTCAGCGACCGCATCTCGCTGCACCGCCGCCTGCCCGAGCGCTGGAACCCGCTGTGAGTGGCCGGGGGCACGGGGCACGGGGCACGGGGCACGGGGCACGGGGCACGGGCTTCCTCGGGAGAAGGGGCTGCAGGGGTTCAGATCGCGGGTGGGGGGGAGGTGGGAAAGTTGAAGACAAAAAAAAAAAAAAAAAAAAGAACCCTGGAATGTCTTAGCGGTGAGACGGAGCTGGTTACTTGTGGCCTCTTGCCCTCCCCAACCAACCCTTCAGAGTTGTCACTGTGCCCTGAAAAGGATGAGACTCGGAGCTAAGCAGACAGGTGTGACAAGAGAACACCCTTCTCCTTCCCTCCTGTGGGTCCTTCTGCCCGTCCGCGCCCTCGATGCTGGTGTGGCCGTGCCTCGCGAAGCTGATGCCAACGTGGGCAGGGCAGGCGCCATTCATTCATTTGGGTGTGCCGGTGGCCAAGGACTGAGGTGGAGGCATAGAGCTCGCTGGGGAGGTGAAAGTAGCTGAACGGTTAAGTCCAAGAGTCACCTCTCCCTGGCGGGTCGGAAGGGTGGTTTTGGCTGCAGTCCAGCCCAGGTCACTCCTGTGGGTGGTGCAGGACGTAGTGCCAGTGCGGTCACAGCCTGGTTCCTGTTGGAGCTGCTGTCGTGGCCGCAGGTGAGGAACAAGGAAACAAGTGGCTGTGGCCGCAAGGCCAGGTGGCTGCTGCTGCCTTTGCCCCTGCGTCCCCCCAGCCCGTCTTCTTTCAGTTGTTAGGGATGTAACATGAGCTCTGTCCTTCCTGACTGTGAGGAAAAATACCCTGAGTGGAGCCAGAGGGACCCTGATGTGAGCATGGGGGGTGGCACCTGCCACCCTCTACCCCTCATGCCATGCCTGCCTACTGGTGTGGAAATGGGCTTAAGAGAGGTAAGGTCGTGGAACTGGCCTTGGGGGATTGTGACCCTCCGGATCCCCTTGACACCATACTGACCTCAGAGAAAGTTTAGATGCACTTGACTTCCTCCGCCTTATTCTGGCTGTGCTCATGCCTAGCCCCATGCTTCTGCAGGGGGCCTTTTTCATTGTTAATCTTTTTTTGTTTGAAATGTCACTGGAATTGGTATTGGTTCCTCACATCTGCCAAATGGCTAAATGCATTGGCCTATCTGTAGGAAGCTTTCTGATCAGACCTACATTTCACATCCAACCCCTCCTCTCCTCAAGATAGAATCCTGACTCTTGCACGCCAGCATGTGGTCTTGAATGGTTGATTTAATCTCATTGAGCCCCAGTGTACTTACCTGCAAACTAGGAGCCTCACGAAAGTCAGTCTTACATACTGCAAAAGTATGCAGAATGAATACATCCTAGGAATGAATGAAACGCTGGCATCTGGGAGCACATTGCTCGTTAGTTTTTTCTCTCCTTTCCCTGTTACCAGGAGTATACTGTGGAGGTTGCTGTTGAGAGTCATCTAGAGAGGGGACATACAGTTTTTCTTTCATTGAAAACTATGAATATCTCTTTTGAAACTCCATGGGTGACCTGTGGGGCTTATAGTATTCTGTCTCCATGGTAATGCAGCCTATCCTGTGTCCTATCAGGACTTTGAATAGATCCTGCTGTGGCATTGACCCTAGGAAGTTAATCCAAACCCAGCAGGATGGGCCCATGAATAGCCTGTAACTGCTGAAGCCAGGCTTGAGCTGTGTGTGTTTTAGCCAGGACAATCTTTGAGACACAGTTTCCTTGTGGTCCCTAGTGTCAGGGCCTTGAACGGAGTCTCACTTCTATCATACAGTAGTCTCCTCCTCATTAGCCTGAGGGATCAGGTCTAGATCCCTAGGTACCAGAATTCTCAGGGACCAATCCTTGGGTATATCCTTGCATATACTAAGCACTGCAATACCATGACAGTCCATCTGGTAATGAGCTGACTGCTAAGTGACATGGGTATGTAGTGAATACAATGTGGATTCCCAAGACAGAGGGGTGACTGCAGTCCTAAAAAGGACAAGATTTCACCTGCTACCCAGGAGGCTCTGCAGTTTTAAACTTATGGATTGTTTATTTCTGGAATCAAAAAAATATTTTATTTACTTATTTGAGAGAGAGAAAGAGGCAGGTATCTATCTATCTATCTACCTACCTACCTACCTATCTATCAAGAGAATATGGGTACACCAAGGCCTCTAGCCACTGTAAACAAATCCAGACACATGCATCCTCTTGTGCATATGGCTTACATGGGTATTGGGGGAATGGAACTCAGGTCCTTAGACTTTGCAGGCAAGCGCCTTAACCACTGATCCATCTCTCTAGTCCTCTGGATTTTTTTAATTTAATACTTTGAGACTAGTTAATGGAGTTACTGAAACCACAGGAAGTGAGCTCACAGGTGAGAGAAGACTAGAAAAGTTTCTGTAGCAGTGAGGAGATAATGAGGGTCTTGATGTTCTGAGAATTTGGATAGCAGATTATGATTACAGGATAGGGTTGAGGTCCCCAGGAGTTCAGTTCATAAGCTGAGTGTCACAGGAGGCAAGCTCTGTGAGGGGATATAGCAGACAGCTTCACGTCACTGAGATGAACTTCCAGACCAGGCACAGTTATGAAGAAAGGAATATTTAGTGAAGCTTACAGATCCAGGGGAAGTTCCATAATGGCAGACAAAGCTGGCCTGCTTTCACAGGTCCAAGCAGAGAGAGACTGAGTTCACAAACCAAATCCCTAAAACCACCCCATAATCAAACACATGTCAGGAACTCCAGGCATGTTGCATATCTTTAGACTGGAATTGCAAATCCACCACAAAACCCTAGGGTTTGACCCTAAGATCCACCCAATGACACCTTCACCAGCCAGGTGCCTGCAGATCCAAACTATAAGCTAATAAAGCATGAACATATTGGGAGCCATCTATTCAAACTACCACAGCGGCTTCCTGTAAGAGTCAGGGTAAAGTCGTGCTCTGAAGGTCACACAGCAGATCTGGGGCAGAACTGTCATCCAGATGTTTTAGCTATTCCTCCTTTTTTGGGTAGGGATAATTATTTATCTGTTTGTTTTGATTGTAAGAAAACAAGACAGTTTTATACCATATACAGAGGAGCAAAGCAAAACAAAAATAACAACAAAACAAAAATCAAGCTAGTGCTAGAGAGATGGGTTAATGGTTAAGGTGCTTGCCTACAAAGCCTAAGGACCCAGGTTCAATTCCCCAATACCCATGTAAGCCAGATGCACAAGAGGGTGCATACATCTGGAGTTCATTTGCAGTGACTAGAGGCTCTGGAGCACCCATTCTCTCTCTATGTGCCTGTTTTTATTTCTCTCAAATAAATAAAATAATTTTTTAAAAAATAAACCAGACCCGGGCATGGTGGCACATGCCTTTAATCCCAGCACTTGGGAGGCTGAGGTAGGAGGATCACTGTGAGTTTGAGGACACCCTGAGACTACATAATGAATTCCAGGTTAGCCAGAGCTAGGGTGAAACCCTGCCTAAAAAAAAAAAAAAAAAAAAAAAAAAAAAAAAATCAAGCCAGGTATGGTGGTGCACACCTGTAATCTTAGTACTTGGGAGGCTGAGACAGCAAAAGTATCAGGCCAGCCAGGGCTACTACATAACAAGCCTGTCTCAAAAGTCAACTTACCACTCAGGGAGAACTATTATTAACATTTTGCTGTGTATCAGTCTAGACTTTTCCAAGTATGGAGATAGGTTATGGGAATTATGTGTATACGGTGTGTGGGTGAGAATGGACTCGAACATGAATGTGCATGTAGGCCCACCTGTTTGTAAGGTCTTTGCACTGTGATGCATTCCCATGTTAGGGCGCTTGGCGTTGGGAACAGCCCAGGGACCCCTTGCTCCGACTTTAATTGGCATCTGAAAAACTTCCTCTTTGGACAGGGCCAGACCAATAAAGAGACATGTCAGAGGCTGCCACCATTTCCTTGATGCACGGAGTGGGATCTAGCAGTTGCATGCACAGCTTTGTTTTGCTGGATCACTGCTGACTGGGAGGGAGGAGGAGGAAAATGATGGCAAGGAGCCCTGGGATGGCAGCATAGTAAATACAGCGCTGGCAGCCCTTTCCTTGTGCCCTCTCATTTGATCCTTGCAAAGAGGTAGGTTTGCACTCTGAGCTAGGTTTGCAGCCCTGGGAACTTTTCAAACATGTTGATGTTAGGGATCTTCCCAGAACAATGAAGTCAGGATTTCTGTGGCTAGGACCCAGACCGAGTATCCTGTGTGACCATGGCTGAAAGCTGCTGACCTAAGTGACTGGGGACTTGTGACTCAGACTAGTCATGATGCCAAAAGAGAAAGGAAGGAAAGAAGGAAGGGAGGGAAGGAAAAGAGAAAGAGAAAGAAAAAGGAGAAGAGCCTCAGTAGGTACTTTTGAGAGTGTGTCTGACACCAGAATTAGAGGAAGTAGCAATCAAGTGAAACTAGTAAGGACCTCACGGGCAAGCAGGAGGTATGTCAGAGGCAAAAACTTGCTCATGTCACCCTGATATTGGAAAAAATCATTTTCATAGAGTGCAGTCACGAGATGTCCACTGATGGCAATGTGGTTTGTGTTCTGACCTGGTTAGTGGGAGAGCAGTTTCTGGGTCCTTCTTTGAAACACCCTCTCAAGGCATTCTCCTTCATCAAGCTGAGCAAGACCATTAGAAAACATAAAGTAAGATAGCACAATCCAGACTAAAGGACTAGGGCATCAGCCACCACATGCAGCTGAAATTTTTCCGGGCACATCTGTGGGGGATGCCGCGCGTGCCAGCAGCAGCTACTGGGTGCTGTGTGCAAGCTAGGGGAGCACAGTTCTAGGCAAGCGTCTGCGTTTCTTGACCGCTTGCTCTGGTTTCAGTCTTGTTCACGCTGCAGCTGCATATGTCACTCTGCGGTTCAGGATAAGGAGCAGGATTCGGAATGGCTGAGGCTCAGAGCAGGTCCACACAGTTATGTGTAAAACCAAGTGTGCCCTGCAGCAGCTGGCAGGAGGAAGCTGCACATGATTTCTTTTTGCAGAGCCACAGCCTGCTTATCTCTTCTCCAAAGTACTGTAAACATCCCACACGGTGTGGGCATTAGATTGATAGGGTAATAAACCATAGGATGTTCTGCTAATCTTCGTTAGACTCACTGGAGGACATGAGAGTGACATCTTTGACATCTTTCTTTGAGTCAGCATTTCAGAATCCAGAGTACTTGTGCCGTTTTGCCTGGTGTTTCCATGAGAGTTTTCTCTATCCTATTTCTCTCTATCTGGATCCATGTTTTAGGTGTGTCATCGAATAGCACGTTGCTCCGTTTTGTGATGTCAGTAAAAAATAATTCCACCCAGGTGTAGTGGCATCTCAGTACTTGGCTGAGGCAAGAGGAGTTTCTCCAGTTCAAGGCTACCCTGGGCTTTATAGCAAGATTCATTCCCCCCGCCACCCTCCCCCCTCTTTCTCTCTCTCTCTCTCTCTCTCACACACACACATACATGCATGCACATGTCCTGGGCTACATAGCGAGACACACATTCATCCTGGCTGACAGTCTCTGACCTTTTTTTTTTTTTTTTTTTTTTTGAGGTAGTGTCTCACTCTGGTCAGGTTGACCTGGAATTAACTATGTAGTCTCCGGTGGTCTCTCGAACTCACAGTGATCCTCCTACGTCTGCCTCCCCTCCCCATTGCTGGGATTAAAGGCATGCGCTACCATGCCTGGCAGTCTCTGACCTTTAAGTAGATAACTTCTATCCATTTATGCTTATTATGCTTAGCCATGCTTTTGGATTTGATTGTTCATCTTACTTTATGTTTTTGTTTATTCTTTTCTTCTTATCTTATTTTGGTGTTTGTTTCTGTATTTTGATGCAGGGCTTTCCTATGTGGCTCAGGCCGCCTTGGATCTCACCATCTTGCTGCTTCAGACTCCTGAGTGTGTGATCATAGCTGTACGGCTCCACACCTGGCTTATTACACCCTTTTAAATATATCTTCTTCTCCCCTCTCTTTTCCTTGCTGCTTTTTGAGTTGGTAGAGTCATTCATTTCTGATCTTTAGCCGGAAGTACTATGATCACCTAAGGAAAAAAAGACATGTTTTTGTATTAGTTACAATTCTTTTGACTGGGAGACTGAAAACTCAGCGTAATCTGGTTTACATATAAAGAAAAGATATTGGCTTCTAGCCCAGAGAAACCTGCCATTTGAAGTAGGTTTAGATTGTGCTTTGCCCTGGGCCCAAGGGTGCCAGTGCTGTCAATTGGAAAGGTGGGCCCCTAAAATGATGCATAGTTGTCCTTGTATAGTTAGAGGATGCCCAACATTTTTATTTTTAATCAGGAGGAAGACAGTGTTTTTCCCGGGAACAAACTTAGAGACACTTGGTAGTATATGGTAGACTTTTTAAAGGTGAGCGCCTTTAAGGGTATGTTTTAGAGAAGGGCCCAGAAACTATACCAGGCTAAACAAAAATGAGAGGGGAAAAATATTAAGTTACTGCTCAATGAAGACTGTTGAAGAAGAATCATCCAATTAAAAAAATAACTTTGGGCCAGAGAGATGGCTTAGCTGTTAATGTGCGTGCTTGCGAAACCTAAGGACCCATGTTTGACTCTCCAGGTTCCATCTAAGTCCGATGTACAAGGAGATGCAACCGCGCAAGGGTACACATACACACAAGGTGGGGCACACGTCTGGAGTTCAGTTAGTGTCTGGAGGCCCTAGTGTGCCAGTTTTTTTTTTCTCTCTCTCTCTCTCTCTCTCTTGCTCTCTCTCATAAAAAAAAAAAAAAAGCCAGTCTCAGGCTGGAGAGATGGCTTAGCAGTTAAATGCTCACATGTGAAGCCTAAGGACCCCGGTTCAAGGCTCGGTTGCCCAGGTCCCACGTTAGCCAGATGCACAAGGGGGCGCACGCGTCTGGAGTTCGTTTGCAGAGGCTGGAGGCACTGGCGCGCCCATTCTCTCTCTCTCCCTCTATCTGCCTTTCTCTCTTTGTCTGTGGCTCTCAAATAAATAAATAAAAAATGAACAAAAAGTATTAAAAAAAAAAGCCAGTCTGTTGGGCTTCCCTCAAAAAAAAAAAAAAAACAAAGAAAAAAGAAAAAAAAGACAAACAGTGAACTTGTGAAACAGGAAAAAAAAACTTTGTGTTTATAAAAATTATGCATGTTCATTGTGCAAGAATTTTGGCATGCAGAAACAAAGAAATACGAATCAGTGATAATCCCTCTTCTCTGAAATTACCATGGATAACATTTTTGGCACAGTCCTTTCTATTGTTTATTGTTTATATGTGAGGGGATTGCACACACATTATGTTTATAGAATTGGCTATTTACAGAGAGAAAGCTGTACTGTTTTGTGTTGTGACATTATAATGTGCCACTTGCCTTTGTCATTGAGAATTCTCTAAAAATGTTGTTTTTGATGCCATGTAGCATTTCTCCACACAACCATTATATACTTAACTATTTATTTTCAGGTTTGATATTGAGCCTCTTTGCAGATTTTTGCAGTTATAAATTGTGTTACAATGAAAATGCTTTATAACAAGGCTACTTGAAGCAATCAAATCCCTTAGGCAAGAAATGCCTAAACATAGCGATCAGAGAGCAAAGAGCAGAGGGCTTCTTCACAGCTCGAGGAAATGTATTGCTAAGTTTGCACCCAACTTTTTGGGACTTAGGTGTCACAAATAAACCAGCCTTGTAAAATGAAAATTTCATTCTAAGATGGTGGCTTTATACCTTCTAGTTTCACAGTGCAGTGATACTTATGACCCCAAAAGCTGAAGAAGGGGCTGACTTCCCGCTCCAACTCAGTGAAGATGCAATTTCAGTTCGAAGAACAATTTCTTACATTAAATAAACTTTAATTTGATAATGCTACTTTACCATCCTTCTTTTTGCCAATTTCTTTTTGAAACTGAGCATGTTCAAAAAACGTTTTAGCCAGCCTGGGACTACATAGTGAATTCCAGTTCAGCCTGGACCTGAACAAGCCCTCAAAAACAAAAATCAGTTTTGGCTGGCTGTGTCTTATTTTTTTATACAGGGTCTTGCTGTGTAGTGCTATGATGAGACCCCCAGGGAGGATCACTCGGACACCAAGTAGTAGGGAAAGGAATCTTTATTAGCCAGCTGGCAACTGCATCCAGGACTCGGGAGCCTGAATGCAGTGCCAGGCTGTACCTCAGGGCTCCTTTTATCGGAGAGGTTCATACGATTGTACATATTAGTTTTACAGTTCAGAAGTTCAGTAATCATAATCTTATAAAACCAAGAGTTAATTTCAGTTGATTTTAGAAAAACCAGAAACTTTTCTGGAATCTCCCCTCCCTGCATTTCCCCTCTCCTGCAATTGCAAGCAAGCAGCAGTTAGCCAAAGATTGCATTTAGCAATAGCAAGAAAAATATCTTGTCTTGTAGTGACCCATTGTGTTAAAGCAAGCCAATCATAAAGTTCAAGTGCAGGTGAGACCATGTCCTGAGGTGCCAGCTGAGCTGAACTTCCCTGTGTAAGTTCACAATATGGAATCCCGTATGTCCTCCTCCACTTGGGCCCTTGTCTCAGTAGCCCAGGCTGACCCTTCACTCACAATCCTGTCTTAGCCTCCTGCGTGCTCTTTTCAGATGCTAAAACCGTCTTAGGTTTCACAAAACACTTTCTTAAAATATGATACGTGAGTTTTCTCTTTTATCTCTTTCTCTCTCTCTCTTTTTGAGAGAAAAAGAGGCAGAGAGAGAGAGAGAGAGAGAGAGAGAGAGAGAGAATATGGGTGCACCATGGCCTTCAGCCACTGTGAATGAACTCCAGATGTGTGTGCCTCCTTGTGCACATGTCACTGTGCATCTAGCTATGTGGGATGTGGAAATTCGAACATGAGTTCTTAGGTTTTACAGGCAAGCACCTTAACCACTAAGCAATCTCTCCAGCCCCTAGTTTTCTTTTACTGGAAAAAAGTACGAGAGAAAAATGAATGAACGTATAAAGAGAAAAAGTTTATTTTGGTTCTCAGTTTTGGAGGCTTCAGTTCATGACTAACTGGCCATTTCGTTGGGCTGGAGGTGGAACATTGTGGTGGCAATGTGTGTTAGGGCAAACTGCTTCCCTTATGAATGAAAGAGAGAAGAGAGTTCAGTTCCCAAATCCCCTTGGAGGTGGCTTCCCCGTGACCTAAACCTCTGGCAAAGCCCCACCCCTGCAAGGTTCAACCACTTCCCAGCAGTGCCCCTGTGGGAACAAGGCTCCAGCAGTTTGTAGGGAATTCCTGACGTGTAGGGAATTCCTGACGTGTAGGGAATTCCTGACGTGAGCTGTAGCAGTAAGCGGCAACTCAGCACTGCACAGCTTTTCTACGCCTCTTGTCTCGTACTTAGGGGCTTAACAACCCAGACGCAAATGATATTTTTCTACATAGACTCATGTGTTTTCCACTTGCAGAAGCATTTTTCAAGGAGAGGGAAAAATGAGATTAGGGAGGATATTTTAAAATATTTTTATTTACTCACAAGTGAGAGTATGAGCATAGGCATACCAGGGCCTCTTGCCACTGGAGATGAGCCCCAGATGCATGTGCCCACCACTTTGTGCCTCTGGCTTTATGTAGGTACTGAGTACTGGGGCATTGAACCTAGACCAGCAGGCTTTGCAAGCATCTCTAACCACTGAGCAATCTTCTCATCCCCAGAGAGGGCATATGAAAAATTAGGGAGAGGAGGAGAGAAAGAGGCGGATAGAAAGAGAGAATGGGCACGCCAGGGCCTCTACCCATTGCAGATGAACTCCAGATGCATGCACCCCCTTGTGCATCTGGCTTACATGGGTCCTGGGGAGTTGAACCATGCCTTAACTGCTCAGCCATTTCCCCAGCCCCTGAGAGGGCATTTTTAAGGGTCAGTCTGATTGAGATACACAGCTATAGAACAGAATTGGCTTGGTGTTTATGTATAACCTATGCAAAATTAAATTGTGTGTGTGTGTGTGTGCGTGTGTGTGTGAATGTGTGTTATATGCATGTACACACATAATATGTGAAAGCCAGAGGATACCTGTGGGTGTCTGTCTTCAGATATTGCCCACTTCTTTTTTTTTGGCTGTTCAAGGTAGGGTTTCACTCTAGCCCAGGCTGACCTGGAATTCACTGTGTGGTCTCAGGGTAGCCTCGAACTCACAGTGATCCTCTTACCTCTGCCTCCTGAATGCTGGGATAAAAGGCATGCACCACCAGATCTGGCCTTGTCTACATTTTTAAAGACAGAGTCATTCACTGGCCTGGAACTCACCCAAGTAGTCTAGACTGACCTGTAAGACCCAGGGATCCATCTGTCTCTACCTTCTGGCTCAGGGATTACAAGCTCACATCATCACACCCAGCTTTTTTTATGTGGGTCCTGAAGATTGAACTCAGGTCCTCATACAAGGCAAACACACGTCCGGCTAAACCCAGGATCTTAAGCATGCTTGACAAAGGCTTCTACCGCTGAGTTATCCCTTTAGTTTTTGATATAGGCTCTTGCTTGGTAGCTCAGGCTGGCTTCAGTGTATTTATTTATTTGCAGGAGAGAGAGAGAAGATCAAAGATAGGATGGGCACTGGGCACACCAGGGCCTCTTGCTAGTACAAGTGAACTCCAGAGGCATGTGCTACTATGCAGCTGGCTTTATCTGGGTATTAGGGAATTGAACTTGGGTCATTTGCAGGCAAATGCCTTAGCCACTGAGCCATCTCTCCAGCCCTATTCTGACTGTAACACCAGTGACTGAACGAGGCCTATGGGTATACCAAGGGATGTGAAGTTGGCTGAGAACAGCCTCTTGCAGACTGTCAAACAAACCATTTATGGTATGGAGAAGCCAGCAGAGCCAGACCATGGCCAGAGAGCCTTGAAGCCTGCTGTGATCCCAGCATTTAGGCCAGGCACTTGGAATTTGCTGGGGGCGGTGGGGAAGCAGAGAAAGAGAATTGTCCTACATTCGATAGAAGGGAGAGCTAGATGGGAGTCTGTTTAGATTCAGATGGTGTCCTGAGTTTCCTTTTGGATACAAGGAATGCTTTAGAACCTTCTAGGAAAATCGCAACCCCAAAAACCCCAGCCCGCTGTACCCCAAGTCCTGTGCCGTGTGAGTGCAGCAGGTTACCCTACTGCTCTGAGCCTCGTCTTTAAAATGGGAGCCGTGCAGCCAGCATAGAGAGTGGATTATTTCTTGATTACCTACTACATGCCAAGTGGGTGTGGTCCCTTCTCTGCCGAGCTCATATTCAAGGAAACAGCAAGCAAATATTTCGTGACTGACAGGGGCCCCTGGTGCCATGCCGAGTAACAGATAGTGAGCCGATGTTCGCCCCACCCCTTGTTCTGTCAGCTCTGTCTCCTGTTCTCTTTTTTATTTTATTTTGTTTTTTTTTTATCGACAACTTCCATAATTGTAAACAATATCCCATGACAATTCCCTCCCTTCCCCACTTTCCCCTTTGAAACTCCACTCTCCATCATATCCCCTCCTCCTCGCAATCAGTCCCTCTTTTATTCTGATGTCATGATCTTTTCCTCCTCTTATGATGGTCTTGTGTAGCTCCTGCCCTCTTTGATCTGTCACTTGGTTTGTCCATTGAGCCTGCTTTGGGTGCCCAGGTAACCTGGCTGGTTTTAGCACTTACCTCTTTCTCAAATGGCTAGCTGATCCCCTTGGCCAGGCCCTAATGTCTAAACTCTGTTTGTTCTGGCATCCTCCCATCTTGTCCTCAGCCACTCCCTGTTGGTAATTTCCAGACACTGCTCCTTAGTCCATCCTGTGACTGAAATTTTGCTGTCAGTCCTTCCCAGGATAGAGTGCTGTGTCAACCAGGGAGCCTCCAGTGTAGTGACAACAACGATTAAAAAGTAAGGAGCTCATTGGCTCCTGTGAGTGCCAGTCATGGTCTGCCCCTGGAGTGGAGTGGGTTCCGCCCCTCCTCCCAGGGCCTCCACCCAAGGCAGCAGGGAACACCTGGGTTCGGAGGCAGTGGTCAGTGCCCTTTGCAGCCTTCTACCTTTGTGAGGCAGGGTGATTGCTGGACTCTGGGGATGGCGGGAGAGGAGTTCATAGGTGACAGGAATGTCATGAGCAGCCCGTGCTGAGAGAGAGGGGACCAGGTGCTGGGGCAGCATTACAGGGCCAACAACTGGGACAGTTGTAGGGCTCCCCAGAAACCAGGCCTGAGCTACTCTTGAAGGGCACGGGGAATTTGCCAAGTCCAGAAGGGAGGACAGGGCCTGGCAGGCAGAGGGAGCAGTCTGAGCAGAGGCCTGGCAGTGGGATTAGATTGGAGTAGACAAGAGAGCTGTGCGGTGCGACAATGGTAGTCTCCCTCCCTCGGAGTCTGCCTGCTTTGTATGTTGCTAAAATCTGCATACTCCTGTACAAAAATCAATGTCCCACAGACAAAGGTTGCTGAATAGCATGGATAGGACCTTCTTAGGGTCTCCTGGGGCTCTTCGTGGCACACAGGGGACTCTGGAAAATCCCCCAGAAGATTATTTCCCAGAGGGGCATCCAGAGACCAGGACTTAGATCCCCCCTGATTGCTCCATCCCCAGTACCGACCTGTCCTGGGTTCTCCATTCCTGAAGTTGTGTTCTTTTTACAGGTGCAGAGAGCAGAAATATGATTATGACAATTTGCCCAAGACCTCCGTTGTCATAGCGTTTTATAATGAAGCCTGGTCAACGCTCCTTCGGACAGTTTATAGTGTCCTCGAGACGTCTCCAGACATTCTGCTGGAGGAAGTCATCCTGGTAGATGACTACAGTGACAGAGGTACGCACCGTGGCAGGGGCTGGGGATGAAAGTGGTGGAGGAAAGGGAAGTATGTCAGGTAAGGACAGGCTGCCTGTGTCCCCTATCCCTCTCACAGACTTCAGGGGTTGTGTCCAGGCCTGGCCACTGGGAGTGTAGAACTGGAATGAGCTGGGCTTTCTCTGGCCTTGATTGGCTAGTGGGGAGGTAGGATGGGAGTTGAGGCCACAGGAAGAGCTGAGTTAGTCAGGAAAGGCGTTGGAGGTCACCATAAGATGTTGAGGCTTCAATATGAGCCCAGTGTGAGCCCCCTAGAGAGCTTCTAGGGGATCAAGTGGGTTCAGGACACTCTGAGAACTCACTGCCCTGTGTGGAGAATGGCCAAGGGAAGGGATGGGGCCAGATGAGGATGGACGGGAGGGGTGTCCATGTTACCCACGTGAAATACGGCCTTGGCTTGGCCAGGCTGCGACTGTGTGCCCATGGAGTGACATCACCCAGTAGCTCTTAGGTGACTTGCTGAAGTGAAGGCTGCTGGGCTTAACCAAGGAGAAATGTCAAGGCTTTAGCAGCAGGTAGAATTGTGGCCTTTGTTATCAGAGATAGTTTCAAACCAAGTGACAGCCTTGGGTGACCGTGAGGTCAGTAGTTGCTGCCTGTGTGCTCTGGCTGGCATGTGTGTTGGTCTGCTCTTACAGACATTCCAAATGACAGACGTTCACCCAAGGTGGCAGCCAAACTTCCTCATGTCACAAGCCTGGTATGATAGTTCAGGTAGCCTCCCTTACTGGGCCCAGTCCAGCCCTCCTTCATCACCCAGGCCAGTGACTGGGCTCATCTCTGTCTGACCCATGCCTCTGCTTCTGGGAGGTTGTGCTGCCCCTGACTGCCTGTGCAGGCTGGCTCCTCTCCTTCCTCTCAACTACAGTCAGCCAAAGAATTTAAAGGCAGCAGGGAACACTCCCTATTTCTCTCAGGAAGAGAAACCTGGAAGTTTTCCTCACCTTCAATGAGGCCAAACATGGTGGCTTGGCCATACCTAGCTGTAAGGGAGGCAGGAAAATACAGCCTGTATCCTGGTGTCCATGAGCTAGAGCTAAAAGTTCTGGGGTGAATGGAGACTAGGTAACAAGAAGCAGTGGCCAGGCTGGAGTTTGATGCTGAGTGGAGCCTAGTGACCACTGAGCTCCAGGGTCAGGGCACCTGGGCCTGAAGCAAGCTTACACATGGTCAGGTCATGCCATCCTGGCACCTTGGGCAAGTCCTTGTCTTCTCTGAGCCTCACTTTCTCACTGTGAATGGGTTTGTTCATTTTGTTCATACCTCTTTCAAGGGGTTTGTTGTGAGGAATAAATGAGGCCAGGTAGACCCTAGTTCTAGGTCACATACTGTGTGCACTTGAATTCCCACACCTATCTCCAGGGACTGGATAACTTATAGCCACTCACCTTAACTAGTTCAGCCCCTACCAAATGGAGTAATCAGAGTTCCAACCTTATAGGATTGTTGTCAGGATTAAATGAGACGAACTCAGTAATGTGTTGGGTTACTGCCTGGCAAATAGTTACGTCTTGTTAAAGGATAACTTCTGTTTCTATGAAATATTGTAAAGTGAGCCACTCTTACCACCACGTATGGATCTAAAAGCAAATACCAGGTTGCTTATTTTATCTTTGGGGATTAGCCAGCCCCTGAGCAGACAGGAGTATGGAACAGTGCGCCCTCTTTGTAGCTCCGCTCGCAGTGTGGGCCAGACCTCCCCTTCTTTCTGCTCTGGCAACTTGCAGAGCGAAGCAAACCTGGCTGGGGTGAGCGCAGCAGCTCTGCCTGCCTCCTTCCTGCGTTTCGCAGGGTCAGGCAATGAGGAAGGTGGCTTGGCTTCTCCCAGCCCAGAGGCTAGCACAGGTCTTCCTGAAGTCAGTACTGGTGTGCCTCTGTCTCTGTGGGCACTTGTGGGCACTGTGGCTAACTGACTTGGCTTGTAAAATCACCTTCCTGAATCCCTCCATCAGCTTATGTGCAATTATATTTGTAAATGAAAGTGAAAGAAACCAATGGATGTTTTCCAATGTCAAGAATTTTTAGAGAAATATTTTTTATAAACTATGATACTATCTAGAATATTTTATACAGTATTTCCTTTACTGATGGGTGGAGGACTTTGAGCCAAAGCCCATGCTGAGGTGGGGAGATGCTCTCATTTTCCTTGGGTCTGAGTGGGTTCTTATCTGTTGACACATTGAAGACATAACTCAGCCGTTAGTCCCAAGTCCTCTCAGTGGAATAGGAAGACCTGTGGGCCAGTGTTTGTGTGGGTGTGTCCTCTCCTCACACCTTCAGTTTTATAAGCTAGCATGAGCATGTCTTGACAAGCTTTGACTTATGCAATAAGAGACTTTATAGGAGGAATCCCTGGGAGGCTGTGTGAAGACTATGAAGTCTGTAGCCAGATTTCTTGTGTTCAAATTACAGGTGTTCAACTGACTTGGTCTATGACCTTGGGCAAGTTACTCAAGCAATCTGGCCCCAGCATATTCTTTTATGGAATGAGGATAAAACCAATACCTTGTGGGATTGTTAGAGGGCATCTAGTTATCTGTAAGTCTCCTGGCACTTAGTATAGACTTAGTATAGCCTTCTTATTTATTTTATTTTATTTTGAGAGAGAGAGAGAGAATTGGCATGCCAGGGTCTCCTCACTGCAGTTAAACTTCAGATACTTGCACCAACTAGTGGCCATGTGTGACCTTGCACTGGCTCCACCTTTGTGAGTCTGGCTTATGTGGGATATGGAGTGTTGAACATGGGTCCTTAGGCTTAGAAGGCAAGTGCCTTAACCACTAAGCCATCTCTCCAGCCCAGCCTCCTTATTTAATGCTAGCTGCCATTGTTGCAGAAACTACTATATAAAGTGCTTCTGAGACAGTTTCTACTAGCATAATTGCTGTTTTAATAAATATTATATGTTAGTCAGCTTTTTGTGTCTATAACCAAATACCTGACACAGGTTACTTAGGACAAAGAAGTTTTTTTTAAGGGGAAGGTATTCAACATAGGGTTTCACTCTAGACCAGGCTGACCTGGAATTCACTATGTAGTCTCAGGTTGGCCTCAAACTCACAGTGGTCCTCCTATCTCTGCTTCCCAAGTGCAAAGATTAAAGGTGTGTGCCACCACACCCAGCTAAAAAGAGGTTTCTTTCTTTTTTTAGAGTTTTTTATTGACAACTCCTATACTTAGACAATAAACCATGATATTTCCCTCCCCCACTTTCCCCTTCACAACTCTGCTCTCCATCATATCTCCTCCCTCTCTCCATTAGTCTCTCAGAAAGAGGTTTCTTTAGTTCACAATTTTGGAGGTTCAAGGGCATTAGCTCATTTCTAGGCTTCAACATATGGCAGGTGGCAGTAGTGGGGGTGTGTGTGGGAGTAAGTGACTATGCGAGAGGGAGAGAGAAGATACCGTTCTCCTCTGGGGGTGCACCTCCCCGTGACCTTGGCACCTCCCAGTAGGCCCCACTCCCAACAGTACTCCCCTCCCCGGGGAATGAGCTTTAACCACAGTGCACCCATGGGGACACCACAACATTAAGACCCAACATGGTGGTTGGGTGGTTCCTGTGACATTTATTTATTTTAAATGCTCACAAGTCATGTTATAAAGTGTATTGTGGTAACAACTTTCCTGCGACATTCAGGTAGCACATCACTCACCTGTTTAAATCAGGTGCTTGAGTTTCTTTGTGTCTGCCGACGAGTAGATGACGGTTTGGAATTCCCGTAGCCCAGCCTTAGGTCTGGTAGGGTGAGGGCATCCCAGGTGGCAAAACAAAGGAAGTTCCTGTACCTTTTTCCTTTTATGGGGACAGCGAGGCTTTGTAGGTCCAGGTTGGGATATGCTCTGTCCAGGGTATGTGGCTGTGATTCCGATGTTGTCTTTTCTTCTTCAGAACACCTAAAGGAGCGCTTGGCCAGCGAGCTGTCAGGTCTGCCCAAGGTCCGCCTGATACGCGCCAGCAAGAGGGAAGGTCTGGTGCGAGCCCGGCTGCTGGGGGCTTCTGTGGCCAGAGGTGATGTGTTGACTTTCCTGGACTGTCACTGTGAGTGCCACGAAGGATGGCTGGAGCCACTGCTGCAGAGGTGCGTGAGCCACCACCCATCGGTCACTTGTGTGGAAGCAGGGACAGGCGCATCTTGGCTGTCTGATCTGTCAGCTCCTGTGTAATGGGCACACTGATAAATGAGGTGATAGGTGGAAAGCACCTACGGGGTGTCCACTGCCACTGACACCTTTACTATGACTTCTTAGCCAGTTTATTTCAGAAGACCTAGGGAGTATCATTGATCCTCACACCCCAAAAAATGGTTATCACATAAGCCAGACTTTTGGAGAACATAGACCATGACTGCTTTTTAAAAAATACTTTATTTTTATTTATTTATTTGAGAGAAGGAAAGGGGGAAAGAGAGAGAGAGGAAGAGAGAATGGGCACACCAGGGCTTCCAGCCTCTGCAAATGAACCCCAGATGCATGCACCACCTTGTGCATCTGGCTTATGTGGGTCCTGGGGAATTGAACTGAGGTCATTTGGCTTTGCAGGCAAGTGCCTTAACCACTAAGCAATCTCTCCAGTTCCTTGGCTGCTTTTATGTCAAGCAGAACTCACTTACCAGTTACAGCCACTAAGCATGATACCTAGGGCCTTTGATACTCAGAGACCCAAAAATGTTAGTGTGTGTGTTTTATAGTGTTGGGGACTGAACTGAGGGCTTATGCATTCTAGGCCCATGTTCTACTGCTGAGTATATTCCCAACCTCCACAAAAATGTTTTTATGCTAATTTCTTTTAAAATCAGAAAAACACAATATGATATCATATATGGGTATATGCTTACGAATCTAGCTTAGATTATACTTGTTTTTAATTTAGTAGCCAAATATACCTTTTCATATTTATGGGGGGCACATGGAGGCTATCTTCAAGGCCATTCACCTGCTACCCTACAGCCTCTTAGCCTAGCTCTCTACACCACAAGCCCAGCTTTGGTTCTCCATGTCTGCTTCTCCCAGTCAGTTGGTCTCTGTGTCCCCTTGTGTTGCAGTCCGGTTCGCATTGCTGGTAGAAATCACCCAACAAGAGTAGCTTCTGGGAAAAAGAGATTTATTTTGGCTTACAGGCTCGAGGGGAAGCTCCACGATGGCAGGGGAAAACAATGGCATGAGCAGAGGGTGGACATCACCCCCTGGCCAATATAAGATGGACCACAGCAACAGGAGGGTGTGCCAAACACTGGGATGAGGAAACTGGCTATAAAGCCCATAAGCCCACCCCCAACAATACACTCCCTCCAGGAGGCATTAATTCCCAAATATCCATCAGCTGGGAACCTAGCATTCAGAACACCTAGGTTTATGGGGGACACCTGAATCAAACCACCACACCTTGGATGAATGTCAAGAAGGCAGCCACCAGGCCAGCAAGTCAGAAGATGTGACCAGGCCGTTGTCTGGGCTCCTCTCTGTGGAGGAGGCAAAGGACCAGAGGTCAGGCAACCCTGAAGCTGAGAAGTGGTGTCCCCAACACCTCAGCATCTGTATAGAAGGCCCTGACCCTTCCTGACACACCAAGCTACCCAACTCTGCTGTTCCCGGCTCCTCGTGCCCTGTGAGGAGAGCTCCTCTCCTCTGGGGCCTTTCACCAGTGGCAGAGGCTCCAGGCTACCCAGAGCTAGGACGGAGTCAGAAGTTAGGTAGCACTGATGCCTGGAACTGAGCCAGTGGTCTCCCCTGCCCCCTCCCCCCACTGTGAGGGTAGAGGTTCTTCCCTAGGCCAGTGTGGATCATCAGGAGGTCTGAAGAGGTCACTCTGCCTCCTGAGCTGATGAGCTCATGACACCTAGGGTCCTCCTCAGCCCCTTTCCAGGACCAAGGCTTGCTTCACACTGTTGATGATGGGTGTCTCCATCCTGCCTGTGCTTTGGAAATACCTAGGACACATATTAGACAGGCAAACAGCTATCCTGTGTCCAAAAGTCAAAAGACAGGTTTTGTAGGTGCTGAGACAGATTTCACATGTAATGTCCTTTAACAACCTACAGAACAAAGGAAATTCCTCACATTTGAGACTTTTAAAGGGGAGGATTTCTGAATAGCGATAAGGCCTTATGGTTCCCGTGACTTGGGACACTGAGTGCTAAGAGTTAGGAAAGTGCTAGCCAGGAGATGAGGCCATAGATCAGGTTTCCCTGGCTTCCAATGGCAGGAAGCTGGTCCTGTTGTCCTGCCCTGCTCGGGGGCTTCTGCGTTCTGATGGTCACTGTGTGTAGGATGAGAGGAGGCATGGCTAATGTTTTTTCTGCAGGAACAGCCTTGGTGATCTAACATCCTGAAGCTGACCATTTGCATCTGACTCTTAGGAGTGGGGCCTGAGTTTCTGGATGTTTCTAAGGCTCCCAGGGACTTTGGTGTATAGCTAGAATTGAGAGACCTTGGCCTGTAGACTGTGCCTTGACAATCTCAGTTTAAGCACAGTCCCTTTGGAAACAAGGGAAGTACCTGGGCTGCCATGTTGGTAGCTCTCCTGGCGTGTTTATGGACCAAGATGCCAGATATCCTGTAGTGTATAGCTCAACCCGGCACAGCAAGAAGGTTCTGCCCCTATGCTAGTGCCCCCCCATGGGCACACATTTTCTATTCACGAGGCAGAGTCCTATGCCCCAGTGCCAGCACAGCACTCTCTCTAAAACAGTTGCCCATGGTTCCTACCACTGGTGATTATCAAACTCATCAAAGTGCTGAGAAGTGACAGCAGACTGTTCAGCACTGAGACATCTTGGTCATACTCTCCAAGGCTCAGGAGAGGTGGCGCAAAGAATATAAGAGCCGGTGGAAGGGGAGGGGTGTTTTGCTTTGCAGCTGTCACAAAATGGCCATGGCACTCAGGACCTCACAGTGGCTAATGCTACCTACGTAAGACCTGTATAATAGGAGGGAAATAAACGATGACATCAAAATAGAATAAAGTCTACTTGGAAAGAAGGACTTAGTGGAGGGGAATGAGGGGCAGAAGGAGGGGATTATGGTGATGGAATAGTGTGTATATGTATGGAGGTTGTCAATAAAAAGCCAAAACATTTAAAAAATATTGAGCTGCCCATGGTTCCTACTAGCTGGATGACAAATCACAAGCTCCTGGTGAGTTGGGCTTTACCAGGGCCCAGGCGGTGTCTTGGAACCTGCCCAGCACGTCAGTCCTTGGTCTGCTCCACCCTTCTAACAAAGCCTTCAGTTTAAAAAGTAGGTGTTGGGCTGGAGAGATGGCTTAGCAGTTAAGGTGCTTGCTTGCAAAGCCAAAGGACCTAGGTTCCATTCCCTGGGACTCATGTAGGCCAGATGCACAAGGTGACGCATGTGTCTGGAGTTTGTTTGCAGCAACTGGAGACCCTGGAACACCCATTCTCTTTCTCTCTATCTGCCTATCCCTCTCAATAAATTAAAAAATATATATTTAAAAAATAGTTTATTTATTTATTAGAGAGAGAGAAAGAGACAAAAAAGCAGATAGAGGGAGAATTGGCAAGCCAGGGCTTCCAGCCATTTCAAATGAATTCCAGGCACATGCACCACCTGGTACATACACCTGGTGTATCTGGTTTTATATAGGTAATGGGAATAGAACTTGCATTCTTTGGCTTTGCAGGCAAGTACCATACCTACTAAGCCATCTTGCCAAATAAAATATTTTTTAAAAGTAGGAGTTGGGCTGGAGAGCTGGCTTAGCGGTTAAGGTGCTTGCCAGTGAAGCCTAAGGACTCAGGTTTGATTCTCCAGATCCCACATAAGCCAGATGCACATGGCAGCACATGCATCTGGAGTTCATTTGCAGGGGCTAGAGGCCCTGTGTGCCCATTCTCTCTCTCTAATAAATAAATAAAAATAAAATATTTTTTAAAAAGCAGGTGTTGGCAGAAACCCAACTGCAGCCTCCGCAACTTGGTTACCTATCAGATTTGATTCTCTATACCTAACCTGACTTGACATTGTAACTCCTACCTCCGTGGGGCACTCATAGTAACCCTTCTGACTTTCTCATGTTAGTCTGGCCATTTATGATGCCTACCTGGTTATCCATTTCCTTGTTCTATATGCTGTGACTCAGGACTTTAAGGTAACCTAGAGATCTAGTCCTTACCTGGGGTCTATTCTCAGTTCATCTGACCCAGTGTGGTATCCAAGGTTAAAAAATTTACCTATTTACCTGGCTGAAGGGATGGCTTAGTGGTTAAGGCATTTGCCTGCAAAGCCAAAGGACCCAGATTCAATTCCCTAGGACCCAGGTTAGCCAGATGCACAAGGGGGCGCATGCATTTGGAGTTTATTTTCAGTGGGTAGAGGCCCTGGCAGTCCCATTCTCTCCCTCTCTCTCTCTCTCTCCCTCCTTCTCTGTCAAATAAATAAATAAAAATTAAAAATTAAAAAAAATACCATCAGGGCACACACTGAAGCATGGTTGGGTTTGGAATAGTGTTTGAAGACAGAATAGCTGGTACATGTGACAGGTAGTTATAGCATTTTTTTTCATGGTGTATGATATTTCACAGTAACAAGAAAAGAATAGCAGTGGCTCTAAGTCTTTTCCAACTCGTGTACAAAGATACCCTTGGTAATCCTCATCTTAGCCCCGAGAGGAGGTGTCACCATTCCAGCATCACCAGGGAGGCGGCAGGCTCTGAGGAATTGGGTGGCTTGGTGAATGTCACGCAGTGAGTAAGGAGTAGCCTTAGAATCGCAGTTGCAACCCTGACCCATTGGTCTCAGGCCATTTCTGTTCTCAGGGAGGTAATCATTTCTCCATGTTAAGATGTTTCATTGTGATTAAACTTCTCTCTCTCACTCGTGAGAAATTGAAAATCTGCTTTTAAAGAAGGTCTCCTTTTTTACACAGCTCAGGAAGGGATTCAAGTTTAGCTAAAATGTGTGTTGACAGAGTGAAGCAAGATGGTAGCCATGGAGTTTTCCTGTTTAAAGCCCTCTCCAGGGGCTAGAGAAGTAGTTCAGTCACTAAAATGCTGGCCTTGCAAACATGAGGACCCGAGTTTGATCCTCAGAACCCGTGTGAAAATGCCAGGCGTGGAAGCATGCAGTTGTGATCCTAGCTCTTGGGAGACTGGGAGGTCCGTGGGCTTACTGGCTACTCTAGCTTCATTGATGAGCTGCAGGCCATTAAGAGATTTTTGTCTCAAAAACAAACCAAAACATGGATGGAGTTCTTAAGGAATGACATCTGAAGTTGTCCTCCGGCCTCTACATGAGTGCACACACATGCATTAACACAGCAAGCCCTCCTTACCCAGCATGCCCCACGGAGGTGCCCTGCACGGCTGCAGACCCCTGCGGAAGGGATTCAGGCCCTCTTACCAAGGAGTGGGCCTCCTTTTTGGCTGGAAGGGCGAGCGGTGGTCATTCTTGAGTTCCTGGCCGCCCTGCTGCCAGTGGTGCAGAGACTGTGTCTGTCTGCAGGATCCACGAGGAGGAGTCAGCGGTGGTGTGCCCCGTGATTGATGTGATTGACTGGAACACCTTCGAGTACCTGGGCAACGCCTGGGAGCCCCAGATTGGAGGCTTCGACTGGCGGCTGGTGTTCACGTGGCATGCGGTTCCTGAGCGGGAGCGGAAGCGAATGCGGTCCCCCGTGGATGTCATCAGGTCTGGTCTGCCCTCCTGGGCACTCGTCTTTCTCAGCGTGGGGCTCTGCTCGTGCAGCTAATGTAGCTGTGAAGGGCACAGGAAGCACACTGGTAGCCGTCCATGTCTCCTCCTGTCTCCCCGCCCCAGAGGACTTACTTTACTAAATATCTCTGCTATGCAATTAGATCTTATACTGCTATATTTAATAAATTAATGAACTTAATGGGAAAATTACAGGCTTAAGTTAAAGTTCACCTTCTTGACTTTGATATTTTAAACCTTAATAAACTCCCACAAATATTTGCATCCACATAAGCAGCAGTGCAACCAAACCCAGGATGTTAGCCAGGCTTGGCATGGTAGTATACATCTGTAACCTCAGCACTCAGGAAGCTAAGGTGTGAGGATTGAGAGTTCAAGGCCAGCCTGGACTACTTAGCAAGCCCCTGTCTTTAAAAAAAAAAAAAAAAGAAAGAAAGAAAGAAAGAGAAAAAACAACTACAGGGCTGGAGAAATGGCTTAGTGGTTAAGTGCTTGCCTGTGAAGCCTAAGGACCCTGGTTCGAGGCTCAATTCCCCAAGACCCATGTTAGCCAGATGCACAAGGGGGCACATGCATCTGGAGTTTGTTTGCAGTGGCTGGAGGCCCTGGCGTGCCCATTCTCTCTCTACCTGCCTAATAAACAAATAAAAATAAACAAAATATGAAAAAAAATCTATAAAGCTACCAAACAATTATATAAGTGATAACAGGTTATCTCCACCTCAAGCATGTCTGTTGCTGTTCTTTGCAGTAAAGTCTCGCTCTTCCCTCGGCCACACCAGGCAATCACCACTTCTTTGGTTCCTGTTGCCTTCTATCTGTTTTGGTTTTCATAGTTGTTTTTTCAGGGCTGTGGTTGGAACCCAGTGACACACATACAGGCAATCCTGCTACCCATGAACTACATTACTAGCCTCTGGGGTCTAGTTTTAAGAAAAAAATATTGGATTCAGATGTTTCCTTTAGTGCTGGGGATCCATGCTAGGGTCTCACAAGTGCTAGGCAAAACACAAGGGCTGAGGATCTAGCTCAGTGGTAGTGCCTACCTAGCGTGCATCCAGCAAGGCTCTGGTTCCACCCCCAGCACTGTGTGTCAAACAACGTGGAGCACACCTATGTAAGAGTGCCAAGGCTTCTCCTCCCCTGGACCTTTGCTCATGCCAGGTGCCTTCCTGTCCTCCTCCTCTCTAGCTTCCTTTGTCCCTGCAGCTCGATCCCGTTCTAGCTATCTCAGCCCCACCTTCCCTGTCCCCTGCCCTCTTCTGGGTTCCCACAGGGCCCTGGCTGGCCTTTGCTGACTTGTGTCACATACACATAGGGCATGCCTGTTGAGATGTCTGTGAGCTTCCTCAAGACAGGGGCCTTGGGTTGACTGGTGCAGCGACCAAGCGTGAACTCAGGTGTGCTCAGAGGTGGGTGAATGGGCGGGAAGGCTTGAGGCGGGGAGGTAGTCCAGCAGCTGTGGTGGTTTTTTGATGTTTCCATTGAAATATGGATACTACTCTTTTCTAGGTCTCCAACAATGGCTGGGGGACTGTTTTCTGTGAGTAAGAGATATTTTGAATATCTGGGGTCTTACGATACAGGCATGGAAGTTTGGGGAGGAGAAAATCTCGAATTCTCCTTTAGGGTAAGTATTCCAGTCTTCTCTTTGAACTCATTCTTACCCTGTGTTAATATTCACATTCTTTTTCGCTTTCCCTCTCTCTCTGTTTCTCTTCCTTTTCCGCTCTCCTTCCCTTCCATTCTCCCTTTCTCTACTTGGCATGCGTGCGCTCTCCCTCCCTCTCTCCCTTCTCCCCTTCCTCTCTCCCTCTTTTCCTCCCTCTTCTCTTCCTCCCTCTCCCACCTCCATGTTAGCACTCTATCCAGTGATCCTGAATAAATGACATGCGTATCCTATAAGCATACTTGCCTCTTTATGTGAAAAAGTGTACTTTTAAAGACTTGGCCTAGAAAGAGCCTCACAAGATTCCTGGTTGTCCGTCTCACTACAAAGGAGAGGAATAGGGGAGGGGGCTTATTCAGCGTCACTCAGAGTTAGTGGCAGAGACTGAACTGAAATACTAGACCCTTCCTTCTGACCTGCCTTCTTCTGGAGCATCTGTTGGACTCATTGCGTGGGAGGTTTCTCCCTATGTAGCACGATGGCTTGCGGACTTGGACATGTGATCTGACCATTACAGGGAAATGTGTTAAAAAGGCTAGTTCAAGTCAGACTTGATAATTTAGGGTGAGGCCAGAAATTTGCCTTCTGTAGCAAGCTCCACTGCTGATCGAGGTCCCTGGAATGCCTTCTAAAAACCCCTCAGTATCTCAGTTGATTTCCCAGTCAATAGAATTATCCCAACAGGATTTTTAATATTTAATATGGTATGGTACCTTGCTCTCATGAAGGGATGACGCTGCTCACTGAACCTTGGGTGTGCTTCTAACCGTCTTTCTGCCTCTTCCCTAGGTGTCAGGCTGCTCTGCCTCTTCTAGAAGCTTCTCTCCCAAACCTCTTTCTTCCTTGCTGTTTTCCTCTCTTCTGTGGCTAGGCGACAGGTCATCAAGCCGTGTCTGACGTGTAAGTGGGTTGCCAGCAAGGTGTCTGGGTCCTCTTGAGTCAAGTGCATGAGGTCCTAGCACATGGACTTTGAGGTCTTGTTTCCCGCGGCTTGTCTGTCTCCCAGGACGCTTTCTTGCTTTTGGTCTGTGTGCTGCTTCGTGTGCATGCCGGTGCCTGGCCTCTGTCCCCGCGGAGGCTGAGCCATCTCGGTGGCGTTCATCCTGACCTCCGCTGACCGTGTTCCAGCCGCACTGTCGGTGGACGGCAGCTCACGCCGTGCTCACTGGGTGGCCTCTCCTTCTCCATCCCCACTGCAGATCTGGCAGTGTGGTGGCACTCTGGAAATACACCCCTGCTCCCACGTTGGCCATGTTTTCCCCAAGCAAGCTCCGTACTCGCGCAGCAAGGCCCTGGCCAACAGTGTCCGCGCCGCTGAAGTGTGGATGGACGAGTTTAAAGAGTTATACTACCACCGCAATCCCCGTGCCCGTCTGGTGAGTCCCTGCCCACGCTCATGCCATCTGGCCTGTGGGAATCAAGCAGCTGAGTGCGGCTTCGCCAACATCGTAATGTAGTTGATCTGGTTCCAGAAGTGGGAGGCAAACTGGGCCCTTGTCATGCAGTGTGGGAAAACCTTTTTGCATTCATAATGCTAGCATCCAGTTTTCCTACGCACGGGAGCTTTGTTCTTTAAAACCACCACAAGGGGCTGGAGAGATGGCTTACCAGTTAAGGCACTTGCCTGTGAAGCCTAAGGACCCAGGTTCAATCCCGTTACGCGTGAAGCCAGATGCGCAAGGTAGCATATGCATCTGGAATTTATATGCAGCCACTAGAGGCCCCAGTACACCCATTCTCTGTCTCTGTCTCTCTCTGTCTCTATCTTCCTCTCTGTATTTGCAAATACACACACACACACACACACACACACACACACACTTATTTTAAATACCATAAATGCTGAATTAATGAACCGAATGCCACTGCTCCTAACTTAACGCGTAGCGATAGGTTCCTGGTCACTGGTTTTGCCAGCACCACTTTGTGTGTGTTTCTGTTTCACGATATTTCACTTTACATTCATTCTTGATCCTTCATCAGCAACTTCGTGACGCTCCCCGCTGCCTCTTGCTCAGCTCTGCCAGGCTCATTGTTCGGCAGGCTGACTTCCTGTGTGGTCCTGTGCCTCGGGGTCCCCGTGGTCATTTGCTCCAGCTTCCTCTGTCTTGCCCGGTGCCACAGAGTAAAACACCTACTCCTCATTTTCACCTAGTCTGGAAACCAGTTTCTGTTCCTGAGGGTCCCTCAAAGACATGTGAGGAGGGTATGGAACGTACCTATAGACTGAACGCACACTGGGCTGAGTGTTTTGGACCTTTGTGAAATGGCAGACATTAATATTCCCTTCTCTCCCTTTTGTTGAACGTTTTCCTGGTCACTCTTGAACACGAGCTTCAGTGAAAATGGGCTTTGACAGAAAGCACCGGAGCCTACAAGGACGCCCCGTTCTGTTTTTCCAGGAACCCTTTGGGGATGTGACGGAGAGGAGGGAGCTTCGGGCCAAGCTGCAGTGTAAAGATTTCAGGTGGTTCCTGGATACAGTGTACCCAGAGCTGAGCGTGCCGGAGGACAGGCCTGGCTTCTTCGGGATGGTGAGCCAAGTGGGCTGTGCTGGGCTGAGTGTTCTCACCTCTTGGTTCTGAATAACATTCCGAGCAAGATAAACCCGTTTGTGGGGGCCAACACTTCCCCCACTTCAACATTCTCTCACCCTGTTATCCGCTGAGTGCTTGGGACTCAGGTGCAGAGTGTCAGATCTGGAAATCGTGAGGAAATTGGCAAGTATGAGCCCAAATCTGTGGATGGGGAAACAGGTTTGCTTGGTTTTTCTGTGCCCTAATTTTTGCTAATATGTCATCACGTTGCTTCTCATCTTAACGGTCTGATCAATTAGTAATGCCCAAAGGTAGTGTCGGGTCAGGGGAGTTACTTCAGTCTTTCAGAAACCGTAGAGAAATGTTTCTGGAATGAGGCCAGCTAAGACGTCGGTGGATTGTGCTTTTGCTAGGAATAGTGCTGTCTTACTGCAGTCTCCACTGGTGCAGTTTGATGCAGAGCGCTAGAGTTCCGTTCTGGAACTTTCCAGGCACTGCAAAGCAGGCTATTACTGCTAAAGTAATATTTTCAATGTGAAAATGTTCAAACACAGAGTGGTACAGTGAAGCCTGTCCCTGTGATTCTAGGATACTTACGATTCTTCTCCCCTTGCTTTTCACTGCCCACTACCCTGGCCTCCACGTTTATGTCTTTTTTTGTTTTGTTTTGTTTTTCAAGGTAGTGTTTCACTCTAGTTCAGGCTCTCCTGGAATTCACTACGTAGTCTCAGGGTGGCCTTGAACTCACAGTGATCTTCCTACTTCTGCCTCCCGAGTGCTGGGCTTAAAGGCATGCACCACCTCGCCCGGCACGTTTATGTCTTTTGAAGCATTCCCTGGCATTTCACTCCTGTGTACTTTGGTCCGCATCTCTATAAAATGTAGACATTATCTTAGATAATTTTAGAGCATTATCACACCCTACCAATAAACTAACTTCTTCGTAGTATTCACTATCTAATTTATATCCCCCAGTTTTTCAAATTTCTTTTCAAGTAGTTGAGATATTCCAGTGAAATCATAAAAGACCTGCCCATCGTGTTTAGCTGGTGCTTCCTAAGTCTTTAAACCTACTTCCCCCACTCTGTTTCTTTCAATAATAATACTTTTAACTTACCTTAAAAGCAGGCTCATGTGTGTGGACTATTTCACTCTTAGGATTCCTTGGGGGTTTTACACTCTGTAAGTTGCAGCCTTCTCCCCCATACTTCTTTACCATGGGCGTGAAGCCTGAAGACTGGATGAGGGAAAAGTTATCCTTACCCTCAAGCGTGCTCGTGGATGGGCCTTGTTCCTCATGGTTCCAGGAGTACATGAGGCACGGTCCTTCTTGCTGTAATGTAACATGTGCCAGTAGGTTTCCAGAGTGGTCATAACTACCACCTGGATGCAGTGGCCATCACCTGTGGCATTGATACCCAGTGCTTAGATGTTACTTCACATGAATGGCCACATGGTAGTTTTTGTTTTTTTTTTTTCATTCCTTCATTCCTTCCACACTGATTGGCTGAGTCTTTCTGTAAAGAAAAGCATTCCCTCATTATCCAAGGCAAATTGCAATCCATGGAATTTAGAAAAAGCATAACCAATGTTCAAGTCCTCCTCTGGTACACTTGTGATCTGAATATATGGTCCCAATTCAAGTGTTGCAATATAATCCCCTGGGCACTGGTGTTTGAGGTGGGGCCTTGTGGGAAGTGCTTGGGTCCTGAGGGCATAACCCTCAGGAGTGAAAGTGCTTTGGGGGCTGAGTTCCTGTGGACTCCTTCTGCTTGCTCCCATGTGAGGACATACTAAGGGGGTCCGACGCACACATCAGTGCCTTGATCCTGCCATCCCCAAAGGTATAAGGAAGTAAATTTCTGATTTATTTATTTATTTTGTAGCAGACTAGCCTGTAGAATTGTGTTTTGGCAGCACACATACACTCTAGGGCTGTGGAGGTACATGGCTAGTGTATTTCAATCACCTCAGTCTGGGTTTGTGGTTTGTTTACTTTTTTTTTTTTTTTTAATGTTCAAATTGTTCCATCTTTGGTTAGTGGCAGCCTTTTTTTTTTAATTTTTATTTATTTATTTGAGAGCGACAGACACAGAGAGAAAGACAGATAGAGGGAGAGAGAGAGAATGGGCGCGCCAGGGCTTCCAGCCTCTGCAAACGAACTCCAGACACGTGCGCCCCCTTGTGCATCTGGCTAATGTGGGACCTGGGGAACCGAGCCTCGAACCAGGGTCCTTAGGCTTCACAGGCAAGCGCTTAACCGCTAAGCCATCTCTCCAGCCCAGTGGCAGCCTTTTGATTGTTTTATTGCGTAGGAACTTTGTAAGGACACATCTTATGCTGACACTGTCATTTCCCTCCTTCCTGTCCCCACTCCACTAACGACCCTCCTCAGTGACACTGTTGGGATTCACCATGGAGCTGTGAGAGTAGCCGTCAGTCATTGTGGGGGGTGATGCCTCTGGATATTCCCTCCCACACTGTGGCTTTCACATTTTTTCTGCCGCCCCCACCTTCTGCAAACTTCCCCGAGCCTTGATGGGTATGCTTCAAGTCTACTTTAGTGTTGAGCTCTGAGCAGCTTCTGGATTTCTGCTTTGGTGCATTTCAAGTGTCCTCAGTGTCTGACTCCATCACGCTGGCCCCAGTGGCCAGGCTCACTGTGGAAGCAGCACCCTTGCTCATCTCTCCAATTCCTGCCCAGACACATGTGAGCCACACTTGTCATTTATAGCTTTTTAGTAACTGTATTAAGTAAATAAGCAAAGTTAATATTTAACCCAGTCACACAGATGTTATCATTTCAGTATAAAAGTTCATGTAAAGAATAATTTATTAAGGCATGCTATACTATTTTCATACTGTCTTGAAATGGGTTACATTGTCTTGCAATAATAAATGTGCATAGCACATCTTAATTGGAATTGTCCCATCTGAAGTGCCCAGTTGCTACGTGGGGCTAGTGGCTGTGAATAACAGCTCCAAGCTCTCTAGGAGGACCTTCATATTTCTGAGAAACAAATCCCGGCCTCATTATGACATCAAAAATTCAAATGTAATCATGTATATTTTTCTTTTTTTATGCTATATATATATGTATTTCTTTTTTCTCACATTGAAAAACTCGGTTTCTAACAATATCGACAAAATTATGCTGGGTATGTAGCTCAGTTGGTAGAGTGCTTGCTTGGTATGCATGGGCCCTAGGTTCTAACCCCAGCACTGCATTAATAAGAAACTGGGTCTGGTGGTCCACACCTGTAACCTAGGCAGTAGGGATGTTGGGGCAGGAGGATGAGAAGTTCAAGGTCATGCTTGGTTATATAGCAAGTTTGAGACCAGTATGGGCTACACATGAGACCCGGTCTTAAACAAAAACAATAGATACTTCTCCCCACACATAAACCCAAACCCAAAATTACTCATTTGCCTTAGTCTAAATAGTTTCAAAACCAAAATACTTTACTACATTTGGTAGTGTTATACTGAATGAGGTTTAATATTTCTTTGTAGCCTGCTTATCAAAAAACACTTCCCTCACTAAGAAAGTATGCCAAACATACTAACATCTGCAATCATTTAAAAAATCCTTCTCTCTAGTTAATTCATCTTAGTAGAAGGCTTAGGTACATCCAACTTAGGTGGGTCCAGACCAGGGCAGCAGTGAGCATGTCATTGAGCATAGGGAGGAGTGAGGTGGCGAGCCAGGGAAGGTCATCTCTCTGTAAAGGCTCCCATTTGACGTTCAGCTTGGAAAGACTACAAAGTACTGAGCCAGCTTTTGAGACCTGCTCTCCTCTCATTCCATTCCCCCTTCTTCTGAACCTCATATGGAATGTGCTAGTGTTTAAAATCTTGAACAAAATGCCACTTTTGTGTTTTGTTTAGCTCCAGAACAAAGGACTAAAAGATTATTGCTTTGACTATAATCCTGATGAAAACCAAGTTGAGGAAAACCAGGTCATTTTGTACTTCTGTCATGGCATGGGCCAGAACCAGGTAGGTGTGGGCCTCCACTGGGGAGGGCAAAATTCTGGGCTTTAAAAATTTAAATATTTGGCTGGGCATGGTGGCACATGCCTTTAATCCCAGCACTGGGGAGGCAGACGTAGGAGGATCACCATGAGTTCGAGGCCACCCTGAGACTCCATAGTGAATTCCAGGTTAGCCTAAGCTAGAGTGAGACCCTACTTTGATGAAGCAAAACAATAAAAAAGTAAAAATTTAAGTATTTGGGGCCAGGGCGATTGCTTAGTGGTTAAAGGCACTTGCTTATAAAGCCTGCTGGCCTGGGTTCAGTTTTTCAGCCACCCAGCTAAAGCCAGACCCCAAAATGTGGTACAATGTACGACATTTATTTCTAGTGGCAAAGGGCCCTACCACGCCCACACGTGTGTACACACACATGTAAATTAATAATTGAATTAAATGTTTGATTTCTGTCTCTGTGAAAGAGTATTTGCCTAGCGTGTGGAAAGCACTGGTTTATTAGTTACTTTCAAGTCACTGTAACAAAGTACCTAATGGCAACAACCTAAGAAAGGTAGGTTTTACCTTGGCTCCTGCTATTGTTGAAATTCCCTGGAAAGATCACTCCAATGCCAGAATGAGTGAATGTAGAGGAGTTTATTACCGAGGAGGCAAAAAACTTGAGGTAGCCCTCCAAAGAAGCTTTGGCCCTGAGCTGAGATTTTATTTCCATTTTATAGTTTTCATAGCCAAGGGGAGGAGTAAGTGAACAAACAAGATGTGGCAATTTGCATATAAATCATTTCTGTAGTCAGGCCATCCTGACAATGAACTCCATTTTACTTTGTGTTATCCTAAACTGTCTTTCCTTCTTGTCATCCCTTTGGGCCCTTTCTGGACAGTTCCTTCTTTGATTTTTTTCCATCTGCTGACAAAGATAAATTTTAGCTCCTTGGCAATGAACTCTTATAGCAACTCAGTGAATCAGTTCAACTTTTACCTTTTTTTTTCTACCACATTCCCTCCTCTTTATCATCATAACACCTTGTGATTTTTGTATGCAATGGCTGGTATACCTGGAGTACTACCTGTATTTTAATTATTTCCATTCTAGAGTGGATGAACCTGGATAGAGCATTTAGAACATATGTTTTTAATATAGTCCCAGCATAATTATTATGAGAGGCTCCATTAAAGGAGCTAGCAGGTGTCCCCATGGAGTCCACATAGGGGCAGGCTCAAGGTTTAGGGTACATCAACTGTAAGAGCTTTAGAGTCATGGGTAAGCATGACATGGAGGGCCAAGCATGTCAGGGTCTTTGGGAACACTGACACTGTTACCATTAAATTTTGTACTTAATTTTTAGTAGTAGGAAGCGGTTTATGATTATTGATTTTGAAAATATGGGTGCTAACACACAAGAATTATTGTAATAAAAGAAAGAGAGCCAGGAGGGCCTTCTCTGTACAAGATTAGTCAGCAGGAGTGAATATGACAAATCCGATTATGAGGAAAAGAGCACAGGATGTTTTTTATAGTGAGGGGGTGGCACCACATTTTTTAAAAAGAAACATATTTTTGTGGAAGGAAAAGGTTGTAATATGAGGTAATAATAAAGAACTGATTTTATTTAGGGGTGAAAGACAAAAGTTTTTTGGAACTCGTTTTTTTATGGATCTTGTGAGTTATTAAATGAGTTGATTTGTCTAGTAAAGGGAAGGGGTTAGGATTTTGCCCATGTGTCGGATGTTTTGGCATCTCATGTTTAAGTCCTCAGACTTCTGTCATGCGTAGAGCAGGGCCACGGTCTTTTTGGCAGGGGCAGATGTTTTCTAGAGCTTGACTTTGAGGGGCTCCGGTAACCTGTTATAAGTGGTTGAGGGTATTGTCTTTGATTTTGGTGTGTTGAGATTATATCACTTGGCTGATGGATGTGGGCCAAATTTTTTTAAGGGTATGTGGGTTTCCTTAAGTGTTACATTTTTTTTTTTTTCGAGGTAGACTCGCACTATAGTCCAGGCTGATAGGGAATTCACTATGGAGACTCAGGGTGGCCTTGAACTCACAGCAATCCTCCTACCTCTGCCTCCTGAGTGTTGGGATTAAAGGTATGCACCACCATGCCTGGCAAGTGTTACATATTTTAAGGAAGCATCATCAGTGGTAGGAGAATCTGGCTTACCTTTATAAATCGAAGTAAAGAGATACCATCAAACAACCAGCACCACCAACATTAGCAAGTATAAACAGTCAGGACTTTAAATTGATTGTTATCTTAGGGCTAGCCTTTTGATTTGCCCTAAATGTACTTTAGGGCTTGGCTTTGAGTTCTATTTTTAGTGATATATTTTAATAAGACATGTCAAGGAGAGACTGGACCAGTACAAATCAGAAACTATCAGGTAAACATAATTAGTGAGGGCAACTTTGGATCTTTGATTTAAAGGCAAATGGTGCTGACTCATCAGGGCCAGGTAGAGGCCGAAGGCATGAGTTAATAGTTCAGTACTGTAAGCCAGCATCAGGCAGGGTAATCTGTGTCTGAATCTTGGTTTATATTGTGATATCTTGTAGTTATATTTCTTTACTGAGTGTTTAAGAACATGTAGGCAGCAACAATTTGTGTATTATGCTTTAGAAGTGATTCATGGCTCTGTAGGAGAGACTTTAGGGACCTGTGAGGAGTCTCATGACTTTTAGTGTTGTGATCTGTTACAATAAGTCAAGGCCATGTTGACCAAGTGGCCCTCTTTCTCTGTCTTTATTTTTTTTTTTGAAATTTTTTGTTTATTTTTATTTATTTATTTGAGAGTGATAGAGAAAGAGGCAGAGAGAGAGAGAAAGAGAGAGAATGGGTACACCAGGACCTTCAGCCACTGCAAACAAACTCCAGACGCATGTGCCTTGTGCATCTGGCTAACGTGGGTCCTGGGGAATCAAGCCTTGAACCAGGGTCTTTAGGCTTCACAGGCAAGTGCTCAACCGCTAAGCCATCTCTCCAGCCTGCCCTCTCTCTTTTGGGAAGCCTGGAGGACTGATTTTTTTTTTCTTCCTGTTTTTCAAGGTAGGTTTTCACACTAGCCCAGGCTGACCTGAAACTCAGTGTGTTGTCTCAGGGTGGCCTCAAACTCATGGCCTACCTCTGCCATGCCCCCCCCCCTTTTTTTTTTTTGATGTGACTCTCCTGTTGTAGATATATTGATTTGGAGTCTATCTCTGGGTCTTTGTGTTTTCCCTGATTAAGAAGACAGGCAAGGACTGGGGAAATGGCTTAGCAGTTACAGCATTTGCCTGTGAAGCCTATGGACCTCGGTTTGATTCCCTAGGACCCACATAAGCCAGACGCACAAGGGGACACGTGTTTGGAGTTCGTATGAAGTGGCTAGAGTCCCTGGCATGCCCATTCTCTTTCTCTCTGTCTGACTCTCTCTCATAAACAAATAAAAAAATAAAATATTTAAAATAAAGAAAAAGGTAATACTAGAGGCTAGAAGTTAGTGTTTTATCATTTGTGGCCTTTTGACCTGGGAGTAGGAACCAAATATTACTTATCTTTTAATTTTAAATTTTTTAATAAAAATTTTTAAAAATCTTTTTATTTATTTATTAGAGTCAGAGGGAGAGAGAGAGAGAATGTGTGTGCTGGGGCCTCTAGCCACTGCAAACATCTGCAGATACATGCACCACAATGTGCATCTGGCTTACTTGCAACCTGGAGAATCAAATGTGGGTCCTTAGGCTTTGCAGGCAAGCACCTTAACCGCTAAGCCATAACTCCAGGCCCCAATTTTAATGTTTTTAATTGACCTTGGCTTTTATATATGGTTGTTAATAACTTAGAGAGAATGGACAGATTTGATTAGCAAACCATATGTAGTTAAAAATGTGAAGAACATATCTGGTTAGCAAAGTGGATCTGGGTAGAGAATGACATGATAGTTTAAAATTATTTTGATTAGCAGTTAGGTTTAGTTGTTGGGTGACAGTGTGACTTATATCTGGAACACAGAAAACATATATTTTATCATTTGTTGATTTTTGGAACCTTTTTATTAGTTTTTTGAAACATATTTTAAAAAATATGAAAGCAGATTAGAACATTATTAGGTTTTTGAAATTTTTTGACAAACTCAGTCTTGAGTATTTTTAATATAAATACAAGCCTTGGGGCTAATTTCTGTTAGCAGTTTCATAGAAGCATACAGAGATAAAGTAAACTTAAAACAGTTACACATTTTTATAAGAAGTCCCTATCTGTCCGCAGTGATTTGGGACTCACCCATTATTATGTTGGGGCCAGGACCCTGAGATTGTGCTCGGAGCTCCCCCTGGCTCGGCTAGGCAAGGAAGCTAAGAGAGCAGAGCCATCAGGGATTTCCCTCGGGGTGGCATAAGCACAGAGAGGTTTGTGTCTTGTCTCCCTGTCCAATGAGACTTGTGTGTCAGGTGTTCCCTTTTATTTTAGGGCCATCTGGTCCTTATGTAGGTCAAGTCCTGCTGGGGAAGCACTAAGTGATACATTGCAATGGCAGGTGTCTGTTCATGTGTGGTCCCCATGTTGTCCTTGACTTGGAGAGCTGCCCCAGCTGTAGCATGTGAGAGGAAGACAGACAAGTTTTTCCAGGTTTTTAGTATTTTGTCAGGGACTGGCCCCAGAATTTAGTTATTTTTTTTGTTTATTTTTATTTATTTATTTGAGAGTGACAGACAGAGAGAGAAAGAGGCAGATAGTGAGAGAGAAAGAGAGATTGAGAGAGAGAGAATGGGCCCGCCAGGGCCTCTAGCCACTACAAATGAAATCCAGATGTGTGCGCCCCATCTGGCTAACGTGGGTCCTGGGTAGTTGAGTCTTGAACTGTGGTCCTTAGGCTTCACAGGCAAGCAGCTTAACTGCTTAGCCATCTCTCCAGCCCTGAATATTTTTTTTGGAGTGTGGTATGTTTTTGGTCACGTAGTATACGACAGTGGGCTTGGTGGAGGACTCTTTTACAATGAATTGTTCACTGGGTTAGTGCTGCAGAACAGACACAAAGACAAAGCCATTCCGCAGCCTTGGGGCTGGGAGCCTCATGTACGTGTGTGTACGTATTTCTATCAAGTGTACTTTTATTTTTTTTTAATTTATTTTTACTTTTATTTATTTATTTGAGAGTGACGCACAGAGAGAGAAAGAGGTGGATAGAGAGAGAGAGAGAGAGAGAGAGAGAGAGAGAATGGGTGTACTAGGGCCTCCAGCCACTGCAAACAAACTCCGGACACACGCACCCCCTTGTGCATCTGGCTAACGTGGGTCCTGGGGAGTCGAGCCTCGAACCAGGGTCCTTAGGCTTCACAGGCAAGCGCTTAACCGCTAAGCCATCTCTCCAGCCCTCAAGTTTACTTTTAATATAGACTCCAGATGGCTATCTTTTACTTCCATATTTATTTAGAGTTTAAATAATTTTTTAAATTTAATTTTATTTATAATCTTGATTGAGCTCCCTACAGAGACCGAGCAACATTAGTCTTCTTTAGCTAGTTACTGAGACTGAATACCATGGGTCATCTGGACGGAAAAAGGGCTGTTACCTTTCAGCGGTATCGAGGTGCGGACCTGACCAGTCGCAATCTCAATTTTTAGTTTTCTCTGGGAATTTTTATCTGGTCCGGCTGTCTGACTCAGGCCCGTGTCCTTTTACTCAGGAACTCCGGTTGGGGGCTTTACAGTCTTCTTGGGCTACCTGGAAGGGCACTGCAGTCATGTTAGGGTCGCGCTTCCCAGTTCCAGGGACCTTTGGCAGGTTGGGGGGGTGGCAGGAGCAGCAGTCCTTCCTGACCACCTGGGGTCGCTATCGTAATGCCTCTGATATTTGTTGAAATCAGTTCAACTTTTAACTTCTTTTTCGGGTGCTTGGTCAGAGTATCCTTGGAGCCAAGCAGCTCACCTCATGGTGGCCAGGAAGCAGAGCGAAGGGTAAACACAAGAGGTGTCAGAGCAAGATATCACCCAAGGCCATGTCCCCAGACTTCCTGAGCTAGGCCAAACCTGCCACCTTTCACCACCTCCCAGTGATGCCTCATACTGTGACTTAACTGCTGATTATCTGAGCCCCAGGAGCCAAGTGTGTCTGTAAACCCCTCACAGTCACACCCAAAGGTGTGCTTTGTTAAACCCTCAGGGCGTTTTGCACTCTAATGAAGCTATTAAGACTGAACCAGCATACCTGGGTTCAGTCTCTAGTATTGGGAACGATTTTATTTTTGCAACCTTTTTTTTTTTCAAATTTGGGTTTATTTTTCAATATAGATTACAAAATTCTTTTATTATTTTTTTCTTAGAAGTGCTAGGGAATCAAACCTTTGGGTTTGCCCTTGTTAGGCAGACACTCATCACTGTTCAGGTCTTTATCTTGGCAGTCATGTATCCTACTGTGCACGGCGCTTCTTGTTTCCAGACCTTTGTGTGTCCATTGTATTGAAGGAGGATGGTGCTAAGACAGGCCCGTTTTCTTTGCTGCTCTCCACCAGCCCCTCCCTCCCCATCTAACCAGCAAGCCAGGCAGGAGAGGGGTCACTTCACGCATTGAACAAGTGCTGCTGTCAGAGGCCTGCTGAGAGCAAGGGGCGGCCAGTGGTGGTGGGGGGGCAAACACCTGGAGCCCCTTGGGACAGGCTCATGGCAGTAGGAGGGGAGCATGCTCAACCCCACCCCACCCCACTCCTGCCGCCCCACGTGGTCTCATCCAACACTTCCCCCTCTTCCACATCAGGGGTAACTGATACACACTGGCTCTCCTGTCTTTAGTTTTTTGAGTACACATCCCAGAAGGAAATACGCTATAACACCCGCCAGCCCGAGGCCTGCACAGCTGTGGAAGCAGGAAAGGACACCCTGGTCATGCATCCCTGCAGTGACACCACTCCAGAGGACCAGAAATTCATCCTGCAGGAGGTCAGTAAGTGCTGGGCCGCTCGGCCAGCCCGCCCTCCACCCGGGCTCTCGGAGAGTGTGGCAGAGGTCACCCAGTAGAAACTTCACCTTGACATAAAGGAAGTGGAGGAGGTGGCATGTGTCAGAGTCCACGGCCTCTGGCGGCAGTAAGGCTTCCTTGTCTTTCAGGCTTTTCCCTGAGGCTGTGAGGTGCCTGGACCTGTAAGGGGAAATGGAGCTCTTACAGTACCTCTGGGGGCAGTTAAAGCAAGTGTCACTCAGGAGAGCTGGGAAGATAGCTCACTGGGGAAAGTACATGTAAACCTGATGACCTGAGTTCAGATATCCAGAATCCACATGAAATCTGGATGTGGTGGTACATGCCTGTAATCCCAGCAATGGGGAGGCAGAGACAGGAGGATCTTTAGGCTTTGCTGGCTGGCTTGTCTAGACAAATTGGTGAGCTCCAGGTTCCGTGAGAGACCTTGTCTCAAAAAAAAAATAAGGTGAAGAGTGATAAGGAAGATACCAGATGTCTACCTCTGGCCTCCATCTACTCCCACACATGTGCATGCACACACACACACACCAAAAAAAAAAAAAAAGAAACTTTTTTGTTCTTGTTCTTTTGGGGTAGCCCAGGCTGACCTGGAACTCACTATGTAGTCTCAGGCTGGCCTTGAACTCATAGCAATTCTACCTCTGCCTCCTGAGTACTGGCATTAAAGGTGTGTACCACCCTGCCCAGTTTATTACTTAAAAAAAAAACCATTTTCAAAAAAAGAAAACGAGTGTCAGACAGCCAAAGTGTCAGATGTGAGATTAGAGCCAGACATCAATCACCATGCTTCTCTGAGCATCACTCACCTTGCCTCTAGAGCGGGAGTGCTCAGTTCTGTTCTGTTCTAGTGAGGACTCTCCAGATTTCTTTGGAGTGTGAGGCCTGGTGAGCTTCATGGCTCCTCGTGTTTTTCTAACCAGAAAACACTCCTGGGATGAATCAGGCTCTCCAGATACTGCAAATTGTGAAGATGCCTGCACATTCTATATTTGCAGTAACCCGAGACAGGACCTACAAAGACCCTGGAGGAAGTAAACCCAAAGAAAAGGACTTAACAGGAAAAGCTTAGTTATCTGTCATCTTCCCAGAAAACTTTCCCTCCCAGCCAAACCTCAGAGATGGACAGATTCTTCTATACTGCTCCTCAGTGGGGTCATCGTAAAAATTATTCAAAGTTTTCCTGTAAGAAATGTAGTTAGCAGGGGAATTTGCAGTCTGCCCAGACCAAAAAAAAAAAAAAAAAAAAAAGTGCCCTACTGTTATCTGTTTGATACAGGAAAATAAGCCAGACATGCTGGTATGCAGTGGTAATCCCAGCATTTAAGAGACTGAGGCAGGAATTCCAGGCCAGGTGGTCAATACGATAAGAAGGAAAAACAGGTCAACATATCCCACAATTCTCTAGTACTCTTTCCTTTACATCTTTCTGTCAACCCTAAGCCTTAGCATACCATCAAGGAGTGCTAGTGGAAGCTAGAAATAATAGAATTGGTCCAATGTGTCATGAAGAATGTTGTCTTAAGTTCCAGTGATGACTTAAGGAGAAGTTAAGTAAGGGAGAGAGATCTTCCCTTCTCCTTCCTACCTTCCTTCCTTCCCTCCTTCTTCCAGTCCCTCGAAAGACAGCTTAGAAGTTGTTAGAAGGGTTTCTGGGTAAATAGCATCTTACTGTGTTTCCAAGGCTTCCCTCCCTTGAAACAGGTAGGTTATTTATCCCTTTTTGCTGCTTGGACTCAGAGAAGTTGAGGGACCAGATAACCGGCCAAAGAGAGGTTTATCGAGCTGATTCAGCAAGGGTGGGGAGAGGTCTTCAGGAAGCCATTTAAAAGATTGTCATCCTCTAGAGTATGGAAAGTGGAGAGTCTACTGCCCCTTACCTACTTAGGCAACAGCTGAAGAACCTGGGCCTCGGGTTTCTGACCATGTTTTCTCAGTACGTTAAAATGACTAAAAGAAATAAATCACTAGGGATGGAGTTAAGAGGCCTGAGAGAAGTGAAAGCAATAAAGAAAGGACCTTGGTTCTGAGTTCTCTGAAGGCAATGGAAAGGAGTAGGGATGAGCTGGAGGATCTGACAGGCTCTAAGCAACCAGCAGGTGGCGCTGTTGGCCTCACATGGCGCCAGCCTGTGCCCGCGTAGCCGCCTCACATGGGTGTCCTGAGTTGCATTTTCCAGGGGAGACAGTTGCCGTGCAATACATACTTCTGAAATGATAGAAATCATACCCTGAGCTCTTGGGATTCTGTGTTAAGGGAAGAGACCTTTTCCGAGGCCCCCCTTGAAACTGTCTTGAGCATTTAATGTCTGTTATCATTTGTAGGATGGCTCTTTGGTTCATGAACAGTCCAAGAAATGTGTTCAGGCCACAAGGAGGTCCAGTGACAGTTTTGTGCCACTCTTACGAGACTGCACCAACTCAGACTACCAGAAATGGTTCTTCAAGGAGCGCATGTCGTAACACGTCACCCTGTCAAGCAAGGAGCCCATCGAGGCCTTGGACTTTGTCCCAACAGAGATGGAACCCGTGCAATGAGCCCACCACAGACATGGCTGCCACTTGTGACTATGTTGCTGGATTTATTAAGAATGTGAATAAGTTTTGTACTGATTTTGAAAACTTTACAAATGTTCCCTAAGGGTAATCATAAAATATGAACTCTTGGTATTGGGAAAATTAAATTCTTGGGATATTTTTCTATTGAGATGTATATTTTACAGTGATGGCTTTTATTCTTACTAGCAAATACTGTAAAAATTGTATTTTGGTACTTACAGAGATTCCCAGGTATGAAGTTGTTTGCAGTGCACTTTGCATAAACTACGATACCTCCGATGTTGGGTAGAGCTTTCACAGAGTGAGAAGATGGGTGGGAGGAACATTGTGTTGATTTCCTCAAAGTGCTCCAGACCTATTTAATAAAAAATGCTTTTTGCTTATGAATTGGAACCACAGTGAAAACTCCATAATGCTCATGTTTGCTAAAGAGGAATAACCAAAACTGAAATCTCAAGGAAACATACATGTGTAAGCTCAAGTGTAACAGTGCCCGCCAGAGGGTGGCTGGTGGCTTTCAGTAGTTACCACTAAGACTTTAAGGCAGGTTTATGCCAGTTTTAATTGTTTTGGTATATGTGGTGTGTGTGTGTGTTTGCTTACGTGTGGTGTACGCATGTGTTCAGCCATGTACACCCTGTGCAGACATATGCAGAGACCAGAGGAAGACGTCAGGTGTCCTCCTCTATTGCTCATCTTCCTTACTTCCCTGAGTCAGTCTGTCACTAAACCTGGAACTCCCATTCCATTCTTCAGTTAGACTGGCTGACCTGGTGCTCCTCCTTTCTCTTCCTCAGCATTGGGCTTACAGGCAAGCACAGCCACGCTTGGCTTTCTATGTGGATGCTCGGAATCAAGTTGTACAAGTTCCCCCTTGTACGACAAGCAGCCTTACGTGCTGGAACCATCTCCCTAGCCCCTAATTTTAATTTTTATCACACGAGAGTGTCAGGAAGAAATGTAATGTTCCATATGAAATTCATTTTTCACATTTGTTTATTAATAACATTTGGTCATTTAAGTCAATGTTAGAGTTAATGATACAGCAGCTACTGTGGATATCATATATATTTCCTTTTTTGTTTTTGTTTTGATTTTTTCAAGGTGGGGGCTTGTTCTAGCCCAGACCTAGAATTCATTATGTAGCCTCAAGGGTGGCCTTGAACTCACAGGGATCTCCCTCTCTCTGCCTCTGGAGTGCTCGCATTAAAGGTGTGTGCCACCATGCCCGGTTTTTGTGGCTATTTCTTAGTATTTCTGATGTCTGAAAGATCCCAGATAGGCCCCAAGGTCTTATCTACTTGATAAAGGTCAGTGTGTATGATTAAAAGGACCATTGGTGGTCTGGAGATGTTCAGTTCAGTTGGCAGAGTGCTTGCCTAGTATACATGAGGCTCAGGGTTCCATCGTCAGTACTGCATTTTAAAAAGGGGGGGGGTGGACTTGGTGGTAGGTGCCATCACTTTAGGTAGAGGTAGGAGAATCGCCATGAGTTAAAGGTCACCCTGAGACCTGAGACCAAAAAGGGGGAGGGCTGGAGAAATAGCTTGGTGGTTAAGGCACTGGCCGGCAAAGCCAAAGGACCAAGGTTCACTTTTCCTAGTACGTACCTGTGTAAAGCCAGATGCACAAGGTGGCGCATGTGTCTGGAGTTAGTGTGCAGTGGCTAGAGGCCCTGGCGCTCCTACTCTCTCTCTCTGCTTCTTTCTCTCTCTCAAATAAATAAATAACTAAAATATTTTTAAAAATAGATGGGGTGAACCATCCCTGTAATTCTAGCACTCAGGAATCTAAGGTAGGAAGATCAGAAGTTCAAGGCCATTCTCAGCTACATAGCATGTTTAAGGCTAGTCTGGGCTACATGAGACTCCATAGCTCAGAAAAGAAAAAATAAAAAATAAAAACACCACCCTAGAGCTCATGGACTGCAGATGTTGTTTTTGTACCAGTCAGATATGACGGAATGAAGACGTGTGTGCTATTGATGAAAGGCCTCATGTCTCCTGTCTGCCTCTTCACATACTTTCTCCTTTCAAAGGGATCCCAGCAGGGGCGAGGCAATAGTTCTTTTTTTTTTTTTAATTTTTAATTTTTAGAGAGTGATAGAATTGGCGCATCAGGGCCTCAGTCACTATAATTGAACTCCAGACACTTGTGCCACCTAGTGGGCATGTGAGACCTTGCACTTGCCTCATCTTTGTGTGTCTGGCTTACATAGGATCTGGAGAGTGGAACATGGGTCCTTAGGTTTTGCAGGCAAGTGCCTTAAACGCTAAGCCATCTCTCCAGTTTGTGTCTGGAGTTTGTTTGCAGTGGCAGAAGGCCTTGGTGTGCCCATATTCTTTCTGTGTTTCAAATATTTAAAAATAAGACAATCAATAAAAAGTTATAATTTTAAACATGTTACAGGAAATATTCTTAGATCAGTGACAAGTTGCAATATTTCAAGAACCATTTCCCTTCACTGTTGGGTGAAGGTCAATTTATTGGCTATGTGGGTTCCCCATCTCCACCTGACCCATGGAAAGGTGTGAACACAGCCATGTGTACAGAGCCCTGGTGTGTGTGTTGTGAGGGAGGGCAACCCTCAGTTCCATTCCTCTGATTTTATTGTACTTTCCTCTCTTTGGGCCTTTCTCTCTCAGGAGAGTGACTCTCACTCCAGCCCTGCTGTGATGGGGATCAGGTACTTGATGACAGGTATTTACAGTGTGTTTTTCATGGATGACTTCTGTATCTTGGAGGATGGCCTGATGCTTAAGTGGTCCACCTGTGAGCTGGCCTCCAGCCCACAAGGAACTTGTTCATACTGGCAGATGCCAGTGGCTCTTCTCTGACCCAAGTCCAGTGTGTCCTACCAAGCTGGCCACTCACTAGGGGAGCCCGTCAGTGTGATGAGAGGGGGACAGCCCAACAAAACACATGAAACAACAAACAGTGTCCATACAGATCCAGAGAGGAGGGCAGTGAGCCTCGAAGGGCCAGGAGGAAGAGAAGGGAAGTACACACAACAGGATGGAGAGAAAGGGCTGTGGGGGCTGGTATCCAAAGCCTGCACTGGGGCCTAGGATATGACCCAAGCGGCTTTGCTGAGGAGTCTGATAGGTGTGTTTAGAGCTACAGCACCATGTTCTGTGGAGTCACACTGAGTGGCAAATGGTCACTGTGGCATATCTAGCTACAGTGTGTAAAGAATGAGGGATCAGGAGTCCCGTAGGCCTATGGTCACCAGTAGGCAGCTGTTTAAAGTAAACTAAGGAAATGGGAGGAGGCAAAGTACGGAAGTAATGCTTCTGCTGTGAGCAAGTTAAACTTACAGTCACAGTGGATGTTGAAGTAACATATAAATGACCACAACTTTTAAGATAGCATTCTTATAAAATTTTGAATCTCAGCCAGGCGTGGTGGCACACACCTTTAGTCCCAGCACCTGGGGCGGGGGGGTCGGGGAGAGCAGCGGTGGCAGAGGTAGGAGGATCGCCATGAGTTCGAGGCCACCCTGAGACTACATAGTGAATTTCAGGTCAGCCTGAGCGAGAGTGAGACCCTACTTCGAAAAAAACAATTGAATCTCTATAGACTCATAGCTCATCTTCATAATAACATAAGTATGTCTTCAGTTGATTTCTTATACATATTTGTGTATATATGTAAGTATATATACACATGTATGTACACACACACACACACACACACACACACACACACACACATATTTGTGATGCTGAAGATCAAACCCAGGACCTTGTGCGTGCTAGAGACATGCTGTGCTGTTAAGCCACACCACCGGCCTTCTTAGCTATATTCCTTTTTTTTTTCTCTAATCTTTGTGTGTGGGAGAGTGTGTAAGTGCAGGCGAATGTGTGCCGTGGTTTGCATGCGGAGGTTAGAGGACAATTTCAAGCACTGGCCCTCACCCTTGTTTGCCATTGTGTTCACAAGTCCACCGCTCCCCCCTGCACACGAGGTTTCGGCATTCTCCCGTCTCCACCTCGTGCGTTAGCACAGGAGGGCTGGGGTGACAGACACGTGCTGCGGCATCTGACTCCCGCATCTGCAGATCCAGCCTCAGGCTGTCATGCTTCCACAGCAAGTGTTTCTATCCACTGGGCCACACCCCACAGTCCTTGTAGCTGTATTTTTTTAGCTATCTACTCATCATTTAATTTTTTTGTTGTTTATTGCTTTCTGTAAAATTACAATATACTTCCTAAATTTTTTTTTTTTTGATTTATTTGAGAGCGACAGACACAGAGAGAAAGGCAGATAGAGGGAGAGAGAGAGAATGGGCGCGCCAGGGCCTCCAGCCTCTGCAAACGAACTCCAGACGCGTGCGCCCCCTTGTGCATCTGGCTAACGTGGGACCTGGGGAACTGAGCCTCGAACCGGGGTCCTTAGGCTTCACAGGCAAGCGCTTAACTGCTAAGCCATCTCTCCAGCCCCCTAAATTTTTTATATTTTTCATTTATTTATTTGAGAGAGAGAAAGAGGGAGAGAGAGAGAATGGGCACACCAGGGTCTACAGCCACTGCAAACACACTCCAGATGCATGCACCCCCTTGTGCATATGGCTTACGTGGGTCCTGGAATTGGGATCCTTTAGTTTTGCAGGCAAACACCGTGACCACTAAGCCATCTCTCCAGCCCCTACTTCCTAAATTTATCACAGTCTTTTCATCTTAGTATTGAGTTAATTTCAGTAAAACTTAACAAGTTTGCACCAGCATAGCTTATTTTCCCACCCCTCTTCTGTTCAGTTATGGACAGTAGACATCCTACAAACTCAACTTTCGAGTGATGTGATTACTACTTTTAACAGTAAAGGAAGAGCATACACACACACATGCAGTCTTGATATTTCATATCATTTCACATGCTCTGCTTTTCTTCCTGTAATTCCCAGTAATTATTTGGTCACTTGCTTTTCATTATATGATGTTTCTTTAACAGTTCACCTAAGGGCAGGCCAGTTTGCAACAGATTATTTTTGTTTATTTGGAAATATTTATATTCAGCCTCCAATGTTTTCTCCTTTTGTAATTAAAAAAATATTTACTTATTTGAGAGAGTGGGTGGGGGGCAGACAGAGAATGGGCATGCCAGGCCACAAATTCCAGTTGTACACACCACCTTGTGTATCTTGCTTATGTGAGTCTTGGGGAATTGAACCTGGATCTTTTGCAGGCAAGCACCTTAACCACTAAGCCATCTCTCCAGCCTAGCCTTTAATGTTAAGATAGTCTAGCTTGGCTGGTTCTGATCTCAGCACTATGAATTTACAGTTCCACTCCCTCAGGATCAGAATTGTTCTGGATGAGAACTCATCTGCCATAATATTGCTCTTCTTTGCTTCCTGTTGCCTTTTAAGATTTTGTCTTGGGGCTGGCTGGCTGGCTGGTTCAGTGGTTGAAAGTGTTTGCTTGCAGAGCCTGATGACCCTAGTTCAGTTCCCCAATACTCATGTAAAGCCAGATGTACAAAGAAGTGTGTGAGTCTGGAGCTTATTTGAAGAGGCAGGTGGCCCTGTCATGCCCATTCTCTCCCTCCCTCTCTCTCTAATAAATATTTTAAAGAAGGAGTTTATCTTTGTCTTCACACTTTTTTTTTAACCATCTCTTGCCTTCTGGAGAAGCTTAAAAGTTTTTGTCAATCATCCATTCCTAGTTCTCTCTCTCTCTCTCTCTCTGTGTGTGTGTGTGTGTGTGTGTGTGTGTGTGTGTTCAGGTGTGTGATGCGGGTGCATGCATGTCTTAGCACTTGTGTGAAGGTCAGAGGACAACATTGGCGCTAGTCCTCACCCCCACCTTGTTTGAGGCAGGGTCTGTGTTTGCCGGGCTAACTGGCTCATAAGCTTTCAGGGGATTCTCCTGCCTCTGCCTCCCACTTTGCTGTGGGCTCATCAGCATTAGAGATGCTTGTGCTGTTGCTTTACATGGGTTCTGAGGAGCCAAACTCAGATACTCATGCTTACGCACAAGTGCTTTATCCTGAGTCATCTTCCCCAGACCCCTCGTTGACTTTTGTGTAACAATTTGTCCCTCTGTTTCTTGCCTCATATTTTCCTGTAAGCATCAAGAAGAAACCAGGTGGCACCTTTAATACTGCACAGAAACCTATGATAAGGCCCATCTCTGGCAAGTTCTCTTTTACTCATAACTACTAAACTTTTTGCCATGGCATAGCAAGGATCCCCTTCTGTGGTAGTTTAAATGTAGAATGTCCCGACAGACTCATGTGTCTGAATACTTAATCCGCAGTTGGTGGTGCTTTGGGGGAAGGTTGTGGAACTTTTAGGAGGCAGAGCCTTATTGGAGGAAGTGTGTCACTAGGAGTGGGCCCCTTGCCGTTCTCTCTCCCTCTCTGTCTGCTTCCTCCCTGATGATGTGACAATGTGACTCTGGCTTCTTGCTCCTGCCATGCAATGTAGGTGCAGTGGAAATGAGGACTCAGGGATCTCCATCCCTGTCATCCCCACTGGCCATTCTGGAAGATTCCATTTTATAGATTTATAAAAATTTTCGGGCTGGAGAGATGGCTTAGTGGTTAAGTGCTTGCCTGTGAAGCCTAAGGACTCCAGTTTGATGCTCAATTCCCCAGGACCCATGTTAGCCAGATGCATAAGGGGGTGCATGTGTCTGGAGTTTGTTTGCAGTGGCTGGAGGACCTGGCGCGCCCATTCTCTCTCTCTCTCAATCTCTCTCTGCCTCTTTTTCTCTTTGTCTGTCACTCTCAAATAAATAAATAAAAATAAACAAAAAATTAATTCAAGCAACCAAAGTTCATCATATGACAAGCTTCTTTCATGTTGCTTGGGAAGAATTTTTTTTAAGGCAAGCCTAACAGACTGACCTTCCCCCCACCCCAAGGTAGGGTCTTACTGTAGCACAGGCTGACCTGGAATTCACTATGTAGTCTCAAGGTGTCCTCAAACTCACGGCGATTCTCTTACCTCTGCCTCCCATGTGCGTCATCATGCCCGGCTTGGCCTTTTTTTTTTTTTTTTTCTTTTAATGTGTGTGAGAGAGAATTGGCATACCTGGGCCGTCAGCCATTGCAAGCATGCAACCATGCATATGTCACTTTGTCCATCTGGCTTACGTGGAACCAGGAGAATAGGCTTCACAGGTAAGTGCCTTAACTGCCAAGCCATCTCTCCAGCCCTCCAGATTTGTTTTATTTATACAGGTCAATTCTGGGTTTCTCTACAGGCTGAGTATCTATTAAGCTAAAGGGTCCTGCATTACCAGCTTCCCTCCCTACTCCTATTACAATAGAGCTCTTCTCTATATAGCTCACTGTCTGTAATCTCAAAGTTGACTGTACTCCACTCTTGAGAGGCAGACCTGGTAGCTTGTGTTTGAGGCAAAGCTTCCGTCTTTGCCTCAAAAGAATAAATAAATAAATAAATTAATTAATAACACAGAGTTCTTCATTACTGTGTACCACAGTGATCACCTCGATCTTATTAAAAGTACATGTGGGTTCAGCAGGTCTTGGGTGTAGCCTAAGAGTCTGCATGACTCCAAACTCTCTTAGGGGATGCATTGCTTCTGGGTAGTGGGCAACCAACTTTTTCCTTTCTATCCTTTTTTTTCCTTTCCTATTTTCTCCCCTCCCTCCCTTCCTTCTTCCCTCTTTCTTTTACTTTCTTTATTTCCCTCTCTTCCTCCTTTCCTTCTTTCCCTCCCTCCTTATCCTCTCTTCCTTTTGAGACCTTTTGAGGGCTTCACAATGGAGCCCACACTGCCCTTGATCTCAGTTTGTGTCTCAGGCTGGCTTCAAACCATCCTCCTGCCTTAGCCTCCCTATTGTTGGGTTTGCAGGTATGTATCACTGTACTTAGTTTAAGGGCTGTATTTCCAGTAACAAGATATTGAACTTGAGGGTAAGAAGGAAGGAAGATGAGCTGAGTGTAAGACTATCCAAAAAAAAGAAAAAAAAAAGAAAAAGAAAAGGAAAATGGGGGTGGGGTGGGAGGGGAGAGAGAGAGAGAGAGAGAGAGAGAGAGGGAGGGAGGGAGGGAGGGAGGAAGAGACTATCCCCACAGGCATGTCTTTCTTGCATAACACACTAGGTGGTGGTGTTTGCTCAGAAAGCATGCCTTTTTTTTTTGGTGGTGGCCAAGTCAGAGATGCATGGGTGGGTGGTGGTAGACCTAGGAGGCACCCAAAGATGGCCTGGTGCCAAATGTAGTTAAAGGAAATGAGGCTGGGTTGCCTAACAGAGCACATAGCAAGCTAGGGACCACATTCCCTTTGTCAGCACTTCTCATTCCATTTAGTAATCTTGTCTTGAGTTTGGGCTGGCTCTCTTATATTACTGACAGTGTTAACATAGGACTCTCTTTTTAAATGGTACCTTCAAAAATTGGATTTGAAGGGTTGGAGAGATGGCTTAGCGGTTAAGGCACTTGCCTGCAAAGCCAAAGGATCCTGGTTCGATTCTCCAGGACCCACGTCAGCCAGATGCACAAGGGGGTGCACACCTCTGGAGTTCATTTGCAGTGGTTGGAGGCCCTGGTGCGCCCATTCTCTCTCTTTCTCCCCCCTTTATTTCTCTCAAATAAATATTTTTAAAAAATTTTTTTTGTTTATTTTTATTTATTTGAGAGCGACAGAAGGAAGGGGGGGGGGAGAGAGAGAGAGGGAGGGAGAGGGAGTGCCAGGGCTTCCAGCCACTGCAAATGAACTCCAGACGTGTGTGCCCCCTTGTGCATCTGGCTAACGTGGGTCCTGGGGAATTGAGCCTCGAACCGGGGTCCTTAGGCTTCACAGGCAAGCGCTTAACCACTAAGCCATCTCTCCAGCCCTCAAATAAATATTTTTTAAATTGGTTTTGGAGCTGGGGACATGGCTCAGGGGTTAAAAGTGCTGCCATGCAAGCCTGACAACCAGAGTCTGGATCCCCAGCTCCCACACAAAACAGGAGTGGTTCATGTGGCTGCTCTCCCAACAGGCCTCCAGCAATGAGAAGTAGAGTCAGAAGGACCCCTAAGCCTGCGGACTAGTTAGTCTGAACTCCCCAGCAGCAAATCCCAAGAGTGACTCTGTCTCAAACAAGGTGGAAGGAGAGGACCACCACCCTGAGGCCGTCCTTGCACCTCCACATGCACGCCGTGACTCACGCATGCCCATGCACACACACTGTACATACGCATACACATAAAACATGGAGGCACACTCAATATAAACTGCTGTGCTGTATTACGTTGTTTAAAAAGTCAAATTACCCTTCAATCATCTTTGTTTGTTTTTCAAGGTAGGGTGTCACCGTAGCCCAGGCAGACCTGGAATTCACTATGTAGTCTCAGGATGGCCTTGAACTCACGGTGATCCTCCTACCTCTGCCTCCCAAGTGCTGGGATTAAAGGCACGCACCACCACGCCCAGCCAATCGTCTTGATAACAAGTCCTAAATGCTTGATGTATCATGGCCACAATATTTATTTGGCAAGTACAATCAGAAATACTTGCCTCTTGATGTCTCCTGAAATTTGTGACATTTTATATTTGACACCCAAAGTTCTCACCTCTATACATGACTTCAGAGGCTTTCTTTCTACATGTATTATACTCTCTCATTTTGTAAGCTTGGTTGGGGAGGATTGCTGCCTCCTGTCTACATTTGCTAATAATAAGTACTTTGAGTAGGGCACTGTTCTAAAGACTTCTTATAAATGAAGTTAGTTAATTCCCAAAACACCCTGTCAAAAGGTACCAGACAGATAAATCCTGGACCCACTTCATACTTTTTCTTTCTTTCTTTTTTTTAGGCAAGCCCAACAGATCGGCCTTTCTTTAATGAAAGAAAGTGAGAACAAGAGAGAAAGAATTGTTGCACCTGGGCCTCCAGCCACTGTAATCAAACTCCACACCTATGTGCCATTTTAGATGAAGATGTTGGGGCTCAGGAAGGGCAGGGAACTGGTCTAAGTTCACACAGAGCCTCCGATCTTAGTCCAGAGCTCAGTGGTCACCACTCTCTCTTGCTTCTCACAGCAGGGAAGAGGTGATTCACAGGTCCTGCAGCTCCCTCGCCCTGACCAAGGGTCCTGGCCTCCCTCTTAGCTGGCTACCCAAGCTGCGGCCACAGTGTGAGGATGACTGAGCCTGTCCCATTTGGAAAGCACAGGAGATGGTTTGCATCTCTGAGCAAGCCCACTTCTTTGCAAGAGCCCAAGAAAGGAAAGAGAGGTGGGGACAGAGCTCTGTGGGTTGCGTGGGGGCCAGGCCTGCCCCACCTTGTGTCCACCGTGTGCTCAACCGCACTCTGCCCTCTTTAAGTGGGGCAGGGGTGGTGCCTTTTGAGATTCTTGCTATCCTGCCAGAGAAGCCTCAATTGGCCCAAATCGGCTACAGTTGCTCCATCTCTCCAGCCCTTATCCATCTTGGAGCATTAAGTCCTTCGGGAGGGAGGCTACTGCCCCAAATTGCTGAGTCATGAATCCATCCATGAATCATGTCGAACCTTGTTTTATAAGGCAGGGGTCAGTGGGAGAGATTGCTCATGGGAATGGGAAGAGTTATTTCAGCATCCTTACACGAAACTTCCAGATGGGCAGTTCTAGCTGCAAAGTCAAGAAAAGTTGCGGAGCACCACTGGGTACTCATTGCCAACTATGACTAAAGAAAGCAGATAACTGGGTTAAAGACTTTTCAGGGACTTCAAGAAGTCACATGCTCACTTCCCTTTGCTGCAGGAATCCCTTCCTCTGTGTCCCCTGCTCATGGCCTAGCCTGTCGCCTGCCAGCGAGGGGATGTCTTTTCTTTTTTTTTTTTTTTTTTAATTTTTTTTTCCCCTCTGGCACATCAGTGGTTCCTTTGTTGCTGTTGTCATTCTTTTCCAAATAGTGAATTTTCCATCACTTGTGTTAATTTTTTTTGTTTTATGTTTATTTATTTATTTGAAAGTGACAGACAGAGAAAGAGGCAGAGAAAGAGAGAGAGAGAGAATGGACATGCCAGGGCCTCCAGCCACTGCAAATGAACTCCAGACGTATGTGCCCCCTTGTGCATCTGGCTAACATGGGTCCTGGGGAATTGAGCCTCGAACTGGGGTCCTTAGGCTTCACAGAAAGCGCTTAACCGCTAAGCCATCTCTCCAGCCCGGGATGTCTTTACTTGATATGAGGCTCATCTGTTCTGCAGTAGCTTCCTGGTGGCCCTGAGATGGGTTCCCCTGTGGCTTTCCTTCCTGCACTGGATCCCTCAGGGGCCACCCAGTATGTTTGCTCTCAGGTCCAGCTTAGTCCCTCAGAGAGGAGATGTCTCTAAATGTCCTCTGTTCCAGGCCAGCCTTGCTTCCTCATACCATCCTTGCGGGGTAGGGTTGTCATGGGGTTCAGAGAGAGAGAAAGAAGCAGATGTTAGCATTGAATGTTTTGTGGTGAACCAGAGGTCCAGAGTCGGTCAGTTCTGCAACTCTGTGGACAGAGTCTAGCTGACCCTCATTGCCTCGTGGCTGATAAAAGCAATATTGCTAGGCTATGAGGATGGAAGAGCTACCAGGTATGGTGGCACACTCCTAGAATCCTAGTGCTCAGGAGGTAGAGGCAGGAACTTCATGGTTATCCTCAGCTACATAGTCAGTTTAAGGCTAGCCTGAGCTACATGAAACCCTGTCTTAAGAAATGTGGACACAGCTGGGGAGATGGCTCAGTCTTAAAGGTACTTGCTTGCAAAGCCTGCCAGCCCAGATTTGATTTCCCATGTAAAGGCATGCACAAAAAGTGGCACATGTGACTGGAGTTTGCAATGGCAGGAGGCCCTGGTGTGCCCATAAGACTCTCTCAAACTAAATAAAAAATTAAAAAAATAATAAAAACAACACAAATACAAATAATAAAGGATGAGGTTTGGAGAGATGGCTCAACGATTAAGGCACTTGCCTGAAAAGCCTAATGATCCGAGTTTGATTGCCCAGTACCCATGTAAAGCTAGATACACAAAGTGGTGCATGCATCTGGAGTCTGTTTGCTGTGGCTGGAGGCCCTGGAGCACCCATTCTCTCTTCGCTCTCTCTCTGCTTGCAAATAAATTTAAAAAACTTTTTTTTTTAAAGGTTGGGAGAGCTGGTAGTGTAAGTGAACAAAGCCTTTCATTTTCCATAATATAAAGCAGGCAGTAGTGACTTAAGATTGAGAACTTCTGAGAAAGCGGGGCTTGAGAGAATGTGGAGGCAAATCCACGAAGCAGCAGCCGGAGGAGCAGAGAGCGGCCGATCTCTCTCTGTAGTAACGGGTGGGGACACGAGAGGTGGGACAGAAGCTGCTGATCTTATTGTAAACCTTGAGAAGGATTCAGCCTTCCAAGCTGAACACACATGTTCCTTTTGATAAAGACTATCTTCCAGGGCTGGAGAGATGGCTGAGCAGTTAAGTGCTTGCCTGTGAAGCCTAAAAACCCTGGTTCGAGGCTTGATTCCCCAGGACCCACGTTAGCCAGATGCACAAGGGGGTGCACGTGTCTGGAGTTCGTTTGCAGTGGCCGAAAGCCCTGGCACGCCCATTCTCTCTCTTGCTCTCTGCCTCTCTCTCTCTCTCTCTCAAATTAAAAAAAAAAATCAAACAAACAAGCAAAAAACACTATCTTCCAGCTGGGCATGGTGGCATACGCCTGTCATTCCTGCTCTTGGGAGGCTGAGGCAGAAGAATCGCCATGAGTTCAGGCCAGGCTAGGATACACAGCTTGTCTCTGTTTCTAAACAAACAAATAACTGAACAACTCTTCAAAAAAAAATATCTCTAAGTGGAGTCTGGTTCCAAGTGCTTATCACTAGGGAAACAACTGACAACAAGGGTTGGAGTTTTCTCTCCATGACACATGTTAATGAAGTCAGGATTTGCAGCAGCTCCGGTCTGGAAGCACATTCTGCTTGGCTGCTTGGACGTTGGTCATGTCACTTCATCCTTGATTCCCAATTTCCTGCTCGGTAGAATAGGGGCTTGGCCCGTGCCCACCACTGAGAGGCTCTGAGCATTACCTGAGTTAGAGTGGAAACAGGTCCCTGGGCCAACCTGGTGGTGCTCAGGGAGCACTTCCTGGGGAGGGGAGCAGACAGACTCTTAGTCGCCCCATTCCAAAGAGAGCTGGGACCAGAACAGTGTCAGGAGTAGTAAGGAGAATGGCCATGGCTCTTCGGAGAGTCCTGTGATATTCGCTATGGACAGGACAAAAGAATGTAGGCCTTCCCTGGAGCTGGCCAAGCCTCCTTCTCTCTCCCTTCATAGAGACCTTAATTCTTCTCCCCCATAATTACTTCATGTCTCTGGTAAGAATTAGAATTCAAGAACTACTGGAAGTTTAGGGGGAAGGGTCATTTCAGTCCAGTCCTGTCACTGTAGAGCTGAGGACTCTGCTCCTGCCTCAGAGGGAACTGGGAGGGGCTGGTTCATCCTTTGTGTGTGAAGACGGGAGCATGACACTGAAATCCTTGCTGGCTGTGATAGGGAGGAGCTGGGGAGCTTTTTCTGAGGTAGGCTGGGCTCAGCTCACAGCTTTTGGAACCAGAAGCTGGAGAGAAATAAAACTGCCTTTTCTGGGTCAGATTCTGAATGATTCTGGGAACTCGTCTGCAGAACAAATTGATTTAGAGAGGCCCAGCTGTGAGGAACTGTACACAACAGAACTCAGAGGAGATACACTCCAGATGTGGCCTCATTAAAGACAGGGTGGAACAATAGGGCTCAAAGGCTTCTCTGACTATTGGGCCATGGAGACTTTGAGGACAAAGAGGAAGAGTGACCAGGGGCCTGTGGCATCAGGCCCCTGACTCGGTTGGAAAGCAGCCGATAGCTCATTCTGTCCACCTCTAGCAATTCCAGATGGAGAACTCAGGGGCCCAGAGGGGGAAGGCACCGACCCGATATCAACAGCAAGGGTATCCCACCTTCTGCTGCCAGTCCAGTGTCTGTCCCATTGGCTGGCCCTGCCTCTCACTTCAAGGATCTGCCTTTTAGAATCAGGCTCAAGGCTTAAACCACTTGAGTTCTCCAAAGTACCCAGAGACATTGTGAAGTATTGTATTTTCTTCCAGTCTTTTATTTATTTTCATTTTTATCTTTATTTATTTTTGTTAGTGTAGCAGACAGTTTCAGGTTGCTGAGATGAACTTCCAAACCAGGCACAGTTATGGGAGAAAGGAAATTTATTTGAAGCTTACAGATTCAGGGTCAGTTACATAATGGCAGAGGCTGGCTCACTTTTACAAGTCTGAGTTGAGAGAGAAACCAACACCATGACCAGCATAAGCAAGTACACTTCAAACCACAGCAGTTAATGTACAAGATAATAGTTGTATTATGACATGTAAAAATATTTTACTTATTTGAGAAAGAGAGACAGAGAGAAAGAGGCAGACAGAGAAAGGGTATGGGCATGCCAGGGCCTCCTGCCACTGCAAGTGAACTCCAGAACCATGAGCGACTTTGTGTATCTGGCTTTACATGGGTACAGGGGAATCAAACCTGGGTCATTAGGCTTTGCAAATTAATGCCTTTAACTGCTGAGCCATATCTATAGCCCTCATTATGACATTTTTATACAGAAATATGTATCATTAGACCTTGATTATATTCTCCCCCACCTATTGGTCTCCCCCAAGCCCCTAAATAACTCCTTTCTACTTTCATGTTAATCTCTCTCTCTCTGCCTCTCTTTCTCTCTCTACATATGAGAGAAAACTTTTATGTTTCTGAGTCTGGCATATTTTGCTCAACATAATCTGTTTCATTCATTTTTCTGTAGATGCTATAATTTCATTTTTCTTTGTACCTAAATAAAATTCCATTTGTATACATGTCACATTTTATTTATCCATTCATCTTATTGGTGGGTATCTTGGCCATTGTGAATGGTGCAACAATAAACACTGATGTGCAGGTATCTCTGTGTAGGGTCCTTTGGGTACACATGCATGGGACATAGTGGCTTTCATGGTAGGCTTATCATAATTGCTCTTAAATGCCATACTTGCAAAGCTAGCTTTTACATCCATGCCCACTGAATAAGTTCATCCGTTCTTTATCATTATGAAAGTCTCTCTGAGGCAGCCTGCTTCAAGTAGAATTCCTAGAAGAAACATATTGTAAACCTCCTGGCATAACACCTACCACATGAGGGACCCCCCACCCCCAACCTGCCAGTACCTGGCAGCTATGGTTGTAGGAAGTGTTTGTTTGGTTTACCGGGGTTCCGGATGATCCTCGCCAAACACTGCGGCACAATGTGCTAACGGTAGCCTTGCGCCGGGAGGGGCATGTCCACCATGGTGGGCGGCCTCAGTGTTCACCAGAGGCAGCTTTCCTCCCCGGCTGTGATCAGAAACAAGAAGCCAAGATGATGCTTCCTCAAATTCAAGCCCCTCTGCTCCTGGCTGGGCTCTGTCCTCATTGGCTGGGTAGGTTTGTCTGTGCCTGATGAGGAAAACCCCACCTATGTTCTCCTGTCCCCAAGCCCCATGCCATGGCAGCCAGCCTTGCCACTTCTGCTGCCCACTCCTCACCCTCACAGCCCAGACCTTCCTTTTCACAGGGTGGAGCTGGAGAAATGCACTTTAAAACATGGGTTGCATTTTCATTTTGGGTAGTTTACTAAATTTGGTCATAATCATGTCTCTGGTTCTAAAATGAGCAAAAGGGAGCAGCTGTCCTCAGGGCAGGCCCTGGTAGGAGCGTGAAAGGAGGCAAGCTCACGTGCTTTTCTCCTCCGCCTTCCTCCTGAGCCTCTGAGGCCTCGGAGGCGGGGACGGGTCCAGGTCTATCCATGCTCTCTCCAGCCTGGTTATTTGGTATCTGGCAGAGTGTCACCGCTCACCAAGTCTGCAGCGTGCTCAGCCCTGTGGGATCACACAGTGCTGATGCTGTGTCCATCCTGGAGAGCATGCCCACTTAGCCTCACTGGTTATGACTCCAGGTGGACGCAGTGGGAGGGGGAGCAGGAAGGAAGGTGTGAGCTTGCCTCCTCAGGGGCTTGAGTCATGCAAAGGCCAAACCTGCTGTGGACAGGCAGAGGAGTGAGCTTCCAGAGCATCTGAGGCACACTGCATCCTGGCAGGGCCCATGCCTGGATGCCGAGGAGCTGAGATGTCATGTGGAGGTGGGGCAGAGAAGTGGACAAGACTGCAGCTGGCCATGGAGCCACTTCCTCTGTTGCGTCAGTCTTCCTCAAGTGGCTCCCCTCCCCCACCCCAGTGAGCCGCATAAGGCTGGGATTTGATCACACTGTGTGGCTTGGCTTCTGTCCCCAGTCCCAGGCTGAACCTCTTCTGCCAAGGTCATAGATTTCTCAGCTGCTAAAGCCCTTGAAAAGTTTGCTTCCTCATGTTCCCACACCTCCCTGCTCTCTTTGACCCCATCTGTCCCTGTCTTTGCTGAAATTCTCTCTCCTTATGGCCACCATATGTTTTGATCCAGGCTCTTCCTTCTCTGTCATTTGTGTGGGTGTCCTTCCCTTATTCTTGAGCCACATTTCCCAGGATCCCATTGGACCCCCTTTTAAAGCCCCAAGTTCTTGCTGGGTGATGATCACTATGCAGGAGCGGCCCGAGGGCAGCAGTCACTGTGTCTATCAGGAAGGAATACATCGGTCTGCAAGTATCACAGGATGAAATGGGAGGTTTTCTTTTTCTTGGGGAAGAGGAAGTCACCCAAGTTCATGCTCAACATCAGCAGAAAAGTACTCACACACCTAGATGAAGCCAAAAGTTTCCAGGCACGGCTGCACCTAGCATTCCCAAACTAGGGACTATTCTCTTCCTCTCTGTTTACACGCCTCCATTCACAGTGGGAAAGGAGGAGCATGCAGGTTTGCGTCAACCCATATTAATGGCGAGTTCCACCCGGGGTCTTATGGCCCCTTAGCTGCAGAGGATGCTAGGAAGTGTGGTTTTCATGCAGAGCCACCCTGGGCCCAGGCAAGGGACAGGCCGTAAAGAAGAAGAGGAAGATAAATGTTGGATGCCACACTTTAAAGGGCAGGAACTTTTCTTCAGCAGTCCCAGTCCTAAAAGACAATGGCACTAAGGATGCCACCTTGGCTTACAGTGACACTGGACAGGCTTATGTTCCTTTTGAAGTTACCAAGACACAGAAACAAGGCAATGCCACCTAGCAGATATTTGTAAGACATACATGGGCCACTTAGACCCATTTTCCTGAACCGCCTCTCAGATCTTCCTCTCAGTGCAGTCAGAGGTTCCATTGCAGGAAGGGCACAGATAGATGGCTTCTGGGACGGGCCATCAGGGTCCAATCTGGAGCTGCCCATCCTTCTGTCTTCCGTGGAGGAGCTGGCTCGCTTGCTCATGTGCTTCCTAGCAAGCACTTGTCAATCCTGCAAGACCCTGGCTCTGTCCCATGTCCTTGGTGCAAGGCTTGGTGTGAATAGCATTCCTTCGAGCATCACTGGATCACATCACTGGGTAGTACCCCTGCAGTGATAGTATAAGGTTTTGGCCTTGGTGTCAACTTAGGGAGAAGAAGGGAGACTAAGAGCAGAACAGACAGCTGGTGTTGGAGGACAGAGGCGGAGGCATCGCTCACTTCACATGGAGGGGCTGTCCACTGCCTGATCCGAAAGAGCACCGGGGATGGACTTCCCTAGGTCACATGTGCTGTGCCTAGTGCAGAGAACCCAGAATGAGTCTGAATGAAGTATGTGTCATGATTGAGAAATCCCAAGCCATCAGGACCTTTTTTTAAAAAAATATTTTTATTTTTATTTATTTACTTATTAGAGAGAGAATGGGCACACCAGGTTCTCCAGCTACTGCAAATGAACTACAGACGCTTGTGCCACTTTGTGCATCTGGCTTACATGAGTCCTGGGGAATCGAATCTGTGTCCTTTGGTTTTGCAGGCAAGTGCCTTAATCGCTGAGCCATGTCCCCAGCCCCATTCAGACCTTTCTTTCTTTCTTTTTTTTTTTTTTTTTGGCTTTTCGAGGTAGAGTCTCCCTCTGGTCCAGGCTGACCTGGAATTAGCTCTGTAGTCTCAGGGTGGCCTTGAACTCATGGCGATCCTCCTACCTCTGCCTCCAGAGTGCTGGGATTAAAGGCGTGCGCCACCACGCCCGGCTCCAGACCTTTCTTTCTCTCCAGTCTGGGTAAGCTCTGCATTGCTGCCTGCAGTCCACGCCCCTGTGCTTCCTGCCCCTCCTGACAGTCCCACACATCCCGCAGGGCAGCCTGTTCTCAGCTGAACCAACCACTCTCTCAGCCGAGGGCTCCTCCTTCCATGTTTTGGCAAAGCTAACAGATATGGTTTGGCTCTGGAATCTGCTTTCTTGTGTTCTGGCAAGAGCCTAGTAACTCTTTGGGATTCTCTAGTCCCGCTCTTAACCTCTGTGGCTTCTATAGCTCTACAAAAGCCCAAGGAATGGAGCTCAAGGATCAAGTCTAAATCTGTTAGCATAACTATAGTGATCAACTCAGGGCACAGTGTTTGACCTAAGCTGGTCCAAACGGAGAAGATCTCCGAACTCCCTTGGGGATACTCCAGCTCACACTTGTTTTCGTTGAATTTAAACCTGGAAGGAGGTAGCTCACAGAGGGGCTGGCAGCCATCTTGAGATGATGAGGAAAGAGCCGTTAAGAATGGCATCAGGCTCCTTCCAGCCAGGCACATTGCTGGAGTTTGAGGAGGCCATAAGAAGTACTGGGCCTCAAGCCTGCATGTGGGGTATTTCTGGGGCTCCAAGTTTGTTCTCACAGAGTACACTGCTGGTTCCCCTGCATCCTGTGAAGAGCTGTGTCATGCTCACGACCAGCACACTTTAATGACAGTGGTTCAAGTCCCATGATACACTGCCAAGAAGGAGGCCAAGCTGACTCATAAGGGGGAAGAAATTTTTAAATTTTAAAAAATCATCAGCAGAAATAAGATGAAAAGAAAAAGAAGGCCAAGATCAGCAGTCTTGTGGAGGAGTGGTTCCGGTTGGGCCTCTTGCCTACACTGAACCAGGACCCAGCTGGGCGGCTGAGCAGGTGCTGTGTGCTAGGGGGCAGGGAGCTGGGGTTTTATCTGACAAAGAGCAAAGCCTGGAAAAGCCAATAAGTTGTCACTCTTAGCTCATGTAATCGAGGTGTTTGTTGTTCTATGTTAAAAGAAAACAAAGGTGGCATCCGTATAGAGTACCTGAGCCAAGAGAGGAAAGAGAAGACACAGGTCAGATGTGGTCTGAGCCTCTGGACCCAGCCATGCCTGAAGCGAGATCCTCTCTCCACTACCAGTCACATTTCCTTTATTAAAGGTCAGTTGGATTAGGTGTTCTGTCTAAAACACTTGCAACTAGAAGTGCTTGACTTCACCTATCTCATGGAATGCCTGTGCCGTTTATTTGTTTATTTTTAATTTGTGTGTGCATGCGTGTGTGTGCGTGTGTGTGTGTGTGTGTGTGTGTGTGTGTGTGCCTGTATGTGTCACAATATGCTTGCAGAGGTCAGAGGGCAACATGAAATCAGGTGACCAAGGTGTCTGTCTTTTCTTTCTACCTTCTTTGTCTTTTTCTTTTTCTTCTTTTTGAGGCAAGCCCAACAGACTGGCCTTTTTTTAAAAAAAAAAAAAAAAAAATTTATTTATTTATTTGAAAGAGCAAGGGGTAGAGAGTAAGAGAGAGAATGGGCACACCAGGTCCTCCCGCCACTACAAATGAACTCCAGCTACATGTGCCCCTTTTGGCTTACATGGGTCCTAGAGAATCAAACTGGGATTCTTTGGCTTTGCAGGCAAAAGCCTAAACTGCTAAGCCATTTCTCCAGCCCTGGCCTTTTTATTTAATGTGAGAGAGTGAGAGAGCAAGCAAGAGAGAGAAATTGATGCACCAGGGCCTCTAGTCACTGAAATCTAACTGCAGACACATACCAGCTTGTGTGCATGCGCGACCTTGCATCATGTTGCGTTGTCTGGCTTAGATAGGACCTGGAAATTTGAACATGGGCCCTTAGGCTTTTCAGGCAAGTGCCTTAACCACTAAGCAATCCCTCCGACCCTCTATCTACCTTTTTCTTTTTTAAAAAATAAACTTTTATTGACAACTTCCATAAATATAAACAACATACCATGATCAAAATCTCCTCAGAACACCCTTCTTTTCTCCCCTCATAAAGCCCCCTTCACTAAATCTCTTCTTTCCAACTAGTCTTTCTTGTATTTTGATGTCATTGTTTTTCCAGTCCTAATAGGCAGGTCTTGTGTAGATAGCATTAGATACTATGAGGTCATGAATATCAAGGCCACTGTGTACCTGGAAGACAGTATTGTTAGCACTTCTTCCCTTCCTTTGGCTCTTACATTTTTCCTGTCACCTCTTCCTCAGCGGTTCCTGAACCTTGAGGATGTGGCAGAGATGTCTCACTTGGTGCTGAACATTTCACTATCACTTCTCAGCACTTTGGCAAGCTTGTGAGTCACCTGAATGCTCACCACCCTTTGAAAAGAGAAGCTTCTGAAACCAAAAGTGCGAGTAGCATTAATATATGGGCATAAGCATAAAGTTTTACAGGGCAGCCTGGTGGGCATAATATAACATTTAGCCAAACAATAGCAGTAGTTTCCCTAGGGCTTATAGCTCTAGCCATAGACTTTTGATTAGGTTTTCAGTACCAGGCAGGAATTCCCTCCCATTGAGCAGACCTCAAGTTTAATCAGAGAGCACTTGGTTTTCCCCATGACAGATATGCCACACCAGTACACCAGTTGGTGTATTTGGCCTGGCTGTCCAGTAAGTAGTAAAGCTTGCAGAGTCCTCTTCTGGTTAAGACCATTGATGACTTTTCTCCCCCAATAGGCTGCATAGCTCTTTCCAGCATCCTGACAACAGGGGAAGCTTCCAGCTCAGCTCCAGCTTGACTTCTCAGTGACCTGCAGCCCAAGCATGTGTAGTCTTCAGCAATAGGGTCTTGCCATATAGTCCTGGTGGCAATAGCCTGTAGTAGTGTCTTAGAAGCATCAGTGACCTCTCTGATTAAAAACTTGCTGGAAGGTATCCCAACCCTGGCACTAATTTTTTTTTTGTAATAATAACCTGTGGCTTCTGGGTACAACATTATCCACCTCTACAAGATACTTCTGCTCAAGCTCATCCATTCATTCATTATTGTTTTGTGTAGACAGGGTCTCACCCTATAGCAAACCTGCTGCTTTAGCCACCCAGCTGCTGGGATTCAGGTGTGGACCACCATGGCCAGTTCTGACAGTACCATTCGCACATCTACCAAATCAGAAACCTAGGCTCATCTTTTGCCTCACATCACCACACCCAAGGAGTACAGCAATGCCCTTGGTTTTGCCAGCGTCTCTTCAGCTAGTCCCCTACCTGTCATCCCTATTTCTGTTGCCTCAGTCCATGTCTGGGCTCTCTGCCTAAGCCATGACCAGCATCATGATCTATGTCCTGAACCATGACCAGTAGTCTCCTCTCCAACATGCTTCTTCTCCCCTCCCAGAAGACCTGACTATATGCAGTGCCTTATCATGCCTTAGACTATGTGTTGCTAGAAGATCCTTGGTGACCTGGCCTCCCACTGACCCTGTGACCTTGTCTCCTGGAACCTCAGCTCCAACTCTGTACCAACATCATCCTAAGACTGGGTTGCCTCATTCTTCCACCATGCAGTGTGGGCTGCTCTCTGTCACAAAACCTTAGTGCCCAGCTCAAGGTTCTCCTGAGTGTGGTCTCCTGAGCCCACCAGCATGATCCATTTCTGCCTTCCCTACACTGTTCCTCACCATCTCCTGTATCTGATCTTGCTCTGATGCATGAGGGAAGGGCTATAAGGCAGGCATCCTGTGTCTGGTCATTGGTATATCTCTAGCATCCATCAAAGGGCCTGGCCCGGACATCAGGTCTTGCCTCATGCCACATCTCAGCAGTGGCTCCTGGAACCATGTGCAATTCACAGCCACTCCTCACATTTTTCATGCTTCTGAAACCAATACCAGGTGTGCAGGACACAGCCATATTTTTAATTTAGGGACAAAATAAATCGTAACCTTGAAAAGCAGGGTCCTTCTCCAGTCAACTTTTTAAAAAAAGATTTTGCATTTCTATGACAGTCTTTCCTCAGGCATCCTTTTCATTGTTTTAATGTAAAGCAATTGGGCCATCTTCCTTAAGATTTCTAATGTGTTTGACACTAGCAGGTTCAGTAACCTAAGATTAGTCTCAGTGCCTGTAACTTTAACTTGTTTAAGGTTTTCCAGCTTAAAAATCTTAAATATCTCATTCCAATTATCTTCAGCCAAACACATCAGTTCATTACAAATTTAGCCTTGATCAAACTCTCTGGTTTTGGGCAGCAGAATGCAGCCAGCCCTTATGTCAGTAGCCCAGTTCCAACAAAGTCCTCTATAGTCTTTCCTTACCCTTAGAAAGCTCATAAGTCAAGCCTCAAAGTTCAATACTGTCTGCACTTAGCATTCACAAACTTTCATCAGAATAGTCCATAAAATTTGGCTTACCATTCCAGAAGGCATCTTCAGTTGCAAGCACCAAGTCCATACTCATTCCTCCAAAACAAAAGCTACAAAAGACCAATATCCACACTGTCAGGTTCAGCTCACCCCATTCCTGGTACCAACTTCTGTGGCAGACAGTTTCAGGTTTGCTGAGATGAACTTCCAGAGTAGGCACAGTTATGGAGGAAGGGATATTTATTAAAGCTTACAGACCCAAGGGAAGTTCCATAATGGCAGAAGAAGTTTATGTGCTTTCACAGGACCAAACACACAGAGAGAAGCACAAGCCTAAAAGCCAACAGCCACACAGCACAGCACACTTCAGAAACTCCAGCTAGGCACACTTCACATATCTTTAGATTGAAATCTCAAACCCACCACTATACCTTAAGATCCTCCCAGTAACATTGCCTCCAGCCAGGTGGCTACAGATGGGAAACTACAAACTAATAAAACACTGAATATATTGGAGGCCATCTATTCAAAGTACCACACCATTGCAACAGCTTCGATGCCATGCTGCCTTGAAATTTCCTCCCCCAAACAACTTGGTCCACTACTTTTGAATTCATTAGTGCTGAAGTTTTTAGGACATGGCTATCAGAATATCACATAGGAGACAGAACCCCAGACATATCTGTGAGAGCATTTCCAGACGGTTAACTGAAGAGGGGAGAACCACACAGAAAGTGGCTATTACCATCTCATGGAGTGGGGAGCCCTAAGTGGATATAGAATGGAGAGAAAGGGACAAAACCAGCAGAGCACCAGTGCTCATCTCTCTCTCTCTGCTTCCTGACTGCTGATACAATGTGACCACCTGTCTCATGCACCTGCCACCATTATTTCTCACCACAATGGATGGTACCCTTAAACTATGAATAAAAATAAATGCTTCTTTACATAGGCGCTCTTTGTTAGGTATTTTGTCATAGCAATAAGAACAGTAACTAATACAGAAAATTGGCACCAAGAAGTGGGCTAATTGCTGTGATGAACTTGACTGTATGGTTCATTGTCCATTGGAAATTAACCATTACCCTCACACAGACTTACTAAACCAGAATCCCAAGACTCTATGATAATCGCTCTTATTTCAAACTGTGAAAGTCTTTCCCTGGGCCCCAGGACTGGGGAAGCACAGTACTGAGGTGCCTGCAAGCACACAACTGGAGAAGTGCCAGGTTCACTCATTTGCGGGGGTTGCCATGACAAAGTATCTCAGGACACCTTGAGCAACAGAATTTTTTTTTTTTTTTTCACAGTTCTGGATGCTAGAGTTCCAAGATCAAGGCCACAATCATCTTGATTTCCACTGGGGCCTCTCTCAGTGGGTTTCAGACAGCTGCCTTCCATCTTTGTCCACATGACCTTCACCCCACCCTACACATCTTCTGATGAAGCAGTCAGCAGACTAGGCCACGAATGCCAGTGGACTCACTCTGTCGTAATGGCCTCTGTGAAAACCCTTTCTCCATATCACATTCAGAGATCCAGGGAGCTAGGACATCAAAATATGAATCATGATTCAGCCCATGGTACAAGGAGCACCTTGCAGGAGCCCAGGCCTTGTGTTCTGGGTATTTTTTGCCCTCATTTAATCCCTCCACAACACTGACAGGCACAAGATGGACACCGTCAAGTTCCCTTTGCATTCCCAGCATGGGTCAGGTATTCTTACCTCATGGAGCTCCTACAGAAAGTTTCACATTCTCAGGGATGCCAACTGAAGGCCCGAGAGGAGCTAACTAAGGCCCAGTATCTGCTGAGAATGAGTAAGAGGCAGACACATAGTGAGAATATATGAGGACGGGGTAGAGGTTTTCCAAAAAGAGATGCAAGGAAGGGCATTCTAAGGCAAGGAAGCAGCCTGTGCCAAGGCTTACAAGCATGCAAGTGCCTGGAATGTGGGGCACTGTGGAGTGGGGACTCCCTGGGTGGAGCTGAGTAATAGAGGACTGATTGGTCAAGGCCTTGCTTTGCTGGGAAGGACCCTGTCAGAGGTCACCTTCCTTCTGAGAATGAATAAGCGAGGCAGGAACCACTGCTTTGCAAACAAACCCATCATGTGCTCATTTCCTCTGCTGTCCTCACACCTCTCCTCTTCCCCTCCAAACAAGATGCCTCCTGGTTTCACTTAATTTCTACAGGAAGCTAGCAAGAGAAACATCCGTCTACATTCCCCCCAAATTGTAGATTTCCATGGTCAGTGAGTAGCCCCTGACAGGCAACGTGTCTGTGGGGTCAGAGGGGATGGCTCCAGGATTGGTAGGCTTCTTGTGGAGCCCTCGTGGAAGCAGGATCCCAGTGCCAGGCCCCTGCAGGACACAGCTGTGTAGGGAGAGTTTCTCTGGGAGCAAAATCAGCCCTGAGGTGGCCCCTGGAGGGGAGCGGAGACTTGTTCTCATGGGCTCCTGCCCAGCACGCTAGTGCTCCAAGGTTCATGTTCCTGGGAGAGGGGGCCAGCAAGGGCTCCAAGTCCCTCAGCAGCTGCTCTCCTCACATGGCCTTGGGACACTGGCCTCCCATCCTTAACAACATTGTTTTGTTCACAACCATGTCATTTGTTTAGGGGACACTTTCTCTTCGGTGACTGCTAGGAAACAGCTTGAAGCTGATAAAGACTTGGAACTCTGAGCCTCCTCTGTAGCACAAGGTGGTTGCTGACTTGACTCCAAGGTGCTACATGGGGAAGCTGTGGACTTCGGAGTCGTATGGATGAGTCCTCCATGGGCCTGCTTATGGCTGCATGGCCTTAGGTAGGTCCTTGACCTTGTGGGCTACCACTGTGCACAAAGATGAGAGGCCAGGTCACCTCTGGCCTTGTGGGTTTAGCGATCATGACAGGGACATCCACCGTCCACAAGGGTGCAGAAGAAAGAGGTCTTATTTCTTCCTCTATGTCAACAATAGTGAGAACTTTGCCTGTGAGAACTAGACAGGCTTAGAGCAAAGGAATGCCTTCCAGGAGGCACCCCTAGCCAGGGCCTGGTCAAGTGTCCACACAGCAAGAGAATATTCTTTCACAATTTGATGAGAGACTCCTTAGCACACCTTTTGTACTTGTATGTCCTGACCCCTGACTTCCTTCCAGACTCTACCTTTTCACTCACTCTGGTCCCTTCCAGACCCTCAACAGTCCAAGTGTCCATCTCGGGAGAGGTGTGAGACTGGCTGCAGGATACAAATGGAGGTGGGGTTTCAGCTCCTCCCCCTCCTCCCACACCAGTCTCCATCTGCTTCCTGAGTTCTCCATCGATGTGTTGACACAGGGTTGGGTGGTTCCCTGCATCTGGAGAGCTCCTAGTCTCTCTGAAGCGCTCGGCCATCTCTGGCCACCTCGGCTGCTCTCTGAGCTGACCTCCTGTTGGTCCCCATTCTCATCTCCCGGCTCCTTCTGCACTTGTCTATTTGACTGACACCTGACCTCTGCAATGACTTATAAATTCGAGGCAGGCAGAGGTCTTGCTAGCCTTGGCTAGGTTCTCCTCAACAAGTATGGTGCCTAGGAACTTGTTGGCTCTCAGCAAATAATCACTGAATGTGAGAGCGAATGCTTCACCCAGGGAATTTAGAGTCTGGTGGCAAAATGATTACAATAGGGAGGGCAATTACCGTAAAGCATGTGTGGTACACGCAGACTTTGTTGCTAGTGTGGTGGCACCAGTCCGGCCCTGATACTCACAGCTCTGGGAGGACAAATCATTTTCCTCATGGACCCCCGGGGGAAGAGTGTCTCAGAAAGGCAGTCACAATGTAGAACTATTTGTGTTGCCAAGGGAGAGGAGGAAGATGTGTGTTGAGTGTAGCTTCAAGAGGTTATGGTGACCCTGACAGAGCAGTTTCAGTGGACAGGGGAGGGCAGAAACCAGGCTTCAGGGTTGGGGGCGGGAGTCTAGGCAGAGGAGACTGTGAGTCTGGGGACTTCCTTACCAGTAGCCCGGGAGTGAGGGGAGAGCTCTCATTGGTTGCTTCTGACCAAGAAGGATCTCATCAAGATTAATTTGTAAATGTTTCTGAACAATAAAAATGACTCATCTACTGGATGGCTAGCAAAATGAGATGCGTCAACTCCTTGTCTCAATGCTCACTGCAAAGTAGGATGTCGGAGCTGGAGGCCAGAGGATTCCAACACGATCCTCTCTTTCACGTGCTGAGGGGTCCCAGGCCCAGGAAGGGGAAGGGCAAGCCTAAGGTCACACAGCAAGTGAAGGGCAGAGCCATGTTTCAACTCAGGCTGCTGTAGGTCCAGCCCAGGGCTCTTTTTCCATATGCCAGGTCTTTTTTTTTTTTTTTTTTTTTTAAATTTTTATTAACATTTTCCATGATTATAAAATATATCCCATGGTAATTCCCTCCCTCCCCACCCCCACACTTTCCCGTTTGAAATTCCATTCTCAATCATATTACCTCCCCATTACAATCATTGTAATTACATATATACAATATCAACCTATTAAGTATCCTCTTCCCTTCCTTTCTCCACCCTTTATGTCTCCTTTTCAACTTACTGGCCTCTGCTACTAAGTATTTTCATTCTCACACAGAAGCCCAGTCATCTGTAGCTAGGATCCCCATATGAGGGAGAACATGTGGCGCTTGGCTTTCTGGGCCTGGGTTACCTGACTTAGTATAATACTTTCCAGGTCCATCCATTTTTCTGCAAATTTCATAACTTCATTTTTCTTTACCGCTGAGTAGAACTCCATTGTATAAATGTACCACATCTTCATTATCCACTCATCTGTTGAGGGACATCTAGGCTGGTTCCATTTCCCAGCTATTATAAATTGAGCAGCAATAAACATGGTTGAGCATGTACTTCTAAGGAAATGAGATGAGTCCTTTGGATATATGCCTAGGAGTGCTATAGCTGGGTCATATGGTAGATCAATCTCTAGCTGCTTTAGGAACCTCCACACTGTTTTCCACAATGGCTGGACCAGATTGCATTCCCACCAGCAGTGCAGAAGGGTTCCTTTTTTTCCACATCCCCGCCAACATTTATGATCATTTGTTTTCATGATGGTGGCCAATCTGACAGGAGTGAGATGGAATCTCAATGTAGTTTTAATCTGCATTTCCCTGATGACTAGTGACGTAGAACATTTTTTTAGGTGCTTATATGCCATTCGTATTTCTTCCTTTGAGAACTCTCTATTTAGCTCCTTAGCCCATTTTTTGATTGGCCTGTTTGATTCCTTATTAGTTAACTTTTTGAGTTCTTTGTATATCCTAGATATTAATCCTTTATCAGATATATAGCTGGCGAAGATTTTTTCCCATTCTGTAGGTGGCCTCTTTGCTTTTTTCACTGTGTCCTTTGCGGTGCAAAATCTTTGTAATTTCATTAGGTCCCAGTGGTTAATCTGTGGTTTTATTGCCTGAGCAATTGGGGTTGTATTTAGAAAGTCTTTGCCAAGACCAATATGTTGGAGGGTTTCCCCTACTTTTTCCTCTAGCAGTTTCAAAGTTTCCGGTCTGATGTTAAGGTCTTTAATCCATTTGGACTTAATTCTTGTGCATGGCGAGAGAGAAGAATCTATTTTCATCCTTCTGCAGATATTTATCCAGTTTTCAAAACACCATTTGCTGAAGAGGCTGTCTCTTCTCCAATGAGTATTTTTGGCATTTTTATCGAATATCAGGTGGCTATAGCTACTTGGGCTTACATCTGGGTCCTCTATTCTGTTCCACTGATCTACATGTCTGTTTTTGTGCCAGTACCATGCTGTTTTTGTTACTATGGCTCTGTAGTATAGGTTAAAATCAGGTATGGTGATACCACCAGCCTCTTTTTTGTTGCTCAGTATTATTTTAGATATTCGAGGTTTTTTATGATTCCAAATGAATTTTTGGATTGTTTTTTCTATTTCCATGAAGAAAGCCTTTGGAATTTTGATAGGGATTGCATTAAATGTGTAGATTGCTTTAGGTAAGATTGCCATTTTCACGATATTGATTCTTCCAAGCCAGGAACAAGGGATGTTTCTCCACTTTCTAGTGTCTTCTGCAATTTCTCGCTTGAGTGTCTTAAAGTTCTCATTGTATAGATTCTTTACTTCCTTAGTTAGGTTTATTCCAAGGTATTTTATTTTTTTTGATGCAATTGTGAATGGGAGTGATTCTCTGATTTCATCCTCTGTGTGTTTGTTGTTAGCATATATGAAGGCTACTGATTTCTGTGTATTTATTTTGTATCCTGCTACATTGCTGTAGGTTTTGATTAGCTCTAACAGCTTGCTAGTAGAGTCTTTAGGGTCCTTTATGTATAGAATCATGTCATCTGCAAATAGTGATAACTTGATTTCTTCCTTTCCAATTTGTATCCCTTTTATGTGTGTCTCTTGCCTTATTGCTATGGCTAAGACTTCCAAAACTATATTAAATAGAAGTGGAGACAGTGGACACCCTTGTCTTGTTCCTGATTTTAGTGGAAAAGCTTCCAGTTTTTCCCCATTTAGTAATATGTTGGCTGTAGGCTTGTCATAAATAGCCTTTATTATATTGAGATATGTTCCTTCTATTCCCAGTCTCTGTAGGACTTTTATCATGAAGGGATGTTGGATTTTGTCAAATGCTTTCTCTGCATCTAATGAGATGATCATGTGGTTTTTGTCCTTCAACCCATTTATGTAATGTATTACATTTATAGATTTGCGTATGTTGAACCATCCCTGCATCTCTGGGATAAAGCCTACTTGGTCAGGGTGAATGATCTTTTTGATATACTCTTGTATTCTGTTTGCCAATATTTTGTTGAGAATTTTTGCATCTATGTTCATGAGGGAGATTGGTCTGTAATTTTCTTTTTTTGTTCTATCTTTGCCTGGTTTTGGTATCAGGGTGATGCTGGCCTCATAGAAGGAGTTTGGTAGGATTCCTTCTTTTTCTATTTCCTGGAAAAGCTTAAGAAGTAATGGTGTTAGCTCTTCCTTAAAAGTCTGGTAAAATTCAGCAGTGAATCCATCCGGGCCTGGGCTTTTTTTAGTTGGGAGATTATTGATAACTGCTCGGATCTCCATGTTTGTTATAGGTCTATTTAAGTGATTAATCTCATTTTGATTTAATTTAGGTAGGTCATATAGATTAAGGAAATCATCCATTTCTTTCAGATTTTCATACTTTGTGGAGTATATGCTTTTATAGTATGTCCCTATAATTTTTTGAATTTCTCTGGAATCTGTTGTGATGTTACCTTGTTCATCTCTGATTTTATTAATTTGTGTCTCTTCTCTCTTTCTTTTGGTCAGATTTGCTAAGGGTTTATCAATCTTGTTTATCCTTTCAAAGAACGAACTCTTTGTTTCATTAATTCTTTGGATTGTTCTTTTTGTTTCTATTTCATTAATTTCTGCCCTAATCTTTATTATTTCTTCCCGTCTACTACTTTTTGGTTTGCCTTGTTCTTCTTTTTCCAAGGCTTTAAGGCGAAGCATTAGGTCGTTTACTTGCGACCTTTCTAATTTCTTAATATAGGCACTTAAGGCTATAAATTTACCTCTTAGAACTGCCTTCATTGTGTCCCAGAGATTTTGGTATGTTGTGTTCTCATTATCATTTGACTCTATAAATTTTTTGATTTCCTTTTTGATTTCTTCATTGACCCACTCATCATTTAGTAGTGTATTGTTTAGCTTCCATGATTTTGTGTATGCTCTGTAGCCTTTCTTGCTACTGATTTGTAGTTTAATTCCATTGTGGTCAGATAGAATGCAAGGAATTATTTCAATTTTCCTGAATTTGTTAAGATTTGCTTTGTGTCCTAATATATGGTCTATTTTAGAGAATGTTCCATGTGCTGCTGAAAAGAATGTATATTCTGCAGCCTTTGGATGAAATGTCCTGTATATATCTGTTAGGTCCATATCTTCTATGACCTCATTTAGTCCAGATGCCTCTCTGTTTATTCTTTCCCTGGATGACCTGTCAATTGATGAGAGTGGGGTGTTAAAGTCACCCACCACCACCGTGTTTGGTGTTATCTGTGACCTTAGTTCTAATAGTGTTTGTTTGACGAATTTGGGAGCCCCCATGTTAGGTGCATATATGTTTAGGATTGTAATGTCCTCCTGTTGGAGTGTGCCCTTAATCAATATAAAGTGACCTTCCTTATCTTTTTTGACTAACTTCGGACTAAAGTCCACCCTGTCTGATATTAGGATAGCAACCCCTGCTTGTTTTCTAGGCCCATTTGCTTGAAACACCGTCTTCCAACCTTTCACCCTAAGATAATGTCTATCCTTTGTAGAAAGGTGAGTTTCTTGAAGACAACAAATTGTAGGATCCTGCTTTTTAACCCAGTCTGCAAATCTATGTCTTTTCGTTGGGGCATTGAGACCGTTGATATTAAGAGATATTATTGAAAGGTGTGTATTTATGTTTGCCATTTGTGTGTGTGTGTGTGTGTGTTACTTGTTCTACCTGTGCTCTCTTCTGTTAACTGGTATTTGAGTATGGCTGGTTTTTTCTAGGTTCCTTATATGTGTGCTTTTCCTTTTGTTCAGCATGGAGGATTCTATCAAGTATTTTCTGTAGAGCTGGTTTTGTCTTCAGATATTCCTTTAACCTGCTTTTGTCATGGAATGTCTTTATTTCTCCATCTATTTGGATGGATAACTTTGCAGGATAAAGTAACCTTGGTTGACAGTTGTTATCTTTCAGAACTTGGAATATATCACTCCAGGCCCTTCTGGCTTTAAAAGTTTGTGTTGAATAATCTGCTGTAATCCTGATGGGCTTGCTTTTGTAGGTAACTTGATTTTTCTCTCTAACTGCTTTCAATATTTTTTCTTTGGTTTGTGTGTTTGGAAGTTTGAGTATAATGTGGCGAGGAGAGTTTCTTTCTGGGTTTTGTCTGGCTGGGGTTCTAAAGGCTTCCTGTATCTGTATTGGCACCTCTTTCCCAATTTGGGGAAAATTTTCCTCTATGATTTTGTTGAAGATGCCTACTATGCCTCTGGAGTGGAATTCTTCTCCTTCTACTATGCCCTGAATTCTTATATTGGATCTTTTCATAGTGTCCCGAATATCTTGAAATTCCCACTCATACTTTTCTATAAGTTTGTCTTTCTCTTTGTTGGACTGCATTAGGTCTGCCACCTGATCTTCTAGCTTAGATATTCTGTCTTCTCCCTCATCCATCCTACTGGTGAGATTTTCTACAGAGTTTTTTATTTCATTAACTGTGTTCTTCATTGCTAGTAATTCTGACTGGTTTTTCTTTATTATTTCTATTTCTCTATTTATGTCTTGTATTGCCTTCTTTATTTCATTAAATTGGTGTCCTGCCTCTTCTTTGATTCCTTTGATTTCCTCTTTGATTTCCTCTTTGATTTCTTCTTTGATTGTTTTCATGTGTTCTTTGACCTCTTTGAACATATTTATAATTATTCTTTTGAACTCTTTCTCAGGCATTTCCTCTAACTCTTTCTCACTGGAGGACATTTCTGATGCATTAATACTTTTAGGTGGATTTATATCGTCTTGCTTTTTAGTGTTTCTTGTGTTATAATGTATATATTTTTGCATCTTGGATTAAGTTAATGCTTGGATTTTCTAGCTAGCTGTGTATTCTTAGCTGTATCAATTGATTTGGTGTAATATATTTTCAGGGTAGGACCTTAAGGTATTAGGTGTGGCTCTTAAGACTTTCAGAGTATCTACAAAGATGTTCTTAGGGGTTGAGTTTCCCTGCTATAGGAGTATTCAAGCAGGCTGAGTGGAATAATATACTGGTAGATTCTAAAATTTAGCTAAACACTGTACCCATTCCATCAAAAACAGCCCCGAGTATGTATGCAAGAGTAGTTATTATAATGACCAGATCCTCTATCAACAAAGAGGTTTAGATTTCTGGTCTGTTGAGGTATCCAAGTCAGCTTGTGACCAAGTGAGACCCTTCCCTGGTGCAATCCTAGTTATCTTGGGTGATTGTGGTCTCAGTCAAGTTGCTGCCTGGGTCGTCGGGCTGCTGTTCTGATTTCTGGAGCTGGGCACTTGCTTTTCCTACGGGGCAAACTGAGCCGCTGCCGCCGCCTCTGCAGCTGTTGTAGGCGCCACCCCCGGAGCCCCCACCGCTGCTGAAGCTGCCGTTGCCGTGTCCACCGCTGCTGCTCACCCCGAAGCCGCTGCTGCGGGATCTGTCACCGCTGCCGCTCCTGGGTCCGCTGCTGCTGGGGCCACTGGTACCGGTGCTGGAGCCGCTGAAGTTGCTGCCAAATTCTGCTCCTGCTTGGGTCCCGCCGTCAGCCCAAGTTGGCGTGGCCGGGTCCCGGGCCGCTGCTGTGTTCGCTGGAGCTGGGTTCAGGCGGCAGGGGAGGGGAGGGAGCCGCGCTGTTCTGGTTGTATCGTTTCTCCACGTGTGCTTTTACTTCGCGGTCTGCTCCTCCCTCCGTTGCTCGCTGCCGCTCTCCCCTCACGTTTCCCGAGTTGTGGAGAGCACGGTGTGAGGGGAAAATCCCACACCTGGCTTGTCCTGCGGCTCGAGCCGAGAGTCCGGCGGTTTTCTGCCGCTCCGCGGTTGCGGCGGGTAGCCGAGCGGCCCGGAGCCGCTGTTCCCGCCTGTGCAGGCTCTGGATGCTCTGGAACTCTTCTACTTCTCCGCTGCCGCCTCAACTTCCTATACACCTCACTTTTTAGTAAAAGTGTGTATTTTGCTGAGTTTTTTTTGGTCTTCCCCCCCCAGGCTGTTTTGGCGTGGTACCTACGCCGCCATCTTAACCGGAAGTCTTGCCAGGTCTTTTTTTCCTCTGTCCCTTCTAAATACTCTTCATTGACTGCAGGAAATGGAAAGCATATTATTTTTAGTTTATTCAAAATGGGTGGAAAGGGTAATGTGTCTTTCCTTTCCATATATCAGAACTAACGTGTGTGTTATATAACGACTAAAGGTATGTAAGATGGAGTCACAGTAGAACAAAGTTTTCTTAAAGTATTAAAAATACAAAATGTGAACCCCAAATTGGCCCAAATGATGGGGTTCAACTCTCCTCACCAAGCTGATAGAGAAGGCTGGGCAAGGCTGTGTGCATATGCTGTGTGTGTGTGTGTGTGTGTGTGTGTGTGTGCCCATGTAGGTGTGTACAGCAGGCTCCCTCTGAGCAGTGATTCCCAGGGCATCAGGGCAAGTACCCTGAGCTAAATACTGATTCTTACTGTCCTTGCTAAGTGGTAAAAATGCACACAGGATTTACCCTCATGACCATTTTACAGTGGGCAGTTCAGTAGTCATAAGCATATTTTGTTGTATAACCATCACCAATGACTACCTCCAGAACTTTCCATTTTGCAAAACTAAAACTCTGACTCCACTAAACAACAACTCCCCATTCCTTCCCTCCTCCAGTCTTGCAGCCACCATTCTGCATCCTGTCCCTGTGGCTGACTATGTGTGGATCCACACGTGTGAGTGGAGCCTCCTTTTGCAACTGGCTTGCTCAGTTTTCCTTTACTGCTTCTAACAAGCTTCCTGGGCTCTGCATCCCTCCTCTCCCCTCCCGAGGCCAAAAAGGGGCAAGTACCCCCTGTTCTACTGAAACTTCCTCTTGAATGCCAGTCAGTGAATGTTTTCTCACTATCTGGTTTTAACAGGGTGGGGGATGGCCCTGGTTTAAAGCCTTGGTTAAGGGTGGAAAGATGGAGACTTTAATGATGGGGGTGGGGGGGGAAATGTCCTGCTGAACATATATGGCTGTGATCATTACAAGGGCATCTGAGGGATGGCAACTGGTTATTACAACACAATTTAGCCGCTTCCTAAATTGATGTCTCCAGTTCTATTAACCCCCTGCCTGGTTCTGACTGGATCCTTTGTGGAGTTATGCCTGGCGTGCCCTCTAATGGCTCCCCGTGGTTTTCATAATAATCCTCTTATACTTGGGATGCATTCTATAATTTATGGTGCTTTTACTCCTAGTATTGTATTTGATCAAAATGACAATGACATGTGGTGTTTAGACTAGGACTCATCACCCCCATTTTTTTGATAGGAAAATTGAACCTCAGTGGGTTGGTTGACAAGCTCAGATTTATGAAACCAGTATTTGAGGAGCCCAAGTCTTTAGTCCAGTGCTCTTTCATTGACTCCATGTTTTGCTAGCATTTATTAGCTTAAAACAAGACAGCTGAATGTGGTGGCACATGACTGTTATCCTAGCACTTGTGAGGTACAGGGAGGAGGATCAGGAATTCAAGGTCATCTTCAGCTACAGACTAAGTTCAAGGCCATCTTCAGGTATTAGAGATCTTGCCTCAATAAACAACAACAACAACAAATAAAACAAAATCAGAAGGGTGGCACAGTAGCATTTTTACGTATGCATGATTCTCCCCCCACTTACCCTTAGAGCTAGACTGTGTCACAGTGATTCACCACCCAGAGGTTCAAATTAGAAAGCTGAGAGTTGATCTTTACATTTCTCTCTCCTGTTCTAAAGCCCATCTCCTACTAAGCCCTGTGGGTTGGAATCCCCAAGAGTTTGTGTGTGTGTGTGTGTGTGTGTGTGTGTGTGTGTGCGTTTGTTATTTTTGATGGGAGGAAAGGTTTTATTTCAGTTTACCATCTTGAGAGGAAGCTTCAAGATGGCAGGGTAAAACCTGGTGTCAACAGAGAATGGACACTACTCTCTGTCACAGCAGGTGGGAAATAGTAACAAGAAAGTGATCTGCTCTCTGCCAAAGGGGAACTGGCTATAACACCTTAAAGATTATCTCCAGAAACATACCTCTTCTTAGCAAGGCTGTACCTCCCAAATTGCCACCAGATGGTGATCAAACATTCAAAACACATGAGTTTATGGGGGATGCCTTATTCAAGACACTACAAGACATTAGTAGAATTATCAGAAATACATATACAACATTCGATTTTGATAACAGCTCAAGCGTTGCCCTGAGCTGCTGTTAACACATTTAAAGTCACACTCTTTTTGTACAATTGCCTCTCCCAGTTAATCTTTGGAATTAAGAAGGAAAATTTCCTGGCCATGTAACCCAAAACGTTTAAGACATACTTTACTTTCTGGCTATACTTTTCTTGCTGAGTTCTTAAGACCAAGTGGGTAGCCAAAATTTAATTAAGTGTGTAGTTTTAAAGGTCAGTTGTGGCTCTTTAGGAGAGACTTTTAGGGACTTGGGAGGAGCTTTATGGCTTTCTCAGCATTTGTGTCATCTGCTGGGATGAGTCAGGGCCATGCTGACCATGTGGCTTCTTTTAGAAACACCAAGGCTTGTCCCCTCTGTTCTGACTCTCCTGTAGACTGCACATTGATTGGACTCTAATCTCTGGGTCTCTGCGTCTTCCCCAGTCAAGAAGGTAGGTGTCTTGTCAGAGTTTTATGATCTTCTAGAAGTGGCCCCATCATCTCTTGGGCCTCCTTGAACTGAGCAAGCAGCTTCCAAATACTGGCTGCCCTTTTAAGCCCCAGTGGTAGCAATTGTCTTTGGCTTCTACATAGGGTTATTAAGCACTCAGAAGGAGTTATACCAGTCTTGAACAAAAACATGAATTTGTAAGTGCAGGCAAAACATGATAACAGCCCTGGAGATAATTCTTACTAATAAGTTTAATATATCTAGAAATGGTTTTGTTAAAAAAGCAACTAAAAATTAGTCCTCATATCTCTGTTTTAAGACACCAGAAGAAGCATCTCAAAATTAATTCGGCAGCCTCAGGGATTAAGAGAGCTTCTGTTTTCATTGCTTGGAGGCAGGTTCTTGCTTCCTTCCTCCTCTCAAGTGCTAGGATTAAAGGTGTGAGCCTCTACACCCTTGCAACTCTCGTCTCTCCCAGTAATTCTTGCAGATACCTTGTGCCCTCTCTCTCTCTCTCTCTCTCTCTCTCTCTGTGTGTGTGTTGTTTACAGATCCAGATTACCAGAGTCCAGGTCTCTAACTCTCACTGCGAAATGACTATTCATGTGTTTGTGATGTTTCTTTTTGTACTTCTTTTCTATGATTTCTGGGGAAATGTGGCTTTGAACAAGATTATCACGTTTCTGCACTACAGGACTTTTCAGAGTTGTTCACATGCTAATACTGGTTAAAGTGACTCACCAACATAGGGAGTGCATGCTTGGAAAATTGCAAAGCTACTTTAATGATCTGCACTCTGCAATTTCTCCCTGTTCTCTCTTCCCATCTGTTCTCCACATGGAAACCACACAGACCTCTATCAACTGCATGCCCAAGCTGCCACCCTTCCCTATAAGCCACACTGGTTTTCATATCTCTCTGACATGTCCTAGGATATACCCTTAGTGTCCTGACACATCAAGTTGCCTTTGTCTGACTGGAGTCCCATCCTTACCCCCAGCATCATCATCTGCTGATGCTCACAGTTGCTGCTTCTGAGGGGCCATTTCGTCAGGGGGCCCTGCTCTCCCATGCTCCAGATGCATCTCATAACCAACAGTGTCTTGGTGGGTGGGTTCACAGAAGGGCTCCCCATATCCTGCTCAAGCAGAGACACTTGGCTTTGCAATTTGTGATTGGGAGCCAGCTTGGAGTGGGGACAGGGCCTTCCAAAGATGTACCCTTGCATAACACCATCCTCTTCCCTTCTCTGTCTCCCCTATTCCCTGGAGGTTTTCCAGAAGGAGAAGCCACACTCCCAGTCACTGAGAGAACCTCTCACATGGTCTCTCACTCATGGTGTCAGGCACTTTTTCTTTCCATACTCCTAGAGCAGACCCTGTCCATCACAGCACAAGAACCTTTTGGGAGTATCTTCTCACTTGAGTGACTAAGTGCCCAATAGTTTCTAGGAGACCATGTCTATCTCTGTTCATTGCTCCATTCTTAGCCTGATGTAGGGTTCCAGGACTATGATCTGAACACAGCAAAGTTAAAGAGCATGTTAGATCTCCAAACTGAAATGAGAAAACATTTTAAAATTATGACAAGTCAGCAAGCTAATAATAGAATATATTCCAAGCTTTTGCAAGTAAAAATAGTAGAAATAAGCAAATATATTAATATAGAAAAATACATGAGACAAGTAACACATAAATCAGGATGATTCCTTGGATCTTATCAAAGTTCATCAGGGAATAGCAAATTAAAACAATGATGAAAGAACTTCTTTTTAAAACTAATTGCCAAAATTTATTTATTTATTTTTATTTATTTATTTTAGAGCAACAGACAGAGAGAGAAAGAGGCAGATAGAGAGAGAATGGGCACACCAAGGCCTTCAACCACTGCAAATGAAGTTCAGATGCATGTGCCACCTTGTGCATTTGGCTTATGTGGGTCCTGGGGGAATTGAGCCTTAAACCAGGGTCCTTAGGCTTCACAGGCAAGTGCTTAACTGCTAAGGCATCTCTAGAGCCTTACCAAGATTTATTTTTATCAAAAATGATCATCATTAACTGTGTATAAGTGATGGAGGACTCTAAACCCTGAACTTAGGAGGTAATGGCAGGAGGATAAGGATTTCAGGGTCAGCCTCGGCTATATAACAAGTTCAAGGACAACCTGGAGTAAGACCCTGTCCCCAATAAAAAGAAACACAAAACATAACAAAAATCATTGTTTTGGAGAGGAAGCTGAAAGCCAAACATTCTCATATAAAGCCAAAGGGAGGACCAGCTGGCACCACCATCAGAATATAGTTCTCTAGGGCAGAAATTTGGTCTCTTTGTTCTCATTGTATCTCAGTGCACAGAACCATTGTGGTGGGGCCTCAATGAACATGTCTTGAACTAGTGGAAGGGAATTTAGCAATTATAGATCAAGAATGCCAAGTTCTTCATATCCTCCCACTTCCCAAGAAACCTTAGCCATTAAGACAAACATTGCGTGTAACCATGCCTCCCATTTTCATTTATAAATTCAGAAAACTGGGTTCTATGACATATTCTTAGGCTGGAAAAATCTGAGGTAATCTCAGGTAATAAAAGTGATATGTTTGAAGAATATTGAGACTATAGGATTGTGCTATTGGTAAATACTAAATAAAAAAATATAGTGGTCCTCTTGGTTTGTGTTAAAAACCATACTTTCAGGGCTGGAGAGATGGTTTAGTGGTTAAGGCACTTGCCTGTGAAGCCTAAGGACCCAGGTTCGACTCCCCAGAACCCACATAAGCCAGACACACAAGGTGATGCATATATACAAGGTGACACATGTGCACAAGGTCACTCATGTGGACAAGGTGGAAGACATGTCTGGAGTTCTACTGCAGTGGCTAGAGGCCCTGGCATGCCAATTCTTTCTCTCTGTGTTTCATAAAAAGGCATACTTATAATAATAGTGAGTTGTAGAATTTTTCATGGATCTTATTTCTTTGTGTTCATTTTATTTTTCCAAAATTTCAGTAATAAGTATGCATTACTTTTGTAGTCATAAGGAAAAAGCTTTGCAAAAGGAAGCATAGTTAATGACAAGTCCCAGCAGCCAGGAAAAGGGTGATAAGTTGTAATGGTATTTTTCCTATTAATGCTTCTTCACAGCAGACCACTTTACAGTGGGTTAAAGAACACATCCTTTTATTACCTTGGTCTGGCTTTATTTAGACAACAATGAGGATTGAATGTCGTGCTGAGAGACACTGTTGTTTTCATGTTCTTAGTGTATATTTTCCATGACCTGGAAAATCTTAAAATACTGGCTCCTCTTTAAAAAAAAAAAAAAATCATCAAGTCCTTTGACTGGAATTGATTTCTCCTGTGGCGCATGGGTCTGTAAAAGACATTAGGGTGGGACATGGCATTGACCTTAATTCTTTGCCTCAGGCACAGAATTTCCCTATGGTTGGCTCAGGATTTCCAAGAGGAAGGCAATTAAGTGACCCAGCACAGTTGTATGGGTCCTCGCTCTGGCCTTATCTTGATTGGGAGGAAGTAGATGTCTGGTTGATCCAAATTTAGAGCACAGAAAAGAGCCAGATGTTTGTGACTATGGCAAATATAAAGCCACCCCTGCTTCTCCGCTCCCCACGTTCATGGCATCCGGCTTACTCCCCTTGACCCAAAGCAAGGGCGCCTTTGGGCTCCACTTCCTGGGAGGCCCACCCAAGCCTCACTGTCCACAGAAAAGCTCATCTCCCTGCTGTGCCTCTGTGGCTCCTGTGGAAGCTTTATTTTCTTCAGACTGAGTCCTGGAGCCTGAGCCTGGTGGTCAACACTCGGATCCCACCCCGTCTCCTCGTCGGTGGCTTGCCTCACCGTGTGCGGTGTCAGGAGCTAAGCACACAGACAGAGGAGCATGTGTTCACAGTCAGAGGTCCAGCTTGAACCCAGGTCAGCTTCTGTCTAGCTGGCTTTGAGGTCATCTCATGCCTTTCTAACTTGGCTATCACATCTGCTCATGGGGGAGTATTAATGTTAGTAACATCAGCACCTCTCTTAAAGCATAAGGGAGCTGTCTATTGTTTGGCATATGAGAAGCACACAGTATGAGGCCTGCTGTAGCTTGAGGCTTACTGCGTGGTAACTTTTTTTCCCCCTTCTTTTTCACTTGCTCATTTACTAAGATAAAAGTTGCCAACCAGGTACTGGGTACTGTGCAAAGTGCTGGGAAATCACAAGGGGATGATGTATAGACCCTCTCTTGAGCCCATGGGATTAGTGATGGAGCTTTAAGTGTGAACTGACCAACAGAATATAGCCCAGGCTTCCTGTGTGAGCACCCCTGCCACCTTGCCTTCCCAAGCATATCAGGCACCTTCTCACTTCATGCTTTTATTTCTTACAGCTCCAAAGCTTTTTCTGGGCCACTGCCCACATGGGGCTGGCCAGTGGTAGCCCGAGCAGGGCCAGGCTGAGCAAACACACAGCCAGGGCCTGGTGACTGCATCTCTGCTCCATATTCTTCATTGTCAACACCTGCCTCAGTAGCCCCCAAGTGCGGGTGGTAGTCTGTGGCTCCATCTGTAAGGGGCACTGACACTTGTGGCTGGAGGCCTCTAAATAACCTCACTACAGACAAGATCCGGAACATGACAGCCTGTTAGGGGGTCACAAGCTAGTACCCAGATCAGCTCACTTGACTCACACTTAGAATCCCAGTTCAGAAACCAAGTACAGAATCAAGAGGTTTAATGTCCAGCACTAAGAGAGCATCTCTGTCATACCCTCCAAGGCTCAGGGACCATTGTAGAGGGGGTGGAGGAAAGAATGTAAGAGCCCAAAGAAGGGGATCTTATATTTTTCTATTTGCAATACTATTTTCCAGACACAAAGTGTCCGTGGTATTCATGACCGCACAATGTCTACCTGTACAAGACCTGCATCATAAAAAGGGAAAATGATAACATCAAAATAGAAAAGAGAGGGCTGGAGGGATGGCTTAGTGGTTAAGGTGTTTGCTTGCAAAGCCAAAGGACTCAGATTTGATTCCCCAGGACCCATGTTAACCAGATGCACAAGGTGGTGCACACATCTGGAGTTCGTTTGTAGTGGCTGGAGGCCCTGGTGCACCCATTTTCTCTCACTGTGTTTCTCTCTTTTTCTCCTCCTCTTTCTCTGTCAAATAAATAAATAAAAAGAAAATATTTTTAAAAATAGAAGAGAGGGCTGGAGAGATGGCTTAGCGGTTAAAGCGTTTGCCTGCAAAGCCAAAGGACCTCGGTTTGATTCCCTAGGACCCATGTAAGCCATGCACAAGGGGGCACATGTGTCTGTAGTTCATTTACAGTGGATGGAGGCCCTGTTGTGCCCACTCTGTCTCTCTCCCTTTCTCTGCCTCTTTCTTTCTCTTTTTCTTTCTCTCCCCCCCTTCTTAAATAAATAAATAAAAATAAAGTAAAAAAAAATTTAAAAAATAGAAGAGAGATTAGTTAGAAAAAGAAAGAATTAGTGCAGGGGTGATTTGGAAGGGAAACAGGGAGGATAGTGGGAAGAGATTATGATCATGGTATATTGTCTCTTTGTATGGAAATTGTCAATAAAAAGCTTTTAAAATATTTTATTTATTTATTTGAAAGAGAGATAGATAGAGAAAGAAGCAGAGATAAAGAGAAAGAGAGGGAGGGAGAGAGAATGGGCATGCCAGGGCCTCTAACTTCTGCAAACAAACTCCAGACACATGTGCCACTTTGTACATCTGGCTTATGTAGGTCCTGGGGAATTGAATCTGGGTCATTAGGCTACATGGGCAAGTGCCTCAACTACTAAGCCATCTCTCCAGCCTGTAATAATTTTAAAAAGAGAAAAAAACAGCTTTTTTTTTTTTTGCTATGCAGCCATTGGAAACTTTCAAACTACAGTTTAACTGTCATCCACTGGACACAATGAAGCCCTTTCTGACCCACAGAAGAGAACTGGGAGCTTTCCTGGGTCTCCATAGTGCTTTGTGGAAGCTGTCTGCCTCAGTTTCCCCTTGGTCACAGCTTGTCCTTATAGACGGAGGGCCAATTTTTCTGTTTGATTTGTTTTCTAGACTCCTGCCCAGCAGCAGCAAGCACACTGTAATAACTGGGAAGTGTTGCTGGGCTGTGAGGATAGCTTCATTGCCTTGAAAGCACGAGGACCTGAGTTTGACCTCCAGAACCCATGTTCAAATGTCAGGGGTTTATAATCCCAGGCCCTGGGAAGCAGAGACAGGAAGAGCCCTGGGGCTCATTGGCCAGCCAGCCTACTGTAATTGATAAGCTCCGGGCCACTGAGTGAGCCTGTCTGAAAAAAGGTGGAGGCATTCTGAGAGCAACACCCGAGGTCGTTACCTGGCCTCGAAAGGCGTCTCCACATAGGCGTATGTGCATCTGTGTTCACATGAACATGCGTGCATACACGCATGCACACACAGACAGACCAGAAGGGCCTGCTTGTTGAATGACTGATTGACTGAAAGGACATTTGGTGTCGCAGAGGATGTTTCACTGGCAGTGAGGAGAGGGGAGGGGAGGAGGAGAGACTTCCTTTCTATCATATTTTATGAAATCATAAAATCTGTTCCACAGATAGCTAGGCCCCTCCTACTGATTCCATCCTTAGCCATGAACAAAAGGCCAAGTTTACTCAGTCACAGAGAAAGTGCCTGCCTGAGGGACCTGTCCTCAACGTGGCTTTGACGCTGTAACTTTGTCAGGAACATCCTGAAAGAGTAGGGCCCTTGTCTGTATGCTGGCTGCAGGCCATTCCATTTGCTTTTCATTGTGTGGGAGATTATTCCGTTGGAAGTGGAGTTACAAGGCCTATGTTGCAACAGGAATAATTGGACATCAAGCCACATGTGCTGTGGGGACTGGGTCATGGGGCTTTGATTTTAGTTTCCTCGCTTACTTGATGGGTGATTTGGGGGTGGTTCTTCCTCTCTGGACCTTATCCAAGGAATGATGACTATAGGAGGAGGAACTGGTGTGGTTGCTGATTAATCTGGAAGGTTCCTTCCGGCTCTCATACGCGCTATCTATAGCTTTCACAGTATCAGACTGACAAAAAGCCAACTGACTCAGTGGAATTGCTGGAAAGGGATGTGGATGGAGTTCTGGGTGAGGATCCCAATCCTCGTGAGCTCAAGATCACGGTTTAGGGGAACCAATAGCTCAGACATGCTCTGAAACCACAGATAGTCAAACCTACCCACCCGGGTTCAGCACAGTAGCTCAGGATGATAAACTCAAACCAGACTGGTTTAGAGCTCCTTGGAGGATGTATGCCTAGACCCCACCTGGGTGGTAGGTGGGTGGAGCGGCTCTTCCAAATGGGAGGGGCTACACATCTTTTTTTTTTTAAGTTAGAAGAAATTATTCGGAGAGTGTGGAAATAGGAAAGCAGAAAAAAAAAAGATGGAAAGAGGAATTCCTCCCCTCTTACCACTGGAAGACTGGAAGGAGAGAAAAAGACGAGGGAAGAATTTCTAGCTTCTCAGGGAAGGGAAGGAGAAAGCCACACGTGTTTCAGGCTCGTTTATGTGAATCAGACATCCAATTAGAATGAGCCTCGTTACCAGGCTCAGGTGTGTAGGGAGAAAGCTGGTTGGTGGGTCCAAGAGGAACACTGACTTTGGAAGGGCCACCCATGGGCTCAGCCCTGGACACTGGGGAAGGAACAGGAAGTTATTGTTGCTGAGGTGTTGTGGACATCAGACATCTTGGATGAGACTCAATCAGTTGCAAGTTCTAGTCCTGGGTAGGCAAAGTGGAACCCCTGTTTCTGTGGGCCAGTCCCTAGCTGACTACCTATCAGGACAAAACGCTACCTTGCTCCTGATCCACATCAGTGAGTCACACATTACAGAGTGAGGAGACATGTTCCTGGCCAGCCCACTCTGGCCATCAGGATGGACAGGTCCCTTGAATAAGTGTGCTCAGGTGTTGTGCCTTAATGATGGCCTATGGGTTCTTTTAAAAATTTTATTTGTAGGGCTGGAGAGATGGCTTAGCGGTTAAGCGCTTGCCTGTGAAGCCTAAGGATCCCGGTTTGAGGCTCGGTTCCCCAGGTCCCACGTTAGCCAGATGCACAAGGGGGCGCACGCGTCTGGAGTTCGTTTGCAGAGGCTGGAAGCCCTGGCGCGCCCATTCTCTCTCTCCCTCTGTCTTTCTCTCTGTGTCTGTCGCTCTCAAATAAATAAATTAAAAAAAAATTTATTTGTACACATGTGCAAATGGTCATGCACACTGGTGGTGTGTGTGTTTGTTTGTATGTCTGTGTATATTTGCCAGGGTCTCTTGCTGCGAGGGATCTTTTAACTCATAGTTTCAAAGACACATTAGTAGGACTTGATGAGGTAAGCTAAAACCCATGACCCCTAGCTGACAGAATATAGTGGTTTTTTTTTTTTTAATTGAGCTATAGTTCACATTCAGTGAATTTTGCCCCTTTAATATATGCAGTTCCATGAATGGTATTTAGTATACTCACAGCATTGTGTTATGTCATTGCTGTTACAAGAATATTTTTATTACCTTTTATTCCACTCTCTCCTCAGCCCCCTCCTGACTCTCATTTTCTATGGATTTGCTTTTTCTGTAACTTTTAAAAAATTTTTTTGTTCATTTTTTATTTATTTATTTGAGAGTGATAGAAAGAGAGAAAGAGACACAGAGAGAGAGATTGAGAATGGGCGCGGCAGGGCTTCCAGCCACTGCAAACGAACTCCAGACGCGTGCGCCCCCTTGTGCATCTGGCTAACGTGGGTCCTGGGGAACCGAGCCTCGAACCGGAGTCCTTAGGCTTCACAGGCAAGCGCTTAACCTCTAAGCCATCTCTCCAGCCCAACTTTTTAAGATAAAATTGAACGTTGGGTTTGGCTTCTTTCATTTATCACATGTGTTCAAGGTCCAGCCACATTGACCATATCCTCCTTGAACAATTACAATTTGTATATATGCTTGCTGTAGGGAGATGGCTTAGCAGTTAAAGGCACTGGCTTGCAAAGTTTATTGGCCCAGATCTGGCTCCCCAGCACTCGTGCAAAGCCGGATGCAAAGTGGCACATGTGTGGGAGATGTGCGCTCCCGCCGCCACCCACCCGCTCACACACACAGATCAACAAATAAATTACACATGCTGGGCTAGGGAGATGACTCAGGTGGTAAAGTGCTTGCCTTGTACGCATGAGGACCTTAGCTCTATACTTAGAAGCCATATTAAAATTCCAGGCATGGCACATGCGATTGTAATCCAGCACTGAGAAGGCAGAGACAGGAGGATCCCTAGGACTCACTGTCAGGCTGGTTGAACCCAGTTTGTGACCTCCAGGTCACTGACAGACTCTGTCTCAAAAGGAGGTGGATGGTGTACCTGAGGGACGACACCTGAAGGTGTCCCCTGGCCTCCACATGCATGAACACATCAGTGCATGTCCACCTGCACACAAGTGCATCCACACACACATGAATGTGTATATACATATGTATCCCCATCACACACATGCACACATGCAAACAATTATATATGCTGTTGAGCATGGGAGCCCATACCTATAATCCCAGCACTCAGAACACAGTGACAGGACGATCAGGAGTTCCAGGCCAGTTGTGGCCATATGGTGAGTGTGAGGCCTACTTGGGCTATGTGAGACCATATATCAAAAAAAGTTATGGGGCTGGAGAAACGGCTTAGTGGCTAAGGCGTTTGCCTGCAAAGCCAAAGGATCCTGGTTTGATTCTCCAGGACCCACATAAGCCAGATGCACACATTTGGAGTTCATTTGCAGAGGCTGGAAGCCCTGGTGCACCCATTCTCTCTCTCTCTTTCTATTAAATAAATAAATAAATAATATTTTAAAAAAGTATACATGTGAATCTACCCTGAAACAGCAAAAGGTGGAATCCCAGTGTGAATCTGTTGTAATCTACCGACACGTCCTGAGAGGAACAGGCAGGGTTAATTTGGAGTAGCTCACTTGTTCCAGATCTTCTTTACTTCACTATCCACTTTGTTCTTTCCAGAACTACAAAAACATTTAAAGTTAAGAAGCAAATGTTATTTTCATTTTTACTTTCATCTTTTCTGGCTTGTTCAAAAGTCATTTTCCAATCCAAGAGTATGTGAATAGATACGCAGGGCACAGGAATCCTCCAGGTAAGATGGGGGCGCTGACCTGGGACTGTCACAGAGAAGAACCAGGCTGGTGAAAAGCAACTATGGAGAGCAGATGAGAGTAGAGGGAGTGTAAGGATGTGAATGTGTAAAATATGGCCAAAGAACTTAAACACGAACCAGCCACAGAAAATGACTCCTCCTCCCCCACCGCTTCCAGAAGCAGGTTACATGGGACCCCCAGAAGTGTACTGTGAAGCCCAGGGCTGTGTCAGGATACTGTAGTACTCAGATGGGTGGGCTTCCATATCCCTTCAGAGCTTGACCCACAGAAAGGCCTGACTGGAAAGTTCCATCCCGAGTTTGCAAAGTTTGTAACTTGCTGGGGGAAGGGGTAGGGGAACTGTTGCAGCCAGGCTTAGTATTGCTGGTAGAAATCACCCAACCAAGGGCAGCCTGTGGGAAAAAGAGGCTTATTTTGGCTTACAGGGCTCGAGGGGAAGCTCCATGATGGCAGGGGGAACAATGGCACGAGCAGAGGGTGGACATCACCCCTTGGCCAACATCAGGTGGACAATAGCAACAGGAGCGCGTGCCAAACACTGGCAAGGGGAACCTGGCTATAACACCCATGAGCCCTCCCCCAACAATACACTGCCTCCAGGAGGCTTTAATTTCCAATTACTATTAGCTGGGGAGACTAGCATTCAGAATACCTAAGTTTATGGGAGACACCTAAATCAAACCACCACAAGGACCTAGGCCAGGAAATTCTGGCAGAAAGTAGTCTGTACTTTGAGAGATCTTTCTCATGTGGAAGGATACACTTGACATAGCTTGTCTGAGCAACAGAGATCAGCAGTCCCCACCCTCCCTGTGGAAAGCAATAAAAATGATACTCCCTGGGGAGGCAGAAAGTCATCATCCCACTGAGGAAGAAATAATTACTAAGGGCATAGTATCTTTCACTTCATGTTTAGTTTTTAGTTGTTTACTTTCCTTTTCTCCCCCTTTCATGTGTGTGTGTGTGTGTGTGTGTGTGTGTGTGTGTGTGTGTGATCTGCATGCACAGCGTAGACACGTGGATGTACTGTTCCGTGTGCCCTGAGCACACGCAGGCAGATCCTGGAGTGGAGCGCCGGGCATCCTGTGATGCTCCTCCAGGCTGCTTCTGTCAGGCAGAGCCTCTCACTGAGCCGGAAGCTGCTACTTTTGGCTCAGTCTGGCTGACCAGCCAGCGCCATTCTCCAGTCTTTGGCCCTGTCAGGACTGGGGTTATGGGAGTGCATGGCCATGCCTGGAGGGTTTTTTCTTAGTATGCTGCTGGGGATTGAACTCATGACTTCATGCTTGTACTGCATGCCCACGAAACCATCTCCTCAGCCCTCTGGTTGCTTAGTTTTCTCTATTTTTTACTATTTATAGTCTTGTGCTTTGTTAAGATAATGTACTTTAACTTCCAACTTACTAGAAAGGGCTTTCACAACATCCCTTACTTTTCTTCACCTACAACAATCTTCTACATTTCAATATCTACCAGAGTCTCTTTGCTAAACTTCACACCTTCAACCCATACTTTCCTTCTTACTCGTACTTTCCTCCCTTTCCCCATCCTTCCTTATTTTTACTACTTAAATATTGATAGCTTAAGTTCTAAAGTTGTCTATAAAATTACGCTTTCCAAAACCAGTTCCCCAATCCAGCTATCTGTGAAACTTTTTTTTTTGAGGTAATGTCTTGCTCTAGTCCAGGCTGACCTGGAATTCACTACATAGTCTCAGGGTGGCCTTGAACTCACAGCAATTCTCCTACTTCTGCCTTCCAAGTGATGGTATTAAAGGCATGCGCCACCATGCCTGGCTTGTCTCAGAATCTTTTTGGGGACATTACTGAAGCACACAAGTGTCTCCTACTTCCAGGCAAAGCCAGGATGGCTAATAAGTCAGTAAGGGAACTACAGCCATCGCCCCCCTAAATAGTGGCAGGAAATGGAATTCCTAATGAAGACCACCTAGGAGGACTCACATTGTATTAGTCAATGTTCTCTACAGGAACAGAACTGATAGAATTGATTGTATTAAAAAGGGATTTACTGGGCTAGTTTAAGGCAATCCAACAATAGCAGTCTGCAAACTGAGAGTCAAGGGACCCCGTAGCTTCTCAGGCCACAAGTCTGGAGGCCCCAGAAGCCCTAATCTTGCACTGAACGCTGGAGGATTCCTGGAGAGCCACTGGTCTTCAGCCCGTGTTGTAAAGTAGATCAAACTTGGTTCCAGTACTGACAAAACTTAGCAGAGCCAGGGAGGTGGGTAGGTGCACTTATGATTAAATAGCAGGAGGGGAAAAGGAGCAAGGAGGCATTGGACAGCCAGGTAAAAGGCACTCACCAGTGATTAGCACAGGCAGCCAAACAAAACAGGACCACCTTCCTTATATACCCTGTCACCAGGAAGGCTGCCCACTCTGGGGGAAGGAATGACTGTGGAGTCATTCTGTCCTGAAAGCAACCTCATAGACAGACTCAAGAGGAATGTCTGTGGATTCTAATCTGATCAAATTGATAACAGAATTTAACCATCACACACATAAGACAAATAAACTGAAATGAAAAGAGAATCTTAAATGAAAATAGCTTCAACTCACAACAAAAAGATGAAGACTGACTGGATTAAAAAGCAAGATCCAACCATCGTTGGTGTCTAAGAAATGTATTTAATGAGCAAATATATCCAAATTGAGAGTCACGGGATGGAAATCCACCTACCAAGAAAATGGAACCCATCCACAAGCTGGCATAGTGGTTCTTATATGTGATAGACTTCATACCAAATCCAGTCAGAAGAAAGAGAGACCCACTACATATTAATACAGGTAACAACATCAGAAAGATGTAATAGCTGTAAATATTTAAGCATCAAATGTTGGGGCTCACAATTTGATAAAATAAACACTAACAGGCATATAATGTCACATAGGTCCAAACACAATCATAGTGGGATATTTCAATATTCCATTCTCATATTCAGATAAATCTTCCAAACTATAAATATGCAAAACATTCAGAACTAAATTATGCCATATATTGGCTGAATTTAACAGATATCTGCAGAATATTATACCCAACAGATAGGGAATACATTCTTCTCAGAGCACATGTAATTTCTCTAAAATTACATTAGAGGCCATAAATCATATAAATTAACTTAAGAACAGAAATCACATAATCATCTTGAAAGATGTATTAAAGGCATTTATTGCAATTCAAAATACCAACATGATAAAAGTCCCATAGAAATTAGAATTATTAGGACATACTTCAAAATAACAAAGGCTATATATGAAATACTACAGCCAATATTATACTAAATGGAGGAAAAATAGAGAGCATTTCCTCTAAGATATGGAATGAGACAAAGGAGACAAGAGCGACCACTCTTTCACTCTTTCCACTCTTACTTAATACAGTGCTCAATGATTTTACTAAAGCAATAAGACAAGAGAAAGATATAAATGAGATACAAATAGGAATGGAAACTGTCAAAAGCAGCCCTAATTTCAGATGACTTGTTTTTATAATTAAAAGACTGTGGACTCTAGCAGAAATGTTTAGATCTGTAAAACATATCAATACAGTGGCAGTACACAAAACCAACATACAAAACTCAGTAGCTGGGCTGGGCAGATGGCTCCGTGGTTCAAGGCACTTGTTTGTAAAGCCTGATAGCATGGGTTCATTTTCCCAGTACTCACATAAACCTAGGTTCACAAAGTGGTACAGGTGTCTGGAGTTTGTTTGCAGTAGCAGGAAGCCTTGCAGGTGTCCATATCCACTCTCTCTCTTTGTCTGTTTCCCAATACCAAACTTACTAAAACATTCCATTCACAATAGTCTAAAAAAAAAAAAAAAAGAACCCTAGGTGAACTAATTGAGCAATCACAAAACAAAAACAAAAACAAAAACAAAACCTAGGGATAAACCTAATCAAGTAAGAGAAAGACCTCTACACTGAAAATTTTCAGACACTGAGAAGAGATATTGAACAAGACCCTAGATGATGGCAAAAATCTGTCGTTCTCCTGGACTGGCAGAGTTAATATTGTGAAAATGGCAATACTACAAAAAGCAATCTATAAGTTTAATGTAATCTCCATCAAAACTCCAATGATAAGGGCTGGAGAGATGGCTTAGTGGCTAAGGCACTTGCCTGCAAAGCCAAAGGACCCAGGTTCAATTCCCAAAGACCCACGTAAGCCAGATGAACAAAGTGGCACATGTACCTGGAGTTCATTTACTATAGTAGTTGGATCTCCTGGTGCACTCATTCATTCCCTCTCCCCCTGTCAAGTAATTAAATAAAATATAAAAAAGACCCTCCAATGATGAGCTAGGTATGGTGGCGTATGCCTTTAATTCCAGAACTTGGGAGGCTGAGGTAGGAAAATTGCTGTGAGTTTGAGGCCAACCTGAGACTACTACATAGTGAATGCCAGGTCAGTCTGGGCTACAGCGAGACCCTAGCTTGAAAAGCAAAAACAAACAAACAAAAAAAAAAACACAATAAAATAATTTCTTTTTTAAATCCAGTGACATTCTTCATAGAACTAGAAAAAGGACTCTACAATTAATATGGACACAAAGACCATAAATAGCCAATGCAATCCAAAGCAGAGAGAACACTGCTAGAGGTACCATAACACCTGACCTCGAACTATACTACAGGGCCATAATAACAAGGACAGAATGATACTGGTACAAAACCAGACATATAGACCAATGGGACAGAAAATTTCTGGAAACCCCAGAAAAAATACACACAGTTGTAGACACCTGATATCTGACAAAGGTGTGAAAAACACTGGAGAAAAAAAAGAGCCTATTCAACAAATGGTGCTGGCAAGATTGGTTATCCACTTGTGGAAGAATGAAATTAGATCCGTATCTCTCATCTTGTATGAAAACCAACTCAAAATGCATCAAAGTTCTTCATTTAAAACCTGAAATGCTGAAACTGCTAGAGGAAAACACTTTAGGATATAGGCATAGGCAAAAACTTTCTGAATAGAATTCTAATACACAGGAAACAATCCCTACCATTAACAAATGGGCTGATGTGAACTTACCAAGCTGATGCACAGCAAAGAAAACCATGAGAAGAGTGAATAGACTGCCTCTAGCCTAGGAAATTTTTTTTTTTCCAGCTATACCTTAGGTATGGGATTAATATCTTGAATATATCAAGAACTGCAAAAGTTTAACATCCAGAAAACAAACGGTTAGTAAATGGGCTAATGAAATGAACAGTTTTCAAAAGAAGAACTAGAGGAGATGGCTGCAGAACCTGGATTATCTTCGTGGAACGGGGAAGGAAGAGGAAGTTCAGGGGCACAAGACCACGGTGCAAGACCAGAGCCCTTTGTGACCGGGCGTGAGGAAGGGCAGGCAGCTGCTTTGCGTGATGCCATGAAATATAAACGACAGCCCAAAGGTCATCAAAATCTCCACCAGGCATTGTTAGTCTAACAAGAAAGAGTCCTTCTGTTACAGAGCTGAAGGCCTTATGTGTCCCCCAGCGGGTCTCACCCACACTCAGTACTTTGACAGATCTGAAAACGTCAGCTGCTGTCTCCATGAAAGGACTGGGCTTCAAGTGGATGGAGAGGAGGTTCCTGTAGAGCTGGTTGGTGTCAGCAGCTACTTCTGAGGTCACCGAGGAAATGGCTGCACTTTGGTGACCCAGCACTGTACTGGAGATGGGAGGGGGAATCGCCACAGAAATGAATTTTATAATAGTACATGGGGAAAGATGCATTTTTTAAGAAAAAAAAATCAAATACACTATGTCCAGTTGTCTTCAATCATGGCTGCAATAATCTTGGGAGTGTCCCCAAAAAGCTATAAAAATGATTCCAATGAGAAAAAGTATATGGACTGGACAAAGTGGCTCATTCTTTATTTCTTGCCACAAAATCCTTTATTCCCTGGAGAATATAGGAACAATACAAGTGCCTAGGTCTCATGGAGGAATTGGAAAACATCCTACCTTTTTAAATGGCCTTGAGAAGTTGTTGTCTCAACAGGAAATTCTGGCCATTGTCACACATTCTTCTTGTTTATTATTAGTAACAATAGCCCTTGCATCACTGTCAAGGTCTCTAAACCTTGACAAAGCTTTTCCCTACCAAGTCTGTCTTTCCTGACATCCCTGGTTGTAAAGCAGAGTGAGCAGGCATTAATATGCCCATTTTTTAAGCCTTAATATATACCCACTTTGTAGACAGTGGGACGGAGGCTCCAAGGAAGCCCCAGACTTGTGCCAGGGCATCAAGCACAGTACTTGGCAGTGATAACCTCAGACCTGTTTTATTTTTTGTTGTTTTTTGGCTGCAGGAGAGATTTCTAAAACACCTGGTTAAGTAGGAAGCTCCCAGCCCAGTTTTTTGGCCTTCTTGCTGAGCCTGTGTACAGACCAAGCAGTGAGAAGGACCCTCAATCATAATCCCTCTGTGCAGTTTTATGCACTTAGCATCAAATTTCTTCAGATTAAATTCAGATGGCTGGCCACTCACCTCTGGCTCCCTGGACTGGCTGGCTGTGGGAATCTCCTCACCTTCATTAACCTTTGGCTGAGGAGCTACTGCAGCCCCCACTGGAAGCATTATTAACCTTCTTATCCTTAAAGGGACATGGCTCCAAAGTGATTCCTCTGGGAAACCATTCAGACCCATGGTGAGAAATAGCTGTGCTCCTAAAAGCATGTTGACTGCCTCTCTGTCACTCCATGTCCTCACTGCAGTCTGCAATGTCTTCATGCAATTCCTTGTCTACTGGGAATTTTAACTAAATTGGTAGCTGTTTGGGGGCAGGAGAATATCCTATTTCTCTTCATGGAACCTCATGACTGACAAGAATTCACTAAGAGTTGATCTAATTTCTACCACCTGGCAGATTTAGTGCATTGGGATCCCCCACCCCCAAGAGAGCATATAAACACTTTAATGATTCAGTTTGAGTAATAGGAGAACTCAAGCAAAACATGAGTAAGTTATCCTAGCCTTTCATTATAAGGACAGGAATAAACATCTCACTAATCTCATTTATCTTGAATATAGTTCCCATTAACGGTTAAACCTACCTTATTTTTGTTTAAAAAACTTTTTTTCAAAACTGGGCATGGTGGCGCACACCTTTAATCCCCGGATTCGGGAGGCAGAGGTAGGTGGATCGCCATGAGTTCAAGGCCACCCTGAGACTACATAGTGAATTCCAGGTCAGCCTGTGCTAGAGTGAGACCCTACCTCAACACCCTCACCCCCCCAAAAAAACAAAAACCAAACAAACAAAATACACTTTTTTCAGTACTAGATATTGACAATTTTCAAACATACATTTAGTGTATTTTAGTCATAATCTATTACTTTCTCTTGTCTTCTCTCCCCATTCTCCTTCCACTGAACCTTCTTTCCAATTAGTGCATCTCTTAAAAATATTATTATTGTTGTTATTTGCTGGGAGGGGAGTGGTTGACTTCCTTCATCCTCCATGTTGAAATGTTGATAGGCCCAATGTCTGGTGCAGATAACCACAGCTGCTGGGGTTTCCTGGGTGCAACAGCCCCTTCATGTCCACATGATAAGAAGACAGAGTTCCAAGCCATGCCTCCCCATCCTTTGGCACTTACGTTCTTTTATTTTTTTATTTTAATTTTTATTTAAAAAAAATTTTTTATTTATTTATTTGAGAGCGACAGACACAGAGAGAAAGACAGAGGGAGAGAGAGAGAATGGGTGCGCCAGGGCTTCCAGCCTCTGCAAACGAACTCCAGACGCGTGCGCCCCCTTGTGCATCTGGCTAACGTGGGACCTGGGGAACCGAGCCTCGAACCGGGGTCCTTAGGCTTCACAGGCAAGTGCTTAACCACTAAGCCATCTTTCCAGCCCGGCACTTACGTTCTTCCTGTCCCCTTCCATGATGTACCAAGCCTTGGTGGGCGTGGCAGAGATGTCTCGTTAGGGCTGAGCACCCAACAGCCACTTATTAGAACTTTGACTAGTGTTGAGTCTTCCCAGTAATTGCTGTCACCCGCAAAAAGAAGCTTCTCTGACCAAAGGTGAGAATAGTACTCTCCTGTGAGAGTAAACATAAATATTCAGAGGACATTTTGATGGGCACAGCATAGCTATTTAGCTAAGTAACAGTAGTAGCTTCTCCCCACAGTCTATGACCTTCCCAGCCATAGGCTTTTGACTCAGTTTTCAGTACCGGGCATGGATTTCCTCCTGTGGAGAAGGCTTCAAATCCAATCAGGGAGCAATTAGTTACCTTTATAGCAGCCATACCACCATTGCACCGGTGGGCACATTTTGCCCGACTGGTCAGTTGTGTGCAGGCAGTGCAGGCTGGGTGAGTCTGTTGATGACTTTTCTCCCTGAGCAGCCTGCACAGCACAGTCCAGCACTATGGCAGCTAGTCAGCTGGGGGAGGTTTCCAGCTTGACTTCTCAGTGTCCTGCAACCAAGGCATGTGGTGTCTTCAGCAGGATGGTCTTCCCATTTAGTTCTGGTGGGCGACCAAGAGTATTGACAATAGCCTGTATGGTTTTGGGGACTTCAGGAGCCTCCCTGACCAACCACTCACTGGGAGGCATCCTGCCCTTGGCTCTGAGACTTGCCTACAACAACCTACGGATGTTGAGTGCAGCATTATCCACCCTTGCAGACAAAACTGTCTCTTAAAATTTTTATATTTTTATTTGTTTATTTGCAAGAAAAGAGAGAGAGGGAGGGAAGGAGGGAGAGAGAGAGAAAGAGGGATTGAGAATTGACACACCAGGACTTCATGTCACTGTGAATAAACTCCAGGCCCATGGGCTACTTTGTGCAGTTGGCTTTATGTGGGCACTGGGGAATAGAACCCAGGCCATCAGGTTTTTCAAGTAAGCACCTTTAACCACTAAGCCATGTCTCCAGCCCCATCTTGTTTTAAATTATATCTTTAATTAGCTAATAAATAAGTAAGTTTCCTAATGGCTTTTTCATAATATCTTTAGTTTTGGCTAATTCTCTCCCACCCCTCCTGTCTTCTATTCCCCTCTCATGACTCCATTTAAGCCTTTTCACCCCCTAGCATCTTTATTTTGATGCAGGATCTTACTGTAGCCTAGAGTGACCTGGAACTGTCTCTGTAGCTCAAGATGACCTCAAACTCATGGTGATTTCTAACCTTATCCTCCTGAATACTAGGATTAAAGGTGTGAGCCATCATCCCAGGATCTTTTCACTTCTGATCTTGTTACAGGGTCTCACTATGTTGCCTAGGCTGGCCTTGAGCTCCTTCCACATTCCATGAAGGATTTTAACTTGCAATCCACCCGCCTCCATCTCAGCCCCTTGAGAAGCTAGGACTACATGCCTATACCACCAGGGCTAGTTCCAAGTTCCTTTATCAACATCTTTCATGATTTGTCTAGGACCAGCCCACCTGGAACGGTTCTGAGTTTTCTTTGATGCCAGGGTTTCCCCCCTACCCTCGCCAGCTCCTTCACAGTTCAGACATTGCTATTCAATAGTTCTCCACCTTGGTTGTACACTGGAGTCACTTGGAAGCTTCTAAAAAACACTGATGTGACATTTCATGGGTTACACTCAAATCTTCTTTCTTGCTTGTGTGTATGTGTGTTTGAATATGTGTGTGTAATATAATGTGTGTGTGTGTGTGTGTGTGTGTGTGTGTGTGTGTGGTGTATGTATGTGTATGTAGCCATGCAATGCCCCATGCACCCCCCGAGGCAAGGTATGCTCACCTGAAGTGCCCAGAGCCGAACGGCAGGTTCTCCATCATTGTTCTGCCCATACTTACTTGAGCTAGAGTCTCTTACTGATTCTGGAGCTTGCCAGTGTTTTTTGAGCTCTGGTGATTCTCAGGTCCCTGATCCCCTATGGGACTAGGATGACAGATGCACATAGTCACACCCAGCTGTTTATATGGTTCCTGGGGGTCAGACTCAAGCAGTCTCTCAGGCTTCCTCAGGCATCACATGTTTACACAGGCAGTGTGACTGCTGAGCCATTTCTCCAGCTCTTCTTAAGTCTTTTACTGAGTGCTAAGCTATGTATGCACAGAGTTAGACTCCAGGAAGCAGCTACTGGAAGACAGCCACCCCAGAAGATTGTGGTGATCTTATGAATACTGTCTGAGGTTGGAATTAGGATCAGCCACCCGTGGCACACCTCGTTAAATACCCCGGATATCCAGATGGGACCTCAGAAAGCCCTTGTCTTACTATCTTTAGATAAAGACAATAATTTCTCAGACTGGAAATATAGTTCAGTTTGCCTAGCATGCATGAGGCCCTAGGCTTAATTCCCTGCTTGAAAAATATAGCTAACTTTCTTATATAGAAAAACTATGTTTCTCTTTAAAGGAGAATAACACAAACCAGGTTTCAACATGATATCTGCAGGGCCAGCAGACAAAAAATATTATATCTATAAAAGACATTGGGAAATGGGAGGCAAACGAGACGAAATAGGAATCAGTAAGAACAGATGCAGATATGATATGGGGGATGGAGTTAGTATGAATGACTTCGCTAGAGTGCTACCAAACTATAGTATCAAGATGACCATTGATGTCTGAGGAGATGGCTCAGCAGTTAAAGGCTCTTGCTTGCAAAGCCTATTGGACTGGATTCAGTTCCCTAGGACCCATGTAAAGCCAGATACACAAAGTGGCATGCATGCATCTAGAGTTTGCAGTGGCAAAAGACCCTGGCATGCCCATTCTCTCTCTCCCTGTCCTCTTTCTCTCTTGCTCTGTCTTCCAAATAAATTTTTTTTAAAAGATGTTGTCCGTCGATGTGCATAATGAGCAAGTGAATGGAAGAATCTAAACAGAGAAATGGAAGAAATATAGAAAAGCCAAATGGAAATTCTAGAACTAGAAATATATTGAAATAAAAAATGCCATATTGGTAACAGCAGATTAGAAACTACATAATGAATCCAGAGCAATGGAAAGGGTGCATTAGCAGATTATTTTTCTCCTGGGTTCCTCAGCCAGGAAGTGAAGCTCATCACCAGGAAGCAGAGGCTGTGCTGCTGGCGGGCACTGCTGACACAATGTGGTGAGAATGCCAATCACCTCTGGTGTTCCTCCCTCCACCATCACCCCAGGCTCGTCCTGAGAAACACACTGGACAAATCTTCGTTGAGCTAATCCTACAAAATGCCTGACTGGTCCTCCCCCAGATTGTTGAGACAGCAAGGAAACGAACAAAACAGGTCAGGGAAACCACTGTAGCAAAGAGAATCCTAAGGAAACATGGCAGCTAAATATATTTGGTGTCGCGTAGTGGAATTTTGGAAGAGGAACAGGACATGAGGTAAGTACACTAAGCACATCTGAAAAGAGACCTGCCTCCTCGGTGTAGTAGGCGGCACAGCAGCCTCACAGCTCTGAAGGAAGAGTGGGCTGTAGTTAAAACCATGTTCATTAAGCGAAACACATGTATCATACTAATGTGAGATATTTATAATGAGGGAAACTGGGTGTGAGATATGTGGGAATTCTTGTGTTTGCAATTTTCCACAAATCTAAAGCTGTTTTCAATAAAAAAAGCCTAAGAAAATAAGCTAACAATGGTAAGTGCTATTCAACATGTGGAGCGACTGCAACTCTTCCTCATTATGGGAAGGAATGGAAAACGGAACAGTCTGGAAAACAGCTTGAAAACTCCCTATGAAGTTAGACACTTATCACGTAACCTAGCAAACTCACTTTTGGGTATTTAACTGGGAGTCATAAAGCCTATTTATTTCCTGACAAGGAACTTTATGTGAAAGTTGTTGCTGCAGTTACTTTCTTGTTGCTGGGATGAAACATTTGACTGGAAGCAGCCTGTGAAAGGTAAGCTTTATTTCAGGTGTACGGGCTCAAGGGGGCGCTTCACCTTGGCGGGACAGCTTACCAGGCAGCTAGGGTGTCACATTCTGTCCGCAGCTGGGAGGAAGCGGCAAGAGCTAGCTCACCAGTGAACACCGGCAGGGCTGAACTAATAAACCTCAGAGTCCACCCCCAGCAACACACTTCCTTCAGCAATGATCCACCTCCCAGAGCTTCACCAGCTGGGGGTTGGGTAGGAGGCTCAATGACACACACACACATGTGAGGCCGGGGGGGGGGGGAATATTCAAACCGCCAGAGAGATTTTATGCACAATCTTCACAAACTGGAAGTAAGCAGAATGCCCATTAATTTCTCAATGGGCTAATAATGTATATCTGCACAATGAAATTCAATGAAGCGATTGAAAAAAATAGAGTCTAAATTGGCTTGGCATAGTAGCTAATAGAACTCCTCATACAAAAATAGGCGCATCCCAAGTCAATTTTTAAAAGGTAAAGTCAGACACAAAAGACTTTTACTCTAGCTTTCTATTTATAGGCAGTTCTAGAACAAGCAAAGCTACTCTAAAGTAGAAACAAAGCAATGGTAGCATTATAAGCCCTGAAGTCCAAGGGTAGGAGTATTTAGAAATTCCTCAGGCAATGGACATGTCATGTATGCATGTATATATACATATATATTCATGTGTACATACACACACATGCACACACACACACACACACACACACACACACAAACACATATATATATAGCTGGGCATGGTGGTACATACCTTTTTGAGACAGAGAGAGGGAAGAGACACAGAGAGAATTGGCACACCAGGGTCTCAGTCCTTGTAATCGACCTCCAGACATATGTGCCACCTTGTAAGCATGTGTGACTGTGCATGTTGCATCACCTTGTGCATCTGGCTAATGTGGGACCTGGGGAGTGGAACATAGGTCCTTAGGCTTTGCAAGCAAGCGCCTTAACCGCAAAGCCATCTGTCCAGCTCTATGTTCTATATTCTTGACAGGGTGTAGATTACACAAGTGAATGCTTTTGCCAAAATACATCAAGATACTTAAAATCTACCCATTTCAAATGTATGTAAAAGATGCCTTAATTGCTAGAAAGAAGGTTAAAGCCAGGCATGGTAGCTTATATCTGTAATTTCAACACTTGGGATGCTGGGGAAGGAGGAGGGACCAGTTTGAGGCCAGCCTGAACTACAGAGCAACACCTTGTCTCAAGAAAACAAAATCAAGGCAAAAACAACAACAAAAACAGATAGGTCAAATTGCTGGTGCCTGGATTTGACTCTGATTTCAGTGTTTCAGATGTAGGCTTTGTGATTTTTTTTTTCTACAAGTTTTCATAGCCCAGGTTAAGGACAACTGCTCTTTGTATTCATCCAGTGCAAGCATCCTTCATTGCTTCTGTTTCCCAAGCAGGTGCTTCTCTGGCTTTGATGCATGAATTTACATGTCTTCTTGATGGCTAGGATGAATCAACTGGCTAATTGGCAAGCACCAAGAGGCCCCAGAAGCAGATAGACACAGGATGGAGCCCCTCTAGTGCTTCCCTACCTCCTGCTTCGGGGAACGGCTCTGCCTCGTCAGAGATGGGTGGTTGTAGTGACAGGAGAAGAAACTGAGAGAGGACCAGAGGAGGGATTGCTATGGGGCACAGGAGTCCTTAGTCCACATGAAATTCTGAGAGTTAGTGTGTTCCTCTTCTATCAGATGGGATCATACAAACCACAGAGTTCCATTTGACTCTGCAAGCTGGTCTGGTCTGGACCCTGTTATCCAGTTGCTATAAAAAGAGAAAGCAGGGCACAGGGTGTGCTGAGCGCTTGTCTCAACTCTGCTGGAACCTTGGTTCCTTCTCTGCCTGTGGGATTACACTGCAGCTACGCAATTGTCTCACTAGCTGTCTTTCCCCCTTTGACGCTAACAGGCAGCCCATTAACATTTCTAAGGCCAAAAAAAAAAGTTTCAAAACTCTATCCTGTGTTAATAAATTGCATAATAAAACTGAAATGATAAATCCTAACCATGAATGTTCTGTGACCAGTTACTTGTTAGAATACATGGTCAAGGTTTATAGAGGACTTGTGTTAATAACCAAAACACTGACTTTAGCAACTTCATGCAGGAGACACAAATAGATAAACACATGTACTCAGATGTTCTCAGTGCAAGAGATCTTACACCAAAGGAGTCACTCAGCAACTTTGTGGAGTGACCGAGTAACTGCTAAGCGATGTCCAGTCTAGTCTCCTGCAGGTCTCTGACGACAGGGAGACTCATAAGACAGCCTGACACATGTCTGAGCACTTCTGACCCAGAGCTTGCCCTGGCATGAGCCACAACCTAAGGATGACACTCCATCTCCTTTGCCGTTCCCTATCCTCAGACTAATAGCAGAGTCAGCCTTCCGTTCAGGCTCCCGCAATGCCTCTGCATTTCCGCATGGCTTTCTCCAGGAAGACTCATTCATTCATCCATTTACTCATTCCACTTGAATTTCCTCAGTCCTGGTCAGGGCCCAGAACACACAAGTTAGTCATACCAACAGGACTGGGGGTGCCTCCCAGAGAGGGGGAGACTCCAGGTAGTACCTGAACACAGGGGAGGAGGAAGGAACATCAGCCCGGGGAGAGAGCTGTGATGGCGGTACCTCCTGAGCCTTGTTCATTGTCGTCCATTTCTCTGACCTCATCAGGCCTTCCACTGCTCCAGGTCATCAGATTGACACTGTCAAACATTTAAAAAAATGTAAAACACTTTAAACATATTAAACTGTATGGCCAAAACTTCAAGATCCAACAAAATATTCACTATTTTGATTCAATAAACATTACCATTTTTGCATACTTACTTCAGCTCTGTCTTTTTGTGTGTGTGTGATGAGAGGAAGCCCTGGGGATAGAACCTAGGCCTCAGGTGTGCTGGGAAAATTCTGTGCCACTGGGCTATAGTCCCCAGCCCCTTTTTGTTTTTACTTTTTCTTTTGAGACAGGGTCTCACTAAGTTGCCCAGGATGGTCTTAGACTTACTCTGTAGCTCAGGCAGGCCTTGAACTTTCTATTCTCTTGCCTCAGTCTCCCCAGTAGCTGAGATTAGCCTCCCCACCAAGCCCTGTTTCTCTTTATCTTTTACAGAAACATAGCACTGTGATCACAGCTTTCTTCCTATGCTCGCTTTAACCACTGAGAGATCTTTCAAGCTCAACTCCTATGCTCCCCACAGTGAACTTTATCCTAATGCTGATGTGATTTATTCCCATGCAGGTTTCTCTATCGATGCTACAGCTGCAAACCCTGTCTTGGGTGTTGTACACTTTATTTGGCATGCTGCCTATGCACCAGGTTTATAGCTTTCTGCAGCTGGCCTCTTCATCCCGCTCCTCATTGTGTTACTGAGAGTTCTCCTTGATATGTGGCAGTGTAGTTCATAATCTTATCTGCTCTATAACGTTGTATTACAGGAGTAGATCAAATATGACATGTCTGTGATAGCTAATATTGACTAACAACTTAACAGGATCTAGAATTACATAGGATGCAAACCTCTGGGCTTGTCTGTGAGGGTGTTTCTAGATTTGGTTAATTGAGGTGGAAAGACTCATCCTAACCATGGGTGGCACCTTTCCGTGAGCTCGGGTTCTGGACTAAAGAAAAAGGAGACATCAAGCCCAGCACCAGCTTTCATCTTTCTTAGCTTCTTGACTCTGAATGCCATCTGATCAGCTGCCTCTGGCTTCTGCTGCCATGACTTCCCTGCCCTCAAATTGTGAGCCAAAACAAAGCCTTCCTTCCTTTAGTTTATTTTGTAGGGCTTTGGTCAAAACATTGGAAAAAATAACTAATACAGAAAACTAGCACCAAGAAATGGAGCTGTTGCTGTGATAAATCTGACCATGTGGTTCCTAGGCTTTTGGAGGTGGTTTGTGGAATGAATATGGAAGAGTTTGAAACTTTGGACTAGAAAAGTCCTAGAAAGCTGTGTAACAGAGCTTAATGTGCCATTCTGGTAGGAGTCTGGAAGACCAGAATGTCAAGAGAAATGCAGGCAGTAGAAGCTCAGCTCTTGAGATTTCATAAAGGAACAAGGACTGTGTCAGGAACTGGTAGAGAAGGCCAGTTAGCATTAGGTTCTGGCTTATTCTGTCTGTGTACTGAGAACTTGACTGAGGCTGAATTCAAAAATAAGGGACTAATCTGTTTGGTAGAGGACATTTCAAGGCAGGATCATATGCGGGTTATGGAATGGTTACTCTCACTGTCCCTACTTTAAGAGAGAGAGAAAGAGAGAGAGAGAGAGAGAGGGAGAATATGAAGTCTGATAAGGAAAGCGTGAGCAGCTTCAGGTTGCTGATGAGGAGGGTGCAGAGAAGGCAGTTACAATTGTTCGAGATCAGCACCATTAGAGAAGAGCCTCCTGCTCTGCACTGGACAAGAGGAAAGGTGTTCTGGGGGCAAGATCCTCCCCATTCAAAGATCTGTCTTGGGAAAATGCAAATTCATTTGAAAGGAGAGCTCCTCAACCGAGAATGCCACCGAAGGTGCACAGAGGGCCAGTGTAATTGGTCTGAAGGAGCCAGGTTATATCTCAAGTTGGCAGCAGAACTTAGCAGTGTTGTCCACATGGTATTGGTTTTACAGGCATGACAGATGCAAGAGTGAAGAGGTGATGGTGGCTTGCGCCAAGGTACCAGAAGGCTGTAACATGGAACATTTGTTGAGGAAAGCTGCGTGTGAGGAGCAGAGCCAATCCAAGAAGGAGGCTATGTGTGCTCCAGGTGGCAGAGCTGGAGGAAAGAGGCAGCCGAACCCTTTGGGTCCCAGATGATTCCATCAGCATCTCCAGGTGCTATATGTAGAGCTACAGGATTTGGTGTCTTCCCTGCTGGTTTTGGTTTTGCATCATCTTTCCTTGTTATGCCCCATTTCTCCCTTTTGGAATGGGAATGTGTAGTCTGTGCTATTGTTTACTGGACCAATGTTACTTGTTTTTGGTTTTATAAGAACTCACAGTTAAGAGATTGTCTGAGTCTCAGAAGAGACTCTGCACTTTTGAGCAGTGTTGAAACTGTTAAAGGCTAAGGGAAGTTGGTCCAAATACATCTTGTGTTAGGAATTGCCCATAAGCCTATGAGAACAGGAAGTAGAAAGTTATGGCTAAAAATTCTATTTTTAGGAGCTGGGTGTGGCGGCGCCTGCCTTTAATCCCAGCACCTCGGAGGCAGAGGTAGGAGGATCGATGTGAGTTTGAGGCCAGCCTGAGACTACATAGTGTATTCCAGGTCAGCCTGGGCTAGAGTGAGATCCTACCTCCCAAAACCCATAAAAAAGGGGCTGGAGAGATGGCTTAGCAGTTAAGGTGCTTGCCTGCAAAGCCAAAGAACCTCGGTTTGATTCCCCAGTACCCAGGTAAGCCAGATGCACAAGGTGGCGCAGACATCTGGAGTTGGTTTGCAGTGATTGGAAGCCCAGGCATGCCCATTCTCTCTCTGTCTGTCTGTCTCTCTCTTACTCTGCCTCTTTCCCTCTTTCAAATAAATAACTAATAAAATATTTTAAAAAACATAAAAAATGATGTGTTTGAGTGTCAGATGAAGGGGTGGACATGTGATGGTTAATGTTGATTGCCAAGTTGACAGGCTCTAGAATCACGTAGGAGACAAACATCTGGGTGTGTCTGGGAGGGAGTTCCTATTGGGTTGATTGAGGTGGGGGAACCTGTCCTAAACATGGGTAGCACCATGCCTTGGGCTGGAATTCTGGATACAAAGGATAAAGCAAGCTGAGCACAGGCTTCACTGCTGCCTGCTTCCTCACTGCAGATGCAGTGTGACCAGCTGCCTCAGGGTCTTGCTGCCACGATGGATGAGTTGCACTGTCAAACTGTGAGCCCAAAGTAACCCTCCCTCTGTATGCTGCTTTTGTTGAATATTTGGTCACAGCATCTGTGGCCCTACAGGTGTGTGGCTAGCCTGTTCTCCCCTTGCACCATTATAAGCAATTTGATCATGAATGCCCTCACACATCTCTTTGGACACATGTGTGCAGAGTTTTCTTCTTGTAACTTTTTCATTGACAAAATTCCATAAATATAGACAATATGTTATGATCATAATCCTCTCCAATCACTCCCCTTTTCCTCCCAAATACTCCCTCCACTGAATCCCTTCTTCTTTCTAACTTGTTAGCTTCTCTTCTATTTTGATGTCATCATGTTTTCTTCCTACTATGCATGTCCTGTCTGGGTAACGTCAGCCAGTGTGAGGTCATGAATATCAAGGCCACTTTGTGACTGGCAGACAGTTTTGTCAGCACTTCTCCTTTTCTGAGGGAGAAACCCTCATCCCTTTAAGGAATTATACAGTTAAGAAACCTAGAAACTGTATGTCTTGCTTGGAAGTTGAGAAACTCCACTTTACTGGGGACAGGTTTGGGTCTCTGGGAGTTCATACAGAACTCTTGTGGTCAGCCAAGGCAGTTGTTAATCACTGCTTCTGTAATCAGCTTCCCCCATTCCCTGTTCTCTCCTCAACACAAAAGATTTTCTGGTTACTACTAAATTTTCAACAGGTAACCAGTCAGTTTAGGACATTGTCAATTATGTGTAGAGATAGCCCTAACATACTTAACCCCCTGAGTTCAGCCCTCAGTTGAGTTTCCTACTTTTGGGGTTCTCATCTACATCAATGAATGTTTTCTTGCTTGTCCGATATTTATTTCTTTACTGTTTGAACCTGTTTAATAAAACCTATTACATACTCTATTAGCCTGTGATTGTTTGGCAGGGCTCAGAATGGTAATTCTGAACTGTTCTCTGGGCAGGAACTCACTCTAGCACAGTCCACCAAGAACAGAGCTGCTGTGTCCCTCCCATTCACTTCCTTTGGTTCTTTCAGCCATCTCTTCCACAGTGGTCCCTGAGCCTTGGAGGGTGTGATAGTGATTTCTCAGTGCTGAGCACTCCATTGTTACTTCTCAGCACTTTGGACATTTTTTTGAGTCACCCCAGTGGTCACTGCCATCTGAAAAGAGAAGCTCTCTGCCCAAAAGTGAGAGTAGCATTAACATATGGGCATAAACATAAGTGTTTAGAGGACATTTGGTGGGCATAATATACCCATTTAGTCAGACAATGTTAGTAGTTCCCCACTAAGGCTTATGAACTCTTTAGCCATAAGCTTTTGACTAGGTTTTCTGTGCCAGGCAGGAATTCCCTCCTCTGGAGCAGGACTCAAATCCAATCAGAGAGCAATTTGTTTCTCGAAAACAGACATGCCACCATTGCAGCAGTTGGTACATTGTGTGTGGTGTTTTTGTGAGTAGAAACCAACAGGTGGAGTTGTTGGATGTTCTACTCTGAGTATTTGCATCCTCTGCAAACCCATACATGGAAACCTAACCCTTAAGGCAGTGGGATGGGGAGGTAGGATCTTTGGGAGGTGACTAGGTCAGGAAGATCTACTCTCATGAATGAGATTAGTGTTGGTATAACCTAGGCCACAAGGCACGAGCTTATTTGCTCCTTTCACCATGTAAGACAAAACAAGAAGTGCCACATATGAGCCAAAAGTTGACCCTCACCAGGCAGAGCATCTGCCAGCCCCTCAACCTTGTCTCCAGAACTGTAAAAAAAAATTTCAGATTTTTAAAGAAATTATTTTATTTTTTGTTTGCTGGGTGTGGTGACACATGCTTTTATGAGAGAATGAAAGACAGAAAGAGAGAGGAATGTGTGCACCACCTTGTGGGCATGTGCAACCTTTTGCGCTTGCCTCACCTTTGTGCGCCTGGCTTACCCGGCACCTGCAGAGTGGGACCTGGGTCCTTAGGCTTCTCAGGCAAGTGCCTTAACTGCTAAGCCATCTCTGCAGCCCATTTCTGTTGTTTTTTAAACTAGTCTCAGAGGAGGGAGGACATCTGCAGAGAGGGAGAGGGCAGGGGCTCCAGGGAGAGAAGGATGTGTCAGACTGTAGTCTTGAAACATAGATTGCAGGTGGAAGGCTGGGCTCTTGCACATGAGAGGTGAAGGACCAAACACTGGGCCAGGTTCCTGGGCTAAGACACTTGTTCAGGCCGCCTGGGAGCCTTGGCAGCCTGCCCTTCTCCAGGGAGAGGCAAATTAAAGAAAGAAACCCAGTATTTTCTTCCGTGCCCAGCCCACCCATGTGGCCTCTTCCTGCAGGCGTCAGGAGAATAACTGTCCCAAGCCCCTCTGTTAGGAGGAAGATCAGAGCCCAGGACAGTGGGAAGAAATCGGGGCCCAATGCACACTCAGCGCTGGCCCACAGCTGGGGCTCAGAAAGTCCTGTCACCAGAGATGGGGGAGCTGGGGTCAGATGCAGAGGCTTCAGGCCATGGGGTATGTAGAGGGCTTTGTGGTAGAAAGGCACTGGCTCAGTGTGGCAAAAGGACACCAATGTACCAGTGACAGTCATACCTGTGCCACGATGAGGATTAATGAGGAACAATTGAGAGAAAAGCATGGAGCACATAGAACTGTACTTACTTGCTTTGGGGCTGTCAACTGTGCACTGATGTCAAGCAGTCTCTCCTTGTGACTCAGCATGCTGGTGTAGATGATGGTGGAGATCCAGAGTGGCAGGGCAGGACTGACCAACTCGCCACCTTCTTCCCTTCCTTGAATTTCTCCACAATATCTGCATCAGACACTGCGCACATCAGTCTGGAAGTATGCTTCAAGGTCAGCAGTCTAGGCGGGCATGGTGGCGCATGCCTTTGATCCCAGCACTCGGGAGGCAGAGGTAGGAGGATCATCAGCTTGGGCTAGAGCAAGACCCTACCTCAAAAAAAAAAAAAAAAAAAAAAAAAAAAAAAAAAAAAAAGATCACCAGGCTTATACAGGGAAACTGAGGCCTACAGGGTGGCCATCTTCTCCGGGCTGCAAGTAAGACAGCAGTCGGTTGCACTCCCCTTGGACGGGACCCACGCCTTTCCATCTGCCCCATCAGCCCCGTCCAGGTAAGGCTCTTCCAGGTCTAGACTTTCCTGTCAGCAGTGGTCCCCTCCTCAAATGCCAATCAGACGTGCAGTGGCCCTGAGAACCCCAGTCTCTGAGAGCCCTTGTTTTGAGTGCATTATTCTGGCTTTCCCTAGAAGGGCATTGAAAAGTACTTGAAAGCCACTTCCACCTGTGTGTTCCCTGCAGTGCTCTCCTTCCCTGGGCCTTTCCGGGGCGGGTCTGGCACAGGTGAGCAGTGTGAATGTGCCTGCTGTCTTTGCTAAGGTTGTTGAAGGTGGTGAGGGTGAGTGGCCCCTTCCCCTCAAATGGTGTGCATGCCTCCCTCCCCCATCCCCTTCCCTTCCCTTCCCTTCTTTTCTTCCTTCCTTCCTTCCTTCCTTCCTTCCTTCCTTCCTTCCTTCCTTCCTTCCTTCCTTCCTTCCTTCCTTCCTTCCTTCCTTCTCTCCCCCTTCTTTCGTTGGGTGTGTGTGCACACCAGAGGACAACCTCAGGTGTCATTCCTCATGTGTCCTCTACTGTTTTTGTTTTGGATTTTTTTTTTGAAATAGGGTCTCACTGTAGCTCAGGCTGACTTGGAACTCTCTCTGTAGCACAGGTTAGCCTCTAACTCACAGGGATCCTCCCACCTCAGCTCCTGAGTGCTGGGATTAAAGGTGTGCGCCATCACACCAGGTTTTAATGTCATAATAACGTTTCATGTGCCCAGCAGAGTGGACTCCTCATGGAGCAGGCTCCTATTGTGCCCTCTGAGCTGTGCAAGTGCCCTGGGTGTGCAGCGGGCGGAATCATGCCGCTGCTCCTCTGACGGTGTGCCCTTGACACGGGTGTGCTCAAGGCTCTAGTCGGGGCTCTCACCATGTGTTCCGGGCTCATTCGGTTGTTCTACTGGCAAGAACTCCAGATCCTACCTTCCAGTTTCAGATCGGAGATGCAATTAAATGAATTGGAGGTAGGTATGCGCCACAAAAGGGATGTAGCGTGGTAAAGATAAGAGTGACCATTGAATCAATGCAAAATGAACCATCCCACTCTGGTCTCCTCTTGTCCAGTGTCTGAGTTCAACATTAGACACGACGCTTCCTCCTCAAAGCCTTCCCTGGCCCCCTTTACCCTCTGGGCCGGGTGGAGTATTTCCTCTCTGGGATGTTTCCCTGCTCCAGTCTTCTGCACTGCCACTGTGTCATTCATGTGACTCTTGTCCTGCATGCAGTGGGTCCTTGAAGTGCAGGGACTTCCGAGGGAACAGTAACCGTAGGCAGTGAAGCAATGTGCAGGTCAACTGGTAGGGTCACAGCAGCAGATTCTGTGTCTGGTGCTAAGGCACAAAGCAATGGTCTCCTAGGGTCCAGAGGTGTCCTGTAGCAGCAGGGAAGTGATGAGGGGCTGAGAAATGGGCATTAGGGGCGGTTCTAGACTGGTAAGCAGCTTTGGAGGAAGTTTCGGAGCCTGAGGTCTGAGCTTAGGACTCCAGTGTTTGGGGTTAGAGTGCAAGGTCTTAGAATGATCTTGAAAAAAAGTGAGCCGTAGGTTCGGGTTGGTATTAGGATGGGTCCGGGGCCCATCCACAGAGGTCTGGCTCACAGGTATACTCAGCTGGGAAGAAGAGGGGTTGGGAGAAGAGAGAAAAGGAATAGTCAAAATACAAAGGATGGGCCTGGGGATATATCTCAGCAGGGGAGAGCTTGCCTAGATAGCCCTTGGCTCAATCTCCAGGTCTGCAGAACAAAGAACAAAAACTGATGTGTGGAGCTGGAGAGATGGTTCAGCAGTTAAGACACTTGCCTATGAAGCCTAAGGACCCAGGTTCAATTCTCCAGGTCCCACATAAGCCAGATGCACAAGGTGGTGCATGCATCTGGAGTTTGTTTGCAGTGGCTGAAGACCCTGGTGTGCCCATTCTGTCTGTCTCTCTCTCTGTAATAAATAAATAAAAATAAAAACTTAGGGCTGGAGAGATGGCGTAGCGGTTAAGCGCTTGCCTGTGAAGCCTAAGGACCCCGGTTTGAGGCTCGCTTCCCCAGGTCCCACGTTAGCCAGATGCACAAGGGGGTGCATGCATCTGGGGTTCGTTTGCAGAGGCTGGAGGCCCTGGCGCGCTCATTCTCTTTCTCTCCCTCTATCTGTCTTTCTCTCTGTGTCTGTCGCTCTCAAAAAAAAAAAAAAAATAAATAAATAAATAAAATAAAAACTTAAAAGAAAAAAATAAATACTTATATGTGGTTCCCGGAGTCCAGAGTCTTGAGCAAAGGAGAGCTTGGCATTCTTTTCTCTTTTCCCTTCTTTTATCATTTCTTCTTCCCCCCACCCCCGCTTTTCTGACAGTGTCATTCTATGCATCCCAGGCTGGGTTTGAATGCCTGATGCTTCTGCCTCAGTACCCTGCAAGAGCTGGGATTGTGGGAATGTACCACAAAGCCAGGCTATGCCAAACTTTCTGACCTGAGTTCACCCCTCCTTAGGCAACCTGGCGGTACCCCATTCCTGGGAGGCCACCATATTGATAATGAACTTAGTGTGGACGCCCCATCAGCAGAGGGCGCTACAGCGCAGAACTCCTGGACTCGAGCAGTCCTCCCACCTCAGCCACCTGAGGAGCTGGGACTACAGGTATGTGCCACAGTGCCAGGTTATGCCCGACTTTCTTATAGAGCTTTTTGTAACTTCCATGCCGAGGAGACCACCTCTTTCTCTGTACAGAATGCCTTGTTTCTGCTTCTCCCAAGTGCCGCCATCCACCACTGTGACCCCAAAGCCTGCCTGGCTAAACCATTTGGATTTTGCACTCTATGTAAGACATGATTAAACCACGGCTACCATGGTTTCTTTGAAGACCTGGCCATGATGAAAGGAATGTACTTACTGTGAGAGGCACCAGCCTGCCCTCTGTCCTTCAAGCCAGGGGACTAAGGGGCCAATTCGTCATAGGCTTGGTGAAAAGAGGAACGAAGCTTATACTATTTACTGAGAGCTTGTGGATGTATAGACATGGTCTCAGGCCTTTCAGATATGTTATGATGTGTTCACATTTACATGTGTATATGCACAACAGCCCAGAGAGAAAAAGCATTCCAGCTTCTATCTCTCCAAATAAATGAATGGATGCTCAGTAAGAAGGAAACACAGTTGTATCTGGACTCAGCTCAGTCCTCTGCCACGTCCCTGCACAGCAGACACACCCGGAGAGGGTTGGCATGGCCTTCTCAGAGCTGGAGAAGTACATCACGACCACCAAAACTGACATGGCCCCAGGGGTTTCCTTCTTTCTGGTGTTCCTCCTTTGCTCCAGGAGCCACAGTTACCATAAGTTTGAGCAGAAGGAAAGGGCGCACCCTACCCAGGGACCCTTGTTGATGGGAAGAGTGAGGCCACTGGTTCCCACCAGGGGACCTGTGAACCTAGCTGAGAGGACGCCTGGCCTGCCCACGGCGCCTGCAGAAGGAGCCAGCAAGCACAGTTGGTCATGGGGAATTTGATGAACACAATCAGCTGCAAACTCCTAAAAAACAAACAGGCCTCCATCCAGAGGTTTGAATAACAAGCCCCTCCACCAGATGGCTTGCAGGAGCCTTGCCAGGGGGACAAAATAGGCCCCCTCGCCCTGAATTTCCTCTTTGTTCTCAACCTTGCTCTCGCTGAACGTCAGTAGCACGGCCCTCCCTCTTGTTCGCCAGCCACCCAGACAGGGGAGCTTAAGGCAGCTTTGTGCAGATTATGATTTGAGGACAGGGAATTGGGAAAAGGAGCAGCTTCCTTGTCCCAGGCATGACTCACCACATGCTGAAGGAATCGCGCAGCTGTCTGCATCTGGACCTGGAATGTGGGGACAAGGAACATATTCCCAAGGGGTCCCACACCCTTGTGGGTCCAGAACAGGAAGTCATAGCAGGGCCACCCTGCACGAGGCAGAGCCTCTGGCCACCTCTCACCTCTCTCAGAATATCTTCACGCTTGAGTTATAGGGACCCAAACACCACACCAGGAGCAAACGTGACCAGTACATCTTGCCAAACTTAGCTTCCCCACGTCTCCAAGGAGAACACCGGTATAAAAGCAAGTCCTCTGCAGATCTGAGTCCTTGCTGTGCACCACAGACAACTTACTTGACCTCTGTAAGCCTTAGTTTCTTGAGTACATTTCAACGAGAAGAATGGGTTGCATTTTCAACATTCGTAGCACAGTATCTGGCATGCAACAGGCAGGTAAACACTGGTTTCCTCCCTTCTAGCCTTCCTGTGCAAAGCTTTTGGTACCAAGCATCTCTCCTGCCTTCATTGATCCATGAGTCAATCTTTCTTTCTTGGCAAAACCTCCAGATGCATCCCCTTTCCATTTTCCTAGTGGATTCCATGTCTACCATTGTTATTTTAGCTACTCGGTTTGCCAGGATGTACTTGGACTTGCTAAGCTACCGTGGTTTTGTTTGGAAACAGGCAAGGCAGGGTGTAGTTACAGTGAAGTTGCATCAGCTCATCGTCTGACTTGCCAGAGTGCTTTTAGAACTTCCCTCCCCTCTCAGAGGCAGTGCCACTTGCAAAAATTGTCACAGGGCTGGAGAAATGGCTTAGAGGTTAAGAGCTCGCCTGTGAAGCCCAAGGACTCCAGCTCAAGGCTCGATTCCCCAGGACCCACATTAGCCAGATGCACAAGGGGGTGCGCACATCTGGAGTTTATTTGCAATGGCTGGAGGCCCTGGTGCATCCTCTCTCTCTCTCTCTTTCTCTCTCTCTCTCTATCTGCCTCTTTCTCTCTGTCACTATCAAATAAATAAATACATAAATAAATTAATTAATTAAATCTGCCTCTTTCTCTCTGTCACTCTCAAATAAATACATAAATAAATAAATAAATAAATTAATTAATTAATTTTAAAAAATCGCCACAACCACAGATGAATCTACTCACATGGCTAGGGCTTTTAGAGTGTCAGCCAGGATAGGATGGCCTTGGTGCAGTAACAACTCTTAAATGTGAAAGGCTTGCAACTGTAAAGGTCTGCTGTCACCCAGGCTTTATGTCCCTTCTCGGATGTCAGGGTCTCTGCTGACAACAGTCTCCTATAGGAGATCAGCACTCACCTTCTGAAATGTCTTGGTCACTGCAGCAGAGGGAGGAGATGATAAAGAGTCATTCTGAGGCCCTTTAGTGCTCCTGCCCTTTCACTGGCCTAAGCCGAGACCTGGTGTTGTGTGGGAACTAACCCAGGCGGTAACGAACAGCACCAACATCAGTCGTGCAGAGGACTGAGTATCAAAAAGGATGGAGGAGGACAATTTTGGAACCCTCTACTCTGCTAGTCACCACTGATGACTTATTAGTCATTGGGAAACAAGAATACACCCGGGTATTCCACGTCTCCCTTCGTCCTGCTTCAGTGGCCCTCAGTTTCCAGTGTGCATGGGACTCATTGCTGGGTATGGCGTGCCACTGTGGACACACTTCTACAGGGTTGCAAAGGATTCTGACATGCGCGGTTTTTCTAGCATGTGCCCAGTTTGGAACTTAATCTACTTCTGGTGTGGTTCTATTAGCTGTAGCTGATGTGGTGCCTGACTCTCACTGTCTTGAAGCATTTCCTCCTCTTCCCTTCTGGGCTTCTCTTCCACTGCAGGGACCACTATCTGCATACAACTGTGAGGGACATGAGTTTGATTATTCAGATGTACTCACAATTATCAACCTGTTGATCACTGAAATGTGTTTATAATAGTTTCCTCCAAACTGGTAAAGCTGGGCTGGTAAGATGGTTCAGTAAGTAAAGTGCTTGCTGTCCAAGTGTGAGGACCTGAGTCTGGATCCCCACCACCCATGTAAATTCCAGGTAGGTATGGTAGCAGGAACCTGTAATCCCAGCCCTCAGAAGGTAGAGAGAGGGCAAGTTGGCTATCTGGACTAACAAAATGGGTGAAATCTGGGTTCAAATGAGAGAGTCTGTCTCAATAAATAAGATGGAGAGTCATCAAGAAAGACATTCTAGAGCTATGTGTGGTGGTGCACGCCTTTAATCCCAGCATTTGGGAGTCAGAGGTAGGAGTATCGCCATGAGTTCGAGGTCGGCCTGAGACTACATAGTGAATCCCAGGTCAGCCTGAGCCAGCGAGAGACCCTACCACGAAAAAACATTAAAAGAAAAAAAAGAGAGAAAGACATCCAACATCAACCTCTGGACTATGCACATGCACACAGGTGAATGTGTACCCCCCCCTCCACACACACACCACACATGCATATGCATCCAAAAACAATCCTAAAATAAACCTTGTGGCTTGAGAAATGGCTCAGTGAATGAAGTCTTTTCCATAGCTGAGTTTAGATTCCTCAGATCCTACATTTAAAAAAAAAAGAAAGCTGTGGCGGGCTTCTATAATCTCAGTACCTATGCAGTGAGATGGGAGCTGGAGATAGAAAAAATTCCTGGAAGCTCATGGAACAGTTTTCTTGGCAAGAAACCTTGTCTCAGAATGAGGTGCAGGGTAAGGACCAACACTAGAAAGCTGCCCTCTGAGCTCTAAATGTATGCTGTGGTGCACGTGCACCTGCAGTCACACACACGCGCATATACATCATATACTCACACACACACACATGTCCATATACCAAAGTGATTGCTTTACAAAGCTTCTACCTTTTCTTATTCAGCAATTCTCACTATGAGCCTAAGGAATTGGTTAATATTAACTAATATTTTCATTATTCAGAGAGGCTAAGTGATTTGTTCAAAGATAGAGAGCAAATGTTGAATGAAGTCAGGTTTTTAAACATACTTCCACTTGGAATCGATTTCTGTGGCTTTTGCATTGTCCCAGGCAGCCTGTGGATTTGGACAAAGAGGTTCTGTTTGGAAAGTGAGTTCAAGAGCACTGAACATTTCCCTGGAAGGCACAAGAGGGAAGGAGAGGTTTAGACCCCAGAGGTCCCTCTCCTCACTGCTCCTACCCTGCCGTCCCTAAGAGTCAGGGCATGGGGCTGGATGTGCCTGGCCCCTACAAGGATGACTTTGAGCACACAACATTCTAGGAGCTGGATGGTCAGGAATTCCTGCTAATTAGACATTTATTCACAGAATAAACATTCCCCCTAAGAGCTCTCAGCAGTTGGCCAAACGTCATGGTCCTCCCCCAGCTTGGTCTGAGGCCATGAAATTCCCATTATTTTAAGATGAATTATAGTATAAGATATTCATTCACATGTGAATTGTATGTGTCAGTATGTAATATGGGCAAGTGTGTAAGCTTTATAACGTTTGTGTGGGGTCATACAAAATATCTAATTATATTTGAATTTCAAATGAACAATTGTTTTTTAGTACAAGAAGTCTGAAATATTGTATAGGATATAGTTATACTAAAGAAAAATCTGGGTCCAGAAAGATGGCTCAGCAGTTAAGGCTTTGCCTAACAACCTGACTTTGATTCCCCAGTGTTGAAGTCAGGTTTACACAGCTGATAGAAATCACCCAACCAAGACCAGTTTGTGGGGAGAAAAAGAGGTTTATTTTGGCTTACAGGCTTGAGGGGGAAGCTCCATGATGGCAGGGGAAAATGATGCCATGAACAGAGGGTGGACATCACCCCCTTGCCAACATCAGGTGGACCCAGGAACAGGAGAGTGTGCCAGACACTGGCATGGAGAAACTGGCTATAATACCCATAATCTCACTCCCAATAATACACTACCTCAAGGAGGCTTTAATTTCTGGTAGCTTTCAGCAGGGGAGACTAGCATTCAGAAGACCTAAGTTTATGGGGGACACCTGAATCAAACCACCACATCCCACCCCTGGCCCCCATAAACTGATAACCATACATGACTTAAAATGCAATGCATTCATCCAACTTTAAAAGTTTACATTGTTTTTTAATCAATCCCAATGATATTCAAACATCCCCATAGTCCAAGATCTTTTCAGTGAGCCATAATACCAAAAAATCTCCCCCAAAACACATAATGGCATGAAATAAACACTCATACTGCAAAAGATGGCATTGGGTATGACATAGAAATATTCAGCCAATATAAAATTTAAAGCAGAGCAAGTCCAACAACTGTAGCCAGTGACAACTCTACAACTCTGGTAATTCTACCCATCAACAAGTCTCTGGAATTCCAATTCCACCCCTCCAGGTCGGCTACTCACAGTCCTGGAAAACTTCATCGGGGCCAGCAGCTTTTCTTAGCAGTCATCTCGTGGTCCCTGCATCTCCACCTGGTCTCCACTGCAACCCACAGTTCATCCTCATAGTTCCACTGGGTCTCCATGCAGGCAATCCTGCTGCACACTGCCCATGGCCATTTCCAAAACACAAACTCAATGACCCTCTCTTTCCTGCATTTCTTATACTCCACAATACCAGGTAGGGTGCCGATTTGTCAATCCAGGAGAGAATAAATCAGATTTTGAAGAACAGGACACTCCTTGAGCACTCAGGACCCTTCAAAAGAGTTTATATTCTTCCTGTTGCCCTAGTGCAGGTCAGCTGGCCCAATCTCAAAGGTTGTAAGTTCTCAATTGCAGCTGAATGGGCAGCAGTTCACCCAAAGATTTCACTTTCTCTGTGCCATATCCCTCTGTTGACACCAGTCCATTTCTACACAGTGCAACCCTGCATAAGTTCTCAGGATATGACCATAACAGCAAGTCTCTCACACGAACTGCTTCTAGCCCAGTCCAGGCAAAGTTCTTTTTCACCCTCATAAACCAAACCTCACAGTCCATAGTTCTTACTTACATCATTCAGGTCTTCCAACTCTGATCAGAATAGTCCATCAAGCTGTACTTACAGCACTGCAAGGTGTCTCTTAGGCCAAGGTTTAAAATCCTTTCACATTCCTCCTGAAAATCAGCTCCAAAAGGCCAAAACCACACAGCCAGGTGTTTAGTAGCAATCCCACTCCTCAGTACCACTTTACTGCTGCAGTCAGGTTTGCATTGCTGGTAGAAATCACCCAACCAAGAGTAGCTTGTGGGAAAAAAAAAGGTTTATTTTGGCTTATAGGCTCAAGGGTAAACTCCATGATGACATGAGCAGAGGGTGGACATCATCTTCTGGCCAATATCATGTGGACAACAAGAACAGGAGAGTGTGCCAAACACTGGCTTGGGGAAGCTGGCTATAACATCCATAAGCCTGTCCCCAACAATACACTGCCTCCAGGATGCTTTAATTTCCAATTGCTATTACCTGGAAACCTAGCATTCAGAAGACCTAAGTTTATGGGGGACACCTGAATCAAACCACCACATCTAGTACCTACATAAAGCCAGATGCACAAAGTGGCACATGCATCTGGAGTTCATTTTCAGCAGCAGGAGGACCTGGAACACACATTCTCTTTCTCTTTAATAAATAAACATTTAAAAAAGAAAAATCTAAAAATCAAATGTAACCAGGCATCTTGTGTTTTATTTGCTGAAATTGTATCTATATGCATGTGTCAATGTCGGTATCTCGGGGTCTTCTGAGTGTGTATACATTTGTGTCATGTGTCTCAGAGTGTGTACAGGGGTTAATGTGCTTTCATTTACCTGGATAATAAGGAATCGCAGGTAGAACCAATGGCTCCATCACTTGCAGCTTCTCTCCAGCCAGGCCAGCATTCCTAGAGCAAGAGAGGCCCGGTTGGGCCTTGACTGTCAGGCTAAGGAGCACCATCCATGTGCCTGACCTGTAACAGACACTGTGGGGTTCTCTATGGCATAAATGAATGCATGTGTGAAGGAGAGAAATGACTCTGCGGGAAAAGGATGGAGTGGAGGAGGAGGGAGAAGTGTAGGAATGGGGCTGGTCACAGTTATGTGGGATGCCCTTGAATTTGACATGGCAGAGGGACTTTGGGAGCAATGTTCAGCTTGCTGTGGCCCTAGGCCTAATCAGGAGCCCAATCAGGAGGGGTCCAGGTTGGATAAAGAGATTCAGAGGGTATGAATGGGAAGAAGAAAAAAGTCCTTAGCGGGGCAACAGTCAAGTCAGGTCACTAAGGACACCACGAGGGATGGAAGCAGTGGCTGGGAAGGAGACTTGGGGACAGCAACATCTTAGGAATTGGAAGGGGGAGTCTGAGATGGTCACAGGGCTGCCAGGGGCTAGATGAGACACTCATGTGCCTGGGAGCCCCAATAGGACGAGATAGGGGGTGATATTTACAATACTGGCCAATCAGATCACAGGATAGTGGGATAAAGATTGGAGGAGGTAGGAGGGAGCTGGAGATGCTTATGGGCTCAGATGGCTGCTCTGTAACTGCTAGAACAAAAGCACTAACTATTTTGTCCAATGGGGCGGTTGTACATGGCCTCCCGGCTGCTGTAGTTCTGTATTGAAGAAGCATACAGCAAATGGCAGTGTAGGTGTTCAATGAAAGTGATTCTAACCTTTTCAGGGAATAAAGATGCTTCTAAATGTTCTGGGAAATTCCCCTCCTGAGCAGAGGTTCTATTTTAGGAAGTCAGATTGTCTTGTTGGGAAGACCCGTCTTTTCTGCCATTGAATCCCTGGGAATTTCAAAGGCACTGGGCCCAAAACTTGCTGTGGCTTACAGGACAGTTGGAGCCTAAGTGAACAATGGCAATCCCACGGGACAGTCCCTGTCAGGGTCACCCTCTGCTGGCCTTCCCTTCCTTCCGATAAGGCCTTGTCATCTGTCGGGAGCCTGGGGCTTCTCCTGGGTCTGGCACACAGTATGTGCTCTGTAAATGTTTGCTGTGATTATTTTTGTTATTGCTTTCCCTGGGCCTGGTGTTTCCTGAAATTGAATCATTTTTGTGGTGACTCTAAAGTTTCGTTTATTTTAGTTTATCCAGGCCTCGGGCTAGCACCTCAGTGGCCCTGCGTTCCCAAGGCAGGGGATACTAATTCCAACACAATCTCTTTCCGGTTCTTTGAAACACTCATAGCACAGGGGAAGGTGGGTTTGCTTCAAGAGCTCACTTAGTTTAGATAAACACTTGGCCTGTGGTTACACAAACAGTCATACAGGCACCTTTTCATAGGTACTGAGTGCCAGGAGCCCGTGTCTATTCAGCTAGTCACTGACTCATGCACCTGAAACCTCCCACTGGAATGTCAGACAGACCACTGCTTTGTGCCTGTTGGGTTCACTGTTGCAGATCTATTGGTGGGACAGTGTGTATCACATAAGCTCTATTTAATATAGATCTGTTGAATGAAAGCATGATAGATGAGCATCTTATCTGTGCCAGGACGACACAATGTCCACTGTCCTCAACCATGTGCTCTTATAGAACACCCTCAGCCTATCCCCAACCCACAACATCTTCCCGAAATGCACAGCAAATAACACAAATGCCATGAGCTAGGTAAGCACCCCTAGTGGTCACTGGAGCCTGGAGGCTTGTCATTTCCACTAGGAAGACAGAAAAGGTGTCCCAGATTCAATGGCATATGATTTTGGTTGGGTTTCAGCATCAAGCAATAGCTGGTGGAAGGGACATAGATAAACCAAGTCCCAGAGGTGGGAAACCTCAGCCTAGCAGACTGGTCAGGTCTGACAGGCCACCAGGTCGCCAGCTCCAGCGGGGCAGGCTCCTCCATGTCTGTCTCCACTACAGTGTATACGGCCTAGCATTTGGCATGATACAGTCCAAGTAAGTTGTACTATGGGAGTGAATGAATGACTTGAGAATGGAGGGAAAAGATGGAATCTAGAAATCATTTTTGAGGTTTGCTTAGCAACCACCATGGGTTCACATTGCCGCCATCCTTCCTGGAAGTGTGGGTGCTCTCACCTGGAGGAAACCTTAGGTCCAACTCCCATCACCCCCAAGAATTTCTACCATGTGATCCTATAGCGTGGGCTGAGCTCGGTGGAGGGGTGCCTCTCCCCGCCTCTGCCTACCCTCTCCCCCCATGAAGATAGGATTGTTTGAACTGCCAGCCTTGGCGGGCGGGGGGGGGGGGTTGGTGGGTGGGTAACACACAGACAGAAACGTGGCAAGGGAAAGACCCTGAACATGGAGCCGGAAGACTCGGGCTGGCCTGCTGGTGCTGAAACTGACCTACCATGCTGTCCTCAGATGGTGTTATCGCTGATTCTAAATGTGACTCTAACGTCCAACAGAACTGGTGTTCCTTTACATCTCCGTGTCCCTGTATCTGATTTGCACAATGGGGGTGTAACAGTGGCTTTCGCACGGGCTTCAGAAGTATTAAAGAAGACACAGGGGTGATGTTCTTAATAGCTTACTGGGCAAGTTTGTGAGCCCTCAGTGAAGGTCAGCTGCACACTTTAGTAAGGCTGCCCGTGTGCTCAGTTTCTTTGTGCAACAGGAAGAAGGCTCCCCACCCGGGTGTCACAGGGAGTTGGGGTGGGAGGCAGTGAGTGCATGGGCACAAAGCGGTCACAGAGGTGAGGGCATCTGCATCATTCCCATCAACTTGGCCTTTCCCTGCAGGACACGCCACCAGCTTGGGTTCCCGCGTCACTCGTAGCCCGTCCAGAGCCCGAGGTTTTCTCTCCCTTTGGTGACTGACTTCTGAGATACGCGGGTCAAGCTGGGGAAGGAGGGGGTGGAGAGGATGAAGGAAACCAGCAAGAAAAATGCTTTCAGCAGGTCCTTGGAGAGCTCAGGCCTCTCTGTCCCTTTGTCAAAGGGCCTGCCCAGCCTTTGAAATAACCATTTCCTGCCTCCTGGCATGTCCACATCAGAGAGGTGGGAGGAGTGCAGAGCTTCGGTCCCGGATGCTGTGAACAGGAGTGGACCACTTCACTCGGATGTGCACCTCCTCTTCAAGCCTCAGCTCTGGAGACAGGCCCCTTTTAGGCAGCTGCTCCTGCGGTTTGCCTTCGAATCACCAAAGGCCCAGCTGCCGATGACCATGCAGGGTTCTTTTAAGAGACTTGGCTCACCTCCAGCACAGCTAAGATGTCCCAGGGCCCACAGGGCATGAGCACAGAGCTTTAAGATGCTCCAGGCCAGTGGTTTCCAGAGGGCACCTGGCCCAGAGTTGGGGCCCTTGTGCGAGGCTCAAAGACCCCTAAAGGTCTCAGATGTCTCTGCTGTTGTCTGTAATGAAGACAAGGTGGTCTTCTGTGGGAGCTCTGGAAACAACAGCTTCCTGTTGAGTTTGTCATCAGCCTGCAGCTAGATGAGGCCCTTTGCTCACCTCAGTCACTGATTTTAAGTCCCAGAAAATGGGGATTTTACAAATGGAGATGGAGATGGAGAAGGCTCAGAAGGCTCCAGGCTTATCCAATGGGTTACATGTGGCCAAGCATAGGTATGAATGCAGCCCAACACCGAATCATTAACTTGAAACATTGAGCTGGGCGTGGTGGCGCACGCCTTTAATCCCAGCACTCGGGAGGCAGAGGTAAGAGGTTTGCCATGAGTTCGAGGCCACCCTGAGACTACATAGTGAATTCCAGGTCAGCCTGGGCCAGAGTGAGACCCTAACTAGAAAAACAAAACAACAACAAAAAGAAAAACATTGAGTTATTTTTGCACTCTTTTTGTAATTTGATGGTGGCATTCTTTTTTAGAAATTTCTACTTATTTTCACATGTGTGTGTATGAGCATGCCACTGTCTCATGCAAATGGAATGTCGGATGCTTGTGCCACTTTTTGTGTCCAGCTGAACATGGGTGGCTGAAGGACGAAATGCAGACAGGCAGGCTTTGTAAGCAAGCACTTCAAACTGCTGGGCCATTTCCCCAGCTTTACTTGTACCATTTTGAGTGTGCGCTTTGAAGATGGCAATGTTATCTCACAATGTCAGGAGGCTGGACCTGCCCAGCTGGGCACTTGGCCAAGGCCTCACATCTAAGTGTCTGAATGCTAGTCAGTACCCTCTCCACCATCTCCTGGAAGCTAAACCAAGGGTCTGGCTACCCCAAAGGGCAGGCACATTCAGAGTTACTCAGGAAAAGGGCCTTGGTAGAGAAATTGTGGGATTCAAGTGCTCCTTGTAGGAGGAATAAGAAAAATGTGGTGGAATCCTTGGGGATAGCCACCTGTTTAGGCAAGCTGGGCCCAGAGAAGATTTTGCCCATAGTCAGCCAGTGAATTGATAAGAACTTGTGAGGCCATGGGCCACAGGGAGCTGATGGCACATGCCTGTGAGTCTGCCTGGCAGTCCATGATTGCCTGTGCCTCAAAGGCTACTCCCCGGCCAGGGTCAGACCACACATCCTGACTAATTTTCCACCAGCCCCACCTTCCTCCCACCAGCTACGCCGGGCCTCCGCTTGCCAGACCACAGAGGCCACAGTTCAGAGCTGGCAGGGCCAGCAGTGCGCATCTTTGGCGAACTCTCCCCTAACTGCATTTTCCAGTTAGCAGAGGGCTTCCACATTTGTAGATTGAGCCCCGACATAGTTCTGAGAGCTGGGTAACATCTCTTAACACAAGAGAGACGGATGGGTATGGTCACATGCCTGCAATTCTAGCATTTGGAAGCTGAGGAAGGATGATTACAAGTTTGAATTGAGCCTGGGCTACACAGTAGGTTCAAAGCTAGCCTGGGCAACTTAAGCAAGACCCTATCTCCAAAAGATGAAAACAGGGCCTGGGAAGATGACTCCGTGGTTAAAGGTGCTTGCTCTGCAAGCTTACTGACCAGAGTTCGGATCCCCAGCACCCATGTAAACATAAAGTGGGACACAAGGTGTTATTTGTGTAGGTAATCCCAATGCAATTAATGGGAGGAAGGGTCAGAAAAGTCCCAAAGCTCATGGGCCACCTAGACTGGCCTTCCCAGTGTCAAAACAATAAAAGAGACTATCTCAAACAAGGTGGGTGAGAGGGCCAAGATTGTCCTCTGACCTCTACATGTGAGTAGTGGTACACATGTGCCCCTCCACACTAGCAATAACAATAATGATAATAATAATAATAACAACAATAATAATAATAAAGCTAAAAACAAGAACAAAATTACAGAAGAGGAGAAGGCAGTTCTAAAAGGAAAGGTAGGGCCCAGAAAGACTGCTTGGTGGTTAAGGCACTTGCTGACAAACCAAAGGTCCCAGGTTTGATTCCCTAGTACCCATGTGAAGCCAAATGCACAAAGTGGCGCATGTATCTGGAGTTTGTTTGCGGTGGCTGGAGGCCCTGGTACTCTCATCACCCCCCACCTCTCTCTCAAATAAATGGATAAAAAATTTTTGTTTTATTTATTTATTTGAGAGCAACAGATAGAGGGGAACAGGGAGAGAGAGAGAGAAAATGGGTGCATCAGGGCCTCCAGCCACTACAAAAACTCCAGATGCATGTGCCCCCTTGTGCATCTGGCTTACTTATGTACTGAAGAATTGAGCCTTGAACTGGGATCCTTAGGCTTCACAGGCAAGCGCTTAACCACTAATCCATCTGTCCAGCCCAGATAAAAATATTTTTAAAAAGCTGAAAGCAGAGCTGGAGGGATGGCTTAGTGGTTAAGGCATTAACCACTAAGGACCCAGGTTCTATTCCCCACGACCCACGTTAGCCTGAGGCACAAGGAGGCACATGCGTCTGTAGTTCATTTGTAGTGGCTGGAGGCCCTGGCACACCCATTCTTTCTCTCTCTTTCTCCTTCTTTCTCTGTTAAATAAATAAATACAAATATTTAAAAAGAACCTTCTTTTATATATAAAAAATTGAAATCAAAGGTATCTAGTTCAAGGTCACGCTCTCACCTAAGAATCACTGGAGCTAGAGGTTGGAATTGGCTTATCCTGATCTATCCCACCACTGTGTTCTAATGCCTGTTGGAACTTACCAAGAGAAGAGAGCAATGATGAGTCAGGGGCTAAACTGGCTTGTGTAAAGCACTTTGTATGCCACTAACCACACCACCATTAGCCACATCTTTCTTCCTTAGAGTGGACAAAGACAGGTACTCCAAAGTTATTCCCATGTTAACCAAGATTGCAGCTGCACTTCAGAACTCACAGTGGGATGCAAAGATGTGGATGTTCAGTTTAAGAAATGGTTTAAGCCCCAGACTAATAACTTTTTCACTGTGACCCTGGCAGGATGGTCTCCTTTTCTTGGACCTCTGCTCTGCATATGTCAAAAGAAGATGAGAGTGCTTACCCTGAGGGTTGCAAAAATGTGCAGGGCTATGATTTGTGAGTTTCTCTTTAAAAGTTTAAGGAGCACACCAGTGAGTTTTCATAATCAGTGAAGGCAAGGTGAACTTACTTGCTAATGATCATAAAGCAAGTCTTAAGTAAGTTTTGCAGCTCACCACATACATTTGAGCAATAGCCTTGTTGACTCTGAATAGTTTGAATCTGAAATGCTGCCCACAGGCTTATGTTTTGAGTGCTTGGTTCCCAGCTTGTGGCATTATTTGAAAGGCTGTGGAGGCTGGAAGTAGTGGACCACTGAAGGCATGCCATTGGAGGTTGTACCTGCCCCTGGCTCCAGGTACACATACTGCTCCATACTGCTCCTGGTCCATACAAGGGAACGGCTAGCATCATATTCTTCTGTGGCCTCAAACAGGGCCACTCATGTCACCCTGTCATTTCCTGACATGATGGACTGAAACCTCTGGGAAACTGAGCACAAAAAACTCTTCCTTCCTAATGTTGTTTCTGCTAGGTGTTTTGTCACAGCAACAAGAAAAGTGACTAGTAGAAGCCTCACAGGGACTGGTGTCATTATTTTACCCAGCTTTATAAATAAGCAAACTGAGACTCAGAGATTTTTTAAGTAACAAGTAGCATATGGCTTAAGTGAGCTGTGAAATCTTTGTGTATGTGTGGTACATGTTGTGTTGTGTGCATGTGTGGTATATACATGTGTGTGTGCAGATGCAATGCCCCAGGAACATGTGTATGGAGGCCAGAGGGGAACACTGAGTAATCCCTCGTATTGCTTATCTACATTTTAACTTGAGACAGAGTCTCTCACTGATTCTAGAGCTTGCTGTTTTCTGCAAGCCCCAACAACTTTCTGGTTGCTGATCCTCTCAATACTGGGTTATTGACATTCATGGCCAGCTATTTACATGGGTGTCAGAGAATCAAACTCAAGTGATCTCAGGCACATGATTACACATGATTACACAGGAAGTGCTGTTACCCATGGAGCCATCTCTCTAACCCTGAAACCTTAGTAACTTATCAGCAGCAGATAAACTAATAACCCTGGCACATCTGAGTCACCTGAAGGGTTGGCTCAACAAATTTATGGGTGCCACCCTTAGAGTTTCTGGTTAAGTAGACAGTTAGGCTTGAGCTCACAGGTGATGCTGCTGGATCAGCGATACATGCTGGCAACCACTGTGCTAGAGAGCTCTTCTACCCTACCAGTGGCCTGACCCAGGCCTGTAAGATCTGTTTGCCAAGGGTATCTGGGAACTCATGTGCCCCAGAGGCTCCACTGCATCCTGTGGACATAGATGATGCCAGTGGAGCAAATAAATGGGGGTGCTGAGGAGTCCTCTCCTTCCAGGTGAGAGAAGACACTCCATATGTTGGTCTGTGTTATAAATGGGGTTGCTGAGGAGTCCTCTCTCCTGAGTGAAAGCCCATGCATCAGCCTGTGTTATAGATGGGGACACTGAGGAGCTCTCTCTCCTTCTGGGTGAGAAAAGGCACTCCACACATCTGCATGTGCCATAGATGGAGAAGCTGAGGAGTCCTCTCTCCTTCTGAGTGAAAAAAGACACATCACGCATTTGCCTGTATTATAGATGGTGAAACTGAGAAGTCTTCTCTCCTTCTGAGTGAAATAAGACACTCCAGGCTTCCAGTAAAGATGGTGACTGCCTAACTGCGCCCCTGGGAAAGAAAGGCAAGGCATTAAGGGTTCACTGGGTCTTTTAAAGGAGAGCAGTCTCTAATAGATCACCAGTAGGAGGGTACAGAGGGGAAAGAAAGGGAATCACTGATTCTATCACTCACAGGTAGCCCACCAGTCCCCCAGATCCCCCAAGTAGCTGCCGTACCCACAGTTCCAGCTTCAGGATACTCCCCCACGTACTGTAGGGAAGGGGACCCAGGCCAGCATAGTTCCACTTGCCTCACTGCACAGGGGTGATCACCCTGCTGCACCTGCTCACACATGACCTTGGGCAGGCTCCGCCCACTGGCCCGCTTGAGCTCAGGCTCCATAAGTCCATCTGCCTGCCACACATGCACTGCCCATCTGCTTGTGCAAGCTTAGCCTGCTCTGCCCATGTGCTTGCTTACTGCTCTGGCTGCCTGCCCCATCCATGTGAGAGCTCAGGCCCATTCACCTGCACACTGGAGCTCAGGCTCACTCTGTCCGTCCGCCCATGCCAGCTCAGGCACAATTCCTTGTCTGCCACACCAGCTGCATGCCAGTGTCATGCTGCATGCAAGCTCAGGCTGCTTAGCTGTCCCAGTGCCCCGCCACAGGTGAGTTTAGGCTGCTCGGTGCTTTGGCGTTCCTCCATGCATGAGCTCAGGCTGCTTCAGTGTCCCTGCTGCATGCTAGCTCAGGCTGTTTGGTGTTCCACCGAGTGAGAGCTTAGGCTGCTTCAGCTTCCCGCTGTGCATGAGCTCAGACTGATCCACCCACCCACGTGTTAGCTCAGGACCACTCTGCCCATCTGCTTGCCTCCCTGCTAGCTCAGGCCAGCTCCCCCAGGAGGCACCACTTCCCCTGCCCATCGAGACCACAGTCCTACTCTCCCTGCCCAAACACTGTGATGGGCAGACCACAGTGCAAAAGAAATAACATGAAAAATCAAATGGAAGTAAATCCAGTTAGATCACCAAGTCCCACAATGATCATCTTTAATCAAAACATAGAAGAGTCATTAGGATCAGAACACCAAAATGAAGCTATGAGCAATGCAACCCTGACCAAGCTACTGGTAGAACTTGTAGAAAAGCAACAAAGGACCGATAATCACGTGGATACTGCCATCACTAGACTAGACCTAGTAGATAAGAAAATGGAAGGAGTTCAAAGACAATTAAGAGATATGAAGGAGAGTGAAAAAAAAGGAGGACCTCAAAAATTAGCTGGCCATGCTAAATGAAGACATAAAGAAATGCAAGGTTGAATTCCAAGAAGCATCAGGAAAATCAGAAAATGATATGAAAAGGGAGCTTGACAAAGGGATGGAAACTGTACATAGAAAAATAGTAGAAAATGCAAACCTAATTGAACAAGCCCAAAATTCTATAGAAGCTGTCAAGAATAGAGTCAGCCAAGTGGAGGATAGAAATTGATCTGAAAGAGAAGACAGAAGAAACAGTTCGAGAGTTCAAAAGTTTCAATAAGTTCAAAAATTTCTGTGAACAGAACATGAGGGAATTGTTGGATACCCTTAGACATCCTAACATCCGGATCATAGGAATACCAGAAGGGGAAGAAATTCAAACCAAAGGCATGGAGAACTTATTTTACAAAATAATCGAAGAAAACTTTCCCACTCTCTCAAAAGAAAGGCCCATCAAGATACAAGAAGCTAACAGAACTCCAAACAGATTGGACCAAAGGAGAAACTCTCTAAGACATTGTCATTAAGACTCTAAACATTGACACCAAAGAGAAAATCCTAAAAGCAGCTAGGGAAAAACAGCATATCACTTTTAAAGGTAACCTCATCAGAATTACTTCAGACTTCTCAATGGAAACCCTGAAAGCCAGAAGGGCCTGGAATGGAACACTGCGAAGTCTAAGAACCTATGGCTTCCAATCCAAACTACTTTACCCTGCCAAAGTATCCCTCATAATAACTGTTGGCTAATTTTGCAATGTATGACCCATATATCTCAACAAGGAGGGGCAAGGGGGAGGGGGTAGGACGTGGAGGAGGGTAACAATGGTACCAACTTGACTGTGTTCGCTGAGTACAAAACTAATTAATAAAAAATAAAAATAAATAAAGTAGCAAAAAAAGAAGAAGAAGGTGCAGATTGAAAGCTTTGTAAGGAATTGCAGTGAACAGATTTATGACTAGGAGATGGGATAATAAAGTAAATTAGAAGAAAATCCCAGGTCTGAAGTAGTTAAATAGTAATTCTACATTATAGAACATTTGCTAAATATCTAACATTAAGAAAGTATTAGCTGTTAATCTTTAACCAAGCTTGTTTCAATATTTGACATTTAAATTAAATAATCATGCCACATTTAATAATAATGTCACTGTATGTTAAACTAATTTAAAAAATAATAATTGTAATAGGCAAAGAAAAAAAAGAGACACTCTACCCACCAGCCTGTGTTATAGTTTGTGATGCTGAGGAGAACTCTCTCCTTCAGGGTGAGTGAAGACACTCCGTGCATCTGCCTGTGTTTGAAGCTCTGGGGGTACTTGAGTCCTTGTGGTGGTGGCAACCCAGGCCTCTTCCAGTGCCCAGGGGAGGATGGTTATTTGTCTTGGAGAGGTACAGAGAAGAGATACATAGGAAGCCACCCTGTTTCCATCATTCACATGTCTCTGTCAGCTTCTCACACTCCCAGATTTCAGGAAATGGCCTATAAATGGGAAGATAAGGCCTAGCTATTGCAAATAGAGAGAGCATAGGTCAAGAATATATAAAGTAATTAAATGCTTAAATTTATGTTTTTGGAAGAACATAGAAGAACAGAAGCATTTAAGAAAGTAGGAGTTCAGCCAAAAACAGTAATCCCGGAGAAAGAAGGAAAAATAAATAAGTGAAAGAAGATGGATATTCTGTTTTTCCTGAACTGCATTTGTGGTGGCTAATCTTCATTGTCAGCATGACTGGGTTGGGAATCACCTAGGAAACACACCCCTTAGTTGGGAAGACCCACCCTGAATGTGGGTAGCCCCAGCCGTGGGCTGGGGTCCCAGGCTGATTTTAGAAAAGGAAGAAAGGAGAAAGGAAGCTAGCTGAGCAGCACCATTCATGTCTCTCTGCTTCCCAATCACAACTGAATGTGACAAGTGCTGCATGCTCTTATCACTGTGCTCTGGAAGGACTGTGTCCCTTCAAACACTGAGTCAAAATAAACCCTTCCTTCAAGAAGTTGCTTTTGTCACAGCAATGGGAAAAGTAACTCGTACAATATTTGTTGAAAAAACTGTTTTAAAGGATCGATTTATTTATTTATTTATTTATTTATTTATTTATTTATTTATTTATGAGACATACACACACACAGAGAGAGAGAGAGAGAGAGAGAGAGAGAGGGAACACAGGTGTGCCAGGGCCTCTAGCCACTGCAACAAACTCCAGACGCATGTGCCACCTTGTGCATCTGGCTTTCGTGAGTACTGGGGGATTGAACCTTGGTCCTTTGGCTTCACAAGTAAACACCTTAACCACTAAGCCATCTCTCCAGCCCAAAAGACTGCTGTTTCCATTAAATTCTCTGCATGTCTTTGTCAACAACCCATTGCACAGGCCTAGAATATAATGTTGGTAAAGAATACACTAGAGAACTCTTACTTCACTCGGCTAGAATTTACTTCATGTCATAGAAACCACTCTGTATCTTGTTCTTGGCCTTTGGAGAGAGCAGCAGCTTCCTGGGAAGGGTGATGTTGGTTGTGGGTTTATAGCCACTCCCATCCGGTACAGGTAGGAGAACTGCCTGCTCTGCTCCCTCTCACTTTTAGTTTGATGAGTTTGTTGTTGTTGTTGTTATCAAGGTAGGGTCTTACTCTACCCCAAACTGACCTGGAATTCACTATATAGTCCCAGCCTGGCCTCAGATTCACAACAATCCTCCTACCTCTGTTCCCAAATGCTGGGATTAAAGGCGTGCGCCACCACGCCCGGTTCAGATTGAGATTTTTTTAAAAAATATTTTTATTTATTTATTTATTTGAGAGCGACAGACACAGAGAGAAAGACAGAGAGAGGGAGAGAGAGAGAAATGGGCGTGCCAGGGCTTCCAGCCTCTGCAAATGAACTCCAGACGCGTGCGCCCCCTTGTGCATCTGGCTAACGTGGGACCTGGGGAACCGAGCCTCGAACCGGGGTCCTGAGGCTTCACAGGCAAGCACTTAACCGCTAAGCCATCTCTCCAGCCCTCAGATTGAGATTTTTAATCAGGGAGGAATGTTGGATTCTGTCAAATGCCGTTTGAGTATCTCTGATGCAGAGAATACAGTGACTGTGATCACCAGTGAAAGTCAGATGCAAGAGCAGCCTTATCTTTCTCCAAGGAAGCAGGAAAAGAAGAGAGGAAGAGACGCGTGCAGCAATAGCGTGGTGACGGGAGGCTCTGGGAAAGCTAGGGATGACATTCGTTCCTAGTATGCAGCACGCTGGCCTGCTGACTTCAAAACCAGTGCTCTTTCCTGTACACGCCAAGCTTCCGAATGACTGTGACTCAGAGCCCATTCTGCAGGACGATAAAACCTGATTTCTTCATAACATGAAACAGTAGCAGCCTCAGTGAGCACTTTTGAAATTCTGAACACCAGGGCGTCCACTATGCATACGTGAGGGAGGCATTCCATAAGTTCACGTGCCTCAGACACCTGAGAGAAAGGGTTGACTGTGGCTCTGAATTCAGAGCTTTCAGTCCAGCAGGGAGGGAGAACAGGGAAGAACAGAGCAGCTCACTTCATGGTGGCCAGAAAACAGACAGAGAGGCATGGCCAGGGTGAGCCAGTTTTCTCCTTTTTTTTTTTTTTGAGCTAGGGTTTGACTGTGCTTTTCTAACAGTTGCCAGGGCGTGCTGGTCCAGGGAACATACTCTGAGAACCACTCCTCCATAGCCCATGTGCATTCATCGGTGCCTGAAGAGCTCATGATTAAAAGAGATATTTAGCCGGGTGTGGTGGCGCACACCTTTAATCCCAGCACTTGGGAGGCAGAAGTAGGAGGATTGCCACGAGTTCAAGGCCACCCTGAGATGACAGAGTTAATTCCAGGTCAGCCTGGACCAGAGTGAGACCCTACCTCGAAAAACAAAACAAAACAAAACAAAATTTAAGAGGGCTCTGCCAGATCCCCCTGGCTTGTGAAAAGAACAAGAGCATCCATTTCCCAAGGCATTTCCAGGGCCATAATGCCTGTTTTGGAGCCCAGTCCCCACCCCCCAAAACTACTTACAGAATCAGCGAGCAGCTGCACTTTGTGTGGAAAGCCAACTGACTAGTGATGGGAACCTTTGTAGAGACCTAACTCAGCTGAAAAGAATGCTTGACATTTATCCTGAAAGCTGTCTTTCCATCGGCCCTCGAGCCTTGTAATTCAAAGTGACATTTTTTTTCCTAAATATATTTTGATATATTTCAAGTGGTTTCTAATTTATTCTAAGATGTTGTATCAGAGGAGCACGGATTAACCATATTTGTAAAATAACACAGAGAGGTAAACAAAACAACACAGAACTATTCAACGTGTAAAAACCAAAAGTGGGGTTAAACCAGGCTTGGGGAAATCTCCAAGTTTTACATGTGACAAATTTACATGGGACACATTACAAGTTGATCTTGGTGTCCGATAGGTTAGATTTTTTTTTTAACCTCAAATCTTTTTTCTTTTTCTCTGGGCATGTGTGTATGTACTATGCATGCATGTGTGCTGTGTGCATGTTCATATGTGTGTGCGTATGTAAGTGTGGACAGGTGTGTGCACATGAGTGTGAAGCACAGATGTTGACATTGAGTGTCTTCCTTGATTGCTCTCTACCTTGCTTACTGACACAGCGTCTCCCACGGAAACTCAGAGCTTGTCATTTTGGCCAGTCTAGCTTGCCATCTTGTTCTAGCAATCCCCTGTCTCTGCATCCTGAGTGCTGAGATTACAGGAGGGTGGGCCTCATACCCACCTGGTACTGGAGATCCGAATTCCAGTTCTCATGCTTGTGCAGCAAGCTTTGTATCCACTGAGCCTTCTCTCTAGGCCTGACCTCTCCAATCTCTGTCGTCCTCCAGTACACCATCATCAGAGAAACTGATTTTATTCACTCACCGGTTCTCTCCTGGGAGCATCACATAGGCCCAGGGCAGGAATTTTTTACCCTACTAGACTTTGGAGGTACTTGGGGAGTTATTAACAATCTCTGTGCTCAGACCATCTCCCTCCTCCCAAAGAAAGCCCAGAAAAGTCCTTTTTATATTAAGAAAGACTTTTTAGTGACAATTTTCAAGAATTTGCGTAACACATTTTGATTGTTAGCCCTCCAGTTACTTTCTTTATCCCACTCCCCGCCCCCGTCACCAAATCCCTTCTTCTAGCAGAGTCCCTGAGGGTGGGAGCAGGATTGTGCCGACTCAAGTACCAGCCAAGGCTGAACACTTTTGCTTTCTCAACTGAGTTTTTGGTGACTCCCACTGCCTTTCCTGGTCTTCTGTAGGAACTGCACCAAATGCTGCTGCTCCCGAAAGTTCCTTCCTGGAGGAGGCCTTCCTGTAGAATGTGGTCGTGGCCGCTGCTAGGGCTTGGCTTGACCGGGAAGGGAAGCCCCTGTTTGTTCGAGGTCTTCCTGATGCCAGCCTGCTTTCACCAGCTTCTTCGCAGCCTCACGAGATGGGTGTACTTCATGGAAGAATATTCCAAAAGGCAAAGTGACTTGCCCAAGGGCAATCAGATGTAAGGTGGCATAGCTGGAATTTAAGGCCAGGTTTGTTTCCCTCCTGTTACTGGGCTGTTAGGGTCAGAGCCTGGGTCTGACAGCCCTGGAGAGCTAAGTTCAGCCACCTGTCCTCAATACACCAATGAAAGAAACAAGTAGCAGTGAAAACAGAGACAGGAAGTGGTCACACTGGGAAAGGTAACAGGGGGCTGGGACCCTCCAATTCCATTTTTCTGGATCCTGACATGAAGTTCAGGTTCAAGTAGAGGGAACGAGTTATGCATAACTGAGCAGTTCTGATTAGGTGTGGTCCCACTCCCCATTGTTGTTGGAGATCCATTCTCCTGTAAGGTGGTTTAGCAAGTTGTCAGAACTGTGTGAAATCTCTTCCCCAGGAGACACGTTCATCTGACTGGTACCAGACTCCCACATGAGATTTCTGGGGGAGGCTGAAATTGGAGACTATTGTTTCAATTGTCTGATAGCCAAAGGGAGGGGCACAACTATCTTTTTGTTCTTGCCAGGACTGTTACACCTTCTTGGGAAAGAGCAAAGTGTCCCCAGGTGGGCCTATTACAACCACACTTGCTGCTTCCAGACACATACTCCTTGAATGATTAAAGTACCTACGTGCAGAGTAAAGCAGGTGTCTGACCCAACACAAAGGAGACAGATATGAAATGAAGGTAGAGATTCCAGGTGTTATGTGCTATTTCTTTCCATAAGGAGTTGCGAACGCAGGTCCATTCACCCCAGATAGGGCACAGATGACAGGCGAAAGCACGATTGCACCAAAACCAGTGATTATTGGGGTTAATTACAGAGCAGGGTGAGGTGTTGTGGACAGGAGTCTGGAGACTCAAAGGCAGCCACAACACTGAAAAGCCCACCCCAGCACAGGGAAGCCGCATCTCTAGAGCACACTGAATGACTTGCAGGCAGCTCACGGGTTAAAAGTCTCTCCCCAAGCACTTATCTACCTAGCCTTTATATTTCAGCTCAGCTCCAGCTTGATTTCTCAGTGACCTGCAGTCTGGGCATGTGGAGTTTTCAGCCACAGGGTTTTGCTCTCTAGTGCTGGGAGGCAGCGAAGAGCTTCGGCCGTAGCCTGTAGTGTTTGGCCGTGTGAGGGGCCCCCTAACCAACACCTCACTGGGAGGCATCCCATTCCAGCATTGAAATTTCATAGTAACAATCTATGGCTTTGGGGCACATTATTCACCTTAATAAGATACTTCTACTGAAACTCTTTTTTTAAGCATGTATATTATTAGCTACTGAAGAAGTAGGCTTCCATATGACTTATTCATTACATCTTTAATTTTTTAAAAATTATTTATTTATTTATTTGAGAGTGACAGACACACAGAGAGAAGGACAGATAGAGGGAGAGAGAGAGAATGGGCGCACCAGGGCTTCCAGCCTCTGCAAACGAACTCCAGACGCGTGCGCCCCCTTGTGCATCTGTCTGACATGGGACCTGGGGAACCGAGCCTTGAACCGGGGTCCTTTGGCTTCACAGGCAAGCGCTTAACCGCTAAGCCATCTCTTCAGCCCTTTAATTTTTTATTAACCCACCTTCTACCCTTTCCCCTCATCTATCCCCTTCTCTGACCCCTGTTAGACCATTTCACCCTCAACATTTCTTCCTCCCTACTTACATTTCCGCTCTACCTCCACGTGACCCCTGCCCGCTCCTCCCACCCTCATGGACCCTTTTTAGCTTCCTAGCCCCTAGTACTAACTTTTACTCCAACTCACATGCAAAGCCAAACGTTTGAAGCTAGGATCCACATATGCGAGAGAACATGTGGCGCTTGACTTTCTGAGTCTGGGTTACCTCACCCAGTAATCCTTTCCAGATCATTCCCTTTGTTTTCTAATTGCGGTAAGAGCTGTGCTTTTATTTATTTCTTTATTATTTATTTATTTAGAAGTAGGGTCATATGCAGCCCAGGCTGGCCTTGAACTCACTGTGTACCCAAGGATCACTTTGAACTTTTCATCTTCCTGCCTCCACTTCCCACGTGCTAGGATTGCAGGCCTGTGCTGCTGAGCCCGTCTATGCAGTGCTGGGGATTGAACCCAGGCCTGCATGAGTACTAGGCAAGCACGCTACCAACTGAGCTGCATCTCCAGCCCAGAACTGGGCCCCTTTGATATATTTTCTCAGTTTGCATCTTTGTGATATTTGACTTTGCATTGGTGACTTCTCCCCTCTTTCAGTTAATTGCATCTCTGTGAAGTGGCCTTGTTTTGTCCTGGGTGGGACTTTGATTCTCGCTCACAGCAGGCCCAGGACTCCACATCCACCCTCCCGCCCTCATGACTGGGACACATCCTCCTGTGCAGGAGATTTCTACCCAAACGACCTTGGAGCTTTCTTCTAATTTCTCCCTGTCTCCCGTGTCCTGGGTGTGGAATGAGAAATGAGATCTGCTTCCTAAATCTAACATCCATGTCCAGCTGACCGCAGCACAGAGAGCTACAAATGGAATAAAAATGCAGAGTTCCTCAGCATCATTTCAGAACTCCCTGACAAGAAGGCCCTTGTAAGTGTATCCATAGCAACCAGAAAACACAGAAATGAGAGAGCCCTTAAGCCCCGATGGTTTCTGTAGTGCTATGATCTGGAAGTTTTGTGTCTTGAGCAAAAAAAAAAAAAAGTTTTGTGTCTTGAGCAAAAAGAAAAATGTATTTTTACATTTGCTGTTTTGCAGACATTTTATATGTACTTTATAAAATAAGAAGGCAATCTAAAGATACTTAATGATGTAACAGGCAGCCTTTACTCTCACTGTCTTTTAATCTTTATTCATTATGCTTTTTTCTGATTAAATCTTTAATAGTACCTATTGATTTTTAATGGATTTCAGTGTTTTTTAAAAAGTATAGATATAATAATACTATAAAAAATTGAAAACAAGGTAAAAATCCATAAGCCTACTATTTTGACATAGTGATAACTATATTTTTATGTTTCCTTGCTGTTTTTACAACTTGTGTGCATTTAAATATTTTTCCAGAAATTTCCACCTAATATTTTATCATAAGCATTTTCTATGACCCTTCATAAATTTTATACCTATCACTTTTAATGGCTATAGAATATTTCTTCAAGGTTTATACTTAACTACCCTCCTTCCCCTGTTTGAATATTTGGGTTGATTCCAGTTTTCAACTAAGCAGCTCTTTGATGAGTATTTTTCTGCATATGGCTCTTGCCATATTTCAGAGTATTTTCTTAGGCCAGCTTCCCAGGAGGGGATTATTGAGTCAAAGCAAATGAGCATTTTTATGGCTGCAGAGTAGCTTTTGAAGAAGGTAGGTGTTCCACCTCACTAGGCCCCCAAACATAAAAGAGGAAATTTGGCTTACAAAAAAATCCCTTGTTACGCATGTATGTTAGCATTTAGGCAAACGGATATTCTGATAATTTTCTAAGTAAAGCTTGCCCTTTCAAATTAAGCAAAAATAAAAGTGTTCCCCTTATTTTGCTCGTGTGTATGTGCATGTGTGTGTGTGCATGTAGTGGACACGGGACATGCATGTGCATGTAGTGGAACATGGGGTGTCCTCTTCAGTCACTTTCCACCTTTTTTTAAAAATATTGTTTATTTTTATTTATTCATTTGACAACAACAGACAGAGAGAAAAAGAGGCAGATAGAGAGAGAAAGAATGGGCGCACCAGGGCCTCCAGCCACAGCAAACGAACTCCAGACGTGTGCGCCCCCTTGTGCATCTGGCTAACGTGGGTCCTGGGGAGTCGAGCCTCGAACTGGGGTCCTTAGGCTTCACAGGCAAGCGCTTAACTGCTAAGCCATCTCTCCAGCCCTCCGCCTTATTTATTTATTTATTTTTGAAACATATCTAGCTGAACCTGAAGTTTACCAATTTTGGCTAGACTAGCTGGCCAGAGAGCCCTGGGGAACCTCCTGTTTCTGCCTCATCCACACCAGCACATCCAGCTTGCATGTGGGGTGTGGAGATCCAGACTTAGGGCCTCATGCTTGTGTTGCAAGCACTTGACCTACTGGCCATCTGCTTGGTCCCTGATTTTACTTACTTTGAGGGCAGTTTTTTTCTGAGATGTTTTATGGTTCTGAGTTTTCCTAGAGTCCAAGAAAACTCTTTCCTCTGGATTCCCAGACCACAGGCAGCTATGGGCATGGGGGTCAGAGGGAGACCCTGGCAGAGCCACAAGGCACCCACATCAGTCATGGTATGTGTGGGCTTTCCTGGATTCTTCTAGCTATTAGAAAAACCCCCAGGTATTTTTCATGTAGCAACAATTAGAATATGAGGTAGATGACTCAGGCTTGTTTTTTTTTTTTTTTAATTTCAATTTCAGTTCTGGGGCTTGAACTTAGGGTCTGATTAGGCTGGACAAGCTCCATGAGCCCAGTTTCGTTTTCCTGAGGTAGGAGAATGAAATGGAGTGAATGGAACATGAATGAGAGGCTGGAAGACTCAAGTTCCAGCTCTGACCCTTCTCCACCTACTGACCTTGGAAGAGTTAACTGCTCACCCCGAGTCTCACTTTCCTTAGCCCCATGATTAAGGTAACAGCATGTGTCTGCCTTTGTCAGGGCAGCTGTGGCGAACCCATGAAGTAAGTGGTGGGGTATCACGAAGGTCCTGCCCACATGGGCCAGTATAATCTCACTTAGGGTATAAGAACAGAGGTCACAGCAATGCCCACGCTTTGTTAGTTTGTTGGTGGGGAAATGAAATCCTGTGAGTCAGTGTTATTGGCAGTGGGGTTGGGTGCTGGGTGTGGGGGAGTCTGCTCTTTAGGGCACCAGGTACTGACAGAGGGAACGGGCAGTGCTTTATGGTGGGCTGTCCTTATGGGAACACTGAGTCACAAAAGCCAGGAAGTGAGAAAGCCATAAGCCAAATAGGCAGGGAAGAGCGAAGGGGAGGGAATGGAGTCTATTTTCTGGAAGTGGTATCTTTTTAACCACTTAACAGTAATGTGTTGACAGCATGGTTGTTAAGAACATTGTAAACATTTGGAGGAAGTAGTCAAAAGAGGGAATGGGACTATTTAATGTGTGACAAGGCCTCAGTTGGTCAGAGCACTGCCAGAAGTGAAGGCTGGGGAGGTCTTAGAGACATAGAAGCCCTCTGAGACCCGGGCCCAGTGTGCCCAAGCTCGTCACTGTTAGGAAAAGGATTCATCGGCAAAGCAAGGAATTGGGAGGAAGTTTATTACAGAGCCAAGTACATATGTACTCATGGGGTGATGGCACATCAAATGGGAAAAAGATGGGAGGTTCTAGGAATGGGTTGGGGTATTTCTGGAATACAGTTACCCACTGTATTCTTTAAATATTATATACCCATATAATATATAATCTTTAAATTTTATAATATTTAAATAAAACGTTTAAAAAGATGCTCACTTCAGCAGCACATATACTAAAAATGAAAAAAAAAATAAAATGAATAGTGATCGGAAAAGACATCTGACATCAACCTCTGGCCTCCAAATGACCTCCATCTTGCACATGCACACACACCCATCCACACACCTACAGAATGTGTAGACACACACACACACACACACACACACACATTTGGCTTAATTTACCCCTGCATACTCTGACCATTGTCCACTGTGATGCAGTGGGTTGGACCCATTGTTCTCAGTATGGAAGATGCTAATCACATGGGCACCTGGGCAGCCAGAGCCAGGGCTGGGGCCTCAGCAAGGCCCAACTGTTTATCTCTGTTTGGCCATCTGGTTTTGAGAGACATGGAATGACAGGTTTAGTTCATCCAGAGTCATGGGACTTTCACTTTAACCCTGAGATTTTTTTAAAGTCAGATACAAGTGTGAGAGCAGACAAGTGATTTCAATCATAAGAGTCACTCCATATTTCCACCCACTGGGGGTGATTAAGAGTTTTGAAATAATCACACACTAATATGGACTGTTGTCTATTTATGGGTCATGAAAGCTATTCAATGGGTTCTGATCAGTCTGCTCTCTTTTTCCTTTTTTTTTTTTTTTGGTTTTTTTGAGGTAGAGTCTCACTATAGCCCAGGCTGACCTGGAATTCACTATGTAGTCTCAGGGTGGCCTCGAACTTACGGCAATCCTCCTACCTCTGCCTCCTGAGTGCTGGGATTAAAGGCAAGCGCCACCACGCCCGGCTCTTTCTCCTTAATAAAATGGAATGGTTTAATAAAGTAGAAGAGACCTGAGAACACTGAATGTAGCTAAAACAAATATTTTTGCATGAAACGTTTGTTTCATGTGTGTGTGTATGTGTAGATTGATAGTCATAATCTACTAGCATTTCTCAGGAATCATCTCTGACCTTTTTGCTGGTATATCTCTTGAGTAGACTGGTGCATTGCAAAATGTGGCACCCTGTGAAATACCTCCTCATCAATACAATGGACTCCCCCATTTCAAAATGCTCCCTACTGGCCACAGGAAACCTCTGGACCTGTAGGGCTGAGGGAAGAGGAATTGTGACTTGCTGCTAACTGAAGGTACCATTCCATTCGTCCCCAGGGGTGTCTAACAGCAGGTTTCCAGTGCCACGCGCAGAAACCAGTGGGCATGACAAGAGGGAGGTAGAAGGGCTTGCCACTGGCCACTCTCAAGAGCAAGGGATGGCTCTGCCATCCTAAAACTCCTGTCACTTCTGACAGATTTCATGACCTGTCTTCTCTCCAGGGCACATTTACCAACACTTGAGACAAAAGTAGCAGCTGTGCATGGCGCTCTCATGCTCATTATGCCTTTCTGTAGTCTTATGTGAATGACAACCACAGTCTGGGCACTGCTGAGGAGCGGGGGGAGCGTGGAAGGGGTGACCCACATGTATGGAGTTTTGTTCACATCTTCTTGTATAGCATTCTATCAAGTCCAACGACACTAGGTGATTCCTGACTTGTCTTATTTCTCTAAACTAAAGAGATCTGCACAGCAGAGCCCTTGATTGGACTGAGCTTGGGATCAGGTACAATGTCCCTTTCAGTCCCACGCAAATTTCTCTGCAAAACCTTGAATCCTAAAGGCATAAAGCACATTTTTTTTCCTGCTCTTCCAAGGGTGGGGTGAGTGGGAAAATTAATCCATCCAAGTCTTGGCAGTGTGTCTGGGATGAAAACTGCAAATGCATGATTGTGGGGATAGTTTTTGAAATGAAAAAGTGTTGTGATGCGGGAGATTCCAAGACAGAGTTCAGCAGCCAGGTGCCGCAGGACTGCCCAGGAGACGCACAGGCCAACAGCTATGAAGCTTCAGCGTGCACGTGGATGCGGGAAACTGCTTCAAATTCCCACACCCAAGCCCCACCTGTGATGTTTGATTCTACAGAGACAAGAGGCTTGCATTTCCAACCTTCTTTCAACAATGTGATTCAGATGTAGATAGACTGCAGGTCAGAAAACATTAGTCTGAACCATGGCTGACCACTGCTGTTTGGTAGAGCAAATCTGTTTTGCTTAGCAGAGCTTGCAGAACCTTAGAACAATTTAAAAGCATGAATCATGTATCCCTAGTTCTTCTGATATGTACTGGCCGTTATTCTGGATGTATGGGTAGGGATGGGGGAACATGCTGAAGGCCCAAAAAGCAGAGAAAAGGACATTGGTAGTAGTTAGGACATGTGACTCTGGCTTTGTCCTGGATTGACTGTGTTGCTGGGTAAGCCTTCCTCCCTCTGGGCATGAGAGGTGTTGGGCTTGAAGGTCTGAGTGCTGTGTTAGATTTTGATATTCTATGATCCTAATTCAGGTCCTTTTTTTAAATTTTTTTAAAAATTATTTATTTATTTATTTGAGAGCGACAGACACAGAGAGAAAGAGAGATAGAGGGAGCGAGAGAGAGAATGGGCGCGCCAGGGCTTTCAGCCTCTGCAAACAAACTCCAGATGCGTGCGCCCCCTTGTGCATCTGGCTAATGTGGGACCTGGGGAACCGAGCCTCGAACCGGGGTCCTTAGGCTTCACAGGCAAGCGCTTAACCGCTAAGCCATCTCTCCAGCCCAATTCAGGTCCTTTTATTTTTACTGGACAGACAAAAATAATTATAATAAAATAGAAAAATATTTAGTGAAGTGCTATGTATTTGAGTCACGTAATTTTATATAGCCAACGACTTTGTATGATTATAATTATTTTTCAATTAATGAAATTTCAGAATCAGGGAGGATAAATAACTTGCCTAAGGTCATACACCCAGTAGTTGACAATGTGATGGTTAAACTCTGATTGTCAGTTTGACAGGATTTAGAACCAACATGGCAACAAATCTCTGGGCATGTCTGTGAGAGATTTTTCTAGAGTAGGTTAACTGAGATGAGAAGACCCACCCTAACTGTGGGTGGCACTCATCTCAAGGGCGGGGGTCCTGGACTGTATGTAGAGAAAGCTAGCTGACCTCTAGTATTCATTGCAGCCTGCTTCCTGACTGTGGGTGCAATGTGACCAGCTGCTTCATCTCCCGCTGCCAGGTCTTCCCCATCAGGATGGACTGCACCCCTGAGCTATGAGCCGAAATCAACCTTTCTTTCCTTAAACTGCCTTTGTCAGACATTTGTCACAGCAAGAAGAAATGTAATATAGACACTGTCTGAAGTTAAATCCATACAGTCTAATTTTGGATACTCCATGCTACTTACACAACAGAAAGTTGGACAGAGTCCTCTCTATCCGCTTGGAGTTGACCTCCACGTTCCCAGGTTCTGTGGCTTTGTGAAGCCCAAGGCCATCTTCAATTCAAGCAAATTCCCAGAAGGCTGGTGTTTTTGTGCTCACCTCTGATGCTCTTGTTTCTAGTCATAAGCTATAGAAATGACCTCTGGGGGGTGCTGGGGAGGTGTCTCAGCGGGCACAGTCCTTACTGCGCACACATAAGGATCTCAGCTTGGATGTCTGGGGCGCACTGGCTAACTTGTCAAGCTGAATGGTGAGCTCCAGGTTCAGCAAGAAACCTGTTCTCAAGGAATGGGAGGGTGATTGGGGAATCCCTTGACATCAACCTTTTCCCTCCACATGCTCATGCACACATGTGCAGGTCGATCTGTATACACATGTGTCAAAACACATATGAACATACACACATAAATACTCAAGCAATAAATTAAAAGGAAATTATCCCTAAAAGTAGTTTTTCTTTTTTGTTTCTATGTATAGGGGAACTAGGCAGGAGCCCCAAAAGACAGAGAGAAGGGCACTGGTAGGAGTCAGGACATGTGGCTCTGGCTTTGCCCTTGATTAAATATAACACTGAGCAAGCCCTCTTAAGCCTTGGTTATAGCTCATTGTAACATTCTATGTGTGCAGCCTTTGTTCTGTCCCTTTGACCAAGATAGGGAATTCATCTCTCAGTCCGTACCCACAAAACTCCACTGTCATAACGCACCCATGCGCTCGGCGGACTTGAGTGAAGGTCGCAAGGTTGTTGCTGCTTGAGGAACTCCTGGGAATGAGGGAGAGGGAGGAAGGCAGTACGAAAGAGAAAATAAAAAGCATCTGAGATCGATGACTTTGCACTCTTATGGAGCTGCCTGTGGAGAAACTGCTTCTTAGAGTGGTTTGTCTGCGAGAGGGAGGAACAAATATTTATTCCTCCATTGTTCCCATCTGCCATTGTTCAAAGTTGGCCACATATTCTTTGCTTTTCTAAGGGGCATATGTGGGGGCACTGAATGAGCTCTGCAGAGTCTTGTGCTCCAGGTTCAGTGGAGAAGACCCTGAGTAGGAAGGGGAGGTGGACACAGGGGTGTAAACTATGGCTCTGTTGAGTCCAGTCAGAGGTGATCTCTGCGGCCATGGCTGTGGCAGGAACACATGGCCACCCAGAGGCAGGGAAGGCTCATAGGCTGTGAAATAGTGCTGAAAGATTGCAATGGTGCCCTGGAAAATATAGGCCACCCCTTGAACTGCTTAGGAGTGCTTCTGCCTTCCCAACAGATCCTGTTCCTGAACAGTATCTCCCTCTCTCCATCTGTGGCTCTGCGTTCCAGTTTCAGGTGCCTGCAGTTAATTGTGGCCCAGAATTATCAAGTGAAGACTCCAGAAGGTTTTAATTATGGGTAGTTCTGGGTTCATTTGTCTCACTTCATCCCATCATGTAGAGGTTGGATGATCACACTTTGTCACAAGAGGAAGGGGGCATACAGTTCCATTAGACATTCTGAGAGAGACTACATTTGCATACTTTTAATATAGAATTTGATATAATTTTTCTAGTTTATCATTACATTATGATTGTTAGCCTCTTACTGTGCCCAAGTTATAGATGTCATTTTATCAGAATTATGAATGTACAGAACCACCTGTAGTTTCAGGCAGCCAGTGAGATAGAAGATACGAGGGGATGGCTATACTGTCATGTGCCTTCACTTATATCACAGCCTGGTAGTCTTGTCCATATTTTGTGTATGTGTGTGCATGTTCATGTATGTGTGCATCTGTGGAGGCCAGAGGATAACCTCAGGTGTGTCCTTCAGGTACCATCCACCTTTTTTTGTTTTGTTTTGTTTTTCGAGGTAGGGTCTCACTGTAGCTCAGCCTGACCTGAAATTCACTATGTGGTCTCAGGGTGGCCTTGAACTCTCAGCAATCCTCCTACCTCTGCCTCCCGAGTGCTGGGATTAAAGGCGTGCACCACCACGGCTGGCATCCATCCATCTTTTTTGAGACAGGGTCTCTCACCAGCCTGGGGCTCATTCAGTAAGCTAGACTGTCTATCCAGGAAGCCCCAGGGATCTGCCTATCTCCTCCTCCCCAGCAGTGAGATTACAAGCACATCACCATTTACATGTTTTTTTTCCATTTTAGTAAATGTATTTTATGCAGCCCAATATATCCAATCCATCTCAATATGTGATGAATAGAAACAAAACACAATGAACATCTTACACTTTTTTTCTTGCCATATCTTTGAATTCCAGCATATCTTACACCCGGAGCACATCTCCATTTAACATAGGTCCTAAATTTTGCAAGGCAGGCACTTTACCTCTTGAGCTATCTCTCAGTCCTCCTTACCTATGTTTTAAGGGGAGAGATAAAAGTCTAATAGTCATAGAATCACTTTCAAGATCATAGCCAACTGAAATTTCTAAAAAGCAAGAAAATAAAGGAAAGTACATTTCTCTAGCTGGGTTGCTTTCTTCTCCTTCTTCCACCACCCATTGTAGATGTCCTTGGTTCTAGATGACCTTGTTCTAGATGTCCTTTTTTCTACATGCTCTTTGTTCTAGATGCCTTTTGTTCTCAGCCCTTATTATGCCTGCCTTGTCTGGTGAGCTGATCTGTACCTCTTTATCCTTTCAATGTCTGATTGCAGTTTCCCCGATTGCTTCTTATATCTAGTAGTACCCTTATGAGATCAGAAACACCAGAAAGTACCCCAGGCCATTCTTTGGGTCTAGCCATATCTTTTCTGTTTGCATACAGTAGATGTTCCTGTGGCTCCTGGTGGCCATCATGATTCAGTTTTCTCATTTACACAGTCTCTCCTTTCCTATCCATTGTCATGATGTCACTCAAAGTGACCCAGTAGTGGTCACAGCTTCAAGCTTAGTGGTATGACTGTTTCCCTGTAAAAGTAGGTCTCTAGAAGAGGAAAAAAGCTTAATTCTAACAGCACCCCCTGATATTCAGACCCAAGTACAGTTGGCCCTTCATATCTGTGGGTTATGTATCTGGGGACTCAACAAACTTCAGATAAAAAATAAAAGTCCTGTCTAGAGCCATTCCACCCTGAATGTGCCCGATCTTGTAAAAAATAAAAGTCCTGGGCTCAGCTCTTAAGTGTACTTGCCACACAAGCATGAAGGCCCAAGACTGCCTGGGCCTTCATGCCCATGTAAAATAGCTTCTCATGGCCATGCATATCTGTAACCCTACTCCTGCAAGGGGGAGAGGTGAAGAGCAGATACTTGCTGGGGCTTGCTGAGTGAACACCAAAGCTCCAGACTGAGGGCTGGGTTAGAGACTGTGTCTCAAAGAAACACATAAATAAGCAATATAGGAAGGATACCAGATGTTTTCCTCTGGTCTCTGTGTGCACATGGGGGAACATACATCTACATACACATGTGCATGGGCTGCATATCACATCACATCACACACCACCCCACAATACTCTACATACACACATGCCAAAACATCAAGAAATATTAAAATTCAATGCATTGGCCTGGGAAGATGGCTCAGTGGATAAAGTGCTTATGTGTCAGCATCATGACCTGAGTTCAGAGCCTCAGAACTCACAGAAAGCCTGACAAGTAGCTAGTATCTATAATCCCAGTGCTCCTACAGCAAGATAAGTGGAGACAGGAGAACCCCTGGAAGTTTGCCGGCTAGCCTGGTACAGACAGTGATGAACAAGAGACCCAGTCTCAAATAAGGGGGAAGGTGAGTGCTGACACCTGTGGTTGTCCTTTGACCTTCACTCATGCTCTACATAGCACACATGTGCCCACAATACATGCATGGATATGCACACACAGAGAGAAAATTTTTTTAAAATCTATGTACTAACAGCACAGAGTGACCTGGCTAGAATTCAGAAGACAGCCAGGTCCCAGACAGTCTCGTGCTGTCTAGTGCTGGAAAGCGCTACATGAGCCTCTGGGACAAAGTGACCAACAATGGTCTGAGCAACCAGAGGTCTAAGCTACTCAGAAGCAAACACCCTGACACAATGTACACACCAGTGCAATAGTGGCACACAGCTTCAATGGGTAACCAATAGCTTTCTGATTGGATAAGAGATCCACTCAGTGTAAAGTAACCATATCTGTAATTGGGAACCACATCAGAATCCTGTGGAGACAAACATTATGTTTTCTTGTGTCAAGCTGTCACTAGTCTTTGGCTAAAAGCTGAGTTACAGACACTAAATTCTTACCTAAATTAATAATGCTTATCCCATTTAAACTATGCTGACTTCACTCACTGTTGGAGAGTCTGTTCTTTTTCAGAAGGTAGCGAGACTGGAGGAGATATACTACCCCTCACACTTTAGCCAAGCCACAGCTGAAACCAAAGAGGAATTGGGAAGATTAGCAAGAGTGCTGCTTCCATGCTGGACCTGATGATCAGTGCCAGGCTGTAGGAGACAGACCCTGAGGACGCTCAACACCTACCAAAGCAGAGATCCAGAGGCTCCTAAGAGCTCATCACTGAAGTACAGTTAAAACTGACCCATCATGGCTCAGGGAATTTTGCGGAAGAGTGGGTGGAAAGACTGTAAGAGCCACAAGTTGAGACATCATGCCCACAGGCATTCCCTACCCCCCAAAATAACTGACTGCTACGCCCACAGCACATAAACCACAACCTCATAGGGAATACCTGCAACCCCACTGAAGAGTATCCCCAAAGGAATGGGGCAGGGATGAGGGAAAAGAGGGTACCAACACATGATGTATCCATATGAACTATGTTGTTAATAGTAATAATAATAAAATCTGTGTCCTGAATGTGTGCATGCTTTTTTGTCATTATTCCCTGAACGATGTAACAATGATTTATGTTGTATTAGTATTATAAGTAATCTGGAGATGGTTTGCAATGTATGGGAGGATGTCCATGGTGTTTCTGTGAAGACTATGCTATTTTATGTGAGGAACTTGAACATTCATGGATTCTGATATCTGGGGATCTTAGGTCCAATCATCTCTGAGAACAACTATACTCTAGTTATTGGAAACACTCCAGATGCACTGGCCATTGAGTGCCTGTTCCTGCCTGCCTGGTGCCACCACTCCACACCAGGCTGTCCCTAAGCTTTAACAGGCCTGGCCATCGTCATATTAAAATCTGCTGCTTCTAGCGGTGCAGTCACACTAACGGGTTCCATGAATGGCCATGGGCCCACTGCCACACTTCTTTTACCATAAGAAGGGTCTCTTCACTGGAAACATATGGGTGAAGGCAGCATTGTCCACGTGGATGGTGGGACTGGCAAGGCACTTGGCCGGGGAAGGCAAACCATGTCCAGTCAAGTTTCAACGCTGGCGAGGTACACTTGCGCAGGAAGGGGCCTCACGGAACCCCCAGTCACCAGTCTGGTCTTTCTCTTGCTTTCTTTTGTCATGCGTGTTTACGTGGTATGCATGTGTCTATGTGTGGGGTGCGTGTGTCTATGCAGGCACACGCACATATATGTGCATGGGGATGCTAGGAGCTGTCATGTGCATTCCTCAATTGCTCTCCATCTTGTTTATGCATTTTGTTTTCAAGGTAGGTCTTTCTCGAGCCCAGCCTGACCTGGAACTCACTCTGTAGTCTCGGGGTAGCCTCCAACTCACATCAATCTTCCTACCTCGGCTTCCCAAATGCTGAGATTAAAGGTGTATGCCACTGTCCCCAGCTCCACCTTTTTTTTTTTTTTTTTTTTGAGGCAAGCCCAACAGACTGACCTTTTTTTTTTTTTTTTTAATTAGAATGAGACAGAGGAGGAGGGAGGGAGGGAGGGAGAGAGAGAATTGGTGCACCAGGGCCTCCATCCACTATAATTGAACTCCAGACATGTGCACCGCCTTGTGTGCATGTGCAACCTTGCACACGCATCACCTTGTGCATCTGGCTCATGTGGGATCTGGGGAGTCGAGCACGAACACAGGTCCTCAGGCTCCGCAGGCAAGCGCCTTAACTGCTAAGCCATCTCTTCAGCCCTCCACCTTATTTTTTGAGACAGGGTCTTCCACTGACTTTAGAGCTGACAGATTTGCCTAGACTCACTAGTTAGTGAGCTCCAGAGATCCTCCAGTCTCCATCTTCTCAGTGCTGTAATTGCAGGTATGCCACCATGACAGGCTTTTACCTGGGTTCTTGGATATTCAAACTCAGGTCATAATACTTGCATGACAAGCGTTTTATCAACTAAGGCAGTTCCTCAGCCCTGGCTGGTCTTTCAGAGGACTGGAATCATGCTGAAAGTTCAATGTCAGCCTTTGCAGATGGCAGGCTGGGCCTTCAGCAAGTCAGGAGCTAGACCTGCTTTTGAAGGACAGGGTCCATGAGGTTGGGCTTTTGCTTAGCATTTGTCCCTGATATCACTCTTCAAGGCTGTACTGGGTCAACCCTAGTGTAGGCAAGGAAAGAGACTGGCTGACTTCCTTGGAGTGTGTCATTCTGCTAAGCTGGCTACTGAGTCTCCTGTGAGACAGATGGTCTCTAGTGAGCGGTGTGAGGTACACAGACCCATGCTGGGCTTACTCCTGTAGTCCATGCCATATTTCCTAGGTCTTCTTGTCCTGCATCATCTAGTCTTGTCATGCAGGCCCCTAGCCACCACCCAAGATCTGGATCCACTGCTCAGAGATCTCCTTACCCCTCTTCCTTCTTCAAAGAGTGGACCAGCTGTACAGTTCATGGTTATACCCACTGGGAGAGTTCTCTTGGTCCACCAGGGTGTGTGGTGGTTTGAATGTATGTCCCCATAGCCTCAGGGATTTTTGATTTAGATTAAGCTTGCAACCTAAGTCTCCAACAGCCTGCTGGAGGAGGTGTCACTGGGGATTGATCTTTCTGTTCAGCTCTAAACTGTGTTGGGTACAATCTGAGCTCAGCTGTTTGTGTTTGCTGGCTTTTTGGTGGCATGTCTCTTTTATGAATCTGTGGACGTGAGCCAGCTTTTTTCCAATGTTGTTTCCCCTGGATTCTGTAAGCCTGAAATAAGCCCTTTTCTCCTATAAGCTTCTGGTCAGATGTTTGTTCTAGCGATGAAAGGTAATTGCAACAGGGTCCTTCTGTTGAGAGATGTAGCCAGCCAGCACCTACCCAGTGCACTGTTGTATTGGTGACACGACCTGGGTTCTTTCCTTCTCTGTTTATTGGTTGCAGGAAACCACCTACAAAGCCATCAAAAAGTTGAAGAAGGGGCCTTGGTTCAAAGCAGTAGGTGACAAGGAGGTCTGGGCTACCTGTTTCCATAATGTACCTGCACTTCCTGTACCTATTGATGTCTAATCTAAAGTATCTTGTTAGGATAGATATACTGACCAAACTTCTGGCAGAGGCTTACATTAGCAACTTGACTTCTGATAGAAAAGTCAAGTGGATGTCCTTGAAATTACCTCCTCCTCACTTCAAGCTAGGCCCAAGGAGAAAGAGAGAGCCACAAGCCAAAAGTCAAAAGCCAAAGCCAGGCATGGTGGCACACGCCTTTAATCCCAGCACTTGGGAGGCAGAGGTAAGAGGATTGCCAAGAGTTCGAGGCCACCCTGAGACTACATAGTGAATTCCAGGCCAGTCTGAGCCAGAGTGAAACCCTACCTCAAAAAAAAAAAAAAAAAAAAGTCAAAAGCCAAAAGCCACACAGCACATTTTAGGAACTCCAGGTGGAAGTAGGCACTTTACATTGGAATTTCAAATCCACCACCACATCTTAAGATCTGCCCAGTGACATCTCCTCCAGCCAGGTGGCTGCAGATCCGAACTACAAACTAATAAAACACTGAATATATTGGGGGAAAACTACTGCAAATATTGACCCCAGGAAATACTGTAGCTCAGAGTGACTGTAAAGACTGAAAAGACCAAGGTGTAAGGGGTTCCAGTGTATTTCCATTAATTTACTTACATGACCCTGCAAAAGCCAAATGGCAAATGACAGTGGCTCACCATGAACCTGGTTATTTAGTTTTATCAGTTGCACCAGCCATGCCGGATACAGTATCTTTCTTTCTTTTTAAATTGATTAACTTAGCGTGTGTGTGCACGCGCGTGTGTTCATGTGTATGAGTGTTAGCATGTATGTGCCACAACACCCTTATGTGGAGGCCACAGGACCAACTTGTGGATCACTCATTGCCTTCTCTCTCATTTCAGTCAGGCTCTCTCGTTCACAACTCCCATCAGAGACTTCTGGGAAATTCTCCTGCCTCTGCCTCCTTTCTCACTGCAGGAACATTGGGATTATAGAACCTGCCACAGCTTTGGCTTTTGGGCAAGATCTGGGCTTCGGAACTCAGAGTTGCATGGCAAGTGTTTTATCTACCGAGCCATCTCCCCAGCTGCAGATGCAGGATCTTCACTGGAATAGATCACTACAACCTTTGGACATGATCTCATAGATAATGCAAAGATTGCCCTTTCACATGGCAAAGATAATGATACATTTTTGCTATTTTTCCACAGAGCTATGTTAACCCCCTCCCCGGTTGTCTGTTATAACATAGCTCATAGGGACACACCTAGACTGTAATGACAGTACCCTAAATAGATGACATCAAGCTAATTGGAGACAGTGTGTAGGAAGTGACAGCTACCTACCACAGTCTATTAAGGTGCATGAGTGTGTCAACACACTCCCTTCTCTCATTCTGGCTACCCAGACTGAGTAAATCGAGGTACCTCTTTTGTATAGAAAGTATAGTCCTAGGGAGCAGGGGCAAAGAAAAGTGGGGGTGATGTAGGAAGGAGGAACAGCCCATAGGTGACACTGGAACTGGCTGATTAGTCCATATTGTGAGATCTTACTCCAAAATGCCTTAGAAATTACTCTAAGGTGTGCTTGGGCTGCAGCTCAGTGCTAGAGCGCTCAGTGTGTGTGTGTGTGTGTGTGTGTGTGTGTGTGTGTGTATCTGTCTCTCTGTCCGTCCGTCTGACCCCGGGAGCATCTAGAGCACCATGAGGAGGGAGGGAGAGAGGGAAGGAGAGAGGAGGTTAAAAGAGGGTGGGGAGCAGACAGATAAACAGACATAGGTAGATAGACACTGGCTTTCTTAGAACACTGCGTGAGGAAGAGATTTGGAAGAAGAGAGGGAAGTGTATTGACCTGATTCCCTTGGCTGAAATGCTGTAGTATGAGGAGTGAATCCTGCTGTGCATGCAGGCAGAGCGGCTCCAAGGCCAGAGAAAGCACCTGGGCACAGACACGCAGGTGCTGGCCGCTGGGAGATGTCCACTGTGCACACAAGTGACGCAGGAGAGGAGGTATGGACCTACGGACAGGGCGCTGACAGTGGTGCTTAAGAAGTGTCTGGCACACCTCCTGTTTTTACTTGTCCTCCTCGCCCTTGGCTTGTCAGATTTTGTAATCCATTGTTGCCCATTAAGCTGAACAAACAAGCTCTCTTGGCCCGTGGTCCTCCTTTGCACAGCCACACTCTTCTGGGGGCCCCTCAGAAATAAGGCCCTCCTTGGGAAGAACGCAGTTGTGTCCTGCAGCTGTCATGGCTTTTCTCATATTATCCAAGAGACGGCTTCCTTCTTTGGCTAGTTGAGGGAATTTGTTTCTACTCAGCTAGCTACGTTTGTCCTGCCGTTTCTGCTCATGAATCATGACGACACAGGCTTTGGGTATCTCCTGCGAGATACGAGAGAGATATCGCACCCACGTACTGAAGAAACTCAAGTTCAGGGTGACGTGCACTGGTTCTTGATAACTTCTTTTTGAACCAAGTTTGGGATGCGTCTCACTGATTTCTGTGCCGCTTCCAGCTGCTGGAGACAGTCTGGAGAATGCTTTTGGGATACAGAGTCTTCTGGAACATTTGGATGGATTATATAAAAATGGAACAGCCTATTCATTTAGTCAAGTCCTAGAAGAGTAGGGACATTACATCCCTAGTCTCCACACGTCCCAATCTAGCACATTGGCTTGAACCATGGTAAACAATTTAGACTAGTTTGGGTATGACACGAAGCTTCCTCTTGGCTATTTCTACAACTTCGCATTGAATGGAAGGAAATCACTTAAGCCCTCGCGGCTCTGTCTGGCAGGAGGTGGAATGCCTTGCTTGGCTTCCTGCCCCATGAGTCCCACACCCACAGCTGGAATCCCACCCTTCAACTTCCAGCCCTGACATCTTCCCTGTCCTCCATCAGTCTGAGGTCAGGATTATCATCCCTGGACTAAATTCCAAAATAAGAGCTCTTTTGTCTATGAACATGCTTTGGTTTCCCAGGTAAAATAGGTACAAAATCTACAGTCATAGCATAGACCTACTTCCAGTCACTTGCAGTGAAGAGAACAGCTTCAGGAATTTTCATCTTTAGATTCCAGTAAACTGGGCTTTAAATAGTTACTCAGAACCAGCAAAATATGAAATGTGCACACAGGACTCCCCTGGGAGAGCTGTAAAGGAAATCTACTGCCTTATTTGGGGCTGAGGAGTTGGTTCATTGGGTAAAGTGCTTGCTGCGGAAGCATGAAGATCTAAGTTCTGATCCCCAGCACCCATGTAAAATGCTGGGTGTGGCAGCATGTCTCTGTACTTCCAGGTCTGGGGAGGTGGAGACAGGAGGGCTCCTTGGGCAGCTACTTTTGCCAAATCTAGCCAACTTGATGAGCTCCATGTTCAGTAAGACACGTGTTTCAAAAATAAGGTGGAGAGTGATTGAGGAAGACACCTGATGCCAACCTGTGGTCTCCACGTGTATGCACACCTAGACACGCCCACACACATGCATGCAGGCCACACATGACACCACACACACACACAAAGAAATATGCTGCCTTACCTATCTGTACTTAGACTGATAAAGAGGACCACAGTCAGGCTCACTAAATAAATCACAGTTATACCTTCATCCTTCAGGTAACAAGTGTACTTGAGTCAGGCCAGTCTTGTTTCATGAATGACATTTTAGGTTTCATACTTTTAATTTTTTTTTATTTTTAAGGAGTTTTATTATTTATTTTTGAGAGAGTATGGGTGCCACCAGGGTGTTCAACTTCTGTGAACGAACTCCAGACACGTGTGCCCCCTTGTGCACATGTGTGACATTGCATGCTTATGTCATTGTGTGTCTGGCTATGTGGGACTTGGAGATTCAAACATGAGTTCTTAGGCTCTGCAGACAAGCACCTTAACCTCTAAGCCATCTCTCCAGCCTCATACTTTTTAAAAATGCAGACACACTTTATTGGAATATTGAAAATTTTGCAATATGTTCTTCCCTGTATTTCTTTAAACATGGCCTTCTCTATCTTCTGCTTGTCCATTTGAAACAAGCTTGTAAGTTCTAAACCAGTCCCACTCTTTTATTTATTTATGTATATATTTTTTATTAACATTTTCCATGATTATAAAAAAAAATCCCATGGTAACACCCTCCCTCCCCCCCCCCACAGTTTCCCCTTTGACATTCCATTCTCCATCACCACTCTTTCTTAAAAGCAGAGACAGAGTTCAAGTGTGGTGCTAAATGGAACTGATTCTCGGCCTTGGTATTGAGAGTAATAGGGAGTGGTAAGGGGCTGTGGTGAATTGTAGAGCATTACCTTAACTGATTAAATGCCCCTCTCGATGCCAATTGTTGACACAAGAATGCAGCCCTGTGTCACTAGGTGTTCCCAAATTTTACAAAACCCCCCAAGTCTGGATGGTAATTAACAATTTCTTTTTAAATTAAAACAATATTTTATTTATTTATCTGAAAAAGAGAGAGAACCAGCACACCAGGGGCTCTAGCCACTGCAAATGAACTCTAGACACATGTGCCACCTTGAGCATTTGGCTTACATGGGTACTTCACAGGCAAGCAGATTAACTGCTAAGCCCTCCAGCCCCTCTTTAAAAAATATTTTTTTTTTTGGCTTTTTGAGGTAGGGTCTTACTCTAGCTCAGGCTGACCTGGAATTCACTCTGTAGTCTCAGGGTGGCCTCAAACTCGTGGTGATCCTCCTACCTCTGCCACCATGCCTGGCCTGGCTAAATTTTTAAAACAATATTTTTATTTGCCAAGTGTGGTGGCACACACCTTTAATCCCAGCACTCATGAGGCTGAGATAGGATCACTGTAAGTTTAAGGCCAGCCTGGGACTACAGAGTGAATTCTAGGTTAGCCTGGGCTAGAGCAAGACCCTACCTTAAAAAACCAGAAATTTATTTATTTATTTATTTGTGAGCAGAGAGAGAGAGAGAGAGAGAGAGAGAGAGAGAGAGATCGTAAATGAGTGTGCCAGGTCCCCTTGGTGCTGTAAAAATCTCCAGATGTATGCACCACTTTGTTCATCTGGTTTATGTGGGTACTGGGGAATAGAACCTGGGCCAACACAGGCCTGCAAGCTTTGCAAGCAAGGACTTTTAACTGCTGAGCCATCTCCCCCGCCTATGAACAATTTCTTAACTATCAAATATTGTTAGCTAATTTAATTTGGAGGTTGACATACAGCAAGTCAAATAAATCCTGGCTGGGGGCAACATGGAGCCCATGCCATAAGTTAGCTCTGTCCCTGGTTTTAACTGTCAAGCACAACCACAGAGTAGTTATGTCATCGTGGCTTTTCCCAAGTAATAGAGAAATATTGTTCAGAGGAAATTGGGTACGGTCCTAGCTGATGTACTTTGTAAGCAACAGAGAAATAAGAAAACCAATTACATATGGTTTGTGATTAGTAAGAAAACAAGGCTATGCTCGTCACAGCACGGCTGTAAGCGGCAGTTCACACCTTCAGAGTATGAAAGGAGGTGGCGTCCTAAGGTGGACAGTGTTGTAAGAATGCACCTCGCCTTCCAGTTTGGTTCCTATGGGGTCAGCCTGGTTCTACAGCCACCCTGGTTCCTGACTGAGTTTGGCCTACCGTCCTGCCCTCTCACGCCTCTTCTGTATGAGCATCGGAGCCCATGGCAAGAGCAGACACGAAGGGCTACACTCCGTGCCAGGCACTCTGGAGAAATGCGAATTAACTCATCAACCTCTGAATGGTCCGCATTCAGGAGGAGGGATGCGTTCTCATACCGCCTTAGACACGCTCACTACTACCCTCCTTGCTGCTTCTTGTGGGCTAGGGGGTCTGCCTCCCACTGGCAGGGAACTCATCTGACTCTGCATGTCCTTGGCATTTGAAGACCTTTCCTATTTCCCCTATGAGTCTCCTGCCTTGACGGCCTGCCACTCACTGGGTAGATGCCTTGCTAAATTGCATGCCTTCCCTAGGCCTCAGTTCCTCCATCATTAACGTGGGGACAGGAGGGAGGAGGCTGGATTAAGTTTCCTAGGGCTGCGCCCAGTGTTCTGGCATTCAAAGTCCTACTTGTATATGACTTATGGCCCCTAAGGCGGTCATTTTGGGGGCATTGCTGTGGAATCATGGGGCAGGCTTTCTGGGTGGTGCCCATCAACTCCGTGCAGCTGCCCTGTGACTCTGGGACGCCGCTCTACCTCTCTGAGCCTCAGTCTCCTGGTCTGTCGTATAAAGAACCCTCTCAGTGACTCCAGCTGCCTGGGACCATAGGATGAAAGGAGACAGCTTTGTACGCAGGGCAGCGGGGCCAGGACAGGCCCGGGGCCGCAGTGGGTGTGGGAGGCGCGCGCAGTTCGCTTAGAGCCGCGCCGCCGGGGGCTTTCCTCGAGGGTTACGTCAGGCCGCCCCGTGTCTGCGCGGCGGGGAGCGCGCGTCCGTCCCGGAGGAAAGGGGCGTGGAGAGGCCGGCGACCCGCCGTCCGGGCTCCGCTGGCGAGAGCGCGCCGCTGCGCTGCCCGAGGTGGGGCGCCGCGCGTGGGGGAGCGCAGGGCGCGGCGGAGTCGAGTTTCAGAGCGCGGGTGACTCAGGCGCGGGCGACTCCGGGCGGACGCGGAGCCGGGATCCCTCCGAGCGCCGCCTTTGTTCCGCGAAGGAAGGGCGAGCAAGCGCAGAGCCCCGCGTGCTCCCACGGGCTTCGAGCTCGGCTCCTTCGGACGCCGCAGTCCCTTCGCCATGGTGCCCAGGTAGGACCCGCTTCCCAGCGCCCGACCGGGGCCCCAACACCCCTCCGCCGCCTCACCTCTCTTCTGCCCGCCGCTTCTTGCAGGAGGAACGCGCACCGCTGGCGCCTGCGGTGGCTGCTCTCCATCGCCGCGCTCCTCTCTGCGCTCCCCCGGGCGGCGCGCGCCTCCGCGACAGGTAAGCGACCCAGTCCCAGTCCCGGGTGGCACGGGCCGCCTCTGCGCTTCGGGGGGCGGGCGGCGGGCGCGCCTCATTCCTGGACATAAAAGGGAGTCCTCGGCGCTCCGTGCGCTCTGCCAGTCCTGCCCACGGCCGTGGGGGTCTGGAAGCCGGCGGAGGCGCTGGGTCGCGGGCGCTGAAGATGCTGCCAGGGCATTAGAGGTGTCTGAGCTGGGCACGGGCGCAGAGGGACTTTGGACACACAGCGACACCTCTTCTACAGGCTACAGTTCACCTAAACGCACTCCGCGCCTGCCCCTCGGGTCTGGCGCGCGGTGGCTTTGGGTGTGGGCAGGTCTGCAACAACCCAGCAGGGACACCTGGCGCCTGGGGCGCGCCAGAAATAACGGAACAAAATCTCTCACATGCTCAGTTCAGCTCTGAGTTACACGGGCAGAGGCGCTATGGATGATGGAAGAGCTGCAGGCGGGAGACCAGGCGTTCCTTCCTTCTGTTCCCCAGGGCTCCAGTCTCCCCCAGGACTCAGAGGCGGTTGAGTTATCAAGTGGTTAAGGTCAGGCTGTCTGGGTGTGAATGGTAGCTCAGTTGAGTGACCTTGGGAAACGGATTTCATTTCTTCGTGCCTCAGTTTCCATATCTGGAAGAGACATTAATTAGACCCTCTGACCTCCTTCGGGTGCTGTGAAGATGAACAGAGAGAAGAAAAAGAACCTTCTTTTTGTGCTTCAGCACTTGTGGAGAACAAAGTAAGACTTCAGAACGACTGCTTGGTCCTTGCAGAAATAAGTGTTGGCAAGCAAGGCCAGCTTTTTTTTTTAGTATGAGGCTGAGAGTCTTGGCAAGTGGCTACTCAGAAAGACAGGAGTTGACCCAGGGCTTTAAGCTCCTGTCTTTGCTCAGCCTTTGCCCTGTGCAGCTCGGCAGAACTGGGCTCTGAATACTTACCTCTCTCCTGTGCACTCGGAAGAGTAGTGCGTAGCCTAACTGAGTTGGGGATGGGAGGCTGGCAAGTGTCCTCTAGTCTCTAAGGAAACTGGGCCTGGATGAGTGATCTTAACTCCTTAGATACCTGAAGAAACCTGGGACAGCCCAGACTGTGGTCTCAGAGGGAGGAAGACCCAAATGCAATGATAGCTTTTCCTGCCAGGGCATCCGGCCTGGCATTTCTTGCAGATCAAAGGGCAGCTGGAGCACAGTTTTGGCTTCTCAGCAGCAAGGCCGATGTGGAAACGTTGCAGTTTCCCATGTGATGTAGAGCTTTGCCAACTCTGTGGCAGAAAGCAAGTTTTGGGTTCCCCGCTCCATGGGGAACTTGACTGTAATTCCTACTTCTTCCAGAAGAAAGAGGGTCTGGGGAAAGAAAGTGATGCTTCCTTCCTCTGGGTGTGTGCAGCTTGGTCCCCCCCCCACACACACACACCATGTCACTCAGAGCTGAGAGGAAGTCCTGTTTCCACCCATAGCATACATAAAATGCAACAGCGTTTTAGGAAGAAGCCCCCAGGAACTGAGAGCCTTCTGTGCCCCTGTGGGCTCTGAAGAATTCCTGGAAGTGTGAGCTGTTCAAATCTTACACACATTTGTGAATGCTCACACTCATATTCAGATGTAGTGTCAACCAGTTCCATTGCACCCTCCTTACAAGTGCTCTGGGGCTGGCATTGTGGACTGGCTGGCCTTGCTCTACAGATGAGCAAATTTCAGGCCAGCCACAGTTTCCTCGGTGTTCAAGGTAGGATTTGAAACAGGTATCCTCGCTCCAGGATCTTCACTGTCAACCCTCCCAGTTGAAGGAGCTGTATAGATGGGAAGGAATGTGGGGGCTGTAGTCTCCAGTGAACCCCATGATTGGAATGTCACAATCGTAGTGAGCCCAGCGTGTCTACATGGAACTGTGCAGTCTGCACAGCACATACCTCCACTGAGCCACTGGGCTACCAGCCTGATATGCTGAGAAGTCAGCTCTGTTGAACATAGGAGGCTCAGGGGGGCATGTGATTTGTCTGAAGTCACTCAGCTGCTCTAACAGTACATCTGTGATAACTCTGCAAGTCTGTGGACTTCAGGATTAATGTTGTTTCTCCCATGGGAGACATTGCTCAACTGACTATAAAAACGTTCTGGCCATGGTGGCACTGGGGAAAGAGGATGAGCTTGTGGCCAGCCTAGGTTACAGGAGACAAGGCTGAGGAGGTGGCTCGGTGGGTGATGTACTTGCTGCACAAGCATGGAGACACGAGTTCACATCCTCAGTGTACACATAAAAGCTGGGCATGGTGGCCCACACCTGGAATCCCAGCACCAGTGAGATGGAGGCAGAAGTAGGAGAATCCTGAGACAGGCTGGCTAGATTGAATCAGTGAGGTCTGGGCTCAGTGAGAGACCCTGTCTCAAGACGATAAGGTGAAGAGTGATTGAGGAAGACACCTGAGGGCAGCCGCTGGCCTCCACACAACCACAGCACATGCACCCACACACTTGTAAACATACATACACACATGCATGCATACCACATACACATGCCAAAAAGCAACAAAAAACCCCCAACAAACTTTATAGCACTAAATCTAGCCAGCAATGTTCACACCAACCTCAAAGAGTACCCCATTTCAGAGATGAGGATAGTGAGGCCCAGTGTCTGAGTGCATGTGGCCATCAGTGGCAGAAGAATAATTGGGGGCCAGATGGTCTGGTCTGTGTACAGAATTCGTGCTCTTGACCACTAAGTTAAAACTTTAGTGTAGCTTCTGAAGTGTGTTGGTACTTGGGCTCTTTATGAGCTTGTTTCATTTTTTCCAACAATTTTTGGCAGTTTCTTCAATATTTAAGTCTAGTGGTTCTACTCCTAAGAGTCTGCTCAAATGAAAGAAAAGCATATGCCTGCTCAAAAACTCTTACATGGCTGTTCATAGTTGCATTCTTCATAATGGTTGAAAATGGAAGCAAAGTACTTTATTAGCTGGTGGATAAATCAACCGTGGTACTTCCTTTCAGTAGTATACTAGTCAGCAATAAAAAGGAATGAAGCACAGATCCATGCCGCAGCCTGAATAACCCTGAAAAGCACTAAGGTAAGTGAAAGAGAAGCAGGGCAAAAATCTACACTGTCAGAGTCTATTGATCCACCACTTCTTAAAAGGAAAACTATAGGCAGAAAACATTAGAGGTTGCTTGGACTCAGGATAGAAGCAAGAGCAACTGAAAATGGGCAGGAGGAGACTTTCTGGGGAAATTTCCAAACTGGGCTGCATTGGCAGTTGTGCAGACATGTAAATTCCAGCTCATCTAACTATAAATAACTACAAATAAGTCATCTATAAGTTTCCTGGACTTCACAGTAGGCCTCAATAAAGCCATTTATAAAAACAGAAGAGCGGGGCATGGTGGCACATGTCTTTAATCCCAGCACTTGGGAGGCAGAGGTAGGAGGATCGACATGAATTTGAGGCCACCCTGAGACTACATAGTGAATTCCAGGTCAGCCTGGACTAGAATGAGACCCTACCTCAAAAAACAAAAACAAAACAAAACAAAACAAACAAAAAACTGAAGAGGGTTGGAGAGATGACTCACCTATTAAGTTGCTTGCCTGCAAAGCCTAAGGATCAGGGTTTGGTTCCTCAGTACCCATGTAAAGCCAGACACACAAAGTAATGCATGCGTCTGGAGTTCATTTTCAGTGGCAGAAGGCCCTGGTGCACCCATTCTCTCCCTCCCTCCTCCTCTTGTCTTCTCTCTCCTTGCCTGCAAAAAATAAATTAAGGGCTGGAGAGATGGCTTAGCGGTTAAGCGCTTGCCTGTGAAGCCTAAGGACCCTGGTTCGAGGCTCGCTTCCCCAGGACCCACGTTAGCCAGATGCACAAGGGGGCGCACGCATCTGGAATTCGTCTGCAGTGGCTAGAAGCCCTGGCGCGCCCGTTCTCAACCTCTCTCTCTCTCTGTCTCTTTCTCTCTCTGTCACTGTCAAAAAAAAAAAAAAAAGAAGAAAAAATAAATTAAAATAGTCTTTAAAAAATGTGCTTTGCAGAGCATCTAGAGCCCAGATCAGGTGCGACTTCTAGTCCAGTTCCTAGGCAACCCAGTACAGAGCCTGCACCTGGCTTACTGCTCACAAGCTGCTGGCCCAGAGTGTCCTGATGCTGTGGGAAACAGTCCTGACCCCCAACTGGAAAGGTCAGGTCCACCTGCTTCTGCAAGTCTCCCTCCCTCTTGACCCCAGCATCCAGGGTAAAGGGCCTCTGGTCTGGGGTGGAACACAGACATCTAGTAATTTGCAGAGTAAGTTTCTGACTAACCCCTCCCCTGCATACACACTCACACACCAGTTTCAAGTATTGACAAACCCTGGTTTCATCACTGGTGCTCTGTGAGCTGAGATGAGTCACTTTCCTTTCTGAGTCTGTTTCCCATCTATGAAATTGGGAGGCACAATTCGCTCAGCTCTGTATTCCTTTTAGTTTGGTTTATTTATTCTTTTTTTGTTTTGTCTTGTTTTAAGAGAGACAGAGAGAGGGAGAGAGAAAAAAATATGACCAGGGCTTCAGCCACTGCAATCGAACTCCAGGCGCTTGCGCCACCTAGTGGGCATGTGCGACCTTGCACTTGCCTCACTTTTGTGTGTCTGGCTAACATGGGACCTGGAGAGTTGAACATGGGTCTTTAAGCTTCACAGACAATCTAAGCACCGTAACCACTAAGGCATCTCTCCAGCCCCCTTTATTCTTTTTAAGGAGTGTGTGTGTGCATGCACGTGTGTGCACATGCGTGCACGGGCATGCACATATGGAGGCCAGAGGTTGATCTCAGGTGTCTTTCCTACTTGTGCTCACTTTATTTACTAAGGCAGGGTCTCTCATTAAACTCAGAGCTCGCCAGTTTGGCTGGACTAGCCAGCCAGCTTGCTTCGGGGATCCCTGTCTCTGCCTCCCTCATGTTGGAATTACTGCCTGGCATTTACATGGCTGCTTGACACACAAACTCGCTTCTTCATGCTTGCATGGCAAACACTTTACCAACTGAGTCATCTCCCCTGTTCACTCCCTCTAGTTTTAAACATTGAGAAACAAAATGGCATTTACCCAGCTTAAGGTTTACTTACTCCACTTAAGGCTCGCTTACCAAATACAGACTGAACACCCCACTCTGCCATCCCTCCTGCTGCTGGGCACAGAAAGGAACAGAGCCAAGATCTCCCTCAAGGAGTTCCCAGTTCACAGGCAGAAAGACACAGTCGCATCTCACCCAACATCTCAACTGTCCTGATGGCAGCCAGCCTCCTCCTCTAACCCCTCATCAGTAGAGTTTTACACACATGGCCCCTGGTGTCCCTAATGGGCCAGGCCTGGGCTGCAGGCCAGCATCTTCCTCTCTCTCCCGGTGGTTACTGCCATTGGAATTTCTGCTTTTTGGACGATGAGGTGCTATTGCTAGTGCGGGGATGATGATGTGCTTACAGACAAATTGCTCTTGTTAATAAAGTGCTGCAGTGTGCAAGGTATTCGCTTTTCTTTAAGCTGTCCCTCATGAAGTATCACCTCCACTCAGCGAAGCTCCCTAAAAGTACAGTCCTTGGGTGCATGCCGGAGCGAACATCCAATGGCCCAAAGCTCTGTTCTGCCTGGTGCGTGGCACTGGGTTGGGGGGGGGAGGCTCCTTTTGTCCTATGTTTTATTTTAATTAATTAATTAATTTGCATATGTGTGTGGTGGGGGCATGGAAAATGCCGGAGCCTCTTGCTGCTGCAATAAACACAAGACACTTCGGCCACTTTTTGCATCCCGTTTCCATGGGTGGCTTGGGAATCGAACCTAGGCTGGTAGGCTTTGTAAGCAAGTGCCTTTAACAACTTAGCCATCTCCCCAGCCCCTTTATGGTTTAAAAAGAACTTTATTTACTACCTAAGTATGTATCCTTAAATTCCAAAGCTCTGTCTTACTTGTCCCTGAGCTTTTATTTTCCTTCCTTCCTTTCTCTCTCTCTCTTTCTTTCTTTCTCTTTTTTTTTTTTTTTTTGAGGTGGGGTCTCACTTTAGCCCAGGTTGACCTGGATTTCACTATGTAGTCTCAGGCTGGCCTCAGACTTTCAGTGATCCTCCTACCTCTGCCTCCCGAGTGCTGCAATTAAAGGCATGTGCCACTTTGTTCATCTGGCTTTACATGGCTACTGGGGAATTGGGCTCCAGTCATTATGCTTTGCAGGCAAATGCCTTAACGAGTGAGCCATCTCTCTACCCCTGCCTATGAGCTTCTTTAAAATTCTTGTTTATTTTTATTTATTTGAGAGTGTCAGAAAGAGGCAGATATAGAGAGATAGAATGGGTACACTGGGGCCTCCAGCCACCGCAGACGAACTCCAGATGCATGCTCCACCTTGTATGCATCTGACCTGCGTGGATCCTGGGGAATAGAGCCTCAAACCGGGGTCCTTAGGCTTCACAGGCAAGAGCTTAATGGGTAAGCCATCTCTCCAGCCCTCCCTGAGCTTTTATGTATGGCAGTATCCTTCCATATCTGGCTTCTTTGTTGAATGTTAAGTATTGAGATTTATCATGCTGAAGATACTACATTTCAGTTGTTACAGAACATTTCATGTTGTGAATATACCTCAGTTTTCTCTAACAATGTGTAAGTCATCCCCATGCATGGTTACCCTGACAGTGTGTTGAGGACATTCTTGTATGTGCCTCTCAGGACGTGTGTGTAGGAGTTTCTTTTGGTTCTCTGCCTAGGAGTGGGGTGCTGGGCCACAGGGTGCACATTCTTTCCAGACCAGTAGGTACTGTAGCCCACTTTCTTCTGTGTTTGCAGCAACATATGTGCCACCCAGAAATGACAGTCCCATCTCTTTGTATACTCACCAGCACCTGGTCTTCTTGTCATGGAACTTAATTTCAGCCTTTCCGATAGGTGCACATTAGAATCTTACTCTAGCCTAAATTTACATTTACCCCAGTTGCTCAGTCGGTCAACCTTTTCTGTGTTTATGGACCATTAGGATATCCTGTTTTTTAAAAAAATATATATTTTATTTATTTATCTATTTGAGAGAGCGAGAGAGAGAGAGAATGGGTGCACCAGGGCTTTCAGCCACTGTAAACGAACTCCAGATGCATGTGTCTCCTTGTGCATCTGGCTTACATGAGTCCTGGATAATCAAACCAGGATCCTTTGGCTTTGCAGGCAAATGCCTTAACCTCTAAGCCATCTCTCCAGGCCCCCCCTTTTTTTCAAGATAGGATCTTGCTGTAGCTCACCCTGACCTGGAATTCACTATATAGCCTCAGGCTGGCCTCAAACTCACAGCAATCCTCCTACCTATGCCTCCCTCCCAATTGCCGAGATTAAAGGTATGCACCACCACACCCAGCATGAAATTAAAAAAAAAATTATTTATTTGAGAGAGAGAGAGAGAAGGAGGGAGGGAGAGAAAGAGAGAGACAGAATGGGTGTACCAGGTCTCTAGCCACTGCAAAAAAAAAAAAAAAAAAAAAAAAAAAAACCCACCAGATGTATATGCCATTTTGTGCATGTGGCTTTACATAGGTTAGGTACTGGGGATTCAAACCTGGGTCCCTAGGTTTTGCAGGCAAAGCACCTTAATCACTGAGACATCTCTCCAGCCTGACTTTTTTTTTAAGTTGAGGTATAATCCACATGACATAAAATGGACCATTTAAAAATATATAATTAGGGCTGGAGAGATGGCTTAGCGGGTAAGTGCTTGCCTGTGAAGCCTAACGACCCCGGTTCGAGGCTCGGTTCCCCAGGTCCCACATTAGCCAGATGCACAAGGGGGCGCACGCATCTGGAGTTCATTTGCAGAGGCTGGAAGCCCTGGCGCGGCCATTCTCTCTCTCTCCCTCTATCTGTCTTTCTCTCTGTGTCTGTCGCTCTCAAATAAATAAAAAATTAAAAAAATATATATAATTAATGGGTGAGAAATGGCTCATAAGATAAGTCACTTAAACATGAGGTCCTCTCTAGCTGGGGACCACCAAGTTTTGAGTTCTCAGAACCTACATAAAAATACGGAGGGCTGGAGAGATGGCTTAGCAGTTAAGGTGCTTGCCTGCAAAGCCAAAGGACCCAGGTTCGATTCCCCAGGACCCATGTTAGCTAGATGCACAAGGGGGTACACATGTCTGGAGTTTGCTTGCAGTGGCTGAAGCCCCTGGTATGCCCATTCTCCCTTTCTCTTTATCCCTCTTTCTCTGTGAAATAAATAAATAAATAATAAAATATTTTTTAAAAATCTGGGCATGGTCACACATCTGTGAACCCAGTCCCTAGGGACCAGAAAACCACTAGGGTTTGCTAAAGAACAGCTCTGGGTTGAGGGAGAGACCATGTCTCAAGGAAATATATGGATGAGAAATAAGAGAAGGACATCTAACGTTCTCCTCTGGACTCCAGACACATGTGCATGGGGCACACACATATCTGCACATGCACCACATCTCACACATGCTACACCACACATACACATGCAAAAGCAAAGGGATAAATAATACATGATTCACTGACATTTAGCATATTTATGCAATCCTCATTTCTATCAAGTTCAAAAATACTTTTGTCACCCCCAAAGAAAGCCCTACTCCCTGAACCCTCCGGCCCTGGCAAGCTCTAAACTGCTTTCTGTCCCCCATTCCTGTGGATTCCCTTATTCTGCATATTCATGTAAATGGAGACATGCAATATGTGACCCATTGTAATCACCTTTTGCATCTCTGCAGGGCTCGCTCATGCTGCTTCATGTATCCGTGCTTCATTCCTTTTATGACTGAGGGCATACACCACATTGTGTTTTTCCATCCTCTGTTGATGGGCCTTTGCCACCTGCCTGGCTATGGTGAACAGTGATGCTAAGAATGTTTGTCCACAAAGCTCTGTTTGCATGCCTGATTTTAATTCTCTATATGTTCCTAAAGTGGAGTGTCTGGGTCACATGGTGAATTTTGTGTTTAAGATTTTGAGTGGGTGGTGCATGCCAACAATCTCTGCGCATGAGGCGGGAGATTGTGAAGGTCCTCTCAGGTTACATAGCAAAGACAACTGAAAACACTAAGGCAGATAAAAGAGGGAGAAGATTTTGAGGAGCTCCTGAACTATCTTCCGCAGTGGCTAGACCATTTTAAGTTCCCACCAACAGTGTGTGAGGGTCACAGATCAGCCACACTGGTTACTTCCATTTTTCCACAATATCTGTATCAGTGAAGTTATCTCACTGTGGCTTATTGTATCTCCTTTATGGCTGATGACATGAAACACCTTTCCAAGCTCTGAAGGGCAGGGGGTGGGGTCACCTCTGGCCCTTTGCATCATCGGCCTCTGGCCTTCATCTTCCAGAGGATGATCTTCCAGGGCTGACCACTTGGCCTTTGACAAATTTGCCATTATTATTAACTTGCTGCTGGGAACATCTTCGGACAAGGGACTTTTGTTTTCTTTTTTGGGTTTTCCTGCTGTTATGCTTCCCCTGAATGGACCCACCCACCCAAGAACAGAACAAGTTGAATCATTCTTGTTGTATATTTAGATGGGTCCTTGTTAAATGCAAATGTAGTCATGCCCCTCTGGAGTTTAATTGCCCTTGGTGAGTCCTTACTATATCAGGGATGGAGTCATACTCCTTGCCAAAGGGTCCCACCTGTCTCCATGTAGTCCATCTTGTCTTGGGCTCACACTGGACCATCTCAGGTTCTTGGAGAAGATGTGTGATAATGGACATCTTTCTGCCCAAGCCAGAACTCTTTTGAACATGTTTCTCTCTCAGTCTGCCTAGCAACCCCCCCATCTTTCTTTAGGATTCTGTTCTAGGAGCACAGCCTTCCCTCCAAGGCATGTTGATGCTTCTCAGTCACAGGGCTGCGCAGACTGCATGGACCACTGATGACTCCTGTATCCCTTGCTACATAGGCAGTGCCATGAGGCAGGCCTGGACCATGTCCAACTTTGAATCCTAGACTCTAACACAGGGGAATAGAACCTAGGTCCTTGGACTTTGCAAGCAAGTGCCTTAACGGCTGAACCATCTCTACAGCCCTCGTGATTTGCTTTAAAGTCTGATAAGGAAAGTCATTCCTCCGTTACCACACCATGAGTTCTTTAGTACAGAGTGGCTTAGGAGATAATTTCCTCATGATACGATGAGATTCTTGGAGTATACCAGTGGTGGTGGGTAAGTGAGGGTGGTGAAAGACATACCGTAAGGCTCAGTGAAAGACGTGAATGCCCCTGAGGAGACTAGCTAGCAAGTAGGGTTTCAGAGATAGAGCAGAGCTGGCACCTCTGTTGTGGCTCAGAGTCCAGGGAAGCTGGGATGATGCTAGAGGTGCTGAGAGGGGCCAGGTGGCTGGCTGAACAGGTTCTGTCACTTCCCAATGAGAAGAGTAGTCTAGGGTCAGAGGAGAGCCTAAGAGAAGGCCCAGGCCCCTTCCTGGGCAAGTTCTAATGAAGAAACCAGCGGAGGCTCAGGTCACTCAATGACTGAATCCTCTACTCCATCCTGATCAGAGCTCAATTCTACTCAACCTAACCCAGCTGAGTCCAACCCAATCTGACCTAATCTAACCAAACTCAACTCTATTCAACTTAACCCAACTCAACCCAACCTAGTTCAACCCAGTGCAAGCCAACCCAATGGAATGTAGCCAATTCAACTCTGCTCAACTTAACCCAATTCAACTCAGCCTAACCCTATCTAACCACACTGAACTCTACCCAAATCCTCAACTCAACTCATCCTGACTTAACCTGAGTTCAATTCAATCCAGCTTAACCTCACACAATCAAATCAGACCAACTTAACAAACCAACTTAACCCAGCGAAGTCAACCCATACTAACCGATTCATTTTTGTGGCATCTGTGGGAAGAAAAAGCAGTGTTCTGACAACACTATTGTAAGTGCCCAGGACCCTGGCTTTAGAACATCCCTTCCTGGGTTTGGGGAAACTGGCTGGAGTCTGGCTTGCAGGGAGCAAGCTGACCTTGGACCTTTATATGGGTCACCTCTCCCACTGATGAGGCAGCCCAGTTGAAAACCCCATCCTATCACAAATAGGGGGTCTTTTACATCTAGTTTCTTCCTGCAAATGACTTCTGGGGAGGTCTCTTAGAAATGTCTATCTTCTACATTTCCTGGATGCCTGCTCTTTTGGGAGCTCTCTGGAGTTTGTGGGGGTTGTGGGGCTGGCTAGACAGCTGCATCAGACCCACTGCCCACCCTGGAGGAGCTCATGACCCAGTGTATAGCAGGTGGCTTGTGTGTTAAGGAGTTAGTTCTGAGTGTCCCCATGGAGTGACAGAAAACTTGTGTACTACCAGACAAGTATATCAGCAGCCTTGGAAGATGTATATATATGAAGACATATATACATACATACATACATACATAATGTGTGTACAATATGTTATATATAATATATAATACATTATTATATAAATTATATTATATATATATCTTTATATATGTCTGTATTTTAAAGACATACATGTATATAATTTTACAATATATAATATAATATAATATATATATTTATTGGAGAGAGAGAGAGAAGCAGATAGAGAGAGAATGGGTGCACCAGGGCCTCCAGCCATTGCAGATGAACTCCAGACTGATGTGCCACTTTGTGCATCTGGCTTACATAGGTACTGGAGAATTGAACCTGGGTCCTTAGATTTCCCAGGTAAGCGTCTTAACTGCTAAGCAATCACTCCATCCCCAAGATGTATATTTTTAAATAACATTAAAATTTTAATAATAAAAGTAACACATATTCATTATAAAACTAGGGTAGGAGGCTAGGAGATGGCCAAGGGGATAAAATGCTTGCCATGAAAACATGAATTTGGATTCCCAGAGCCTAAGTGAAATGCTGAATGTGATGGCATGTGCCTGTAATCTCAGTACTGAGGAGGTGGAGGCAGGAGGACCCCCAAGCCTTGCTGGCTAGCTTGTTTAACTGAACCAGGGAGCTCCAGGACCAGTGAGAGACACTGTCTCAGAAAATAAGGTAGAGAGCAATCAAATAAGATACATCATTGAACTCTGGCCTTCACAGACATCTCTCTCTCTCTCATACATACACATGCGTAAATGAAACCTAGGGTAAAAAAAAAGAAATTTAAAAAGATTACAAATTATCTCAAGGCTCAGAAATAAGCCCTGTTAACATTTGGTAGACTATCTTTCAAGTTTATTTTTCATGCCTAAATAGGAACATATATTATAATATGAATAGATATTTGTATGTTGTATTTTGTGGACTACTTTTTCCCTCAACATCATTTAGGCACTTCCCCTGGAACATTAAACATTCTTTTCTAGTATTATTTGTAATTGAAATAGCACTTCATTGTCAGATATCCCATTATTAAACTAGACTTCGGGCCTTTTGGTGGTTTCTGATTATTTACTATTATAAGTCCTATGTGGTAACCCCAGTGTGATGGTTCTGATTTGACTATTAGAGTAACTATTTCCTAGTTCTGACTCCAAATACAAATTTTTAGGTCTAGTGCATGCACATTTTCAAGAACCCCACCCCCCACCATGTACAGAAGGCAGCTATGGCCACAAGGAAGGAAGGTCATGGTAGAAACTTGCCCAGACCCTGTATTTTGGCATTCCCTTGTTCTTTCTGTGCTTCAGGCAATTTTTTATTTTAGAGAATGTTCCATGTGCTGCTGAAAAGAATGTATATTCTGTAGCTTTTGGATGAAATGTCCTGTATATATCTGTTAGGTCCATTCCTTCTATGACCTCATTTAGTCTAGATGCCTCTCTGTTTATTTTTTCCCGGGATGACCTGTCAATTGATGAGAGTGGGGTGTTAAAGTCACCCACCACCACTGTGTTTGGTGTTATTTGTGACCTTAGTTCTAATAGTGTTTGTTTGATGAATTTGGGAGCCCCCATGTTAGGTGCATATGTTTAAGATTGTAATGTCCTCCTGTTGGAGTGTGCCCTTAATCAATATAAAGTGACCTTCCTTATCTTTCTTGACTAACGTTGGACTGAAGTCTACCTTGTCAGACATTAGGATAGCAACCCCTGCTTGTTTTCTAGGCCCATTTGCTTGAAACACCGTTTTCCAACCTTTCACCCTAATATAATGTCTATCCTTTGTAGGAAGGTGAGTTTCTTGGAGACAACAAATTGTAGGATCCTGCTTTTTAACCCAGTCTGCAAACCTATGTATTTTTGTTGGGGCATTGAGGCCATTGATATTAAGAGATTATGAAAAGGTGTGTATTTATGTTTGCCATTTTTTTTTTGTGGTTCCGGTTCTACCTGTGCTCTCTTGTGTTAACTAGTATTTGAGTATTGCTTGTTTTTTCTAGGTTCCTTATATGTTTTATATGCTTTTCCTTTTCTTTAGCATGGAGGATTCTATCAAGTATTTTCTGTAGAGCTGGTTTTGTCTTCAAATACTCCTTTAACCTGCTTTTGCCATGGAATGTCCTTATTTCTCCGTCTATTTGAATGGATAGCTTTGCAGGATAAAGTAACCTTGGTTGACAGTTGTTATCTTTCAGAACTTGGAATATGTCGCTCCAAGCCCTTATGGCTTTGGGAGTTTGTGTTGAATAATCTGCTGTAATCCTGATGTGCTTGCCTTTGTAGGTAACTTAATTTTTCTCTCTAACTGCTTTCAATATTTTTTCTTTGGTGTGTGTGTTTGGAAGTTTGATTATAATATGGCAAGGAGAGGTTCTTTCCAGGTTTTGTCTGGCTGTGGTTCTAAAGGCTTCCTGTATCTGCATTGGCACCTCTTTCCCAATTTGGGGGAAGTTTTCTTCTATGATTTTGTTGAAGATGCCTACTATGCCTTTGGAGTGAAATTCTTCTCCTTCTACTATGCCCTGAATTCTTATATTTGATCTTTCCATAGTGTCCTGAATATCTTGAAATTCCCACTCATACTTTTCTATAAGTTTGTCTTTCTCTTTGTTGGACTGTATTAGATCTGCCACCTGGTCTTCTAGCTTAGATATTCTGTCCTCTCCTTCATCCATTCTACTGGTAAGATTTTCTATAGAGTTTTTTATTTCATTAACTGTGTTCTTCATTGCTAGTAATTCTGCCTGGTTTTTCTTTATTATTTCTATTTCTTTATTTGTGTCTTGTATTGTCAGGCAATTTTCTATACCTCTTTAGGGGTCACTTTCCTTATCTGGGAAATAAAGAGGTCAGACCAGGTGAATGTTTGAATCACTGTCAGCAAGAATATCCTAGCATATCCAAGTTCAGTTTTGGCTTAACTTTGAGACAGATGGGGGCAGTGAAGCGACTGAGCAGAGCCCAGCCCAGTCATACTGTCCAGAACACGTCCTTCACTGAGGCTCATTCATGAGTGGGACACAAATCTGCCCAACAACTGTGCCTATTTGGTACCAAACAGAGGCCACAGCTGCTCACTTCCACTGCCCGTTAAAATGCCAAATTACTCACGCTCCCACAGAAAGCAAAAAGGGGGAAGAAAATCATTTTTCACTGTAGCTTTTCCATGTGACACATTTTCTAATTTTGTTCCAGGTTAAGCCATTTATAGTCTGTGGCTCCATTTCAGAGCCTCCCCGTCTCCTTGCTAGGGTAGGAGGTTCTAGATTAAACAACAGAATGGTATTTGTTTGTTTAATCGTTGCAAGTGTGGGCTGATGTTAGATCACAACAGCGCATCTCCATTTTCTTCCCTCTGAGATTCATAGCCTCAGCTTCGAGGTCAGGTTTCTTGGTTCAAGGCCTGGCTGTGGGGGTTTGGCCACATCCTCTCCCATGTCTGGACTCAGACACTTAATCTGCAAGGGGAGGGAAAGGCTGCTTGGAGATGGAGACGATGTGGCTGGAAGGAGATGACAACGTGCCCAGGTTGTGTTCCTAAGGGCAGTTCTGTTGAGTCTGTTGGGATCATGTTTATACCTGGTGCCAGCGTTTGTGGTCTGTGCCCAGTTACTGTCTTGCACAAGCTGGCTGAGACATTTTCAGCACCTGAGCAGAGAGTGGCAGCTGGGTTGCAAAGACATGATTGTGCCCCTCCCGTGTCAGCTACATGCCCTCGCTCCTTTCCACCCTTTGCCTCACCGAAGGTCAGGCTCAAGTCATGTCTCTCCTCTGCCCTGAGGGCCTCCCCTCTCTCTGACCTCTGGCACATCCTCTCTCTGCAAGCAGAAGTGCTCGTCGAAAGCACAGGTCCCATCATGTCCTCTCTTCCAACCTGTCTGTGCTTTCCATTACAGTACAGTGAGCACTCCCTGGCTGCAGTCAAGCCCTCTCCTCTCTCATGCCTCTGGGGCTGTGGCTTCAGCCATGGCAAACTCCTTTCTGGTCTCAGAGGTCACATGCATGTGTCCCTTCTCAACTCTATTCACACGTTCTCCTTTATAGACTTGCTCCCCAAACTTAAGTCCCTGAGACAGCAGCAGCAGCAGCATTTCGCAGAGCTCTGTAGGAACACGTGGTCCCAGGTCCTGGCCCAGAGTTACCTTCATAACCCAGGCAATGCTAAAGCATGAGCTGCGGGGCTCTGGGGTCCTGGAGTAAGTCCTGGAGAAAACAGGGCTTAAGCGAGAGTCCTAAGCCAGGAAATGGTCCCATAGTCCTACTTGGGCCAGTCCTTAGGCAGGTGCCATTCCAGCTGCTTTCTGGTGAGGGGCAAGTGAGGAAAGAACCAGACCTCCTATCTGAAGAAACAGTAGGTCTCTTCCACTCCGCTTCTCTGAACTTCTGAGTTGAGAATCTGCAGGTGTAAACGCATGACGCGATGCTCTTGCACAAGGGACAGGAGCGAGATCTTGAGAGGAGTAGGGAAGACTTTGGGGGTAATTCTTTCAGAAACAGTGACACCTGTGGGATGAGAATGGCGCATTCCCCTCCTTCCGCCCCAGTCTTCCCTGGAGAGACCAGCTTCTCAAGCCAGTTTGTGCTTGTGGTTCCTGGCTGTGTGACAGAGGCCTGCAAAAGGCCACATTGTTTATGCCTTGGAGCATCTATTTTACTCACTGGTTGGTAGGTTGGGGCTGGGAGACCAGTAACAACTGGGGAATACTTCAGAGCTCTATTAAAGGAAAGAAGCAGCCATATGTTGTGGGATGGAAGCTGAAGTGCTTTGAAGGAGGCTTCCATTCAGTCTCTAGGCTTTCCGCACACTTGGCACAACTCAGCCCTGCAGATGTAGGGTCTCTTCTCCATGAAGATGGTGTTTAATGTAGATCCGAGGTTTCCAAATTGTGGGAGAGGCTTAGAATTACTGCACAGGGTGCCAGGATCAATTCTTATGTAAGCATTTTCTCCATCTCCAGCTGGCAGTGTGGGGAGGGCTGTTCAGGTTTGATATTGACAAGACGGAATCACTGATCTTCAAAGCTCTTGCACTGTGGTTCTCAGCTACAGCAGGAGAGGACCGTGGCCCTGTCACCACTAGTCACTATTAGGCCCTTGCTTATCACCTAGAATGGTGCCTTACCATACAGTGGGTGCTTGGTAAGTGCTTGCTGCATGAACTGCATGTGGGTGCGTGCATGTGTGTGTGTGTTCATGGTTTGGAGAAACTTGCCTTCCCAATCTGTTTACCTTTCCAGGAACAAGTGTGTGAGGTTGCTCTAGCATGGGAAGCTTGGGTGGAATGTGAAAAATGCTGCTCATGAATATGCATACGGGAGACTGGCCAGCCCAGCTCTAGTTCAAGATTTCTAAGAATCGCCCTTTGGAGTCAGCCTCCTACCCAGTGCGGTCTGCATTGCATAGTGGCTCCCTGTGGGCAAAGGCACAGTTCACCATTCGTGCGCTTTGTCGAGCTGGATGTCACTGTTCACGGGGCTTGCAAGCCCCCCAGTATCTTGCTTTCCTTAGAAACCGCAGGGAGCTGGAGGACAGAAAATGCGAGACTGTAGGGATTGTCTATTTGAACTCTCCAAAATTACAGGTTGGGAGAGAGAAAGGGCTTTAGTTAAATATGTACGCCTCTAGAACTGAGTGTAGAATGGGCTTTCCTGAGGTCCCGATGGGCTCAGTCCACCATCGAAAACTCCCAAGTGTGGCTTGAGCACAGACAGCTGTGTTTTCTGTCAGTACCTCCCCAACCCCCGAAGTGAGGCCAGAGCTGAGCTCCAGGGTCAACTGACAGACTTCAGATGCCACTTCCGCTCTTCTCTAGCTCTGTGGCCTGGGTACCTTGCTCAGATGTGTTGCCTCCATCTGGGCAGTGAAATAATGTAAGCCCTCCCTCCCTGGCTGGGTGAGATGCTGTGAGGGATGTTGAGGGGTGCTCAGGATAGTCTGAGGACTGCAAGCTCCTCCTGAGACCCACGGGCCTCTCCCTCTGTGCAGCAGCACATTCTGAGGATGACCTTAAAATGCCCAGGCCCGGGCCTCGCCTGCAGAGACTGTGGTTACGGTGGGGTCGGGCCCTACCAGGTAGAGCTGCTCCTTCAGGAGGGATGGGGAACTAAACACCAGGCCCTCATCCTGGAGAAACAGGACCATGCCCGTCCTACTCACCCCGAGTCTCTAGCACTAGCTGTACCAGGCAGGCGGTGGTTGGTTGGTAACCACTTGAGCACCTGGCGTTCACCTTGCGCCACTGCCCTGAGAGCTAGGCATGGCCGTCTCCGTGTCCAGATACATAAATTAATGCTCTGAGAAGTTAAAGAATGCTCCCAACATCTAGTAAGTGACTGAGCTGGGACAGGTTGGCAGGTCTCTCTGGCACCCGCTTCTGCCTGCACCATTCTGGGTGAGATTGCTCCCTCTGAGGACCCTCTGAGACCCTGGCCTCCCACTCAGTTTCCAGGGCCATTAGGAGGTTTTCACCTGGGAAGGTCTGATTCCCTCGCAGTGTCCTAGAGGCCACAGGCTCTTCCTCCAGCCAACATTTGGAGACTGTCAAGATGTGCTTTCATCTGCGTTAGACCACAGTCTGCTTCAAAACATGACTTCACGGTCACCATCTGTTCTGGCTGTTCCCTTAAACTCAAATCCCATTTCAGAGCCAGATGCGACTCCATTGCCCCTCAGAGAGCAGGTCTCTTCTCATAAGCGAGCCAGAAAATTTGGAGCAGGATGTAGTGGTTGATAACTACTGCAGGGCAGATGTTTCGCGTTCTTTGTTCTACTCTGCAATAGCATCCAAGTCATTAGGTGTGGACCACTGCTCCCTAAGTTGCAGTGCACTCATTCCTGCAGTGGGCACCTGGTGTCCACGGAGCACTACATAAGCCCTCTTCTTCAGGGTCACGGGTGGGTGTGGCCTGGGTAGCTTAGAAACATGACTCTGTAGGTACTTGCACAGGTCATGCCATCAGCCTGGGCCTCAGCATGCTCATCTGGGGGCCATTGGACTTACTATTTTCTGAGGTCCTTCTCTACTCTAAAGGTGACCCTGATTTTTTCTCTGCCTTGGTCAGTGTGTAGGCATGATTTCATGCTGCCCGCCAAAGCCATGAGTTCATTCTGCCCCTGCTTCTTACCTTCCCTGGCTGAATTCACACCAGCACATCTGTGAGGACGCCCGGGGCTGTTCCCAGGGCAGCTTGATTCTGCCCAGGGCATATATGCCAAGTGCTGAGAGACTGCAGGCAAGTGTGTCTCCTACTGCTGCCAAAGTCCCGCCTGCACTCCACATTCCAAGTCGCCCAGTCTCACTCGCTGCTTGGCAAGTGAAGGGAAGGGTCCCGCCTGCCAGGGCACCAGCTCGAGCTGAAGGAGGGTTTCCTCCTAAAATGGTCAGCCAGAGCCCTCCTCAGAAGCCCTCCACAGTGCTTTGCTGCCTGCCAGGCAAATTCCAAGCTCTTGAGCCTGAGGCTCAAGACGCCCCCATCTGTCTCCTTTCCTAAGTGGAAAAATGTTTAAAGAGAGAAGGAGCTGAGAAGTCACCACTGCCTCAGTCACCCACTGGCTTCACTGTCCATCATCCTCAGCCTCCTCACCGGGAAAACGGGTACCATAGCCCCATCCTATCGGGCTGAAAGCTCTCAAGTGAGCTGTGATCGTGGCCTGTGGTTAGTATAACACTTCTAATCTGCCTCCGTCTAGAACTGCAGCTTCCCTCCTGTCCACTGTCACACTGGGATTCACGAGTCCCTTTTGTCCCGTCCCAAGCTGCTCATGTCTTCTTAGCTTTCCTCACTATGGCTTTGCTCTGGCTCTATCACTCTACCTCGTTCACTTCTGCAGAGACTTCCAGGCCCTTTTCCATTGCTTCCTCCATCAGGCTTCTTTCTAGAGTTTCCAGTGGGCAGGGAGCCCTGCAGACCTATGTCTGATCTTGGCACGAGGCCCCAGGCTTGGGTACCTGTGTGAGTATGTTGGTAACTGGTCTCCTTTACTAGTTATGAGGACCAAGGTCCTCCTCTCTGTGCCCCTGAGTCCAGCTTAGGACAAGTCCTGACAGGGTGGGCCTATGGGCACTGCTTGTGGGCAAGGCCAGAATGGAACCAGCAAAAGTGAATGAGGAATGTTCTCCCCCGATGGCAGTGTTCTCTGGACCATGTAACGTATGACTGCCAGAGGTCGGTGGACAGAAACTCTTAAGGATCTATTGACTGTTTAGTGTTAACTATGCCACAGGAGTCAAGAAACACCCCAAGACAAGGGTCATGTGGAGACTCAATGAGATTTAAGAAAGCTCCAGAATTAAAGTGCATTTTCAAGCTCCTCTTACCACTCCATGCCCCTCTTACCCCATGCCTGTCTCCATGGAGGCTGGGCCTTATCCATGCCAGAGGACAACAATTCTCACTGTTCTGTGTCTGGGTCCTGGAGGACTAGCGCCTGTCCCATCCTATCTTGCCCACTGGACTATGAAAAGCCTTCCTAGACCTTCTGGTCCAACCTCTGGAATCTAACTGTGTCACAGAGAGGGGGGAGCCCCTGTTATTCACAAGCCTCACCCAGACTACTATTCCAGGGAGGGGGGAGCTGGAGGCAGCTGGAATTTCTGAACTCTGAGAAGCTAGTGTGTCTCAAAGACATCCCCCCACCCCAACACCCCATCCCACCCAGAGCCACGGAGAGCCATTTAAGGCTGAAAGCTCTCAAGTGAGCTGTGATCCTTCTGCTTAAGGATCAGCTGAATGGGTGGGATTTCAGCACTCCAGTGAGTCAACCACTAGTCTGTGGCTAGTAGTGAATTAATACTGTATTATACCAAGGCAACAGGGGTTACACAAGGGCTGGGCTATAAAGCACACATTAAGCTGATCAAACCTGGTGGGAATACTGTGATAATGACTGGTTTTCATGAGCGGTCTCTGATAGATGGTAAGTGTGATGTGCTGAGACTATCACACGGTTTACCCTGTCCAGGATCCATTAAGCTCATTCGTGTATGCATTAATTTCTTCATCTATTCATTCATCAAATGCTTAGCTTTCCCATTCCTGAGACAAGGTCCCATGTCAGTAAGTGGAGGGAGAAGTTGGGAGATTTAGAGAAGAAACAGGAGACATTGTCTTCCTCTTGGAAGGCCTGCAGGTCAGTGGGTGTGGAGTGGCGACAAGGAAAGTGAATGGATGAAAGCAGAGTCATCAGAAGTTGGGGCTTCCTGGGAGATTGAGCAGGACATCTATAGATGTGCAGAAGGAATCCAGTGGAGAATGGGGGCAACTGGGTCCACTTGCTCATGTAGTTGGAGTAGTCTTCCCTAGAGGTCTGTCCTTCTCTGAGCTCCATGTGAGGCAAGGGAGACTGGAACAAGGCTAGAAGTAGGTTCCTGGGGAGGATGGGACCACTCTGTTCTATAGGGCCCTTCCCCGGGGGCAGCGCAGGGGACCATAGACTTCCTTTCTTCTGGCTGGGCTGTTCCAGTGTCTGGAGTTATCATGCTCTTCCCAACCAACTTACCTCCAGGGATGGCTCCAGGCCATCTCCCTGCTGGTCGGCTTCCTTCCCCTTGGTGGGGGCCATGTGACATCCTCCCCAGTGGTCCAGTTTCCTATCCATGGGACCTAGTGGTTCAGCCTGTCAGGGAAGCCTGGGAGCTTTGGACTGCTTTGCTGCAATCACAGGGGAAGGCCCTGTTTTCCCATGTAAATTTCCTGGATCTTTCCCCCTGGGGGAAGCCCCTGGACTTCTGCTCCTAGTCTCTGAGCCTGGATCTCTGGACCCTGCGGGCTGCCTGCTTTAGCTCCTCTGTTCCTCACTGGGTCCGGGTATAAGATGCCACCTTAGCCTCAGCAGCAGAGAGGCCTCAAATCTGAGTGTGAGCCACAGACACATTCAGGGTTGGTTAATAGAGCATGTGGGGCTCCACTCTAGAGTTTGTGATGTAGCAGGTCTGGAGTAGACCCCAAGGACGTGTAACTCCTGTAAGTTCCCAGATGCTACTGGTGCAGGTGCCGAACTTTGAGAATCTCAGGCGTCCTGGTTGAGCAGATGGGCTGTGGGGTCTGAATGCAGGTCATAAGGGTTAAGGTTCCCTGCACGGCTGCATTCCTTTGTACCTCCATCTCTTCATCGAAAAGCAAAGGTCATTGTAACACATCCTCACTGGGTTCTTGTGAGCACTGACTGTAGAATAGCACTTGTATGCAGTAAGCGTTCAGGGAACCTGTGCGTTCCCTGGAGCTGATGTAACAAAACACCACCAACTGCGTGGCTTAAAAGCAACAGCCATTTATCAGTGTACAGTCCTGGAGGCCAGAAGTCTGAAATGAAGGTGTCCAGGGCTCTTTTCCCTCCAAGCTGTTTTCCTCCCAGTGTTGAGCTGATCTTTCTGGGGAGGAGTGGTGATTCATTTCAGCTGACGTCATGCCAAGGAGTCAGGGCCCTCCTCACACTAAAGGAGTCTTTGTTCCTCAAATCGAAAAGCAAAGTCCATAAACCGAGAAGGGTTGACTGAAAACTCTTCCCCACGCCCTTATCTGCATACATCTGGTCCATGGTGCTACCTGATCCTCATGGTTCCATATCCAGGTTCCAGAAGGGACATGTGAGGGGGCAAGCGAAGGGAGTGACCCGAGGCCGACACTGTAGCAAGGCAGCGGGACCCTCTGTACACTGCTTGAGTTCAGCTACGGCTCTTGTGTGGTTGCTAGGCTAGTGTGTGTGTGTGCGAGAGTGGGTGCGTGTGCTTGCGTACGTGTGCACATGTGTATATGTTGGGGTGGGGGTGAGCAGGCCCAGGTCACAAAATAAGGGAGCCATGCCATGCTGTCCAGGGTGACCTCTGCAGTTCATCGCTGTCTGGCCCCATTTTACCAATTACGTTCTTTCTCTTGTGGCTCATAAATGGAGGGTGTTTGCAAGGCTCTACTGGGATGCTCTGTTTTAAGTCAAAAGTGTCCAGTCTGAATTAGCTAGGCCTCTTACCATGCACCAAGTCCCCCCTGCATGTCAGGCTCTAGGTTTGGCATACTCATCACTGTGTGACCATTTTCTTGATGGCTCTGCTGGCCAGGGTCTAGTGCTGCCCCACTGTTCAGAATGGGAGACCCCAGCCCAGAGAGGGGAGATGACTTGTCCATGGCCACACATCCAGTTAGTGACAGGCCCAAGACTCATGTCCAGGTCTGATGCTGGCCGGATGGCTGTGGCTGGCTCTTAGGACAGGGCAGTAGGCCCACCTAGACCAGCCCCTAGAAGTCCACTTCCATGACACCTGGCAAAGTGGTCCAATTCTGACGCACTGAAAGATCCCTGGGGGACTCTGACATTTGGCTAAAGTGGGAATCTTCTCCCTGTGCCATCCTGTCTGCTGTCGTTGACATACTGACATCAATAATGCATTACCCTGCTGGCTGCAGAGCAGCGATGGAACTTCTCCCAGCTGCAGGTTTCTAACCTGTAAAGTAGGCTAATGGTACCTTTTACTTCTCAGAGTGTCACGCATGAAGATAGACTGACTCATGGCAAGCTCTCTGCAGAGTGCCGGGTGTGAAGCAAGTTGTAGCCATAGCTTACTATTGTTCTTGTCATTCGACTCATCGAAGGGTCACTCAGGAGCCTGTGTGGACACCTATGGGATGACAGAGTGCAGAGAGGGAGTGGATGTTGAGGTGGAAGGATGCGTGGGGCACTTGGAGCACAGAAGAAGTGGCTCCCAGGGGAGAATGACAAAACCCCCAAGGCAGTGGGCTGTGGTAGGCACAGCCCTCTTCCAACCTCATGGCTAGCCCGGGCACTGTGACCCTGAGCCAGCTGCCCCCTCTGGAGAGGCTGTCCTTGAGGAACAAGAGAATGCTTCTGATTTTGCTTTCTTCCTGGTAGGAACAAATAGGTGAGAAGGTCCTTAAGAGAGAGGAGAAAGAGAGGGAAGAGGGAGGGAGGAGACAAGAAGAGAAAGTTTAGAAGAGCAAGGGAGAGGGTGAGCAGAGCAAGAAGTGGGAAAGAGAGAGAGAAAAGGAAAAAGGGAGAATGAGAGAGAGAGAAAGGGAGAGAATAAATAAAGGGAAACAGGGAGAAAGGAAAGAGAAGAATGGGCGGCTGAGAGGGGAAGGAGAGAGAGAATACGCTTGCTTGCAGGAGTGCTCACACAGTAACTTCATTGAGCGGGAAAATTCCTTTGCTATATATGAAAACCGGAAAGGGGAAGGAGGCGTTCTAAGTTTACATGTAGAAAAATGCTCTTCTGTAATTCAGAAAAATGGGGTCTTTGATTGTCGCCCAGCCAGGTCTCCTTTCTAAGTGTGTCCAGGAATTTTCCCTGGCAGGGAAACAGTTCTTCTTCTTCTAAGAAGTGCTTCAGGACGTAGGTTTTTCTAAGAACCTCTTGCTCTTTGTTGGGCGCAGACCCATGTCCCGCAGCCTGCTGTGTGCTGTGGCCATGCCCCTCACAAAGGAGTCAGGTAGCACCAGAAACTCTGCAGTGTCCAGGAGGGTGGAGCTGAGTTTCCTCACGGGCTGGGAGCAGTGACATTTTCCTGGGCACAGCGCTCCAGGCCACGCTGTCCAGACACGATGACTGTAGGGAGGCCTGGGCTCACCCTGGTCTCTGTAGGAGTCATTCCTTCCAGGCCTGAAGGAACAGCCGTCCAGGGTGGCTAGAAAAACTGGAACACAGACGAGTAGGATGCGGAATTGGAGGCGCTCCCACCTGGCAAGGACCTTGGGAAAACATTTAGTCCCAGGCTGATGTTTGCAGATACTGAGCCTGACGCTCGGAGAGACAGAGGCCACTGAGACCATGGGTTGAGTTGGTGGCAGAGATGGCCTTGCAGGCTAGGGCCTTGCCCATCACCCGTGGGCGATCTGAGAGGCCATCATATGGGAGTTGAGTCTGATTGTGCATGGCCCCAGGAAGCAGAGCTCTGCCAGCCAGGGAGGTGGGGAGTCACAGAGAGAACTGGGCTTAGTTTGACATGTGAAAGACCCTTGGAGATTCTATAACTGTTCTTCAATGATCAGGGTTGCAGATGGAGAGTGAGCTCCCCAGCAGTGGAGGTATGGAAACAGGAACCAGGGGGCCTTTGATGAGGTTGCTTTGATGAGAGGAGACTTTGTCTCCATAGGGTGAGGTGCACTGGTCTTTCTTTCTTTCTTTTGTTGTTGTTGTTTTTTGAGGTAGGGTCTCACTCTAGACCGAGCTGGCCTGGAATTCACTATGTAGTATTAGGGTGACCTCAAACTCACAGCGATCTTCCTACCTCTGTTTCCTGAATGCTGGTATTAAAGGCATGTGCTACCATGCCAGCTCTCTCGTTTTTTAAAATTTAATTAATATATATGTTATATACATTATTATTTATTATATTATTAATATAATGTATATTATATATATCACATTATATATACATATATGTGTATGTATATATATTGCAGGCTATACTTTTTTATCCCCTTGATTCTGCTTCTGATTCCCTGAAACCCTCCTCAGTGGAGTTATGGTGTTCACTGTGGTGTCGTGAAGGCCTCAGTGAGTCCCTGAGTCCCTGTAGGGTAGTGAGGGGACCATGTGTGAGCTGCACTTTTTAATTAGTTTTTTGGTTTTGTGAGGAAGGATCTCGCTCTAGCTCAGGCTGACATGGAATCCACTATGTAGTCTCAGGGTAGCCTCCAACTCACAGCAATCCTCCTACCTATGCCTCCTAAGTGCTGGGATTAAAGGCATGTGCCACCACGCCCAGCATGAGCTGCACTTTCTGTGCAGACTGTGAAACTCCCTCGGCCCTGTCTCTCCAGGGAGGTGAAAGCAAAAGAACCCAGGAGCGCTCACTTGAGCACCCCGCGGGATGTGTCCCTGCAAGGGTGTCTAGAGGGAAAGCAAAGAGTCTTAACCTGGGTCTAGTGGCAGCAGGTCTATAATCCCAGCTGCCTGGCAGGTGGAGTCAGGAGGATTACAAGTTTCAGGCCTGCCTGGGCAACTTGATGGGACCCTATATCAAGATAAAAAGTGAAAAGTGGGCTGGGGTATAGTTCAACAGTGTAGTGTCTACCTAGCATATATATGTGAGGCCCTGGCTTCAATCCTTAGAACTTCGAAACAAACACCACCACCAAAAGCAGCTCGGAGAAAAGCCGTGCATTCTTGCCTCTAGTCAAGACGTCTGGGAAAGGGTGAAGGAGGAGGGACCCTGGGGCTCTAGCTTGGACTGTGGGTGGCAGGGGACCTTAACTGAAGCTCACTTTTCTTCCCCAAGGTGAAGTGCAGGGGGATTCCAAGTTGGAGGGGCCCTGCTGGAGTCCCAAAGATAGTCACCCCCATCTTTTCCTGTGTACTTCTGAGCCTGCTGGCTCCAGCCCTGGTCACAACCACCATAAATTGACCTGGTCCTGGTGAGGATACATTCACAAGTATAGAGCTCAACTAAGGTTGCTCTTGGTCTCAGACATGGGCGTTTAAAAAAAGGCAACCATGTTGTTAGAAGCACCTCTGCCTGGCTAAGCAGCCCACATGGGAAAGGTGAAGGGGAGCTTAGGCCTCTGGGTTCTAGGCCTGGCTTGCCCAGGGTTGACTGCAGATTCGCTCTCGTGTACCCGCCAAATCTGTCACCACTTGTCTGTGGTTGAGGTACCGCTCTCCCTCCTCCTAGCCTCGGGATCCTGTTCTCCCCACGCCCCCCAACCCTAGCCACCGGCCTACCCTACCCCCGAGGCTTCCTGCTTTCAGAGGAGGTGCAGGTCCCCAAAGGACCGCTGGGGGGCGCTGCGCTCCTCGCCACGCTCTAACTCTCCGGACTTCTCTGCAGCAGGTCTTGACCAGCGGCCAGAGGAAAAGCGCCTTAGCCTCTTGGGGCCTTAAATGCTGACAAATGCGAGCTCTGGGCTCATGTCCCAGATGGTCATCTGTGGGCTGGAGCTTTGCAAAGCCAGATGCAGTTCCCTAGGGAGGCAAGACTGCAAAGTTGAAGCCAACCTTGGCGCTGCCTCAGGACCCCACAAATGGAAAGGCCGACCTAGCCCAGTGCAAGGAAAGGGAAACTGAGTCCCCTCATGGCGAAAGGGAGGTGCCAGGTGTCCAGAAGCCTGTGACACGGAGGAGAAGGCGGGGCAAGGGCTCCCGTTCTTCATCTCCAGCCAGGTTTCCTGGTCTCTGCACGGAAATGCTGTGCCTTGTTTGTTTCTTCGCTGCTAGCAATCTGCCTTGGTCTCCATGGAAACTGGCATGGGACCCTTGGGAGGAAAGTGGCACCCTGTAGTGACTGCTCAGATTTTCCTCTGCCTGGTCCATCTCTAAACTCTGATGGCTCCTCCCTGTGCTCTGGAGAGGGGCCACCATGAAACTGTGCTGAGAAGTGTGAATCAAAAAATTTCCACCAGAGCGGCGCCTAGGTTGTGTCTCTCTGTCCCCTTTCCTGCCGGCCGTGCTGCGTGCCTGCCCTGCCCTGCCAGGCTCTTACGTGTGTGCCCGTGGAATGACTGTGGCTCTGTTCGTAGGATGGGAGTGGGGCATACAACTGACGGAGCCTGGAAACAGTCACCTGTGAATCTGCGAGAAGGCACAGAAGGTGATCGATCTAGATGGAGCAAACATCATGAGTGAAGGACAATAAAAGGGAAAGGGGGTGGAGAATAAGATGAAGGTAGGAGGCGCCCCATGTTCATCTGTCATCCCATCCCAGTCTGTCCCCTCCATCCCCTTCCCTCTGCCAGGTTGCGGCGCGCACTGGACCCCACTAGCTCACACACCTAGTCCTAGGTATCTTGAGTGGAATTTCCACTTGATGCTAAAGGTGCTGGGGGTCGGGGGAGGCACTGAAACTTTGCAGCTTGTGAGAAGCATGAATGAATGAGTGACCAAAGCCACCTACGCAGTGAGCTTCTTAATGGCAGATGTTGTGGGTTTGCCTCCATATCTTCAGCACTACACAAGGCACACCGCAGCGGTGTTGGGGTGGGGAGAGAAAGGAGCTCCTAATTGCTATCAAGTTCATGCATTGCAAAAAATTGAGCAACACTCACAGGAAACGAAAAGAACAAGACTGGTCAGATCCAGGCCCACCATGAAGACAGTGATGAATGCAGATGATGTCTCAGTGGGTCTGCCTCTCAGAGCCCATCTTGTTGAACCCAAACAGAGATCAAAAAGGGGAGCCATTTTCCCAAGAGCACAGATAGAATCAAGAGCAGATCTGGGATTTGAACTGAAGTCCTGCTTCCTCTGGCTGGGTTTGTCATTGCTCTGGGATTATGTGGCTCTTGAGCAGGGAGCTGGTTTTGGGGTATGGGACTAGGATTTGGTCTCACAGATGACTCTCCCCAAGGCCTCACACTCAGCCTTCAATTTGGTTAAGCAAACGCATCCAGAGCTGAGGACCAGGACCTGGTGCTGAGGAGAAAGAAGTGCTCCCAAGATGGCAGAAACATCTGTGAGATGAAGCCAGGCATGCTTGATAGAATCAGGGCCAAGATCAGGAGGTTGCCCAGGCTATCAGTGGGGGATCCATAAAAACTTCAAGGAGGAGGTGATGGAGGCACAGTGGTACTTGAGACCTGTGGAACAGAGCCTTGGGTGGAGGGAACAGGCTTGGAGATGGGAAAGATGGACCCCACCAGCTGTGATGGTTCACTCCCATAATCCCATCACTTGGGGAGCAGAGGAAGAATGATTAGGAGTTGTATACCAGCCTGGAAGAGCCAGTGACACTCTGTCTTCAAAACAGGCAAGCAAACAAACAATCCAAAAAAAAAGATGGAGCTGGGCACGGTGGTGCACACCTTTAATCCCAGCACTCGGGAGGCAGAGGTAGGAGGATTGCTATAAATTAGAGGCAAGCCTGAGACTACATAGTGAATTCCAGCTCAGCCCAGGCAGACCCCACCTTTCAAAACAAAAAACAAACAAACAAAAAAAAAAGGGGGCTCATTCAGGTTATACTGACTTTGGCTTCCAGTATGTGGAGAAATAGCAGAATAATTATAATAGTGAGAGAAATGTAGGCTAAACATTCTAGATGTTTCCTTCAAGGAACATAGCTGCCCTGTGTGATAGGTATTATAATCTGTGATGAGTGGTCCCTTCTGAGGACCCAGAGACCTGAGAATCCCCTGACACTTCTCCCCCATCAGCAGTATCTGCAGCCCCTCAGACCTGCCCCTCTGGGATGGAGGTTTGCCTTCCTTGCAGCTGTGACCTCCACCCTCAGCATAGAGCCATCCCAGGACAAGTCGTAGACCACATTGCTGGGCCTGTTGCTCTTGGCTTCCCGGCTCCTCCTCCCTCCCTGCTGGCTGCCTGAGCAGGTGGTTCCTTCCCTGGAGGCCAAGGGTAAATGAGCCAGCAGGCCCAGGCCCAGCCCTGAGTGCAGGTCACTCCGGGCCAGGGGTTGCTCCCTGCCATACGACGTCATGGGATCACACATGGGGAGGAAGGCGGGCGCTGAGAGGGCTGCTGGACTGGGGCTTGCACTGGATTCGTGCTCCCCTGTGGCCTGGCCAGTGCAAACAGGCCTGTGGCCTGGTGCCTGCACACTTGTCCTCTCTTGTACCTCTGAGATGGAGGTGGCAGGCGGGAGGGGGGGCTCCAGAGCCTTTGAGGACTGTGTTTTGTCGTCGTTGTTGCCACCTGTATACCTCTAAAGCAAGTCACAAAGCAAGCACTACTACTGTGTGCTGGGTGCCTGTATTTCAAGCCACTGATGCAGGATTTGGGGGTCTGTAAAGATGCAGGAGGTCCCAGGCCTGTGGAGCTCAACTTCTGAGTCCTTATCCAAATTATCAAAGAATTAAAAAAAAAAAACGGACTGCGAGAAAGGTAAATTATGAATTATGAGGTTTATTTTAGGGAAAATTGGAAATGAAAGAGAAGGCTCAAGCAAGAAAGAAGAAGGGAAAGGAGAAAATCGCTTTTACAGAGAAATCTCCAGGGCAAAAGCCTCTGGAGAAGACACACATGCATGCACACACACACACACACACACACACACACACACACACATACACACGCATGCATGCACATGCACAAGAAGATGAAACATGAGAGCCCCAGCCCACGGCTACCTTCACCTTCACATTCACACAGGGGCTCAGCAATGACTAAGAGAAAGTAAAGGACTCAGAGCTTAAAGGGAAATCCCACACATGGTAAAACAGGAAAGTATCCAAAAAACAAAATACACATAGAAAGCAAAGAGGAAAAGTACCCACAAAAGAAAATCCAGAAGCTTCCCAAAGCCAGGACCAGGAGCTACAGGAAGCAGAAGAGTGTGAACACCAAGAAGGGTTTTACCCATGCGGTTAGGCTCCTTCATATGGAGTTAACATCCAATTCGGATGGGCCTCCTCATCAGTTTTGGGCGTGTAAGGGAGGGACCTGATTGGTTGGTCGGTCCAGCCCACCCAGATGTTCCAAGCTGAGGAAGAAGCGGGAAGTGCTACTGGGGAGTGGTGCTTATGGCAGCATTGGAGGAGACTGACTCCCACCAGGGCAGGTGAGGTGGCCTCCATGTTCTCCCTGGGCCTCTGTTCTTGGCCGACTGCCTAGAAAAAAAGCTATCTTTCTCCTGCTCCTCCTCCACCATCGCTCCATTTGATCCTCACATGGGAAGGGGGTAGGAGGGTCTCTGCCTCGCCAGGAAGTCTTCCACTCAAAGGCCTTTGGTAGAGGCTTGAGGCCAGGTAGGACTCCAGCTGTGACCAAAGCTGATGGCACCTTCCACTGCAGCCTGCCCCCTCTGCCCCCCTCCAGCTGCCCAGGGCTTGGAACCACCGAGCAGCCTAGATCTTGGCGACTTGTGATTTGGAGTCTGGGTCCACTCTGTCTCTCTGCTCCACCTGCTGTCCTCTGGCTGGGTCTTATGACTGTAGCTCTTTCTCTCTCACCACCACTTTCCTGGCCTATAAAACAAAGAGGCTGGATAGAGTTGTGAATTTTTTTTTTAAAGCAGATGCTTGGAAATAGAAATCCACAAAATTGCCACGTGTAGGCCTAGATGTCTCAACCGCAGGCAACCTAGACTAAGCTAGACAGTTCCTCCCTCCTGTGTACCCAGAACCCTGGGCCCCCTAGGAATGCTACTTGGAGATAAAACACCATATGTGTCCTCAATACCATTTATCCTGGTGGAACCAGCAGTTCTGTGGAACCTGCAGCATCTCACTGGAATGGCTTCCCCTCTGTGTTGGTTAATATTGATCATTAACCTGACCAGATCTAGAAGTATCTAGGAGACAACCTCCAGGCGTGTCTGTAAACATGTTTTGAGATTGGATTAATTGGGGTAGGAAGACAAACTCCCAGTGTGGCTGTGATCCTGGACTGAATAAAAAGGAGCTTTCTTCTTTTTTTATTTATTTATGAGCCGAGGGCCAGCATTTCTCTCTCTCTGCTTCCTGACTATGGATCCAATGGGAGTGGTTGCTTTACACTCTCGCTGCCATCTCTTCCCCGCCATGATGGACTGTACCCACAAACTGTGAGCCAAAACAAACCCTTCCTTCCTCAAGTTGTTTTTCTTGAGTATTTTGTCACAGCAGTGAGAAAAGTAACTTGTACATACTTCTCCCAGTAGGAGAGAAAGGAGCCAAGTTTCCACCATCCAGCAGTGTTTGGATAAATGCAAAATGAACACATACACAAAATATGATTTAAAGGAGGGTCAGGGGTGCCCTGGAGAGAGAATCCCATACAGACTGCACTCACAGCTTTTATTTAGGATTCATCAATAGAAAACTATGGGGAGCTAGAGCCGAATTGAAAGAGTTTGTAATTACCGACCTAAGACAAATCACCAGTTGATTGACTGGTGCATGTCCTCATAGACCACAAGTTGCTTGCCTCGTGCTTATCAGTTCAGGTCACATTTACAAGTTATTTGGTTCATGATCACTTCAACAGGAAATCTCTGGGGAAGCTGTGAGCTCCTGTTTTCAAGATACTCCACCCAAGGTGCACAATCTTCCATGTCCTCAGGCTTAGCTTGCGCAAAGGCTCCCCTGTTGTGGATTAGTTTGATGCCCACATCTCCCTGATTTAGCTTGCTATCCACCAAGCTGGGGGAAAAGCTGCTCGTGGGTCAGACAAGGAGGGGGGAGGGCACGGATCTGTCCTGGCTTGGTCTTCTTTTCATTAGACTGTGGAAGGGAGAAGAGAAACCTTAGTGGGATGTTTGCTGTCTTTCTCCCTCCCTCTTTGGCTTTCCTTCTCTCTTACAAAGATGTGCTATAGCTGAATAAGGAAACCAAGATTTCTAAGAGCAGATGTGGGAAGTTTAAAATATCTAAACATCTTAATGTTCTGTACCATGTACATAGAGTAACATTGAAATTATACAGCGCAGTACCCCGTGAAGAGAAAAGCTCATTTTCTCTGCCCCACTCCCTTCCTGGGAGCCATTCTCTAGCCCATTTCTAATGCATCTTCATAGAGATATCCTAACATAGTTAAAATACATTGTCAGTCATATGTTGATTAATAATAAATGTATTATGAGAAATGTACCCTTAGTGGATTTTGTCATTGTGGGAACTTCATACAATATCCTTTAACACAGCCACCATGCCTGTAGGCAACATAATATTACAAGGCCATCTCATGTATGTAGCTCATTATTGACCAGAATGTTGTTATAACAGCACATGACTATGTATTTAAATAAATCTTACATATTTATTTGATATATGCTAATACAGATATGTCCAACTGGTAGCACTTACTCTGTTGTTTTGTCTATTTTTACTTACTATGTTTTGTTGATTGCTTATATTAGCACATAAGAAATCACATCTTTTGAAAGGCCACATTGAATTTCCTTCAAATATATTTTTTATTTTCACTGGGTCAAAAGTACATATGCATTTGTACTTTAAAAAAATTTATTGATTGATTTATTTGAGAGACAGAGAGAGAAAGGGAAGGATGGGAGAGAGAGAGAGAGAATGGGCGCACCAGGGCCTTCAGCCATTGCACATGAACTCCAGACGCATGCGTCACCTTGTGCATCTGGCTTACGTGGTTCCTGGGGAATTGAACTGAGGTCCTTTGGCTTTGCTTTTAACCACTAAGTCCTCTCTCCAGCCCTGCATTTGTACTTTATTTATTTATTTTAAATTTTTTTTTGTTCATTTTAATCTATTTAATTTAGAGTGACAGAGAGAGAAAGAGGCAGATAGAGAGAGAGAGAGATAGAATGGGCGTGCCAGGGCCTCCAGCCACTGCAAACGAACTCCAAATGCGTACGCCCCCTTGTGCATCTGGCTAACGTGGGACCTGGGGAACCGAGCCTCGAACCGGGGTCCTTAGGCTTCACAGGCAAGCACTTAACCGCTAAGCCATCTCTCCAGCCCTGCATTTGTACTTTTGATGAATGTTGTCAGATTGCCTCCCACAGATGTGACATCACTTAGGCTCCTGCTAGCTGTTCAGGAGAGAGCCTCCTGTCGCTTCTGTCCCTTGCCAGCATAACAGATTAGCCAACATTCTGATTGCTGCCAGTCTGATAGGGAAAATGGTGTCTCCTTGTAGTCTTAACTTGCACTGCTTTCATCATGAGTGAGGCTAAGTATTTTTCATATACTTACAAGCCATTTTAATTTCTCTTACTGTGGAAAGAATTTCTTCTTATTATTTGCCCATTTTTTTCTTTGCTTATTAGGGAAGTGAGTTTGTTGACTATGATATTGTGTTGTCTGTCAGCTTGTAGATTTTCTTTAACATCATGGGAGTTATCATTATTAGCATTTTTTTTTTTTTTGCTATGTAGAACTTTATCTGTCTAGTCAAATTTATCAGCTTTTAACCTATGCTATCTGGAATTTGAGCCTTAAACCCAAATTACTTTGAGTTAATTTCTGTTTTAAAGTAAGCTACAAACAGGAGAGGACAAGTATTCAATTAAGAATTAAATCTGAGTTTGTAGCCATTGGACACTTTCCCTCAATTTACCTTGGTTACTTTCATGTTTTATATAATGATGAAGGGACTGCACTTTTCCCCTCTATACATCCATTTGCTCACTCATTGGTTCATTTGTTCATCTTCACACTACTGGGTACTAGGAACAATGAATAGGGAAATCCTGTCTTCATGGGCCAATGTGGCGAGGAACCAGTGGCCCAGTAGTGACATGCAAGGCTGTGATGGAGGACTCAGGATGGATGCAGAGGCTTCTCATGAAGGACAGGAGGAAGAGTGTAGGGTGTGGGAGGGGGCGTGGGGCTTGCAGGAGAGGGGGGCCCTGCTGAGTCTTGACTGAGGAGCAGGAGTGACTAGAATATAACTGGAGTGGACTGGGCTGGAAAGCAGGGCATAAGCATTGCTGGTAGAGGCGGGAGGACCGCAGTTGCAGAGACCACCTCAGGATCTGTGCTGGGCCCATTTGAGAAACAGAGGGCTGTGGCTGTGTCCGGACCACAAAGGGCTTCTCAACCCAGGTAGCGACAGCCCTGTCAGCCCTGTTCGGGGGGACGATGGACGGCCTGGATTGAAGACTAAGCATTCTCACTGTGACTGAGAAGCCCCGAGGACCTCTCTCCGCGCACACCTCCATGCCTCCCGTCGACGTGGTCCACGTAGGCTGCTTGTGGGCGCACACAGCAGCAGGGTAGCTTCAGAGAGCGCGTGGGCAGCTGTTAGTGACCTAGACCCGGGTTATCTGCAGGTCCCCCTGTGGGTGGTGATGTGTTTTACACTGCTTTTTCCAAACTTCGTCTTTGAAATCCAGTTGGCATTTTACGCTTATGGCATATTTCAAGCAAGAAGATCACATTTCTGGTGTTCAGTAGCCACATTCAGCTAATGGCTCCCACACTGGGCAGGGCAGGGCAGAGCAGGGCAGGGTGTACCCATCTGAGGCAGAAGCTGCACCAGGCAGCCTTTGAAAGTCCTTGCTGAACCTGAAAGTCTGATGATGATGCTTATAGCAATGATGATGACAGTAATGTCAGTATTCATGATTGTCTGAGTATGTGCCCTGTGCCAGAACCTCATATTATTTCATTTAATCATCACAGTAAACTTGTAGGCTACATATTTTTTATTTTTTAAATTTTTTTCAAGGCAGAGTCTCATGTAACCCAGATTGGCCTCAAACTCACTGTGTAGCCAAGATTGGCCTTGAACTCCTGATTCTCCTGCCTCCGCCTCCCAAGTGCTAGGATTGTAGGCATGCACCACCATACTTACTTAATGTTGGTATTTTTAAAAACATTTTTATTTTTATTTATTTATTTAGGAGAGAGAAGGTGGGGGGAGAGAGAATGAGCATGCCAGGGCATCCATCCACTGCAAACAAATTCCAGACGCATGCAACCCCTTGTGCATCTGGCTTACATGGGTCCTGGGGAATCAAACCTGGGTCTTTTGGCTTTGCAGTCGAGTGCCTTAACTACTAAGTATCTCTCAAACCCCAATGTTGGTATTTTTATTGTAATGAGATACTTATAAGATATGCCATTTTAAGTGTCTCCATATTACTTCTTGTATTTGGGAGGGGTGGTGTTTGGAGGTAGGGTTTTGCTGTAACCTAGGCTGACTTGGAATTCACTAGGTAGTCTCAGGATAGACTTGACCTTATAATGATCTCTGCCTCCCAAGTGCTGGTATTAAAGGCATGTGCCACCACACCACCACACCTGGCTACTTCTTGTTTTTTTTTTTTTTTTTGGCATGGCTAATAATGTGTTATGACACTTGCATATGAGACACACATATACAAATTCTAGCTACTGAGTGTGGGTACCTTCTCTGTGGGGACTATGGATGGGGGTGGGATACAGTAGTCAGGGCACCTCTCTGTCTTCAATTGAGCCCCACCTAGAATCCCTTTAAAGACCCCCTCCTCTCAGTAAGACTGTAGGTATTGAATTAAGTTGGCCGCCTATGACTCCCACACCTCCTGTCCCTCGTTGGCTAGGAAACCTCAGGTAAGACGTTCCAAGTCATAAGCCTCAGTTCTTCATCTGTAAAATAATAGCAGAAGAGGGTTCCCAGGGCTGCTGTGAGGAGTCAAGACAAAAGTGACAGTTGTTGTACTTTATAAGTGAAGGATGTGGTGGTAACCCCATCCCAGCACAGTGAGGCAGCTATGCCTGTCCACTGGCCTCGGGATTATGGTGTAAATATAACAAAACCAAACCAAAGGCAGTGCAGGTGTGCTGTAATCCACTATCACTGACTGGGGACTCTGTGGATGGTCTCACCTGGGCATTCACTTGGAACCTCTCCTGGCTCCTTTGTGGGCTTTTTCATGTGGCAGAGGTAGAGTGTCCAAGATCACGCAGCCAGTTCGTCATGTCCAGCAAGACGATGACAGGATGGGCTAAGTAGAAAACAGTCTTGCTTCCCTAAAACGGCCTCAGGATCCAGCTTCACCTCAAGGGTGTTTTGGTCCACTGTCCCAGCAGTACCGGGCTTGTCCGTCCTCCCTAGGCCCTGCCTGCCTGTCTCGCTCACCACTGGCATCTCAGCATTGGCTCAGGAGTGTGCACATGCCACTGTGACCACCCTGCACCCTTCTCCTGGGGCTCCCAATCCTGGGAGATAGAGCTCTTTCACTTCTCCCCCATGGGAAGGGCACACAATCTCTGAGTTTAAACTCTGCAGCCTTTCCTTGGACAATTTGGTTAGCTCTTTTCAGCCTCAGTTTTCTCAGAAGTAAAATGGGAATAATAGTGTCTCACCTCATGAGATAAAGACGTGAAGAGCTTCTAGTCGTGCTTGCTCAAGCGAGGGCCCCAGTGTGGATGATGATGAAGGGTGATGACCATGATACAAATTTCAATTGTGCCAAGCCCTGGGAACATTTTCTTCTGTCTGTGTTTTCCCACTACACTCTGAGGCACTTAATAGTAGGGCTTATTCAAAACAAAGCAAAAAAGAACAAAACAAATCTATTTGGTTTTGTAGTAGAGAAAGAAACCTCCACGTTGATGAGGAGAACACTACAGATTGTAGGGATGTTCTAGGAATTACTTGTAAATACTTTCCAAACGGTAGATCATGACCCATTAGTGGGTAATCAAATGAATTAGTGGGTCATTTCCAGCACGCTTTTAATTAAAGAGAAAAATTAATGGGAAAGAAGAGAAATGTTCGAGGGCCTGGTAAGTATTAAAGGTCAACTCTGTGCTTTATGAAACATTTGTTTCTGCATTATACTCATGCATTTTTTTGTGCACATTGGGTTGAAACCTAAATGCATTTGTTATTGGGCGTTGTGTTTAAAAATTTTGAGAACCCACCATTTAGAAACTAAGGTTTTGGTGGGCTCCCGTGGGCTCTCCCTGCACTTGTGACCTTCTCATCCTCGCATTTCCAGCAAGATGGAAACGTGGTCCCTCTTCCCCCTTGCAGGGTCAGCCGCCCACGGCCATCTGGACCTCACAGAGCTCATCGGCGTCCCGCTGCCCTCATCTGTGTCCTTTGTCACGGGCTACGGTGGTTTTCCAGCTTACAGCTTTGGACCTGGTGCCAACGTTGGCCGCCCCGCCAGGACCCTCATCCCGTCCACCTTCTACCGGGACTTTGCCATTGGAGTGGCAGTGAAGCCCAGTAGCGCTCAGGGCGGTGTGCTCTTTGCCGTCACTGATGCCTTCCAGAAGGTCATCTACCTGGGCCTGCGGCTCTCCGGTGTGGAGGATGGCCACCAGCGGGTCATCCTCTATTACACCGAACCAGGCTCCCACGTGTCCCAGGAGGCTGCTGTCTTCTCGGTGCCCGTGATGACCAACAGGTGGAATCGCTTTGCCGTGACCGTCCAGGGCGAGGAAGTGGCCCTCCTCATAGACTGTGAGGAGCACAGCCATGTCCTTTTCCAGCGCTCCTCCCGGCCTTTGACTTTTGAGCCCAGCACAGGGATTTTTGTGGGCAATGCAGGTGCCACGGGGCTGGAGAAATTCACGGTGAGTTCTAGTCCAGCCCCAGCAGATCAGAGAAGCCATGGACGAAGACTCTCCATGTGCTGAACGTGAGCAACGAGCACTGTCATTCCTGTATTTTCACGCTCTCAAAAGGTGCATGGGTTCGGCTGGAGAAACGACTAGCTGGACGCCAAACCTCCCCATTCCAGTGCCCTGCTTTAAACTCAGCCTGCAGGACCTGCACAGGACTAGATAGATCCTCGCACTCCCTTTGTTTTCTTGTCTGAACCCTGTCCTGGGGCTGGGCTTGGTGATGCAGGCCTTAATCACTTGAGGCTGAGGCAGGAGGATTGGTTTAACTTCAAAGCCAGCTTTGGAACTACAGATGATCCCTGGCTCAAGAAACAAAAAGCAGAGAGAGACCACTAGGGGGCGCAATTTGGATTCATTTGCAGCACAGTGACAGCCGGAGTCTGGGGAAATACACTCTGGCTGGCAGTTATCAGACTCACTTCGGTGTCTCATGGAGAAGGAGTAGCAGAGCTGGGGAGCTGGCGAGGGTAGAGGTGGGGAGGATGCTGGCAGCTCTCCTAGGGGCGAGGACTTCTAGCAAGTAAGCTTTGAGCTTTGGGTTTCTGCACACCCATCCTTTCCCGTGTTCTTTGTCACACTCACATTTTCCACTGGCATCGCGCTGCACACGGGGAGTCACGTCCATGGTTTCCCATCCTCTCTTTGCCCAGGGCTCCATCCAGCAGCTCACCATCTACACTGATCCAAGGACCCCCGAAGAACTGTGTGAAGCCCAAGAGTCTTCGGTGAGCACCCCCCCCACACACACACTAGCCAGGAGAGGAGGGTCAGGCGCCTAGCACCTCTTCATCTCATGTCATGCAGTCAAAAAGCTCTCCTCGAGGCCAGCGCTGCCCCAAGTCCTATTTTGGGCTTTTGGCTTTATTTCTCTTTTTAAAGCTCTCGGCGGTCTGTTTGGCACGGGAATCATGTGTCTTATAAGGTGTTCCCGTGGCTGTGGCAGTCAATGGCCTGATTTCCAGCCTTCCTGCCAAGAAGAGTGTCAGGATTCTAAAATCAGAATTAGGATGCTAAGATATTCTGGGTGCAAAGTCCTATAAAAATGAACCTAAATTTAGGTTCATTTTATGCTTGGCAAGCGAATCAATTCCTAAGTTGAGGGGAGGGGGCAAGAAGGAAAGATGGTTCCTTCCTTTCCTTCCTCCTTTCCTCCCTTCTGGACTTACTGGTAGGTCACAGCCTGGATAGAGGCTGGAGATGAAGGGCCACACTGGGCACTGTCCCCCTTCTCCCGCTGCTGGCACATAGTTACGGTTCCAAAGGAAATGACAGAGTTGAGTTGAAACTCTAGTCCCCAGCCCGGCAGGTCGGGCAGCTGAGAGGTGGGAGGATGGGTGAATGCAAGTCCAGGCATACAGGGGCCCTGTGCCAGAGCCAGAGGCCGGCTTCCCTAGGACTCCCATTGCTCTTTGGATGACGTCAGCCTCTAATCAAATCAGATGTTGGTCTTATTTGAATTTGGTATTTTTTTAAAGCTTTTTATTGAGCTGCAAGAAAGACTGTCAGAGGTGGGGTTGGCCCTGTAGGAAGATCATTACCCCCTAGCCTGTGACATCCTCAGGGAGCAGGAAGAGGGAAGCTCACATTAGTTATGCACTTATCACTTCACTGCCGTTCATGCTGAAGAAGCAGAAACAACGCAGGAGTCCCAGGGAAGAGGCATGCTATGAATTGACGACACACGGCTCTTTGGCTGCCTCCGGTGGCTACTAGTGAAGGTTAGGCAATACCAGGAAGTCAGGCTCTGGATGAGTGCTTCCTGAAGGGACTCCAGGGGCAACCTAGAACAGATGGGGAGTAAAGGGACAGGCTGTAGCAATAAAAATGTGGAAGGAAAGACAGACTAACCAACCATGCACACATGCTATATCCTCAACCCCACTCTGTCTCTGGCACACATGCACACACATGTATGCACATGCACATATACTCATGCATACATGCGCACAGCTTCCCTGTAGCAGTCAGTCAGTCTCTGACCTTCCTGTGTAACCTGCTCCCCTGCTCAGCATGTGGCATGGTTTTTCTCCTCACAGGCATCTGGAGAAGGCAGCGGGTTTCAGGAGCTGGACACCGTCGCTGAGATCCTGGAAGCTGTCACCTATACTCAAGCCCCGGTGAGCACGGGGTGTAGATGGGTCACCTGTTCCAGGGCTGTTGCCCAGGGCCCTGTCTGACATCTGCTTCCACATCTGGGAGGTTAAGTACCAGTCCCCAGGAAGCTGTCTTAGCAGTTGCTCAGAGCCACCCTGTGAGGGCTATGTGCAAAGGCAGATGTACTCTGTGGCCCTGGGGAACTTCCTCAGCCCTTCTGAACTCCAGCTCGTCTTCTACAGAATGACGGTAGCAACGGTTCCATCTTACGGGGCCTTCGGGAGAGCTAGATGATGCTGGATGCAGTAGACGGGCAAGTTGCAGCAAGGGCTTAGCATGAGGGAAATGACCACGAATGATATTCTTTGTTGCTTTGTCCCCATGGGAAATGCAGCTCTTCTGGTGTCTGAATCCCTCCCTCCTGAAAATGTGGCCTGTGGCCAAGGAGGAAGCAGTTTCTAGAGCCTTGAATCAGGCTACTTTTCACGAGAATAGCCAGGAGAACCTGAGTCTCAGCGCAGAGAAAGCTCCTAGGTTGGCCTGGGCCGTTCTGTGAAGGCACCTCTGATAGAAGAAAGCAGGGAGAGAGAAGTAAGGCAGAGACTATATGTGATAGACCTTAGGCAACAGGAGTGTAAGCATGGCGGAATAGGGTCATAATCTACTGGCTCCAGAAGAATGCATGGTCACCTCTTCCTATACAGAAGCGTACAACAAACTGTTCTTATTACAAATGGACAGATTGAGCTCAGAGAGGGGAAGAGATTGACTCAAGAGCACCTGGGAAAGCTGGGATAGAGCTCAGGTATCCAGAGGCTCACCCATGGGTTCCTGGCCTGGGTGAGCTGTGACAGTCATAACCTCATGATCTGGGCCAATCTCAGCTAGGATATGATAGCCAAGGGACCAGGAGCCCACTCACCTAAGATGGGATGATGTCTTCTTTGGGCAATGTGGGAGTCCTGTGAACCTTTTGGACCTGGCAACCACACAGCAACAGGGCATAGGAGGGTGACCACTTGGGGCTGTAAGCATGCTGCTGCTTCCTAGTGTACCAGGTTGCCATTCAGAGGGAGGGTGACTCAGGTAGAATGGCCACCAGAGAGGGACGGGAAAGGAGGCAGGGTTGGAGGTAAGGCAGGAGTTTGGGAGGGAACAATGGTGTCTGGCAGCTTAGGAAGCCCGGGGGGCATCAGGATTCCCAACTCAGGGCTGGACTGAGCCTAGCACGTGTGAGTGCCCCCTTCCTCTCCTGGAAGGTTGGTGGCTGGGGTGACAGGTGTGCTGAATCCCTGTGGCTACTTTCTGTCTTCAGAGGATTCCACTGGGCTGTGGTGCCCTCCTGGTTCCTGGCTCTGAAGGTCCAGACACTCCCATGTTTGTTCCCATCCTCAGCCTCACACCTGCCTCTGGTCATGTGCGGTCCACCCCTCGCCTCCAGGTCATTGCATTTTCTGTAGTATCACTTGCAGAGAGGGACCCTGGGGTCTCTTGTTCAGAAGAGGCACAAAGCTACGAGATTGCCACGAGGCCACCCAGATGACGGTGGCAGAGCCAGGTCTTTGGCTGTGGCCCCCGTGTGCTCATCACCCCACGCTGAGCTGGGGACCTCCTCTGAAGAGCTTTGTGTCGCTTTTCAGCAGCCACCCTTTGGGGATGGGAAATTTCCCTTTTCTCTCAGACAGTGCCCTCTCTTCTGTGTCTGGCTTCTTTCTTGGTGCCACCCTCCAACACATGGGACGTAACCAGAACGCTGAACCAGACACTGGCTGCACAGTCAGGTCCTGGCTTTGGAAATTCCGCCAGCCCCTTCTCGTCCTCCTCCCCCGTTAGGGTTGGAGCCTCTGCCACCTCGTTCCTGTCTCTCTACTGAGCTTGCCTCTGCAGGAACATCTCTGCCTTTCTGGAAAGTTTATCTTAAGTGACGTTAGAATTAACTCCCCTGTTTCTCAGCCCTCTCTGGGAGTGGGAGAGAAAGAGACTGACTTTAATAAACCTTTGCTTCTGGGCCACCTCCCCTGAAGGCAGTAGGTCTGGAGAGATGTCCAAGAATTTGGATTGGCAAAGAGCTCTGCAGGTGATTGCAATCCTCAGCCAGGGCCCAGCCCCACCTCAGAGCTCACAGATCCCCAGACACGCCATCCGGGCCTTTCTCCTGCCAGCATGTGCAGTTGCTTGCCCGAGCCCCACCCACCACCCCCACACTCATCCTTTCTTCTCTTCGGGCAAATTCCTACCCACCCTCCAGGGTCTAGGCACATCCTCTTTCCAGAGGCCACTACTGTCACTCCCTTCTCCCCAGTTTGACTCTCGTCTGCTAACAACCTTGTATGTCCCATGAAACTAGTTGCCCGGGGCTGGTCTGAGCATCCTCTGTGCTCTGGCAGTTGGAGGGAAGATGCACTGTGTTCTCTGTTTCTTTCTCTAGCCCTGGGACTCAGGCAGGACTGGTACACAGTAGGGCCGCAGGACACGTGTGTGGAGTGAGTACAGCTTCCTGTGTGACAGTGAGTAGGCTCAGGAAATCTCTTATTTTTTAATAACCTACGAAGTTATTGAGGTCTTTAGATATTTCTTGCTTTGTCACAGACCATCCTGGTTCCTCATCCACTTTACCTCTGATACCTCATTTTCTTCGTGGAGGGCCAGCTCCCCAAACCTTGGACTGTCCCGGAGCAGGACTAGGTGGCTGTGGCTGCCTGGCCGAGATTCGGCATGAGGTTGAAGGGCTAAGCTGGTGGTTTCGTAGAATCCCACAGGATTACCCTGAGTGAGCCAGCTCTGCCCGCACTGCCTCGCCCTTCTGTGTGCCCTCAGCCTCATCTGTTCCAGGTGCCTGCAGCCTCACTCCTGCCCCAGCCTCACTCTCAGCCCCTCTCTTCCTTCTTTCTGGCAAATTCCTAACTATATGATGTTTTACAAAGCACCTTTGCTTCTAGCTGCTGGCATCCACTCGAGGCTAGAACTGTGTTTCTGCGAACTTTCCCAGCACCATCAGGGAACCGTGGGGAATGGCTTCCGCTTTCAACTCTCATGGTGGGAGAAGACGCGCTTCCTGGGGCAGGCAGGTGTTTGCTCTCTCTGCTGGCTCAGTGTCCAGCATGCAGCGGTCAGCAGCAGTAGCAGGTCTTTGCTCCCTTACCTGGGTGTGAGGAATGGCCACTACGCCAACACCACCTAGCCTCTGCCTCGTGACCGTATTTTAGTGCCCTTCCTTCCCCCGCCTCCGGCCTGGGCCTCAGCTCCCTTAATCCACACAGCCTCTGGTCAACTCTCCGAAGTTCACAGAGGACCATACCACTACCCAGTCTAAGATCAGGCTCTGTCTGTGGTCCCTGGGTCCCAGCCCATCTCTCCGTGAACTAGCCTCCCCTCTGTCTGCCTCCGCAGCCCTGTCCTGCTGTTTCCTCCTGCAGCCACGATTCAGGCCCAGCTCAAGTGGCCAGGCTAACCCTTCGAGGCTCTCTCCTTACAGCCCTCTCTCTGACCTTCCTCTTCGGGTGACACAGTGCAGTAAACTTGGCTCTGGTTTCTCTGGGTGCTGGCACACATAGTGACTGTTTTCTGCCTTTGTTAGTCCCCACTTGCAGTTTTTCCAATAACAGATATGGAATGTCTGGGGACTAAAAATACAGGAGCATTTCTACGTTGTTTTTTTAAATGACTTTTCGATGCAGGGTCTTTCTCGAGCTCAGGCTGACCTGGAACTCTGTAGATCTAGGTTGGCCTCACAGTGATCCTTCTACCTCAGCCTCTCAAGTGCCAAAACATGTGCCACCACTTCCATGCATTCAAAATGCTTTTCATTTTATTTCACTTATTTATTTGAGAGAGAGAGAGAATGGGTGCACCAAGGCCTTTAGCCATTGCAAACAAACTGCAGATGTATATGCCCCCTTGTGCATTTGCCTTACATGGGTACTGAGGAATCAAAACTGGGTCTTTAGGCTTTGCAGGTAAGCACCTTAATGGCCAAGCCATGTCTCCAGCACCCATGTATATTTTTTACCCTTGGAAAAAAAAATATATATATATTTACTTGAGAGACAGAGGTATGTGAGAGACAGAGAGAGGAAGAGGCAGAAAAAGAAAGTGAAAGGGAATGGGCATGCCAGGGCTTCTAGCCACTGCAAACAAACTACAGATGCATGCGCTACCTTTTGCATCTGGCTTTATGTAGGTCCTGGGGAATAGAACCAGGATCCTTTGGCTTTGCAGGCAAGTGCCTTAATCACTAAGCCATCTCTCCAGCCCCCTTGAATATCAATTACTGGAGCCATTGGACAGAGGAGAAAGCAGAGGTCCTTGTCTAACATAATTTAACTAGAGAGCTGGCATTTGACTCAAGTCTCACTGTAAGTACTGATCCATTAAATCCTAAGTCATGGGTCTCCTAGATGCCGCCCTGTTCTGATGGGCCAGAGATTCCTTGTCTATATGCTATATTCTGACATTAAAGGGTAAATCTTCTGCTGATATGTAAGTGATACCACATTAACAAATTAGCCCTTAAATCTTAGCGTCTTAGCAAAGGAAGGACATGTTTCTCTCTCAACTACAAGTTTGACACTAGATCCTTCCACGCAACTCCCACCTTCCCTGGGCCTTTGAGCTTAACACAATGAGAACATTTAAATCCTGATAAGCCCTGGGTCTCAGGACCTGTTCCCAGCGTCTGGGGTGACGTCACGACATCTACACGCTGCATCAAGATTTCCTGCCTGGATTTCTGAATGGCCCATTCCAGCTGTTGGGTTTTGTTTGTTTTCCTCCTGTTGGTACGATTGATTAAGACATTGGCTGGCTTTGCCGAAGGTCTAGAATCCTTGGAAGGAAACCATGTGAGCCTGTCACTATCACAGCCTTCTCAACCAGTACGTGTCCAGGATGGGATTTACTGGGTGTTTGTGAGCAGTGTAGCTTGTGCATTTGTGCATGCATTCATTCCTATATGCAGTAGATCCTTATTGGGCATCTGCCGAGCACTGGCCGGACATGTGGTCCCTGTGCTCAGAGACCTCAGGATGAGATTAGCTGTGTCTCCCTGTAAAGTGAGTGCATTTCAATTGCTTCCAGTATGTCCCTTTCAGCTCTGGGAGACATGATGATGTTGGGTGACACAGCTAGTGAGTCTAGACATTCTTTATGGGTTTATTGGAATTTTGTGGATAAATTAATTTCCTGTCTTTTTTTTTTTTTGTCTGCATCACTGTTAAGTAAATCCTTTTGGGTCTCACTTTTTCCCCTTTAGCCTAAGGAAGCACGTGTTGAACCCATAAGCTCACCTCCTACTTCATCCCCTCTTGCTGAGGACACAGAGCTTTCTGGTGAACCTGTACTGGAAGGGACACTGGAAACCAACTTGAACATCACTGGGCAAAACAGCCCTGAGCAAGGCAAGTCCTAACCCTTCCACAGAAGGGGGGTTCTCTTACTGAGTGGTCTCACACACACATCCACACATGTAGCGACTCATTCCACCTTCCCTTCACCCTCCAAGGGAAGAATGATAATCACACTCATTTTGCAGGATGGGGAAATTGATTTACAGAAAAGTAAAATAACCCAGCCAAGACCACATGGCACTTGTTCAAGTCTGAGCTTTTAGCTCCCAGACTCCATTCCTTCTCAATCCCTATGAGATAGCCTGTAAGGGCTGGAGAGATAGCTTAGTGGTTAAGGTGCTTGTCTGCAAAGCCAAAGGACCCAGGTCTAATTCCCCATGACCCATGTAAGCCAGATGCACAAGTGGTGCATGTGTCTGGAGTTTGGTTGCAGTGGCTGAAGGCCCTGGTGTGCACATTCTCTCTCTCGCAAATAAATAATAATAATAATAAAACAGAAAGGGGAGGCATAGTGTCTACAGTTTCTGCTCTAATCCAAAGCTAAGCCTGAGTCCAGAATCTTTACCTGTTCTGACTCTGCCACAAGCTCTCTGAGTCCCCAAGGATCTTGGTCGGCTAACTGATGATCAAAGAGGGGCAAAGACTGCTTTCCCAGTAGGACAGCAGCAGCCCTGGGAAGCGGACAGAGTGCTGGTCCCCACCTTCTGCTCCTCTGCTCATGATCCCCCAGGTAGAAAAGCATTCACGGGGGCTGGAAGGATTGCTTAGCAGTCACAGTGCTTGCCTGCAAAGCCTAAGGGCCCAGGTTCCATTCCCCAGGACCCATGTAAGCCAGGCGCACAAGGTGGCGCATGCATCTGGAGTTTGTTTGCAGCAGCTGAAGGCCCTGAAAGCTCAGAGAATAATTGATCCTCTGTACAGCAGCTTGACAGACACCCAAGACCAGAGGTTATTGCCCTTTCCCAGAAGGTTGTAACCAAGGCCAGAGCTCTGAGATGTAGGGATACGGTCACACCCAGCAGTGCTGTTGCTGGTAGCAAAGTCAGCTTGAAGCACCCATTGTAGAGATCGGTTGGGCAAAGTCGATGTCATTCATACATGCAGCTCTGACACAGGTGATATGAATATTTATGACACAAGGACATATTCGTGATGATTTCATTAACCAAACGGTATTCTGTGCTATGACCATCACTTTGAATGCATCCTACATACATTTAGATGCCATTATTACAGAAATGCTTGTGTATGAGATCCAGTGTACCTTATATATAACACTTTTCTATGTGTTGTAGGATTGCAGGCAGTTTTGATTTTCTTTATTGGACAAGTCTTTTATAATAATACTTATGATATTTCTTTTTGTGTCTCTCATTATTTAATGAATGTTGTTATAATAACTGAACTTGGGAAGTCTTGGGTAAGACATATATGAAGTACTAGACAGAAATGAATGGTATAATAATTTAATAAAGTGACAAATAAAACCAAGGACTATTGATGATGTGGCTTCAGAAGCCTGGTGGATAGGAGAAGTCTGGGACAGCTTTGAAGGAAGCCTACTTGGCCACCTACTTGCTGTGGGCTTGGGACGTCACTGAGATTTCCCAACTTTCTCAACCCAGTCCTTGGAGTTGTAACAGTCTTTGACTCGTGGTAAATGAGAGGATTGAATGGTCTGTGGTTTCTGTCAGTGGTTTAAGAATTGTAGACACTGTTGTCCTGGGTGGACTTGAATCCCGGAGAGAGGGAGGGAGGGAGGGAGGGAGGGAGGGAGGGAGGGAGGGAGGGAGGGAGGGAATGAGGAAGGAAGAGAGGAGAGGAAGGGGAAGGGGCAGGAATCAGGGCAAAGTGGCTTTCCCAGTCTGAGGAAGCAAGATCTGAATGGAGGCTGAGACTCACATCTGAGCTTCTTATTGGTACCTGGGATCAGCCTTACTCCTCATTCAGATGATAAAAGGCATAAAGAAAACCCCAGAGCTTGCTAAAATGTTCTTTTATTTCTTGTTGTGTGGACAGTCCAGATAGGGGAAGAAAGGATCTCATGGCCCAAGAGGCATCCTGGCTAGGGAGAGTCCCTTAATATTTGCATCTGTCCTTCCAGGGTCATGACTGAGAGGGTTTGGTGGTGCTGGCTGCATGCACAGCACCCCCTGGTGGTTAAAGCAGGGAGAACTGGAGCGGCCGCCTGTGCTAGGCAGACAACTCCATGGTTCAGGTTCCACTGGAGTTCAGCATCCTCTCCCCAGCATGGTCCTGATAGTGGGGGACACTGCGTGGAAGTGGGGGCATTTGTGAATGCTGCATATGTGGGGGGAAAGGTCTGGTCTGGAGACAGGCACGTCTGGCTTCAGAACCCCTCCCAGCACTACTCTCTATGTGACTTTACTCCTGTGCAGAAAGGGGTTCATCATGGGCCTGTAATCCCAGCCAAATATGAGGCTAAGGCAAGAGACTTGCATACTTGAGAGCTGTTTTGGCTACAGAGTTAGTTTAAGACCAGCCTGAGCAAATTAGTAAGACCTTGTCTCAGAATTTAAAAGAAAAAATAAAACAGTTTAGGAATAGAGCTCAGTGTTAGAACACGTGCCTGACATTCACGAGACCCTGGCTTCAGTCCTCAGCACTGGCAGTAGTATTAATAATAATTATTATAGCAACAGTAAAACATATTAATGTGCTGCTCATAGAAGGACACTTGCTGAGGTGTGGGATTCTGGCCCTGGCTCTGCCATTGGCAGCAAGTTGGTGGCATGGGTCCTTCAAGAATGACAGATTGGTTAGCAGGAGGATTAAAGGAGAGCATGCATGCATGGGACATGCCTGGCCTGTTGCCCAGCTATCATGAGCATGCGTTATTTCATGAGATTTCTTCTCTGCTTTAGGATTCCTTTGTTTTTCTTTTCTTTTCTTTTTTTTGGAGGAGAGGGAGAAGGAGAGAGAATTGGCACATCACGGCCTCCAGCCACTGTAACACTGTAACATGGAAACAATTTAATCCATATTATGTTTTGGGTTTTTTGTGGTTTTTTTTTGAGGTAGGATGTCACTCTAGCTCAGGATGACCTGGAATTCACTATGTAGTTTCAGGCTGGCCTTGGAGTCATAGAAATCCCCCTACTTCTGCCTCCCAAGTGCTGGGATTAAAGGCTTGTGCCACCACGCCCGGCTTCAATCCATATTATATTGTTTGTGCATGCGCACGCATGCATGCATGCACACACACACACACACAAGTTATTTTCCTCTTCTCCTTCCATCCTTATTATCTGGAAGATACCAGTATTAAGCACTGGGGTTTAGCATATTTATGTAAATATATTATTGCCACATATACATATATTATACACATTAACCACATATAACAACGATAAAATTGGATACTCATACCCAAGGTTTTTTTTTCTGATTCATGAATCTAGAACCCCAGTGACAACAAGCATTTCTCAGTTGTTTACCTTGTGCCAAGGGCTGTCCTCAGTGCTCTTCTTGCATTAACTAATCCTCCTGACACATAATCCTCAAAACAACCTTATGCGATAGAGATTACGATCTCCCATTTGTAGATGAGGAAAGTGAGGCGTAGTTTAAGTGACTTGCCCCAGGTCACATTCCTGGGAAGTGGCGAAACAGGATTCCACATGGGAGGAGATTCCTAGTCCCACTCATGGAAACCACTAGACCCAGCACTTTGTCACTGCTTTCCCTCTTAATTCCAAAGTATTTGGTGTTACGTACATCTTTCCAAGTTAGCAGGTCAAGAGTGCTTTGTTCTCTCCCACGTTTGCAACCAGGGGTTACTGACTGCGGAATTTCTGCTTCCTGTAGGGTCTGGTGAGATCCTGAACGAAACACTGGAGTGGGTTCCTGCTGCGGACAGGGACCCCAGAACTGATGAGGGTTCTGGGGATGGGACTTTCTTAGATGTCACCGAAGGTTGGGTGAGTGATTGGTATATTTTATTTGATAAACCAGTCAGTGGACTTGTTTGTCAGTTTCACATTTGAGGGTGACTGGGTACCCAGAGGGCTTTAGCTGCATATCATTAAGATTGATTCTTCCATGCGGGGGAGATGGCTCAGTGATAAGAACACTTGTGGCTTAAGCTTGAGGGCCTCTGTGCTGAACACCAAGTTCAACTCCACAGAACCCGCGTCAACAGCTGGGCATGGCCACACATGTCTAACCCCAGTCCATGGAGGGAGGTGGGGAGACTGGAAAATCTTTGGGGCTCACTGATGGGTAACAAGTCCAGGTTGAGGGAGAGACCCATTTCATGAAATAAGCGATGAGAGGACGACTCCCGGGCTTCTTGTCTGCCTTCTGCATGCACACACACGTGCGTACACTGTGCATCACACGTATATGCGCGCGCACGCACGCATGTGCAACAAGGGAAGACTGATGCTGTCTTAATGGTACAGAGGAGGCAAGAGTCACCAGGCTACAGAGATGTGCTGGGACAGGTGGCCGCGGTGTAGCCCAGCTTATCCTCAAGTCTGCCTCCTTACAAATGCAGGGCCCTCACGGCCACCGTCGTGGTGACCACCTGCTCCTCTGTAAAGATCACAGTCCTCTCAGCACATCAAGCTCTTCAAGGACAGCATTGAGCTAACTCCAGCTATGTCCAAGCTACTGCTGAGTAATTGGCTTTCACACCTGCAAAACCAGCTTTAGAAATGTCACAGTAGGGTCACGATGACCCCTGCCTAAACCCACAAGGCCAATTCATTTCTTCCCTATCCTGGAATGAAAATGCAGACAATTCTGAGCTCCCCAGTTGTTATCTAGGAACAGCCAATTTTCAAACGTGTAAGTCAGTTCAGCATAATATTAATAATTCACAAAAAAACATGGTCTTTTTTTTACATATAAAATATACACATGTATATCTTTAATAAGTAAAGTAAGTATGATAACATGTATAATAGGCTACAGCAGTGATATTTTGTGTTCCTAATTTTTTTTAAATATTTTTTGTTCATTTTTTATTTATTTATTTGAGAGTGACAGACACAGGGAGAAAGACAGATAGAGGGAGAGAGAATGGGCGCGCCAGGGCCTCCAGCCACTGCAAGCGAACTCCAGACGTGTGTGCCCCCTTGTGCATCTGGCTAACGTGGGACCTGGGGAACCGAGCCTCGAACCGGGATCCTTAGGCTTCATAGGCAAGCACTTAACTGCTAAGCCATCTCTCCAGCCCTGTTCCTAATTTTTGTATCCCAATTATGCAATGAAACAAACTATAAAACCCTACCAGTTGGGAATTATCTCACTTTGGCCTCATCCAGCTCATCAATATTCATCATTATGTTCTGTCTGTGGAAAGATCAGGATTTTATACCTATAACAATCCACAGTATTAATTGTCTACACTGGGGCTTCTTTTTTTTCTCAATTTTTATTAACATTTTCCATGATTATTAAAAATACCCTCCCTCCCCCCACTTTCCCCTTTGAAATTCCATTCTCCATCATATCTCCTCCCCATCTCAATCAGTCTCTCTTTTATTTTGATATCATGATCTTTTCCTCTTCTTATGATGGTCTTGTGTAGGTAGTGACAGGCACTATGAGGTCATGGATATCCAGGCTATTTTATGTATGGAGAGAGCACCTTGTAAGGAGTCCTACCCTTCCTTTGGCTCTTACATTCTTTCTGCCACCTCTTCCGCATTAGACCCTGAACCTTGGAAGGTGTGATCAAGATGTTACTCAGTACTCCAGTCACTTCTTTCCAGCACTATGATACCTTCTGAGTCATCCCAAGGTCACTGCCATCTGAAAAGAGAAGATTCTCTACCCAAAGTGAGAGTAGTATTAATGTAAGGGTATAAATATTAAGAGAAGTGCTTACTGGGCAGTTTGATAAGCATAGCATATACACTTATCCAGACATCAGCAGATGTTACACCCCTATGGCTCATGACTAACCCTGTTTTAAATTTTCAGTATCAGGGATGTGTTCCCCCGCCATGGAGTGGGCCTCCAGTCCAATTGGAGGGCAGTTGGTTTCCACCATGACAGATGTGCCACTTTTGCACCCGCTGGCTCATTTGGCCTGGCTGGCCAATTATAAGGCTTGCAATATCCACTGTTGAGTATCTTCACTGGTGGTATCTCTCTCCTATTGAACTACATGTAGAATGGCTTCTTCTAGCTTTCTGTCAGCTGGTCTACATGGAGGAGGTTATCAGCTCAGTTCCAGCAGGATTTCTCAGTGGCCTTGCAGCCCAAGTATGTGGGGTCTTCAGCAATAGGGTCTTACCATCTATTCCTGGTGGGAAACCAAGGGCCTTGGCAATGGCCTGTGATGTTTTGGGGGCATCAGGGACCTCCCTGGCCAACAACTCACATCCCATCCCTGGCACTGAAAATTTTCTAACAACAATGTATGGCTCCTGAGTGTTCCATTGTCCAAAACTGGAGGATTCCATATGATTTATTTGCATCCTCTTAGAGTTTGATTAGCCCTCCCTCCACCTTTCCTTTACTCAATCTCTTCCCCTGACCTCCCTTTGGGCCTTTTCACCCCCATTAATCGATTCTTCTACTTACATATATACAATACCAACCTATTAAGTCTTTCTCCTTGCATACATATTCAGGCCTGTGGCAGACCAGAAATCTGTTGGGAAGCAAGCCAGCTTAGAGGTTTCCTCTGTTTGTAACTTCTGTCTGTCCTCCCCACACTCTATGACTCCCTCCTTACAGCCGCTGTTTTCAACAGCTGCAGAGCCTGGCCCACCTGGAGAAAAGGGCATGACTTGGGTGGGTCACATTGTGACCTGGGCCTTCCATATGAGTGGTTCTTGATTACTGAACTTTTTCTCGGAGGGTTGGGGTTCTAAAGTCCCATTATTGGCATTTTAACTCCTGCTTGAGCTTCCCCCACCCTGTGCCTTGTTGGGTACCCTGAGCCTCTGGGGATTCCATTTTCAAGATAGCTTTGGCCAGCTCTCCATGGAGGGGTCCTACCATATCATCCCCTAGTAAGACCACCTGTGGATGGATCCTGCCAGCCTCCTAAGCCCCAGAGCTGAATGCCTAACTTCTACCTTTGGTCTTTGGTGTCAGTCCCTATGTCTCCCAAACCCCAAGGAACATATACCCAGCTCACCCAAGGTTCTGTAGGAGAGGGAGAGGAGGGCCAAGGAACTTCTCTCCAAGGCAATCCTCCTGTCCAGACTCTCCAGCCCACAGCAGATCCTGAGTTGATTCTTTCAGAGCTTGGGTGGGTCACTGCAGGTACAACGGCCACCACGCTCTGGCTCTTAGCAGACCCTGTAAGTAGCCTGGCAACTTCCTTTTGCAAGTGGAATTGTACTTGCCCCTTGGGGCTTCAGTTGACCTCAAGTCTGAGAGTCTCGTTTGTTATCTTGTGACATCATCTTTCTTCTCACTATTTTTGGGATAGGTCTACAAGGGCTTATTGTATTTTATGAAAAAGAGTTCTAAGGTCAAGTAAAGTTCAGAATGCTCCAATTTGTCTTCCTCCTTTTATAAACTCTGAGAAGTCCTGTAGCAAGGAAATTGGTCTATCAGTGGAATATGTTTAGCATCTAAAGAATTTTTTTTTTTTTTTGCAAAAAAGCAATTGAATTAAGAGAGGGGCATGATGATGCATGCCTTTAATCCCAGTACTTGGAGGGGGCACAGGTAGTAGGATAATGATGAGTTCGAGGCCAGCCTGAGACTACAGAGTGAATTCCAGGTCAGCCTTTGCCTAGAGGGAGACCCTACCTTGAAAAAACAAACAAAAAACTTAATTAAAACTAAAAAGGTAAGGGATAAAGAGATGGCTCAGTGAGTAAGAGCCCTTCCCATACAAGTATGAGGGCCTGAGGAGACCAGAGATTGCTTGAGTTCATTTCTCTAGTACCCACATAAACAACAGTGCCTGGTCATGAATGTCTGTAACCCCAGTCCTGTGGTGAGCAGAGGCCAGAGGACAATCACTGAGGTTTGAAAAACTGACACACTCCAGAATCAGTGAGAAACCCCGTCTCAAGGAAACACATGTATGAGTGAGGGAGAGGGCACACTCACTTGTTCTCCACATGTGCACACATGATACATATACAAACTACACACATATACCCCATTCTACACACACACACACACACACACACACACACACACACACACACACACGTGAAAACTTAAAACTTTAGCAAATGGGGATAAACATGATCTGTTTGGCAGCATCAGCTGCCACAGCTGTTCTTTCCTGGGTTTTTTTTTTTTTTTTTTTTGCCTGTGTTCTGTAAGCCTTGGGAAATCTACATTACTCAGAGGAAACTGAGTCACAAAGGAGGAGAGGAAGGAGTGTCTGGACAGGAGAAGGCTGAGGAGCTCAGAGGCATTGCCAGCTCAAGTCTGAAGGACTTATCATGGGCAATACTATTGTCCCTTTGTTTAGATGGGTGTATGGGGGAGGTCCCAGGAGGTCCATATGTCTAGACAGAATGTCCAGAGCTGGAGCAGACTGACTCAGGAGACCTTGACCTGTGGTCACTGGACATACAAACAGATGAGAGGATCAAACATGGGACATTGGTGCCTTGGAAATGTTTCCTGTCCCTGGGCTTGGCAAGCCTGGACTTGGTGTGGGTCTAGGGTGAAGGCATAAACGTGGAAGTGCCCTGAGGTCGAGAAGCTACAGAAATGCCAAGTGCCAGAGGATGTGCGTGGTGATGAGGGGAGCCCGGGTGCCCCGTTCCTTTCAGCCATAGGCATGGGCAGGTATGACGGGCTTGGTAGCAAGGTCTCTCATGATGCCCTTGTTTCCAGGTGCCGTCAGCAACAGTGACAGGGGAAGCCAAGGAGCCTGTTACCACTGCCCAGGGCACAGAGATTGGCAGTGTGCCCACTGGGAGACCACCTCTGGCCATGTCCACCCAGAACCTCAGGGAAGTGTCCACTCTCGTAAGTAGCTCAAGCATACACTTCATCCCCCTGCCTTGGTAAGCTGGGTGGTCACCCCAGATAGGAGCAGGCACCGGCCTTCCTCATCTGCCTGCACAGGGTGGGATGAGAGCGCGGTGGGGCTGAGTGTGCGTGGGCCCGGAGCAGCCGGCTACAGGGTGCATGGACTTGATGGACTTTGATGGACTTGAGGTTTGCAGAGCGCTGTGCCAGGCCTGGTGGTGCTTCAGATACACTGTGTGCCTATAGACATAGTGGTTAAGGTTCTAGAGAATCCCAGGATGCCCTGAGAGCACAGGAAAAAAAAAGACCCAGAGGACTCAGGGATCAGGGAGGTTGGGAGATGAGTCTGGGAGTTTGAAGAGAGTTGCTGAGCAGATAGGATGACGGGAGTTCTCGGAGGGAGACCAGGGGAGCTAGGGCCTGGAGGCTGTGCAAGGACGAACCAAGAGCAGTATCCATGGAATGGGCCCGGGATGAGAAGACGGGGCCAGAGAGGTCCAGACCTAGGAGGCCTTCTGCCAGAGGGTCAAAGAACATCCAGTGGAAGTGGGAAGCCACCAATAAAAGGAACTAGGTAGAGATCATAGTCAGATTAGCATTCTAGAAAGATCATCCTGGCTTCTGAGTGGAGAAAGGAAAGGAGAAGCAAGCCTAGATGCGAGAGGGTATGGATTCAAGCCTGCATCCTGGTCTTCCTGAGCCCTGGTGTCTGCTGGCTCTAGAGAGAGGATGAACATGTCAGATCCCACTAGAAGTCCCAGTGAGTAAGAGACTTAAAAGTGTCCATTGAGGGCTGGGGGGATGACTTAGTGGTTAAGACGTTTGCTTGCAAAGCCAAAGGACCCAGGTTCAATTCCCCAGGACCCATGTAAGCCATATGCATAAGGTGGCACATGCATCTGGAGTTTGTTTGCAGTGGCTGGAGGCCCTGGTGTGCCCATTCTCTCTGTCTCTCTCTCTCTCGCTCTCTCAAATAAATAAAAAAAAAATAAATAACTTTTAAAAAATTTATTTATTTATTTATTTGAGAGCGACAGACACAGAGAGAAAGACAGATAGAGGGAGAGAGAGAGAATGGGCGCGCCAGGGCTTCCAGCCTCTGCAAACGAACTCCAGACGCGTGCACTCCCTTGTGCATCTGGCTAACGTGGGACCTGGGGAACTGAGCCTCGAACCGGAGTCCTTAGGCTTCACAGTCAAGCGCTTAACCGCTAAGCCATCTCTCCAGCCCATAAATAACTTTTTAAAACACTTTTTAAAACGTGTCCATTGAATATCAGCATGACTCCTAGTGGCACTGGGCGAGCAGTGTTAGGCTGTGGCAGGCCCTGAGTGGGAGACAGGAGTGGTCAGGCGTTCAGCAAGTGTGTATCACTAAAGGCAGCAGGTAAGAGGAGGGACAGAGCACAGGTACAAGGGCTTTGGCTCTCTGGCCCCTCCAGCTGTATCCCGATGGACTGGGGCAGTGGTCCTCTGAGGTGGCCCTTCAGGATGTCTTTCCGCTCAGGATCCAGAGAATGAAGAGACTCTAGCAACATCCGCAGCAGGGAAGGCCGAGGTGCCCACCAGCACTGCTGGGCAAGCAGACACTGGCAGCATGACACCCGGGGAACCAGCCCTGACCACAGCCCCCCAGATGGAAGGAACCACTCTGGTGAGGACCAGCTTCTCATGCTCTGCACACCCAGGGGTGGGGCGCCTCTGACCAACACTGGCTTTGGGGTATGGCTCACCAACCTAAGTATATGGTACAGCCCCTTCGCATTAGCCAGGTCCAGGAAGGGCTGTGTGGTCAGAGCGGGGAGGAGTCCCAGAGCTGTGTACAGAGCCTTCTGCCTCCACCAGCACAGGCCGGGAGTCAGGGGAGGCCAGAGGGGACAAGATGACGCTGAAGAAGACTGTCAAAGGGAGAAGGGAAGAGATCAGAGTGCAGCAAGGTGGTGGGCATGGCCAGGCCTTCTCAGCCATGCCACCTTCAGAGAAGAGACACCCCTGAAGGCTGGATACTGGACCAGCCTGTCCCTAGGGTGTCCCCACAATGGCTCTTCACTCATTGGATTCAAACCTACCTCCTCATGGCTACTTCTGTGTCCTCACCTTATGTGAGGGACAGCCCTTGACCCCCAAGCTGCTTCACACAGAATTCTCTCCCCTCTTCCTTTCATCCCATATCCCATCAAGGAGTTTTCTACCTCCATCCATTATGAATCCACCTGCACTGTCCTTCTCCAGTGTGGGGGCCACTGGACAGAGCCATCTTGTCCCTAGTCTGGTGATTGTCCAAGCTCTTCCTCCTTGACCTCTTCATCTTCTCTCACAATGCGTCTCTTGGTGTCTGCCTTCTGCAGCGTAGCCTCCTGTCTTTCTGACATGCAGAACTAGCTCCTGTGAGAAGCCAGCCAGGGTTTGACCACACCTCAGGCCCCTCTGTCACCAGTCTGGCACTGTAGTCTCCCACTTTAATCTTCATTCACTTTCTTGCTGCCTGGCACTTTTGCCATGACCCTTCTCTCAACAGAGAGCCTCTTCCTGCCTGACCCCTGCCCCCTCTCGTGTGTCCTTCCGAGTTAGCTCAAATATCGCTTCCTCAGAAAGATGTCATTTGGGACTGTGCTGCGTCCTCATCCTTGGACATCATTATCACTGTCCCTGGCAGCCAACTCAGTCCCTAGTGCATGCCTAGCTCCTTAGCAGAACACAAGCTTGGTGGGGACAGGCCTCAGTGATCTCTGGTTCGTGGATCTGCTTGCTCCTGCCACGTGGTCAGTGTGGAATGAATTTGCTGAACGATTGCACAGAGGGCAAAGGGCTTCCACGTGCGTGGCTTCCTGTGTGTGGCATGCCTGGCAGGCAGCCTCCTTGCTCACTCTGTGTCCATGCAGTTAAACCCTAGTGATGCTGGCCAGGGACGGAGCTCTCCAGGCTACCTGAATGTGACATGGATGATTTCAGAGAACAAAGTGGTCTCTTTTTCCCTTTCTTCTTTTCCTTCCCTTTCTTCTTTGAAGACAAAGTATTTATTAGAGGAAGGGAAAACTAAGGATCAGGCCTCAGTTCCAGCAAGTCTTAGCTTGATAGAATTAGAACTTGGGCTACAGCACTCTCTGTAGAAGTGGTGAGCTCCCCGTGACTGGAAGTATGCCAACAGCCCAGATAAACGCTGGGCAGAGATGTCCCAGGGAGATGCCAGGGGCGGGCCGTGCATTCTGACCCTGTGCTGCCCCAGGGTTCTGTGCTCTGAGGTTTAGTCCTCCCTCCATGAGCAACAGGAAAGGTGCAGGGAGCTGCTGTGATCCGATGCCCCGTGGTTTCCTTCCTGCAGCCATGTGCATACCCACCGAGGCTGGGTGCGGCCCATGTGGGACAGTCTCTCATGCCGGTTCTGTTGCAGGGTTCAAGTGGCAGAGAATGGTCGGGCACAACTGCAGCTGCCTCCAGAGTGCCGCTCCGCACTTTTGAGGAAGAGGAAGCCAGCGGAGCTGCCACAGACAGCCTGGCTGCTTTCACCCACGCAGTAGACCTTGGACAAGGGGTCACTTCTGTAAGTCCCAGTAGCGTCCTCACTAGGTCATGGGGGACAGAAAGGTTGGCATCCTGAACCAGGAGCAGCTAGCATCCCGCAAAGAGATGCATGTGCCTTTAAGTCTGTTGTGAGGCGTCTATGAAGACACTGGCCAGACAGGGAGGATGGCAGTGACAGAAGGACAGAAGGGGCCAGGCACTGGGTTTTGTTCCAAAACCTGCTCCCGTCTATCTTTGACCACAGACTTTCTTAGAGACAAGTGGCCCAAAGGTGGGAGGGGTTGCAAGGGGCAGTGTCCTTAGAAGAGATGGGGGCTTCTGAGATGTGTGAGTCATGCTTCTGTAGCTTTGTTGGACATGCTGAGCAAGTGTTGAACATGGTCACCGTAGGAGTGACAACACCGCTCCCGCAGCTCATGGACTAAGTGACAGGATTCCTTACGCTGACTTCCTTTGCAGGCACCTGCTGACGGGGAAGACGTGGTGGAGGCCTCCACGGAGGAGCCTGGAGGGGAGGGGTCTGGCGGAGCACCCCCTGGCGGGCCTCCACTCCCTATGCCCACTGTGACTCCTGAGAGACAGGTCACTCTGGTAAGTGGCCTAGAGGTGTTGCCTCGGCTGGCAGATCTTACAGGGTGGAAAAAGGCCATCCTGGCCTTCTCAGGGTCAGTTTTCATATTGGCTCATAAATTTGGGCATTTGAAGGACTTCAACATGGTTATATGAAGGACAGTACAGTTTGGGAAGGAAAACACAAGAAGTCAAGATGGCAGAGTCCCAGCTCCCAGTCCCCAACTGCCTTTGTGATTGAAGCGAGATCTTTCTGAATGGCAGAGATGCCCTAGTGTGCAAACTTCCAACCTTGGGACCCAGTAGGGACTGTATGGACATGGAAGCATGAATGGCATATGTGGGGGACCTGCCACATTCTCTCAGCATCAGACTCCAGGGCTGTGGGTTGCTACTGGGTGAGCTCCGGTAATCTTTTGGCTTTTCTGGGACTACTTCTGGCCTGAAGGGGCTTTGTGGGGTCAGATTGTAAGGTGTTTAGAACTCTGTGCACACACATGTGATTGCCACCACCCAAGAGTTGTCCCTTTGTCTTAGAAAAGTAGGAAACCCAGACTTGGGCTTGTGCAAGGCAGGGAGTGAAATCGCTCTTGAGACTGAAGACTGTTCCAGAGGAAAACCTGCGGCTGATGACCAGCTTCGGAGTGTCTGTCAGTTCCTGAGCAATAGCACTTGGGCGCAGATGCTCTGGGAGCCATGCATGACTCAGAGTCTAGCCTTGTGGCCCTTTAGCTGCAGCACTCCAGGACAAACCTGTGAGCCCAGGCAGGGTGGGAGAGCTCTCTGGACATCCTGAATGACCTTTGTCCACAGGCTTCTTTCAGTCGCCTGCTGGTCACCACGCTGCTTCCTGTCTGTGCGATTAGACAGGACACTGACACGTGGCATTTCTGGAGTGTCATCCAGATGCTCAGAGGCAGAGAGGAACTCATGGTCCGTGGCAGGAAATAAGCTATCTGAAGGGACACTGGTGGAGCACTGTTTTCCAGATATCTGATCCAACTCACCTCCATCCTCCCATGTAGGATGAACCCTTTTCATTCTAGACATGAGCCGAGGAACTCAGCAAGGCAGAATCGCCTCCAACTATTCCAGGCTGAGTGGCCAGGCTGGGGTCAGCCTCAGTCTGCCAGTGTGTGTAACTCCTGCCTTGAAGCTTTATCTGCCTGTGTCCTCATAGCTGAGCATCGAGGAGCAGGAGGTTTTTCTCTAGAACTATCTTCAACCTGAAGAGCCTAAGCCTGAAGGGGAGCCAGGGGTAAGGGCCTACATCCAAGGAAGCCATTGACTTTTAGAAGCCCTGAGTCCCTCCTCATCCGCGAAGGAGGGTGCAGAACAAGGTCGCTCATTTCTAACCCCAGGTGCACACTAGAGGCTGGTGGGCAGCTCAGAGCCCTGTGGCACCGGACTCCATTGATGACTTCATGAGTAAGGCATGGGGCTGGAGCTCCAGAGAGCTTGTTCTCACGGTGAACAGCCCTGGGAGCTGCTGGCTGGCTGGGATGCCATGATCTAGTCACAGTCCATGCACCATGAGTCCCCAACACTGTCCCTCTGCTCCCAACTCCACAGCATGTGCAAGGCCAACACCATATCCTCTGGGGTGCCACATTCCGAGCAGGCAGAGCTTCCTCTTTGTTTTAAACCTTTTCATTATTAAACATCTAGAATCTTGGGCTGGAGATATGGCTCAGTGGCTAAGGTGCTTCCCTGCAAAGCCAAAGAACCCAGGTTTGATTCCCCAGTACCCACGTAAGCCAGATGCATGCATCTGGAGTTCGTCTGCAGTGGCTAGAGGCCCTAGCACACCCATTTTCTCTCTCTCTCTCTCTCTCTCTTTCTCTCTTTCAAATAACTAAAATAAAATAAACTTCAAAAAATAATTTTAAAAAATCTAGAAACTTAAGGCTAGGGAGATGGCCTAGCAGATGAAGTACAGATCCCAACTCAGGGGGCTCTGTAAAACCCGGATGTTATAACAGGCATCCATGATCCCAGCATGCCTATGGGGAGATGGGAAGAGGAGACGCATGCTCATGGGTCAGTGAGTCTGGTGACCACTGCAGTGGACAATGAAAGGCCCAGCCCCAAACTAGGAGGAAGGTGAGGACTGACACCCAAAAAGGTCCTTCACCCTCCACATGTGTGCCATGGTGTGCACATGCCCTCTCTCTCACGCATACATACATAAGGCACACAAACACACCGGCAAAGGGGGTCATAATGGCGTGAACTACTCCCTACAGAGCCAGTGTGAATAAGCACCAATGCTGTGCCAATCTTGCCTTGCCTTTCCTCTTCCTCCTCCTTCACCATGTTTTCGGAGGGAAGAAGTTGTCATGCCAGTTCACTTGTTGATGATTCAATGCATATTGCCATTAGGTTGATCTGGAACCTTTGTTCTTTTTTTTTTTTTTTTGCCATAGCCACAGTATGATTATCCATCAAACAGTGGCTCCTTTATATTATCTAATACTCTGGTTGACTTTTAAAATGCCTTGTTAGTTGACTCTGAATCCAAACAACGTCTACACATTATGCACGTTGATGTCTCTCAAGTATTTTCTAATCGGTCTCCCACCTGTTTTTTTCTGCTTGCTTTTGGTATATGGGAGAAACTTAACAAGTTGTCCTCTTATCCTTGATTTTTCTGCTCTGAGAAGTTGGCCAGGCCAGCCATGCTGGTGGGGGTGATGAGGATTTGCTTCTGGGAAACTCTGTCTACATATATTAACAACCATAAAATTGCCTATTAACAACCAGAAGTGAACCACCACAAAATTGTGACCAGGACCTTCAGTTCTCCAGCTCCATCTTAGTGGAGAAAGTCTGTTGATTATAAGAAAAGCTTTGTTCACATGGATGTTAATCTTAATATTGTCCAGGCAAGAGGGAAATTGGACATGATTTAATTATCCAGCAATAGTAGAGTAACTGAATTAAAGTCTATTCAAATAATGGAACATTAGGAAATATTGGCATTATTCTTATTAGTACTTAATGGTAGGAAAATGCTTACCATATCATGTTAAGTGAAAGAAGCTGGTAATAAAGTTGAGTATGTTATGTATATTTTTAAGAAGCTAAGACCACACAACATGCTTCTAGAAGGAAGTGCCCTCCCTAAATGTTGGCCATGATTGCCTCAAAGTGGTAAAATTTTGGGAGGTTGTTAGATTATTCATGCATCTTGGTGTTTTCTACCATGAGGAAAACAGTAGATTTTTTTAAATACTGTTTTTGCTTTTGTGGCACTTGGAATTGTACCCAAGCCTTTGTGCATGCTTGGCAAGTATTCTACCACTGAGCTACATCAGCTGTCCTTTACAACAGCCTTTTCTTCAATCTCCGAAGGGGGGTTAGAGAGGTGGCTAAGTGGCTAAGTGCACTTTTTTCACAGGCAGGATGGCTGGAGGGGACTTGGATAACTGAGTTTGAATCCCCAAAACCCACATAAATACCTGGGTGTGGTCACTATTAAGACAGAGTGTAACCCCTGCCCTGTGGGGAGCATAGAATCAGCGACTGGAGGGAAAATCTCTGAGACTTGCAAAAACAGCCAACTCCAGAAACAGTGAAGAGATTCAACCTCAAGGAAGACAAGGGATGAGAAGTGTGTGTGTGTGGGGGGAGCTGCAGTCAGGTTGGCATTGCTACCAGAAATCACCCAAACAAGAGAAGCTTGTGGAAAAAAGGTTTATTTTGGCTTACAGACTCGAGGGGAAGCTCCATCATGGCAGGTGGAAAATGATGGTGTGAGCAGAGGGTGAACATCACCTCCTGACCAACATCAGGTGGACAACAGCAACGGGAGAGTGTGCCAAACACTGGCAAGCGCAAGCTGGCTGTAACACCCATAAGCCTGCCCCCCAACAATTCAATGTCTCCAGGAGGTGTTAATTCCTGAGTCGCCATCAGCTGGGAACCTATCATTATAAGGGACACCTGAATCAAACTACCACAGAGGGGAATACCTGATGTTCCCCTCTGGCCTTCATGCACACACAGGACATTGCATCTTCACATGCATGTGCATACACCACACACATACCACGTCACACCTCCTACATACACAACATATAAATAAATAAATGTCTAAGGTGATAGAAGATAGAAGGAAAGAGGAAGAGAGGAAGTGAGGGTGAGTGAGAGAGAGATTGAGAGAGAGAGAACGACAAGGAGGAGAATGAATACACAGTGCAGCATCTTGGTTTATAGCTTATGAAAGCAGATCTCCTGCAAATGCCTGTGTTAGAGACCTGCCATGAACAGCAGCTGACATTGCAGAGAGCTCAAAAGCACGTAGGGATGGTCAAGAGAGAACCTACTGGAATATTTTTGGCATCATTTTGATTCTTAGAGTCACCCAGTGAGTACAGTGGCAGCATCTAAACCTGGCTGTGCCACTCATCTGCAGCCAGTCTCTTCACCTCTCCCTGTGTCCCTGTAAGGATGAAGATCGCAGTCATCGTCCCTGCCTCTTGATTTGTGGCAAGGACTAAATGAATTAATGTACAGAAAGCTTCGCCTAGCACATAGTGCTTGCTCAATAAATTAGCTATATAGAATTACTTTTCAGATGAGGTGCAGAGAGGCTTGTCAGGACTTTGCTTAAGGCTGTATCATTCCCACAAGTAGGAGTGACATTATGGTGTCTGGACTTCATATCTTGGGTTTCTGTACTTTTCCACGGCTACCATACTCAGACATGAGCCTGAAGTTGGTTAGCCAAGCCAGCAGTGGTGAACATGAAGCCATTGCATTTCTGAGCACTAACTAGACACAGAATGTTTCAACAGTGCATGCAGAGCATTGCTGTTGAAATAAACCAATAGATTTTAAAGATTTTAGGGTTATGGAACTAACTGGAAAAAGTTGAGGCATCAATCTGGGTGATGCCAAATGCCATGGTCTTCAGTGGTCACTTGACAAATAGGTGCTTGGAGCCTGTGGTCTACTGGGTTGTTGCAGTGACCTTCTTGTTGCTGGGACAGAACACCCAACCAGATGCAGCTGATGGCAGGAAAGGGTTTAGTTTGCCTTACAGGTTCAAGAAGAAGTTTCATTATGGCAGGAAAGCATGGCAGAGCAGAGACTGGACATCACATCTTGCCACAGCAGCTGGCAGGAAGCAGCAAGAGTGCACAAACCTGCAATGGCAAGCTGGGCTACTAAACCTAAGGTCCTTCCCCAATGACACACCTCCTCCAACTAGGTTCCACCTCCCAGATTTCCACCAGCTGGGGCTCAGTGTGAGGCTTAATCATAAATACATGATATTGTGAGGGACATTTCACATTCAAATTACCACACAGGCGCAGAGGACACAGAAGTGACCATCACCTCTCTCAACATGGGCTTGCTGACTTCAGACAGTACAATCCTTCAGCTTTCTAGATGGGGCCAGGAATAGTCTCAGAGTTCAGCAACTGCATGTCCCAAAGATCCTGTGACCACATTTTGACCAAATCTTGTTTCAGGCACAAGGAGTACACATGGGAACAACGGGACAGGCCGCACCCACAGAAGAAAAGGTTTGTGTTGTTACTGTTACAGAGAATACACTCAGTTAAGTGTGATGAGAGTATATTTGGGGTAAATTTAGCAGATTCTGGTAATGGTGGTGATGAAAGCATCAAGTGAGGTCCCTAAAGGAGATGCACTGGGCATTCTTCTGGGAGAAGCACGAGAACTGGCACAGCCTGGTTCGTCTCCCATGACCAGTTAGTGACCTTGACCAAGTCCTATGACCTCCATGAGCCTCATATCTGTCATGGAAAGTCCTCTGGATTCAGGTGCTCTGGCCCAGGGATTCCTCCTGAAAAAACCGGCAAGTAAAAGCATCTGAGGACTTCAGTCCTGGGCTGACTCTCGACAGCTGCAGGATCTCCAGATGGTTTGGCCACTCCCTCACTCTGGCTTCATAAGCTATAGGACTGGACCGTGGTGATAACTGCAAAGTTGTGACCAGGATGAAGGGCGGGAAGTTGAGGCAAACATGGCCCAGTGTCTAGAGATAATAAGTTCCTCTCCTGAAAGGACTGCTGTGGCAAACCATGCCCAAGAGTTTGCCTCATAGTGACCCCTCCTGTGGACCACAGTGGGTCCTGCTCTAGCAGTCTACTCTGGCCTCAGGTAGCACCTTATCGACCTCAGGTCTAGCCCACTGCTCCTCTTCAGCTCCCTCAGGAAGTCGTCCCTGGGGAAGACGGTGCCAGGGCTTTGAGCCTAAGAGCCTACCTCACAGGGGTGGGATGGGAGGACTGCACCCCAGATGGCGTGTGTGCCTTTCTTTCTGCCTCTGGCCACTTCAGGGAACCTCAGAGGCACCGGGGCCCCTCAGGAGCTACAAAAGGACCTAAGAAGGGTCTGACAACACCCATAGGTTGGGATTTCACTGCTGAAGTGTCCATTCTCCTTTTGTTTATTTCAGCCATTCTGTCACTTTATTTTTCAGGCCAGTGGTTCCTCTGTAGCTTTGGGGAATTCAGAGGACCTTTGAGGCTAGTACTCTCATTTTTCTTTTCTCATCCTCCTTCCCACATGGGAACATTGGCATTCTAAAGGCATTTCCTGAACACCAGGTATGCCAGATGCCGGGACATGCAGGTGCTCCCTGGAGGGGTCCAGGATCCCGGGAAGGCAGACCTGTCATTCTGGCAGAGCCCAGATCAGGGCTGGGGTGGATCTGGGCAATAAGGGGGTATGTACAATATGTGTCCACACTCTCAGCTCTTCCCACATCCCCCCCCTTTCCTAGTGTGGTGCAGGAACAAAGCCAGTGAACCCAGGGTTTGGGGAGAAGGAAGAGCAAGAGTATATCTCTGGGCTGACCCTATAGAGCACAGTGCTTTTATCATTGTGGGTTCAGAGCTTGAATGAGTAGTCTCTGCGGAGAGGAAAGGGCACCTCACTGACCTATATACAAGTCTCTTTAGGATGATGCTAGACAGGGGCTTCCTGGTCCTCTAGACACTCTGACCCTGCCAAACCCACAGCAAGATTGCCACCCAGGCAATCACACCCACAGCATTCAAGGACAGTCGCAAGCCGGAATTCTTCTAGTCAGGCTTCCCTTGCACTCGAACTCTGCAGAGTGCTGCCCTGCATTCATTTACGTCTCATTTATCTCCTGCACCCCAAGGGGCCCAGAAGGTTTGACCCAGTACTTCCTAACGTAACTCATCACCCTGGCCTCAGCCTTGCTCCTCCCCTTGGTATCCCCATTTCTGGAATGGCACCCCATCTACCTGCCTGAGGAAGTATCTTCAAGGGGCCTCTCCCTGTCAGCTCCTCATCCAGGCCACCTACTGCTCCCTTAAGTCTACTGTGCTATGCTTCCTCCTCCTCCAGACAAGGGCAACAGCCTTCTAATCCATCTCCCTGCTTCCATCACCACCCTTCTCCAGACCTATAGACCTTCCTGCACCAGCTAACCCCAAACCCAAACCCAGCTCCTCCTTGGGCCTCTCAGCAGGGACACACACACACACACACACACATACTCTTAATGAGGAAATGGATCTTGCCTGGTTTCTGTCTTCATGAAAAAAAAATAGCAGAAAGGTATCTGGAAAGTGCAATTCTTGTTGCTTCTTCGGAGACACTTGATCTTGTGCTGAGCTCTGGACACCCAAGGGGTCTCAAAAGTGGGCTTTCCCATAAGGAGGCCAACAGACACCCAAACAACTGAGCTTCTAGCCATGTAGCCCCAGTCCCAGCTAAGACCTGGACATATTGCACAGAGAAGGGGAGGTGGGCTCCAGAGTGCAGGTTTCACACTGGAGGCGATTGTGAAACTAGGCGTGAAGGGAAGAGCAAGGATTGAAAGGTGACTGAGGCATGGCCACCTGTGGGCTGGACAGTGAGGCTGTCGAGGCAGGAGGGCAGCTGGATAAGGGCATGAGCGGCAACTCCAGAAGGGAAGTTGGCCATAGACATTTTAGGAAAACAGAATATGGAAAAACTCCTGGTGGCGTGGCTGTCCTTGGAGGCTGGTGGTTGATTCCAAGTTGTGGGAATTTCTTCTCTCTGCAGGTGGGAGTGGAGGCTGAGGGCTCCGGCCAGGGCTGGGGCCTAGATGTCGGCGGCTCGGGGTCCGGAGACGCGGAGGGCAGTGAGGAGCTGTTGAGAGTGAGTGTGAGGGGCGCTGAGGCCTGGTGTCTGGAGGGAGGGCTGCAGGGCTGACGGTGGGTGAGTCCAGACTGGCCACTGTGGGAGAATGTTGGCATTGAGTTTGTGGGGTTCATCATACCTCCCTTTCCCTTTGATTTATTTTTACTTTTATTGTTTGGTTTTTCAAGGTAGGGTCTCACTTTAGCTCAGGCTGACCTGGAATTCATTATGTAGTCTCAGGTCCAGTCCTCCTGCCTCTGCCTCCCAAGTGCTAGGATTAAAGGCGTGTGCCACCATGCCCGGCTTTTCCCTTTGATGTTTATGTTTGGAATGCTCCACTTTGAGTTCCATTTTAAGTGAGTATGAGTCTGAATTGGTGTCCGAGCCCCTCTTGCCCACCTCCTTACCCAGCAGCGGCTCCTTTCTCCACACACTGTTCATAGCAATCTGCTCTCCGATACTCAACTTCATGTGTGTCCCCATCTTAATCCTTACTTGTGACACACCCCTGGCCTTTTCTTTTTTTTTTTCCTGGCTGGATAGTGTTTCACACTTGCACTTCCAGGCCATTCTGGTAATCTTCTCTACCCTCAAGTAGCTACCACCTCATCCCTTTCATTCTGCTCTTTCTCCCCCTCCTTGGCGCCTGTAGCTCCTCTGGCCTCATGCCCAAGGCTGGGCTCCACCAGTCTCTCTCAAATCATCCCAGAAGAGTGCTGCTGGCTCCAGCTGCAGCTGTTGCTCCTTTCTGGGGCCCCAAGCCCCTCCTCAGCCTTTCCCTTGAGCCCATGTTCTAGACCTCCAGCTAGAAGCTTCACTTAGCTGTCCCTGCCCACTCTTCATGACCAGAGCTGGAAGGGCTTTGGGCTCAGTGGGTGAGTGGAGCAAGAATCCAATGGATTCTTGTTCTGTGTGGGTATTTATGTGTAATGTTTGTATGTGTGTGTGGGGGGGTGTAATGCATGTTTGCACGTGTATGGGCGCATATGGTGTGAATGTGTGGTTACATGTGGGTATATGTTTGTGGAAACCAACCACAGGTTGACATCTGGCATCTTTCTTGACAACTCTCCACCTTACTTATTGAGACAGGGTCTGTCATTGAAACCCAGAGCTTGTAGATTTGGCTGATCTAGCCAGCTGGCTTGCCCTAGCTATCCCCATCTCACTCATTTCCCAAAATCTGGAATTAGTGGAGGTCAGTCTGCCATGCTCGTTTGGCATTGACATGGGTGCTGAGGATCTGAACCCAGCTCCTCACACTCATACAGCAAGAGCTCTCCCCACCCAGCCATCTCTCCAGCCCATCCAGTACATTTTGCAGGCTGGTGGGATCTGCCAAGCCAGCAAAAGTCTATAAAGAGTTTCAAGGACAAGGCCAAACACAGGCTATGCCTTACAGTTAATTAGAGAGTTAATTAGAAAGCTCCTCTATGAATCCCAGCTAATTGGATTTTTATTATATATGCCATTTGGGAGAAAGCAGTAGGTGATGGGGGTCAAAAAGCCCTAGATTCACAGCCCAGCCCTTCTGCTTGTCAGCTGTGTTTATGAGTCCTCGAGTTACTTTGTCTGACAGAGCTTCAGTTTCCCCTCTTGGAGCTGGGAATTCCAATCCCTCTGGTAGCATTGTTACAAGGACTAGAGGGAAGGCACGAACACACATGCTCAGGGTATCTTCATCCTTCCTCACAGTTTCTAATGCAAGGTCTGTCTTTCAGGGTCCCCCAGGCCCTCCGGGCCCACCCGGATCACCTGGGATTCCAGGAAAACCAGGAACTGATGTTTTCATGGGACCCCCTGGCTCCCCTGGAGAGGATGGAGCTGCTGGCGAGCCTGGGCCCCCGGTGAGCAACTGAATCCTCCTCTCTCTCTGTGGCCATTGGCCTTCCTTTAGCCAGGGAGGGACAGGCAGACTCCAGACCCAGCACTAGCTGAGGCTCAGGAGAAATCCTCCTCAATGAAGTCATCCTGACACTCCCAAGAAACAACAGCTCAGGACATCATAGTACACACTGACTTCCTGCTTCCCCGAGGCCAAGGTAGGAAATACAGGCTCATGGAGGACCTTGAAACCTGCCATGGGACCCTAGAACAGGGCCTAAGGTAGAAAACTCCAGGAGACCATCTGGTCTCATCCTACTCCTGGTGCCCTCCAGAGGACAACCTGTGACTCAGAGACTGAAGGATGCTTTTCTCTGGGACATGGGCAGCAAACCCTAAACCCACTGACCTTCCTAAGCTCCCTACACCATCCTCCTTTCTAGCTGGTTTGACTGATTCATAGCAAATGAGGCTGTGAGCTGATCGTCACTCATGTTCCCTAGGGCCCGGAGGGACGGCCTGGACCTGATGGAGCCTCTGGCCTTCCAGGGATTAAAGGGGAAAAGGTATGGGGACTGTGGGAGATTCTGACAAAGGGAACCAGTAGGACCCCGTTATCTGACCCTTGGCCATCTGTGCTGGATGTTCCCTTTGTGGGATCCACTATGTGCTCAGCTTCTGTCCTGTTCAGCCCTGTAGGTCGCAGCTTCAGTGACCTGCACCCAGCCACACGTCTTCCCTAGCTCCCCCTCCTTCCTGTCTCCTCCTCTTCCGGCCAGTTGCCAAGACTGAATCCCACACCTATCACCTTTCTCTGCATCCTGGCCCGATAGACACGCATCCCTCTCTACTCCCTCTGTGGTGATGGGCTCTTCATTGATGTCCTAACTCACTCTACCCTCGGTCATTCTCCACCTTGTCCTGTGCACCCTCCTATAGCAGGACTTCACCAGCCACTGCCCTGGCCATTGAGAAAATACCAATGGCTTCTCATAAGGCAAAGCCCTAATTCCCTTGCCAATTAGCAGCAGCTGCCTCCCTAGCACATGGCCCACTGCTTTTTGGAGCAGCTCCAGGCAGCAAGTCAGCTGCCAGCATGCTTGGCCACTCCCTACTCTGCCAGCCTCTGAGCTCGGCGCATAGTTTCCACCCTGTCAGGGGTGTCCTCTCCTTTTGCAAGGCCCTATTCAGACACATGGTCCTCCTTTATCCTAAGGGTTATGTTCCAAGACCTCCAATGGCTGCATGAAATGGAAGCCCTACATGTACTCTGTCTTCCCTGTATATGCATATATATATATATATATATGTATGTATGTATGTATGTATATGTATATAGGAGGAAGTTTAGATTCTAACTTAAGCCTCGAGGTGAACAGCAGTAGCTAGTGATGCCACAGAATAGTTATAGCAACAGTCTGCTGCAGTAAAGTCGCCAGCATCACGACTCTTCACTTTGGGGTCACTCGTCAGTAAAATGGGGGTTACCGAACAGGATAACCACCATGCTATGACAGTAAGTCCAATAACCAAGATGGTGGCTAAGTGACTGATGGGTGGGTAGTGTATACAACATAGATCTGCTGGACAATGAGGTGGTTTACATCCTGGGCAGGATGCGGCAGGGTTGTGTGAGATGTCGTTGTGTTACTCAGGATACTGTGAGGTGTAGAACCTGTGAATTGCTTCGTTTTGGAATTTTCTATTTAACGTTTTCAGTCTGTGGCTGGCTCTGCAACTGAATCCATAACTGATGAAACTGGGTGGGAGGGGGTACTGAACATCCCCCGGGAAGCTTTCCCCCCACGTTTTGTTTAGGTTTAATTTTTGTTTGGGGATTTCGGAGTCTTGCTGTGTAACCAGGCTTGCCTTGAACTTGTGATCCTACCTACCTCAGCCTCCATTGTGCTAGGATTATGGGTGTGTGCTTTCATGTCTGCTTCTCCTTGACCCTATATGAGCAGACAGCAGCTTTTCATCTTCCACTTTGTAGGAGCATAGGGTTTATGCTGCTGAGCACTGCCTTAGCCCATGACCCTGGAGATGTTAGTATTTCTATGTGCTCTGTGTCCTCTCCTGCCTCAGAGCCTGGGGAACTCTCTCTGGACCTTTATTGTCCGTTCTCAGTCAGCCTGCCTTCAGTCCTTTGTAGGCTTGTCTGCCTACTCCTTGTAAGTCTGCACTGGTACTTTGAAAGGAAGGCAGTTTTTGCCCCCGTGGCTTTTCGAGCCTACTTAAGAGACAAGCCACTCTCTGCAAGGGAGGCAACAAAAATAAGGAATCTTGGGCTGGTGATGTGCTAATGGGGTTTATTAAAGTCTGAGGAGGGAATCTTCCCTTTCGGATGGGCTGGGGACCTCTGTGACTGCTCTTATGAACATGTGGAAAATGTCAACTGCCAACACACCACAGCACGGTCACTGAACTGAGTTTCCATTAGCTCTGAAATATGTTCAATTGAAACAGAAACCTGATTTTCATTAAAGGTAAATTTCTCAGAAAAAGAAAATTTAGGGAATTTGTTTTACATGTACACATGCTTCATAAGAAGTTCTGCAGAAAACACCACTAATGGATACTCATCTTACGTGTTCTTACCAGATCTTACCTGTTCTTACCAGCTCCCCTCCAGCCCTCCCACAGGGTCTGCCCTTAGAGATACCCACGTTCCCATCTGCACCCAGGGCCCCTGTAGGCTGCAGGTGGTTCTGTAGCTGTGGAGAATTTAGGAAAGGAATTGCCCAAGGACTTCACAGGAAATGAAGTCCAATAATACATTTGATTTTTTTTATTCCCTCCACAGAATCTGTCCTTCAGCTTGTACACCTCCAGTGAAAAAGGTCTTATTCCCTGGCCAGATAGAGCCCCCACCCTCCCACAGTTCCCTCAGTTGTAGGGAAGTCTTTTCTCATGCTATGTGAAAATTAGTTCGCTTCTTCATGTGCAGGGCACATAGAACAGACTAGGCAATCGCCCACAGTAAGGTTTTGGCTTGTTGGCTTGTTTGGGAAAGTCTCGTGTGGTCCAAGATGGCCTCAAACTCACTATGTTGCTGAGGGTGCCTCCGCCTCCCAACTGCAGGGATTACAGACTTATGCCACTACGCCCAGCCCAAAGTGAGGCTCCCCACCTCCAAAAGAATAAGGTTAGCTTATTAGCTGAAGAGCTTAATACATTTAGATTTAATCATTATTATCAAATGTGAGATTGCCACCAAAATGTGTGCAGTCATTAAGAATGCATCCAATAGATTATTTACACTGTTTAGTAGTAGAAGTATTGCTTCATTTATTTTTACCCAACTAACATGAGCAGCTAACCCTGCCATCATTTTTTTATGAGAGAGAGAGAGAATTGGTACACCAGGATCTCCAGCCATTGCAGTCGAACTCCAGAGGCATGTGCCCCCTTGTGTGTACGTGCTACCTTGCACACTTGCATCACTTTGTGTATCGGGCTTACATGGGATCTGGGAAGTTGAACTTGAGTCCTTAGGCTTCGCAGGCAAGTGTCTTAACCGCAAGGCCGTCTCTCCAGCCCTAACCCTGCCATCTTCAGTGAAGTAGGAGAGAGTGGGTTGACCTGCTTTCCCAGCTGTGGGGCCTTGGGAAGGGACACTGAGGAGCTTGCTGAGAACACAGCACCCCTACCGCAGCAGCATGGCTTTCTGCACTGCCGTTTCTTCAGCTGTTAGGATTGACGCCATCAGTTCTTCAGAATTCAGGGCACTCATGGTACTCTTCAGCCCCAGAGGATTCTGGGACACCCAAGCAGGAGAGTCTGCTCAGAACTTTCATTACCTAGAGTAACATTGAGCTCTCAAGAACTGCTTTTAAAAATTATTTTATTGATTTATGAGAGAAAGGAAGAGAGAGAAAAAGAGAGAGTATGGGTACACCAGGGCCTCTAGCCACTGCAAACAAACTCCAAAGATGCATGTGCCACTTAGTGCATCTAGCTTATGTGGGAACTGGGGAATCAAATCTGGGTCCTTAGGCTTCACAGGCAAGTGCCTTAACCACTAAGCTATCTCTCCAGTCTAAGAACTGCCTTTTAAAAAAGTACTTAATTTAGTGTTTATGTGTGTGTTCATGTGTGTGCAGGCATGTGGAGGTCAGAGGAGAACTTTTGGCTTGGCCCTTGCCTTCCACCTCTTTGTGAGGCAAGATCTCTCCCTGGTGTTCACCACTCTGTTTGAAAGCTTTCTGGAAATCCTCCTGTCTCCTCTTCCCTTCTGCCTGTAGCTGCACAGTAATTACAGAAGCCTGCCACAGTTTGCAGCTTTATGTGGGGCTTGGGGATCCAAACTGAGATACTCAGAGTTGCCCTTGTCAAGTGCTTTATTCATCACAGCAACTGTCAGAGTAATTTCACTGGGCCACAGGTATCATTGTAAAATCAGCTTGTGTCTTTCCTATAAATTGGAAGCAAAATGCAATGATGTTATCACTACCTTCTGTTTCTCCTATCACCCTGGTTTTCATTTGAACAATTTAAAAAATACTTTATTTATTTGAGAGAGAGAGAAAGACTGAGAGAGAGAGAGGCAGATAGAGAGAGAATGGGTACACCAGGGTCTCCAACCAGTGCAAATGAACTCCAGATTCTTGTGCCACCTTGTGCATCTGGCTTACATGGGTACTGGGGAATTGAACATGGGTCCTTAGGCTTCACAGGCAAGTGCCTTAACTGCTAAGTCATCTCTTCAGCCCCCGTGTCAACAATTTTTTAAACAGTATATGATAATGACCAGAGGCCCCTTCATGAATCTGAGTGACAAGCTTCATTAATGGGTTGTATTTAAAGTCCAAAACATCACTATAGTTGCCTAGTTCCCTTTCTTATCTCTTCTTTCATCTTCAGATAGCTTTGGCAGAACATTTGGGTGACTGGCTTCGAGAAAACCCAGACAGACCATGGTCAGTGGCAGTGGATGATGAGCTGACATCATCATCACTGCAAAGACCATGAGCAGACCCAGCAGACATCCCCACAAGGAATCTCGATGTCACAGCAGAAGAAAAGTCCAGGTTCTTTCAGGGCTCTGTGTGCTGAAATATAGTAACATCCGTGCTCATTTGGTTCACTGTATGAACTGCTATAGTTAGCTTTGTTGTCATGACAAAATAGCCTAGAAAAGCAGCCATAGGCAGGAAGGGTTTGTTTTCGCTGGTGGTCTCAGAGGCCTCGGTCCATGGAGGTGGAGTGACTCACCTCAGGACAGTCAGAATGCAGAGAATGTGTGTCTTTCTGTTCCAGTGAGCTCTGTCCTTGCCCCCTTTATTCCCTCTGAGACCCTCAGGCCTATGGGATAGTGCCACCCACATTCAGGGTGGGTTCTCCCTCTGCGATTAGGCATCTCGGGAAAAACCCTCACAGAAGTGTGCTGTCCTCTTCTCCTAGGCACTTCTCAAGTGACTCAAGCTGGCAGGTGAGATTCACCAGCACAAACCCTAAAGCACACTTTTGTGACCTGCAGCTCTGAAGCCTGTCACTCCTCTGAGGAGCTGCGCTCTCCATATTTTCCCACTTAAACCAATGTAACAGCTCTGCTAGTTGAAATTCCAAGATAGCCTCACTGCACAAAAACTCTTTCTGACTAAAGAGTAGAGTACGACTCAACCATCCCCACTAGAAGTAGGAATTTTCCTGGGCCGTTCATTACACGCTGTCTAGTCTCCAGAATCCCAAATAAGTGGGCTCTTCATCTCAAGCTGCACCACTTATGCCAAACTGGTGGCCATAATATTTTTTTTCCACCATATCCAGGCTGTATAAAACCATCTGTTTCTGAGACCCATAAGTGAAGGTCCAAGCTGTCCTTAGAACTTCTTTTTAATGTGCTAGTTTGTCCTCAGCTTACAAGAACTAGGAAAGGCAATTGGAAACAGTTTAGTTATTCACCTAATGGTTACAATTTTCCTTAATGGTCTCAGCTGGTGGCACAGCCAGAAGGTTTCCAGAGCTAGGCCTACTTCACGTTGTTGTTCCTGAGAGCCCTGCTGGTGGCTTGATGTGTCACCAGGAAGATGCCTGGAGCTGGCACTTCCCTTGAAGACAGATTGAGGCAGTCAGAAGGTGATGTGTAACTGCTCACACTCAAACCCAGGGAGGCAGACACAAGAAACTGCAGCCATTGCACTTAACAGAAAAATAGAAACTATTTTTTTAATAAAAATTTATTTTATTTATTTGAGAGAGAGAGAGAGAATGGGCACACCAGAGGCTTCATCCACTGTAGACGAACTCCAGACGCATGCACCAACTTGTGCTTCTGGCTTATGTAGGTCCTGGGGAATTGAACCTGGGTCCTTTGGCTTCACAGGCAAATGCCTTAACTGTTAAACCATCTCTGCAGCACTGAATTTAATTTTTTGAGACATGTTTCTGCCCAGGTGGAAGGTCATGGTCAGCTTCTCCATTTCCCCCAGGGGCCGCGGTAGGGAGGGCATCAGTCATAGGGAGGTGACAGTCCCAGCTTTAGTCACTTGCTCAGTGTTCCTCCTCATTCCACCCGAGATCAGCTGAGGCTCTGCAAGGCTTCCTGAGCAGCACCTCAGTAGGAGGTCTTGATTGTGACAAACAAATGTGACTGTAGCATCTACCTATCCTCCCACTGGGAGCCTGGTACCTCCTGCAAAAGGCCCATGGCTTCCCCCAACATCATCCCTCATTGCCCCCATCTCTAGACTAAGGACTAGGTTGGATGCCCCAGCAGGAAACCAAGGAGTGTTACTGTGAGGTGGGGTCTCCCCCATGCCTCAGACATGCCCAGAGGGGAGGCCCTTGTCTTCCTCCAGTACCACAGGACAGCCCTCACCTGCAGTTTCCTAAACCTTACCTAGGGGAGCACCCAGGTTCCCTAGGAAGGTTGGCATGGCCACATAGCAGAGTGCCTGGCTTCTCGGTCTAGAAAGAAAAGGGGGTGGTGGTATGTTGGTAGCCTGCTATGCACAAGTCTTTGTGCTGGGCTCACTAGGGCCTCATCTTTGTGGTTTATCCCTAGAGCCTTCTTTCAGCTCTCCTTGGTGAGAGTCCCCAAGAGCCAGCTAGAAGCAACCTGCAAAATTAGATAGCTCCCCACTGATCTACCTCTGTCTTGACAGAGCTTTGGGACATCATGGAAGTGCCTTGGGGCTGTTAGGCAGAGGGACAGAGCAACCTTAGCCAGTCTTTAAAAAAAGATTAAGGGCTGGGCGTGGTGGCTCACACCTTTAATCCCAGCACTCGGGAGGCAGAGGTAGGAGGATTGCTGTGAATTCAAGGCCACCCTGAGACCACATAGTGAATTCCAGGTCAGCCTGAGCCAGATTGAGACCCTACCTCAAAAAACCAAAAAACAAAACAACAACAACAAAAAAACAGATTAGGTGTGTGTGTGTGTGTGCGTGTGTGTGTGCGCGCGTGCATGTGTGCATATGCCATGGTGCACATGTGGAGGTCTGAGGATTATCACGGAGTCTTCGTTATCTTCTTCCCCTTTGCGTGATAAAGGGTCCTTCTTGGCTTTTGTTGTTGTCCTTTGCTTGTTGGGTGTACCAGTTTAGCTGGCCTTCGAGTTTCTGGATTCTCCTGGCTCACCATTGCTGTGGGTGTACTGGGATGACAGGTTGAGTGTACCACTTTGTATCTGCATTTACGCTGGTGTCAGGGAATTGAACTTGGGCTATCAGTCTTAAAAACAAGCTCCTTTAATCACTGAGCCATCTCTCCAGCCCTTTAAATCAGACTTTCCACTTCATTTTTAAGAGTGAAAGTAGTCTAAGCATACATTTTTCCTTGCTTCCTGCCTCCTGTGTTTCCTCCATAGGTAGCTGGAGCCTGTTCTCTAGTCATCTTTTCCCTTCCTTCCTTCCTCTGTCCCTCCCTCCCTTCCTTTCTTTTTTCAAAGCAGGGTCTTGCTTTAATCCAGGCTGACCTGAAATTCACTACGTAGTCTCAAGGTGGCCTTGAACTACAGTGATCCTCCTGCCTCTGCCTCCCAAGTGCTGGGATTAAAGGTGTGCGCCACCATATTAAGCTTCTAGTCATCTTTTCAGATAGATCGATAGAGATGAATTTTCTAGACTTTAAATATTAAAATGTCTTCTTTTACTTTCCTTTGAAAGTCATCTCTATTGTTTTCTGGCATGAACTCTGATTATACTCTTCTCAGTCGGCTGAGGGTCATCTGGGCTTCCCGTTGGATGATTTTAGGATTGGTATTTCTTTCTTTTTGGTATATTGAAATTACCTGTTCTCTGTGCCTGGATGTGGATTCTTTTCAAATGGTTTTCTTCATGGTCCTTGGAGTGCTAAAATGAATTTAGAGACATCTACATTTGTTCAGAAATTTTCAGTTATTTCCTCAGTTGCTGTTTCTATTTATCCTCTGGTGCTCTGTCTTGGGAAAATTCTGTAGCCTGATTTTCTCTGTTAATTTCCTCTTCAGGTATGTCTATTCATTTCAACAGTTTAATTATGTGTTTTTTTTATTCCCATGCCCTCTAGCTGGTTCTTTTTCATAACCACTGTTCTCATCTCATAATAGCTTGTTCTTGTTTCATGGTTATAGTATCTTCCCTTTTCTCTCTAAGAATACATATTGCACTTCAAGTCCTGATTGCACTGTTATCTTTTTAATATTTTATTTTATTTATTTTTTTCTGAGACAGACAGAGAGGGAGGAAGAGAATGGGCACACTAGGGCCTCTAGCCACTGCAAACAAACCCCAGACGCATGCGCCACCATGTGCATCTGGCTTATGTGGGTACTGGGGAATTGAACCTGAGTCCTTAGGCTTCACAGTCAAGAGCCCTAATAGCAAAGCCATCTCTCCAGCCTGCATCTTCCTCCACTGTGCAGGTGCTTTTCCTTCTGTGACAACTCTCCATGGCTGAGGCCTTGTCAGCGTCCTGCCTTTTTCTTTTGGCACTCTAACGATTGCAGGCACAAACTGACTCCCCTCTTATTTTTGAGGATGGCTAGTTTAGAACCTCCCATTCTGGAATTTCTGTGGATTTGATGGAGCCCAGGGAGAAGGAGATTTGAAGGAAGACCCAGTCTTCTGTGGCTGGGCTGTCCGTGTGGCTATGCAATAGCTGGCTTATCCCCCTGCAGGTGTGTTTGTAATCTGTGAGTGCCTATGGCTGTACCTGCCAGAGTGTGGCGTCTCCTGTGCCTGACCGCTCCTGGCCACCTACTCAGTGTTGGTCTTCCCTCTTGCTTAGAAGTCACAGCAGGTCTTCCCTGTGGTTCCCTTGTGCAGGGGGGCACTGTGGCCAGCTTTTGGTCTTTAAATCTTTGCAGAAGAGATGTAATCATCATTTCAATATCTTAGAGCATAGGGGACTCATGCTGAGCTCTTCTTTTAAAGTATTTGTATTTATTTAAGAGAGACAGAAAGAGGCAGAGAACAAGAACACACAAATGGGCACACCAGGGCCTCTTGCCACTGGATATGAGCTCCAGACGCATGTGCTGCCTTGCAAATCTGGCATGATGTGGGTACTGGGAAGTCAAACCCAGGCTGGCAGGCTTTGCCTTTGACTGTTGAGCCACTTCTCCAGCCTCATGTCAGCTTTTTGAAGACCCCTGTGTTAGCCAGGCTTTTTGCTGCTATGGCAAATACCTGAGGGAAGACCACTGAAAAGACGGCCAGCTTTGTTTTGGCTCACAGCGTCAGAGGTTTCAGGTCAGCTGAGCCTGGCTACATTGCTTTGCAGCATGGTGACACAGCAGGTCATGGTGACAGGGTAATGTGACAGAGTAAAGCTGGCAAGGTTGCTTATCTCAGGTTGGTCAGAAAGGAGGGGGGGGAGAGAAAAACAGAGAGAAAGTGTGTGCGTGCATGCGTGCGTGCGTGTGTGTGTGTGTGTGTGTGTGTGTGTGTCCCCATGCCCACGTGCCTATGGGATCGTTCTGCTCACACTCATGGCCAGTCTTCCTCCACCCCACCATTGGTCCTCTGTGGAAACTCCCTCACAGTCACACCCAGAAGTGTGCTTTATTATTCCAATCATGTTGACAAAAGATTGCCCACTGCACCCCTTCCCTTGGTTTAGAGTAGGAAGAACCTCCTTACTCTGTTGTGGGTGGGATGGGGAAGTCTTGGTGCACTGACAAGTCTCCAAGGGAATTCTGTGGTCTCTCCCTCTCCAACTTCTCTAATTAACTCTCAAGGCAGGGAATGGGCTAATCGCTGAGATGGGTTTCACAGCTTTGGGTCTGACTTATCTAACAGAATGACACCAAGTCTGCCAAATTCTAGGCAGAGAGAGCCCGTTTTCATATGCTGTTACTTAAGGGTCCATCATTCTGCATTCTTTTTCTGGAACTTATCTAAAGCAACCCATGCTAACTGCTCCTTGTGTTTGTGTGTTTCAGGGAGCCAGAGGTCCCAATGGCTCCGCGGGTGAGAAGGTAACCGAGAGCAGTTCTCTCCTTCCTCCCCTTCTTTTGCTAGCAGTATATCCTTGGGCAAGAGTAGTGACCCCATAAATGTCATGAAGCAAGAGAAGCACCCCTCAGAGTGACTGCTCAGGGAAGGCAGCGTAGCTGGGGGGAGGGGAGGCAATACCCTGCCATGGCTCCCTTCCTCATCCTCCCTACAAACCTACAAAGGCATTCCGGTGAGTGTATCTGCTCATCTCCGAGGGAAATATCAATTAGCAAGACAGCTGCTCTGTGCCAGCAAGCAGTGCCTTCCAGAGGATCCCTCAGACTAATTAACTTCAAAGAGTCGCTGTCTGCCTCAGGTGAATGCCTCTTTCCTCCCATGAGGGAACCTGGCTGGTAACTGATCCCATCCCTTCTTTTCAGGGAGACCCTGGAAGCCGGGGCTTGCCAGGGTCCCCGGGGAGAACTGGACAAGCCGGCACTCCTGGAGTCATGGGACCTCCAGGACCACCTGGACCTCCTGGGCCCCCAGGCCCTGGATGCACAACAGCACCTGGATTTGAGGTACTTTCCCCCTTTCGTGTGTGTCTAGAGAGGGACGTATAGGAAGGGCTACTGCAAAACTCAGTACGCCAAGCGCGGATCCCGGGGCTGCGCTGAGTCTGCAGCGAACCCCCGGCTCCCAGCACTTCACCAGACACGTCAGCAGCCAGCTTCGAAATTATCCGTCTTCCTTCCTCCCCAGGATCCTGAAGGCTCCGGAAGCATGTGGCTGCTGAACGAACCCAGAACCCTGGGGCCTGCTGTTCCGAGTGTAGGTGGACTTTTGAACCTTTCTTGTGAGGCTTCTCCCGTTCTTATGCTACAGCGGGAGGAACACTTCGGGGCCATCCTGACTTTGGCTCTTTGGACAGTTCACACTGCCCGTGCTTCCACCCCGAGCTGTGCCGCCTGAGAGGGGCTTTCTGCAGCCTGACCCGCACAGACATTTTGCGCAGAATATCATGTAGGAAAACTTGAAAATTGTCTCTGTCCTTACCACAGAGCACTTCGGTATCATTGTCTCTATCCAGCTGCTCCATTCAATACTCCCTTTACTCCATGCTCAAAACCCTCTGCTCCTCATGCTCTGTCCATTCCCAGTGGGCACTGAATGGTCCACTGAGGTACATTTTCATGAAGACCACCCACTGGATCGCATGACCTTTGTCACATGGGACCCAGAGCCGAGGACCCAGAAGGGAGCAGCTTCTGTGAAAGAACACACAGAGCTCCCCTCCCCACATGCACAGGGCTCTGGGAATGATGTCAAGGAGAGGACATCTGAGCCTTGCTCTCTATGGGGGATTTTCCCTCTCAGAGTGCAACAGCGAACAGCAGAAAACTAAAGCATGTCTAGCAGCCTGGCTAGCTTATTCGGTAGAGCATGAGACTTCAAGAATGTCCATTTATCTGCTTATTTATTTTCCCAGGGTCCCAAAGGAGAGAAAGGAGACCAGGGACCCAAGGTAAGGTAGCAGGTCTGAGGTAGAGTGTGGGAAGAATTTTCTGCAAGGTTTTAGAAATGTTATCTATGGACTCTGAAAATTGTTTTCATTTCTGTCTGCTGTAACCAGGGTGAAAGGGGACTGGATGGGGTCAGCACGATGGGACCTCCCGGGCCCAGAGGGCCACCTGGGCGCATTGAGGTCTTGTCCAGTGTGAGTAACTCCCAGGCTGGAGCTTGGCTGTGAGTTTTCTGCCTTTGCTAACGATGAGTGGGGGCATAGCAATCGCCAGTTGCCAGTTGCCTTTTCTTTGCTGAGATAACACATTCCACCAGAAGTAGCTTATGGGAGGAAGAGGGTTTTGTTTTTTTCAGCTTAGTTTCTAGGGGAAGCTTCAACATGGCAGAGTAGCCAGGCTTCTCCTCACATCAGCAGCAGAGAGAGCAGCCAGAGTGAACGAGCTCTGATCACCCAGTGGGCAGGACCGGTTACCCTCAAGGCCTGCTCCCAGCGACACACCTCCTCTAGCAAGGCTCCGCCAGACCGGGACTAAGCAGGAAGCTGAGTCACAAACACTTGAGGCTACAGGGGACATTTTGCTCTCAGCTCACCACTGGGTTTACACTTCCACCCCATGCTTGTCACATCGCAAGCCAGTGTCACTTCGTGTGGTCACATCGGCAGGGGGAAGCAGATCCTGGCAAATGCTGAATTCTTGGCTTGCTTTCTCCTTTGCGTACAGTTAGTTAGGAACCAAGACCCATGGAAACGCACTGCCCACGGTTAGGACGGGTCATAATCTAGAAAATAACTAACAGACCAGCCCAGGTATTTGTTTCCATGGTGATTCTAAATCCTATCAAGTTGACAACCAGAGATGAACCTTCACAGGCATACACTCTGCATCAGGTCCAGTGTATAAAGATAAGTAAGAAGCAAGCCTCTCTACCTCCATCCCCCAAGTATGGCTAGAAAGATGGCTGGGGCAGAACTGTAACCCAGTGACAAAAGAACATAGCATGGTGGTGGTGGGGGGAATAAAACCATCTGAGGTATAAGAAATAAAGGAGGACTTTTGGAGGAAGAGTCTTTGGAAAGTGGAGTGCTCTCTTAACAGGCAGGCATGGTAAAACCCTTCTCCCAATATTCCAGTGGGAGCAACACTCTGAGCCTAGGCAGAGGATAGGACTGTGTGGGAGTGCCCAAGATACTGAATATTGATTGACAGTGGAGAGAGGATTGGGGTAGGCAAAATCTGGAGAAAGCCCAACTCTGGTTAGTCTGCTCAATGCTAGGCCACCAAACTAGAGAAAAATCCCAGCCCTTCTGAGAGATAAAAGACAAAAAGACCCAAAGACCTGGAAAAAGAATGAATAGAGTTAAAAAGAAAAATGAGTATGATTGGAAAGCATCAAGCATGATAAAAGCATGAAGAAATAGGTAATCTCACATGCTTGTAGTGGAAGTGTAAATTGTACAGCCCCTTTGGACCGCTCTCTGACAGTCTGTTGAAACTAAAAATAGACATCTTCCCAAATTGTACATGGAAAGCTCTACACACAAGATGACTGAATGAAAAAAAAAGCAAGCTGAAAAATAGTACATACAGCCTGATGCCATTTATGTAAAACACACACACACACACACACACACCCTAGTATGCTTTATGTGATGTGACATGTATGCATGTATTTACAACTTTAACAGAGAGAAAGCATTCATAGACTGTGAAATTTTAAAATTAATTTAAAAAGAAAAGTGACAAGGCAACCTGGGACTGTTTGATGGGAAGTAGGAGGGATGGATGCATTTGGCAGTGGCTTTGGGGTGTGATCAGCATGTGCCATGCTGGGTGACTTTTTAGTTAAACCCTCACTGCCAAAAGCAAGGCAGAGCATGTGCCATCTTTTGTCCTCACTGTGTGCTTTTTCTCTTTGCAGTCTTTGATCAATATCACCCACGGGTCCATGAATTTCTCGGACATTCCTGAGCTCATGGGGCCTCCGGTTTGTATCTGCAGCTGCCCTTTGAATGGGGCTCCTAGCCAGGTGCTCCTGTAGAAACAGTGTTGGGTTGGTTAGGAATCCTCTTAGCTCCTGAAGCACAGAACTAGAGCATATCAAAATCAAATGGAAAACAAACTGCATTTTTGAGAATTTGGTATAAAAGTGTGATCATGTGGAGCTGTGTCCAGTGCTGCAGCGGCTTCTGGTCCTACATATCAACATTCGTGTAATAGAAATCCGAGACGCCCAGTAACACACAGGCTGCCATTTGTGCACTGCTGGGTCTGCTTTTATCTACAGGATCTCTTTTCAGAGGACGGGAAACACCCAGGGCCTATCATGGTAACAGGACACTAGAGCTCAAGAGGGACTGAGACTTGCTTCAGTCTTTCTCACACACACTGTTTTAGAGATGAAGAAATTAAACACACGGAACTCACGTTACTCCTGCAAGTCTTCAGAGCTGACTCAGACATGACAGAACCTCAGAGGAAGGAAGTGTCCCCCCTCACTCTTGACAAACCCCATTATATCTGCTGGGTGGCTGGGGAGGAGGAAAGCTCACCATAGGAGTGTTGGGGTCCCAGCCCCATCTCTTCCACACTACTCTGAGCCCCTGGCTCTATCCCTGATGGCACCTCACCAGGCTTTGGGGCAGCCTAAAGAAGACAAGAGATGTGAAACTGCTTGGTGCGCTGGGACTCTGAAAGTCACCATGGAGCCAGAGGCGCATACCCCACAGCAGTGCAGTGCTGATCCCCAGGGAGGCTGGCCAGAGCATTCATGTCCTGGGGTGGGGCACACCTGGGACCTTTAAGATTTTCGCAGATGCCTGAGGGGCTTTTCTGCCCCTGGGTTTTCCTTCTGTGCAGCAGCATCGGCTCTGGCTCTGTCCAGAGCTGCATCCTGGGGTTTTCTTCCTTTCATTGCTCCTGAAGTGAAGGACTCCAATATTCAGACGCTAAGGCAAACAAGCTAACAAACAAAAACCTATTCGGAAGGTTACTCATTCTCTCCAAACTACTGGAGGCTTGGGGTGCTAGTGGGTCAATATCGAAGCAAGCACAGACAGCCTGGAATGGAAGAGCGGCCTCTCTGAGCTGGTGGTCCTGGGCCCTGGTTGCTGCACTACCAGGCTTCACCCTCCTCTCTTTTCCCACTTCTGACCTCCCTGTGGGTGAATCCAGGCCCTGTTATCCCTAAGGCTGGATCAAGGTTCGTCCCGCTCAGTGGCTGCTGTCTCCTAAGAGAACTCAACCACTTTCATGCTCTTCCACCCTGTTCTGCATCCAGTGTGTTGAGAAACTTGTCTCCACCTCGTTCCTATCTATTTATTTATCATCTGTCTATCTACCTTTCTATCCATATATCTATCATCTGTCAATCATCTGTATATTTATCATCTATCAATTATCTGTCATGTACTAATGCATCTGTCTTCTATCATCTATTTGTATATTGATCTATTGATCATCAATTGCCATTTATATCAATTATCTGATATCCACTGATCTATATAACCTGTCACCTGTCCATTTGCCATCTATCTAATCCATAATCTACTGATCTATCTATGATCTTCTATCATACATGTACCTATTATCTATGTCCATCTGATCGAGCTCATACCTGTTTAATGCAGCAGGTATCTGGGACTGGCAGGCCAAGGGGCTCCGGCCCCTGTGAGCACAAACTTTGTGTGCTGGAACCTTTAAAGTTACTGGTCCTTTAAAAAGTCTTGCTCCTAACAAAGAAAAAGAGCAAAGCTCTTCCCCGTGGCCCCCAAGCTCCTCTTCAGAGTTGCACTTGTTCGGCCCCCATGCTGCCCACCGCCCTAGAGATTTAAAACGGAGTCACCTCACACAGAGGAAGCTGCAATGAACAGCAGAGTTAGGCTGGGGAGCAGAGCAGGACGGTGGCAGGTCCTGGGGGCGGCAGGCCCCTCTGACGCTGGAAATGTTTTCTCTTTGGTGTTTCACAGGGGCCGGATGGTGTGCCTGGGCTGCCGGGATTTCCAGTAAGTAGTATAGGAGCTAGCTTCTGTCTGTGCTAGGGGGCAGTTCTCATTCTGTCCTCCTCCCTACCCCCCATGGAATTTTCTTTTCCTCCATCCCTGAATGAGCAAGCTTTACCGTCTTCCTTATTAATTCTTACCTTTGTGCTCCTTGGAAGTGTCCCTGTGTTTGAGACCCACAGGACTTTTTTTTTTTTTTTTTTTTTTGGTTTTTCAAGGTAGGGTCTTGCTGTAGCTCAGGCTGATCTGGAATTCACTATGTAGTCTCAGGATGGCCTCAAACTCATGGCGATCCTCCTACTTCTGCCTCCTGAGTACTGGGATTAAAGGTGTGCTCCACCACGCTTGCTTTATTATTTTTTTAAAGCTTATTTTATTTGACAGAGAGAAAGAAAGAGGAGGAACAGAATGGTCACACCAGGTCCTCTAGCCATTGAAAATAAACTCCAGATGCATGCACCAACATGTGCATCTGGCTTACATGGGTTCTGTGGAGTAGAACCTGGGTCCTTTGGCTTCACAGACAAGTTCCTCAACCACTAAGCCATCTCTCTGGCCCAAGACTTTAATCTTACCACCCTTGTGTTTGTTCTCCACTTTAAATTAGTTTCTGTGTGTGTGTCTGCTATATGAACAGTTCGTGGAGGATTAAATCATACTCATATCTCTGTACCTGGGATCATCCAAAGCCTGGGCCGCAGCTGGCCTGCTATGAATGCAAGCGCACGAGCCTGGTAGTAAATAGTCTACTTAAGTCCCTGAAGAGAGAGGAGGGTGACAACAGAATAGGAGAAGGGGGCCATGGAGTGGAAGGGCCCTAATTAACCATCTGTGTGCACCGTGATTGGAGGAGAAGTGTGTCTCTGCATAAAAAGCATTCAGTTTTGTCTAGAAGTTTGTGCCCATGCAAAAGCCAAAGCCTGGCCTCAGGGCAGGACCAGCACTGTTCCTCCAAGACCCTGGGACTTTGAAAGGCCGAATGTGGTTATTTCAAACATTTGAGCCTTAGTAATCAATACAATACACTGAAATGTTTCCTTGCAGGGGCCTAGAGGACCAAAGGGTGACACCGGTGTGCCTGGCTTCCCAGGACTGAAAGGAGAACAGGTAAGAGGGGTTAGAGGACCTAGGTATCTAGGGGTGGCGGAGGGAATCATGTTCTGGAATCTCTGACCATTTCCAGTTGGTCAAACATAGCTGTGGACTTTTTTCTTCTTGGAGATAGAGTTCATATACCATATTAATAATTCCTTTTAGTTGTACATTTTAGTGATTTTTAGCAGATGCACAAAGTCATGCAACTATCACCACTAATTCTAGAACATTCTCATCACATTGCAAAGAAACCCTGTGCCCCTTAGCAGTCATTCTCCAGCTGTTCACTTTCATAATCTCAGAGGCAAAGGTTCACCATGGGAGAGATGACACTGATTCCCCCTAATCTGGAAAGAGAACGCAGCTCTGCGCTCGCTTGAATGCTGTTCTTCCGTGTGCTGTGCTCTAACCACCTGTGGGGCATGCTGGTTACAGGTTCCCTTTTGCTGTAGTTCTGGTACTAACCTAGGCCAGGTACACAAATGGCACCCCTGAACACTTGCTGGCTGGAAGAATGAATAAGCGATGAATCAATCAATTGACAGTATTTCCTGATTGTGAGTCGGGGTGTTCTGCAATTGGATGAAGCTCAATCCAAAACCTTTGAAATAAATAGCCTGTAGAGTACCTTTGGAGAGCTCCCAGGGGACAAGGTTGGCCTTTGTACCTCTACAAGGCCTCTAGGCCTCTGAGAACCAACTTCCTGGTAAATTTTCATAGTTGAGGGGCCAGTGGCATCTATAAACAGATGACAGAGATTGTGGATGGGAATCAACTTATTCAGCCACCCACTTACATGGTCACCCTCTCTCACTCATTGGCCCCAAAGGCTCTAGCAGTTTCCTATACCAAGCTTTTCAGGAACTTGAAGATGGGCAGGTGGAAAACACAGCAGACAGAGCTGCTCTGCTATAGTAGAGGCTGACCAGAGCTGAGGACTGAGCAGCTCCAGAGCCTCACTGGGAGTCAAAGAAAAGCATCCTTTCTGAGAGGAGTGGGGTTTAGGATTCTCTCTAGCCTTTTGTCCACCATGCCACCCTGGCTCCAGGAGGAAGAGACAGGATCTAGGGTCTGCTGATCCCCATTCCAGGTGATTGAGAGCTTAGTATACTGGGAAGACCACATGGAAGTGGTCTCTGGCTGCCACAGACTTGCAGAAAAGGGATGCTGGCTGTGGGTAGGGGAATCCTGGACAAGTTGGGTTGTTCTTGCTTTCCTTGCTTTATTTCCTATGTGACAAGGTAAGATGGACCTAGAGTGTCTGACATGCCACTCCTTCCCCTAAACTCCTTGCCCCTTTGAATGGCTGGGACAAATGCCCAGGCAGCTTTGCTCAGCCTTTACAGCTAACGTACTTCCTGTCGCTGTGCCTCTAATGCTGTGTGCTTGTCTCTTGCTGCTGGCGTGCTCAGGACTGCCTGTCCTCACCAGTGGAGTGGTAAGATCCAAATACCAGCTGTGAGTTTTGAGGGTTGGAGAGAGGGGCCTCTCTCTACCTGGTCACTTCCCACCCTGTTGAAAAGAGGATGCATTGTATCCGTCTCAGTTTTTCCCCAGGGGTGGGGGGAAGGGGCATGGAGGTCTCAGAGAGATGCAGGATTCTCCATCTGGCTCTTCTCGGAACAGGTGTCTCTCTGGGATGGCCCCCACTAAGAACAGAACTTCGGGCAGGATCCTGCGTCCTCACCCCTGGTCTGTTATCATCTCTCTCCCAACAGCATAGCTTTGCCTGACCAAGTGTTTTGTGCAGGGGCCTGGAGTATTGGAGACAAAGCTGCCCAGAGACACGAGGCCCCTGTTTTGAGAAAGCCCTCTGGGGTTCATACTTTTGGTGTATTGCCTGACCAATTTTAGCTGTTCAAACAAGAACAAGGATTGTTGGTGCAGACAGATTTTTAAATCACTGGGAAAGCAAGTCATCAAATATGTCAGGTGTCAGAGCAAGAGATAGACAGGCCCATGCTGGGGCTGGATCCTGGGGGACTGAGAGAGTGATGGAGCAGAAGAGGGAACATGGAAGGAAGAGCGCAGAGAACATTTGCTCCATCGTGTCCAAGGCTGTTGTCATACTCCAGGCTTGCAAGAAGGTCCTGCTGGGGCATGGGGCTGGAGGGTGGCAGGAAGGGGATGGAGGTGAGGAATCGTAGCAGTAGGACTGAAAGAGCTCTGTGACCTTCTAGAAGATGGCAGGAGGAGGTCCCACTTCATCAAAAGAGTCTCTGTATTGCAGGGTGAGAAAGGAGAGCCGGGTGCCATTCTGACTGGGGACATTCCTCTGGAAATGGTGAAGGGCAAAAAGGTAATTATGTCCCTAGGCCCTGAAGGCACACATCTGCTTTGGCTTCTCATTTATGTTTGTAAGTCCAACAGTCTTTCTCTGAGTGACGAGTATGTGTCTCTCATTACAGGGGGAACCTGGAATGCATGGAGCCCCGGGACCCATGGTAAGCTAGGTACCTCTCTGCCCACCTGGGGGCTGAGGAGTTTCTCATACTTTGACTCACGGAGACGGAGTTGTCTAGTTGTGAAAATACGTGTGTGTGTGGAGGAGAACTGCAGTTATATGGGAATCTCGGCGGTTATTAAGACTACATGAGCCCTTGTCTCAAAAACAAAACAAAAAGAAGCACTTTGGTGGTTAAACACAGACGCAGAGTGTTTCTCATGCTTGCTGAGTCCACTGTGATTATTCCTTTTGGGGCCTCTCCCCTCCAAGTAGGAAGCGGGGACTCAGGATGTGCATGTGCAATGACTCTGCCATCTTGTGGATTCAAGGTCACACTGACATCTTCCACCTGACTGAGGTTGGGAGGGGGAAGAGACTGGAGATGATAATGGACACCATTTCTAGTATTTTTCCGTGGGGCAGAATTCAGCTTCCAGGGCCTTCGATTTTAGCACTGCTGTCTGTCCAGGAAAAGGAGAGGTGAATCCAGTGGTTTTGAGCATTCAGAGTTATGTCACAGCACTGGCCAAGTGCTGGGGAGCCCCACAAAGGAACCCCATAGAGTCTCCCTGGGCTTTTAGAGTTCTATTGCTGGATCTGCTGCTCACTTGCTGTGAGGCTAGGGCCATGCCCTCTTTTTTCTCTAGGCATCTGTCTGCCCATCTGTGTGCTGAACGGACGGGATTCATAGTAGATGGTATTACAGGCCCTCTGGCCTTGTGGTTCTAAGATGCTGTAGCACATGTGAGCTTCTGAATAGTTTTCCTAAGCTCCTTTTCTTAAGGATGAACCCTAAACTTCCTCCCCAAATGAGGCAAGTTCCTGTGTACACAGTCACTGGTAGTTAGGCATTATCTGAATATCACATGGGTCATCTCATTACAACCTCACAATCCTCACATTTGTGAATATTAGTGTCCTTGTTTACAGACAAGGAAACCAAGGATCAGAGAGTTTAAGTAACATGCCTACTCTTACATTGTCAGCAAGTGTCAGGTGTGGGATTTGAGGGCAGCCTATCACACCTAATATCCAGGTTTTCTCCCCTTCCATACTTCGGCTCTCAAGGAATAAGCACCCCTTGATTCTTTTGAAACACTTTGGGCTGTAGAATGGCACTCAGGGTCTGTTTGGTTGAAGCCAGTCTCAGGCTTAGAGAAAAAGGGTCATACTCTTGTGATTGGCCTCTCATCAACAAGACCATCCTTGAGAAGACCTTCAGTCCCTGAAGTCAGGCAGCATGGATGCCCTGGAGTGGGGAGGGGGAGAGCTGAGAGCAGAGGCAGATGGGGGAGTCTTGTTCTCAACTGTTAACCACTCAGTAACCCTCGGTGCCATGGGAAATACAAACAGTTAGCAGTGGGGCCAGCAGGCGCCTGCAGATGGCTATGGCGGGTGTCCCACTGAAGGCCAGCTTGCTCACAGCTTGCTAAACACAGGCAAGAAGGGCACCTTTTAATTTGCATAATGCTACCATATGGGCTAGCTGTGGCCCTAGTAACTAGACTAGCTTGCAACTCTTTTACAAATGGATAGGGCTTGTTACTCAAAGTGTGGCCCCTAGATCAATATCAGCCTGTCTCCTGGGTTCTGAAAATGCAGATCCACCAGCTCCCAGACACAAGCCCCTTAACAAGGTCCAGGTGGCTCGTGTGCACATGGCCATTTGGGAAATATTCCGCTATAACCACCTGCCAAGTGTCCCAAACCCTGGTAGCACCCTCTGTGTTCTGTAGTTGCTTTTTCCTTTCCTAAGTCATATGGACTGGAGACTTGTCCTACACACCCTGTTTAAATGCAGTCTATTTTTCTTTTCTTTTCTTTTTCGAAGTAGGGTCTTACTCTATCCAGACTGACCTGGCACTCACTCTGTAGCCCCAGACTGGCCTCAAACTCACAGTAATCCTCCTACCTCAGCCTCCCAAGTGTTGGGACTAAAGGCGTGCACCACCACACCACTCTGTACACATGGGCTACTGAATGCAGTCTTTCTTTGCCCAGTTTCACAGCATGGCTGTCTGTATTAATGGCAGTGGGCACAGGGGCTTGGAGGCCTCCAGTCTTGTAGCTGTGCCATTCCTCGGAACCCAGCACACGTGATGCTTCTCACAAGAGCTTGGAACAGGGCCGTGGCTCAGGAAGTATGTGAATTCAGTAAGCCAGCCCTGAAATAGGACCCACGGGTCAAGGACTCTGCTGGAGGCCTCGGGTGCTAGTCTGAGACTGGGCCTAAGGACAGATAGGAATAGGGCAGGAGCCATGTTCTTCTCTGAGTTAACAGGCAGACTGGCGTAGGAGAGGCGGGGCTGCGTTATTCAGAATGTAAGACACGGCGAGCCCTGGGACATAGGACCTGCAGTGAAGCCCGTGCTCTGAGCCAGCCCAACATGTGGCTACCTGGGACACCTGAGGCCCTGAGCCTCTGACCGTTTGACACTCTGACACTCGGAGTGAGGAGTGGGGTCCTGGATCTGCATCCGGGGCAGCCTATAGAACAGTGAGGTGACAGGCTGAGGAGATGAAGAGCGTCCGTACAGGGCTCTCTATACACAGTGAAAGCCTGCGTTCAGATCCCCAGTGTCCAAGGAAGTGCCCGGCAGGCATGGAAGCCCTCAGGAGGCAGAGATAGGAACCCCCCATGGCCAGCTGGCTAGCTAGTATAGCCAAATAGGTAAGGTCTGGGTTGAAGTGAGAGACCCTGCATCAATAAATAAAGAGGAGAGTGATGGAGGAAGACATCTGATGTCAACCTCGGACCTCAACATGTACGTTCATATACATGGGGACATGTGCGCGCACGCGCGCTTGTGCGCGCGCACACACACACACACACACACACACACACACACACACACACTGAAATCATGCCAAAACAAAAAGTGAAGTGAGCCTTGAGCAACCACTTCCTGGCTGAGGAGGAGAGGCAGGGGACCAGGAACCAGGCCAGTGAAGATGTCAGAATTGCTGCATGCCTTCCTTCTTCCTATTCCTGCTTCATCAGTGCTCCCTCCAGAAAAGCAGGCTTCTCCCCTCTCCCTGCCCCCCTGCATCTCTCTGGAACTTGAGTTTCTGTTATTTTCTAACCTGGTATTTGCTTTGCCTGTAGGGACCCAAAGGACCACCAGGACACAAAGGAGAATTTGGCCTCCCAGGACGACCTGTAGGTATCAGTGGTTCCCCCCATCCTGGATGGTGGGGGTGGCATATGGCCAGCCTGGCCCACAGGCAGAGAGCTCACTAAAATATCTGTGTGGGTCTCAGGGTCGCCCCGGATTGAATGGCCTCAAGGGCGCCAAAGGAGACCGAGGGATCATGATGCCGGTGAGTGCCACAGTCATTGCCCACATCTTATATCCCGAGGGGCAGAACCTGGGGTGCTGTGGGCTGGGGTCTAGAGTCGTGGTGAGGGAAGGTCTGGCCTGCTGACTGGCTCTTGTGGACCTCATGTTCAGGAACGGTTTTCTTCTTCCCCTTATTTGCATTTCCAAAGATCCTTGCACCCAGCCCTGCTCAGCTCCTATGGAACACCTCCATAAGTCTCTCCCCGCAGACCTCCGAGACAGGGAGAGAGAAAGGGCTCTGAGCATGCTCAGGAGAGATGGTACCAAATCCCAGGGTGCTAGTGTCCCCTCTCTGCCCAACACCCCCCTACACAGTCCCAGAAACACAGATAGTCACTGAGAATTTCTCTGGGAACCAGACTCTGGGCTCTAATCTGTTTTCTGTAAGTTGCTGTGTGGCCTTGAGCAGGTCACATCTCCATTCTGGGCCTCATTGTGTGTCTCCACCACGGATGGTACAGTTACTCTGCTGTCTCTCCCACGCTGTGTGGTGAAGACACAATGAGGTCCCAGATGTAGCTGAGACATTGGTTGGCTCCAGTGGATCCTCCCTTCCTGGTTGCCAGACCAGAATTTAGGGATTATTTTGCAGCTCCTTCTTGCTTTCAGTTCCTTGAAATAAGAATGGGCCTTTCTTCCCCCAGGGCCCACCTGGACTACCAGGCCCTCCAGGACCGCCTGGGCCCCCTGGAGCTGTGGTTAACATCAAAGGCGTAAGTTAGAATGGAGCTGGGGATGGCTTTGCCCTGGGATCATGCTGGGGCTACCAGATTGGCTTCAGCTGGTGTCTTGATGGCCTCACCTCTCTTGTTCACTTTCTCACAGGCTGTTTTCCCAATACCTGCCCGACCACACTGCAAAACCCCTGTAAGTAAAACATAGTCACACCATCAAGAGCAAGTTTTATAGAGATGGCAACTCAAAGAAAAAAAAAAAAATCAGCCATGCATTGGGTCCCTTCCATCCATGGATGTTACCTCTAGTATCTTCAATTGCCCCTTTTAGATCGTTAAGAGTCTAGAAGTTTCTAGGTAACAGACCCTGGAAAAACTACCTGCATTGTCTAAGGTGTCTAACGTGCTCACATTGACTTCTTTTGTTATGATCCATATGGCTGAGTCCTCTGTTAGTGGGACCACACTAACTTCATGCTTGGAGGAGCATAAAATTGTGAAATAATGTCTTTAAAATTGGTGAAGAAAGAGACAAGGCCAACCTGTGGCCTCAGCACTGAGATTCCAAGGAGTTGGACATGCTTGTTTAGTACTCTGGGCAGCAGTTGGCAGCACTTTCTTTGAGATTTCATCCATAATGTTAAGAGACACTTGATTGTGTAGGGAAACCCAGGAAGGATGACCTGTCCCTACACAGGGCCATGAGTCATGAAACTGTATAATCCTTCTCTCATTCAGTAAATATTTATTGAGCCCTTGGCAGTCCCAAGGACTGTGCTAGGCCCTGGAAACACAGGAGTGAATTGGACAGGCCTGGGTTCTACTCTCTGGAATTTGAAAATGGTAATTTATGAAGGCTCTTGGAGGTAGACTCCAAATCGATGCCTGTGGGAGGTGTTGATAAGGCTAAGCCCCAGACATATGTCCAAGTCTGACCTTTGAGACATATAAGTGTGGAAGGCAGAGGACAGGATCTACCTGTGCAAGGTGCTGAAGTCCCACATGAGGCCAACAGCATGCAGTGCATGTTTATATTAATGGCCTAGAGAGAGGCACCCAGGGTAGTTGCTGGGGACGCTTGAGAGAAAGCACTGTGTTTGTGCCTCCTCATCCAGAAGAGGCTCAGCCTCGGAGGGCAGAATGCCCACTGGGTCCCACTCTGTGTGAGCGTCAGAGGCCCCTCTCACCTACATGGATCCAGGCACCCAGTGGATCCACTGTGGACCAGCCCATGCCAAACGTAACGATTCCGTGAAAAATGCTACTGCGGATATGTAGCCTACGCTGGAACCCTTTGCCGCAGCCATGGCCTTTGGGCGTCATGAAGCTACTTAAAAGAAGCCATTGATGGGCTTAGAGTGTTTGGGTGATTTTTTTTTAATTTCCTGAGGGAACTGGGGCATGGGTGTTTCCTAGGAAGCTCTCAAAGGGAACATTTTTCAAGTAGAAGTGCATCCTCTCACTTCCGGTGTTTCACAGACACCTTCTTATTCCAGCCCTTCAACACCACAGCAACTTACGGCTCACCCCCACTGTGTAGGAACTTGCCAGCACCCCAGCAATGTTTATCCTTGGCCTAAATTTTTTTTTTTTTTTCTGAAAAATTCCCTTCTCCTTTCCTATCTTCTCATGGTGCCCCCGCCCCCCCCAGTGGCTGTGACCTCCAACCCATAAGCGTAGAAGGATCTGGTTCCAGGTGGATCACTTTGATTCTACCTGTGGAAAGATGAAGGTGAAATATTAAACACCAGGTTGCAGGGGGCTCCATCCTAATAGATAAAGGAAGACCGGAATCTGGGAAAGAGCTAGGCTGGAAAATTATCCAGAGTGGCTTTGATTCCAGACCCCTGGTGTTTAATGAGTCCAGAATATGACTTCCAACCCAACAATATACACGTGTGACTAATTGCTGTCGCTGCCATCCGCTCTTGTGCCTTATGCTTGCCTGTCATTGCATGCAGTAGCAGAGCTGGTAGCTGGCCCAGCTTCAGGACTGAGTGCATGGCTGGCTCAGATACTTGGCTTCACACGTCCATCAATCCTAATTGATAAGAAAAAAGAAAGCCAAGAGTTCCCAGTGTTAGCCACGCCAGCACTTGTCACAATTGTTGTCTGACAGAGTTGGGTTTCCCCTTTGCTGAGATTTTTGGCCAATAAGTCTCACTTCTGTTTACCCAAAGCTAGCTATATGATGGGATGAACTTGGGATGTCTGTGTAACGAGGCTACCTGGGTGCTCAGGAGCTTCAGAGCCAAAGGCAAGTCTGACTCCATGACATTACCATTTCTTTGGTGTGTTCTCAGGGTATGGCTACCTGTGTTTGCAAGTGTCAATCTGGGGCTCCTGGTGTCTCCTAACCTGGCCTTTCTCTCTTCCCAGCTTGGTTCCAATCACCCTGAGGATCCAGAGCTCGTCACTTTCCATGGTACGCACTCCTTTCTTCACTGTATGTTTCTCTGGGATATTTCCTGAGACTTGATGCCTCTGAAGAAGAAGGGCTCCAAGTGCCCAGTGTTATATACCAATGAGGTGGTCAGGAAGGGCTGACTGAGTGTGGAGAGAGGTAGCAGCTGAGCCAGTGCTAAGAGTTGCACCTCTGTTGGGTTTTGTCATGTTCCTGTCTATTCTTTTGTTTTGGTTAAGCCTCTCAGGCAACAGGACGTACTTTATTTGTTCATTCCTCTGTTCACTTGTTCAGAAGAGTCACCGACTCCTTGTGTGGTATCATCCCATGTGGTTCTTGTTTTCCAGACACTTAGAATGTTATAGGTGATAGTGTATGGTCACTCAAACCTCGCAGAAACAGAGATCTAGAGTCTAGAGAGAAAGCAACACTAAATCAGATCCCTATCTTGCCTGCCAAAGCTCAGGGAACATTGTGGAGGACAGGACGGAAAGATTTTAAGAGCCTCAGGGTAGGTGGGAATAGCTTGAGGCATCATATTTCCCTTGCCCCTGTAGAGACTGACTGTGGCGTCTTGGTCCCCACAATGAGTATCAATACCCCTGCCAAAGAAGACCCTTAGCAGAGTAGGGCCACTCAAAGAGTACAACCGTTTTATTAAAAAAGCAATAAATAATTTAAAAACCCCAAGAGATGTAACTTTACTGTAATACCACAAGATACCCTTGTGAATGGAAGAATTTAGTATTTGTATTCACTGTGACATTGTATATAATAACTTGCACATAAAATTTTATACATAAGAGCCAGGAGTGGTGGCACATGCCTTTAATCCCAGCACTTGGGAGGCAGAGGTAGGAGGATTGCTGTGAGTTCAAGGCCACCCTGAGACTACATAGTGAATTCCAGGTCAGCCTGGGCTAGAGCAAGACCCTACCTCGAAAAAAAGAAAGTTATACATAAAATATATACACATCAAGAAAGAAAATTCTTTGTAATACAATAAACCAGGAGCTAATCTAGGGCTCAGAAAGCCCTTGCCTTAGAGCATGCAACATCATCATCCCCTGGGAGCACTCTGGGACAGCTCGGTGGGAGAGCACTCACCTGGTATGTGCGAGGTCTGAGGCTCCATCCCCAGCACTGAAAAAAGAATGGTGGGGGCGGGGGGAGCATGTGACGGTGGTGCATACTAGTGGATCGCAAGGTCAGCCTGGCTACACACGAAGATGCTGAAAGAAGGAGTGGTCTCTGTCCCTCAATCCTCCAGCTCTGCTGTATCACGCTGGTGGGCTCCATGGCTTTTCCGTCATTTCAGTTACTGCGTTCTGACTTGGTTCGCAGAACTGATTCAAGACTGCTTCCACTGGGTGCTGCATGGAGCTTAGGGAAGAAGGGAGCTGGGTTTGCGCTCTGCTATCTTCAGTCCTTCTCTGTCCTGTGGGGCTTCCCTGGGAGAAAAGAAAGGAATCAAACTTTCTGGAGGTGATTCTCCTGGTCAGGTCCTCCACTTACATAAGAACTTGAGGACATTCTTCCTGCCCTCCTCAGGGGAGCAGCCCCATCGCCTTGTGCTGACGAGCCTGCTGTCTTCTTGCCCATCACAGACCAATGGCTGGGGCAGGGGAGGACCACAGTCTTCCACCTTGGTCCTTGAGCTCAGCAACTTCCCAGTATTGGTGGGGCTTGGGGACATGGATGCAGCTCCTTGATGGTCCCCAGTGTACACCGTTATGCCCCTGATGCTCACAGTCCTTTCCCCACATTGAGAAAGCCCGAGCCCTCAACACTTGTCTACACCGTGAGCTCAGCTCTCAGCTTGAGAGCATTGGAGGGTTTATCTGCCACAACACTCGGGGACAGGAACTGGAAGGCTTCATGTCCACTTCTACTCTCTGGAGGAGGGGGAAGGAAGCCTTGCTCTCTGAGGCTTTGTCCTCTGTCTCTCTCTCTCCTTTATGAAAAGAAGGGGAGATGGAGGGTGAGGAAGGCAAGCCCCACAAAAGCAATGCTTCCTGTTCCTGTGAGTGGCAGGTGCCGCACAGCTGGCATTCTTTCTCCCAGTTGTGTAAGTGAAGAGCTCCGCACACTTAGCTGCCCTGTGCTGCCACCCCTTGGAGATTTCTCTGCCCCTCACACCATCAGGCTGCACATGAATCTGTGAGGGTTGCATGGGTGCTGAGCCTTAGTCTACATATGGTCCGAGGGAGTCTTTGGGCCAGCCCCCACTGGGCTCTGTAGCACCTGGCTGTCCTCTCTTCATGACCTCATATATTTCATCCCTCCCTGGGTTACTGGGAGCTGGGTCTGTCTCCCCGGTCATGGCAAGCTTTTCAAGATTGGGAGATGTGGATGTACCTATCTGGCCCTTCCTCATCTTTCAGCCAAGAGTTTCCGACCTCCTTCTTGGTTTCTTGTTGGGTCTTACAAGCCTAAGACTTTGCCAAAGATTCTCAAAGACTTTTTAAATAAAATGAAGGTGATTTTCCACTATCCTTTCCCACCTTTTTTTTTTAAAAAAAAATGTGTATGCATATGTGTTTGATGGCAGGTGTTAAAGGAGAGAAAGGATCCTGGGGTCTTCCTGGCTCAAAAGGAGAAAAAGGTGACCAAGGAGCCCAAGGACCACCAGGTATGCCAGCTCTTGTTCCAGGCCTCATTTTTGATTTTCAGGTCTGAGAAAGGTCACTGAGACAGAAAGGCTAGTTATAAGACCCTCCAAGTCTCGTGAGACCCAGTCATGGGCTGGACATTTCCAACGTGGGGCATTGTTTAGAGAGACCAGGGGCTGGGGCTGAAGCTCTGTAGTAGAGCACTCGACTAGATGGTCAGGACCCTCATTTCAACCCTAAGACTGGTGGGGGGGGGGGGGAGAAGAATGGAGGGAGGGGCAGAGGGAGTACTGACTTCTTATTATTGTTTTTTTTTTTAATTTGTTTATTTGAGAGCAACAGACAGAGAGAGAAAGAGGCAGATAGAGACAGAGAGAATGGGCGAGCCAGGGCCTCCAGCCACTGCAAACCGAACTCCAGATGTGTGTGCCCCCTTGTGCATCTGGCTAATGTGGGTCCTGGGGAATCGAGCCTCGAACCAGGGTCCTTAGGCTTCACAGGCAAGAGCTTAACTGCTAAGCCATCTCTCCAGCCCTTCTTATTATTGTTTATGTGCAAAACTTAGCACAAAGACAACCATGGATTTGCCCAAGGTAGTGTCTGGGTGGCTGAGCCTAGACTAAGACTGTAGATGCCTCCAAGCCTAGCGTCAACCCTAATAAACCAAAGTAGTGTCACTGCCACTAAGAGATAACTATGGTTACCAATTTAGAAACTCTTACTTTGAATTTCTGAAATTACAATGGTGAATTTTATGAAGCGTTTTCCCCTCAGGTCCTCCTGTTGATCCAGCTTACCTGAGACATTATCTGAACAGCTTGAAGGTGTGTATTCTCTACTAAACATTTGGCCTAGTATCTCAGTCTGTTTGCCATTAATGCAACTGTATACCACAGACTGAGTAACTTAAATAATAAGGATTTGTTCTGCTCGTGGTTCTGGAGACTGGAAGGCCCAGGGCTTCTTGCTGGTAGGGACTCCGTTGAGGCTCTGAGATGGTAAAGGGCATGAGCTGGTGAGACCAAATGAGTATGCCAGAGAGGTTTTTTATAACAAGGACACTTCTAGGAGCACCCATAAGTTCTCTAACCCAGAGCCCTCCTGACCTGGTCACCTCACAAAGGTATAACCTCCCAGAGGTCTCCACTTGCAGTGCCATATGACTGGTGATGAAGTTTCCAGCACATAGAATTTGGGGCCCCATTCAAACCATAGCATCCTGTGTTTCCAACTTCTTGGGTTTATGTGAGGGTTCATGCCAGTTGTATTAAAACTTCCCATGTTCTGTCTTCCAGGGGGAGAATGGAGATGCTGGGTTCAGGGAACACTCCAACGGCAACTTCTTTGTGTCTGGGCCTCCGGGCCTGCCGGGCAGTCCTGGCCTGATTGTGAGTAGTGACCCCCTCCAAGTCTTCTTCCCCAGGGACAGTGGCTCTTCCTGAGGCAGGCAGTTGAGAGTCAGCTTGGTGGGCCAGCCCTTGACAGTAGTTGTGGATGGGTTAGTAGATTAACTGAGTGTGTCGATGGTCCAGGCTATATGCAGTCAGTTAACTCCAGGCACAGCTAGCCTCATGGCTTTGCACATGGACACAGGGGAGAACTCACCCAAAGGAAAGAGCTATGGTGAGGACCTATAATGGAGGCAGAACAGAAGGTCCTTTACGCTGTCTAGTCTCTATTCTTTTATTTGTGAAGTGCGAAGATCAGACCAGAATGGACATCTCCAGGGCCTCGGGCTCCTGTCTGGGTTCTCTGGTGTCTTTGGTCATCATAACTGGGTCACTGCTCAATGGAGCTAACACCACCTAAAACATGCTCAAGAATTATTAACAAGAAAACTAGCTGGAAATCAGACTGGAGATAAAAGTTCCGCTGGTAGAGTACTTACTTATCAAGCGCAAAGTCCAAGATTTGATTCCCAGCACTGCATAAAATCAGACATGGTGGTACATGATTATAATATTAGCACTGGGTAGGTAGAGGCAGGAGGATCAGAAGTTCAAGGCTTTCACTATATAATGAGTTCAAGACCAGCCCAGATACATGAGACCATACCTCACAATTTATAATAATAATAACAATAAATAGCAGCAGCTAGACCTCACCTATTTCTTACAAATGTCCTCATAAAAGAACTTTGTGTAACTTCTCTCCATTACTGTATGCTTGCCTTGACAGGGGCAGAAAGGAGAAACCATCATTGGGCCCCAGGGACCACCAGGAATTCCTGGCCTGCCTGGGCCACCTGGCTTTGGGAGACCTGGTGCACCTGGGCCCCCAGGACCTCCTGGTCCACCAGGGCCTCCTGCCATCCTGGGTGCAGGTCAGTACTGAGTGATGCCCTCATTCCTGCTGTGTCTCCCTTAGTGCTCATGGTCACACGTCTGGGTGGCGTGCCAGAGTCACACTGTAGGAGAGTGTTGTTTTCTGGTTTGTTTGTTTTTTTAAGTAATACACATTTAAAGTCAACAATCCAGTAATGTTTAATATACCTACAAGTTCATATAGTCATCACTACTGTCTAATTCTAGAATATTTTATTATATCAAAATGAAATTTCGTGGGCTGGGGCCATAGCTCAGTGGTAGAACATGCCTGAGACCCTGGATTTCATTTCTAGCATCATGAAAAAGAAGAGAAGGAAGGAAGAGGGGAAGGTATGTAGGGAAGGAGGATGAAGAAGAGATAGAGGGTAAAAGAGAGAAAGGAAAGAAAAAATCCTGAAATTTTATATCAATCAGCAGCTATATCTCCTCCACCTCCCTCCTATATCTTGGCAGCCACTGACTGACTTTCTGTCTCTGGACTTCCCTGTTCAGGACATTTACACATATCTAGAATCATACCACATGTGCCTTTTTGCCTGCTCCTTTCAGCTAGCGTGTTTTCAAGGTTTGTCTATGTTGCACTGTGTGTCAGTTCTTCACTCCTTTTTCTCTGGACAGACATGTCTCTGTGTGGACACTCATTTGTTGTTTATTCATGTATCTGCTTGTGGACACTTGAGTTGCTTCTACTTTTCAACTATTGTGAAGAATGCTGCTAGAGCATCATGTCTAAGGTTTTATGGAAACATTCTCCTGGGCACATAAGCAGTGAAATTGCTAGGTCATCTGACAACTCTATGTTAACTTTTTAAGGAATTTCCAAACCATTTTCCAAAGCAGCCACCTCATCTTGCATTCCCACCAGAGTGTGTAAGAGTACCCACCTCTCCTCACTGTCAGTGACACCTGTGACTGCTGTCGCTTTTTTTTTTTTCTCTTTTTGGTTGTTCCAGGTAGGATCTCACTAGCTAGGATGTTTGCTAATAATTGTATTACAGCATTCTGTGAATTCCCACAATAGTCCTTCAAGAAAATTACTAGAATTCCTATTTTACAGGTGAGGAAAATAACACTCAAAGACATTAAGCTTCAAGGTCATGCATCCGTAAAGTGACACCAGCAGCATTAAAAACCAGATCAGTATAGCTCCAAAGCTTATGTTATTCCTACTACATTCATGTGGGAAACAGAAACAAAGCTGAGCATCCCTAATCTGAAGAATTTAGTCTGAAATGTCCCAAATCTGAAACTCCTTGAGTACTGGCATGTTGCCATAGACAAATGTGAATGCTCAAAACCATTTAAACTACTGAGGGCTGGGGGAAGAGTTCAGTGGAGCATGATGAGCATGTATGAGCCCCGGGACCCAGCATCATGCCAAAAGATGGAAGGGAGGGAGGGAGGGAGGACACAGGGAGAGCAGGAAGGAGGGAGCAGGGAAGAAAGAAGAAAAGGAATGAGGGAAGGAAGGAAGGACAGATGGAGAGAAAAGGGACAAAGGGTGGAAGAGGGCAGAGAAGATGGCCCAGCGGCTAAGCGTTCTTGCTGCACAAGCGTGAAGACTTGAGAGGGCCTGATTTACTGAGTGACTCCAGCACCAATGTAAACAGCGAGGCATGATCACACAGACCTGTAACCCCAGTCCTATATGGAGTAGAGAGCAGGGAATTTCAGGGGGTCACTAGTCATCCAGTTGGACCAAAACCCACAGCTTCAGATTCAGTGAGAGACTGTTGCAAGGGAACATGGAGATGAGTGATAGAGGAGGACACAGACATTGTTCTCTGACCTCAGCACATGCACACATGAATCTGTGCACACACACACCCCCACACACACTACACATACTCCACACACACCACACACACACACACACACACACACATACCACACACCACACACACAGACCACACTACACATAATACACACACATACACACCACACACATGCACATACCACAGATCACACACAGACCACACTACACACACACTACACACACACAAGCCACACACAGACCACACTACACACACTACACACATATACACACCACACACACTACACACACACCACACACACACACTACACACACACACACGCCACACACAGACCACACTACACACACACCACACCCCACACACAGACCACACTACACACACACCACACACAGATCACACTACACACACTACTCACACATACACCCCACACACAGACCACACACACACACACAGATCACACTACACACACACACACACCACACACAGACCACACTACACATACTATGCACACACACTACACACACACACAGACCACACACAGACCATACTACACACACACATGCCACACACAGACCACACACACTACACACACATACACACGCGCCACACACAGATCACACCACACACACTACACACACACACTACACACACAGATCACACTACATACACAGACCACACTACACATACTTTACACACATACATGCCACACACACACACATACACACAACGCACACAGACCACACTACACACACTACACACACACACACTACACACAAAGATTCACACTACACACACACCACACTACACATACTATACACACATAAACACATGCATGTCCCACACAGAGGCCATACTACACATACTACACACACCACATATATACAAAAAAATTATCTAGATTACTTTCAGCTTATGCATGTGCAGTGTTATTTAAAATATAAATAAATTTTGTGCTTAGACTTTAATATATAGGCAAATGTTCCATAAAAAAAATTTCTGAGGGGGTGGAGAGATGGCTTAGTGGTTAAGCGCCTACCTGCAAAGCCTAAGTACCCAGGTTTGATTCCCCAGGACCCAAGTTAGCCAGATGTACAAGGGGGCGCATGCGTCTGGAGTTCGTTTGCAGTGGCTGGAAGCCCTGGCGTGCCCATTCTCTCTCTCTCTCTCTTTCACTGTTTCTCTGTCACTCTCAAATAAATAAAAATAAACAAAAAAATTAAAATAATCTCTGAAGCATGTGTAGGTGACAACACCCGAGAATTTGAGGTGCAGCCAGAATTGTATGAGTGCACAGCTGCTTGCTGATCACCCTGTGGCACGAGAACCTTAGAGCTGCTGTGCTAATGGGAGCTTTACAGAAAGTGCCCTGGAGGCTGGCTTTGACTTGGCCTGGACACTTGCAAGGGAAAAACATGTCTCAAAGTAAAGCACACAAAAGGGAAATTGGTTGGCTGGAAGTGGGGAGTGAAAAATAAATTGGTAGGAAGGGCAGAGAGGCAACTGGGCCTCAAGAACAGCCCAAGCCTAGGATTAAACCCTGCAAGGATTCTCTGGCCGCTTTTGCCTCTGCTTCTCCCTGGCAGCTTTGTGCTCCCTTCCCACAGACCACATCCTCTGCACAGAGGGGAAATGGTGACCGGCAGCTTACAACTTCCACCAGTAGCTAGAAATCATGAGCTTCTTTCTGTGTTTTGTTTTGCACATCTTGGGGGTGAAGCAAGTCCTGAGAAAGGAATCTGATTGGCCTGTCTTGAGCTAACCCTGGACCAATCATCTGGAAGCAGGAAGTAAGTCACATGAGAACAAGGTAGCTCTTTCTGGTACTAGAGGTGAAAGGGAAGGCCTCGTGAGAAGTTGATGACGTCTATTCTGCAGAGAGAGAAGGTGCTGGTAGGGCCTTGAGGTATGAATGGGAGCTGCAGGAGACGGAGGCACATGGCGAGGGAGCGCAGGGTGCAGAGAATCCGTTGTTCATCGCGGTACCACACTAGAAGAGGGGGACGCCTTGCTGCATGGAGCAAGGATTATGCCCTCACCTACCACATCTGAAGTCACAATTTACAAAACACTTGCCCTGCCACTCTCCATGCAATCTCCCAGCGATGCCAAGGGAGATGTAGTGGATATTATTAGAGAACTCTCTGCACGGAGGAAGACACTGACGCTCAGGGAACACGAGGACCTGCTCGAGGTCACATATCATAATATGAGGAACCACTGGGATCCAAATCCGAGTCCGATGACACTGTATCCGCTGGCCACTTTCCACCTATGTCTGGACATACAAGTTCTGTGTTGGAACGGAAAGCTTTCAGCAACCTGAAGAATTGAGTACAGTAATTTTGCCAGGAATTGTGAAAAGATCCTTAGCTCTGCCAAGAGCTTTGAAGAGTGTGGAGAGGCAGGGCTTATGTGAGCAAAGGAATGACTACTAGATCCCTTCATATTGGCCCGAGGCAAGGGCTTTTCAGTTAGGGAATCATGGGCTCCCTCTACCTCAGGCACATTCACACATTTTCTCTGGGGAGGAATGCAGTAACTCTGACCTGACTTTTGAGAATCCTGTGACTTCAAAAGCTAAGAAGCCCTGGGTTAATGCTGTACAATTTTCAAATGTGTGTATTAATTTTTAAAAGTCCAGGTTGGAGAGATGGCTTAGCAGCTAAGGCATTTGCCTGTGAAGTCTAAGAACCCAGGTTCAGTTCTCCAGTACCCAAGTAAGCCAGATGCACAAAGTGGCACATGTGTCTGGAGTTCATTTGCAGTGGCTAGAGGCCCCAGCATGCCCATTCTCTCTGTCTTTCTCTTGCTCTCCCTCTGCCCTCTTTCTCTTTAATAAATAAATAAAATATTAAAAATAATGAAATCCCCTTGTATGTCCCCACACATACACACCTACATATACACATTCACATTATGCACACACACAGACACGAAAGAATAACCTATAAACATAAATAAATCCCCCAAATGACACTACTAATGTATGTACCAAAAGAGATGCATATGCCCAGTAGCAAAAAAAAGACCCCACTATGCAAAACTCATTCCTAGACTATAATTCATGCGTTCTCACTACCTCCCAGCAAAGCAGAAACGCCAGCTGACGTCTCATAAGCAGTTTCAGAGGGCTTGCAGCTTCCACAAGACATGCTGGGCTCTGTGTCTCCTGGCCCCACGGCCATTGCTCCTGCCACTACAACACCCAGGCTCTCATCCCTCAGCCTCTCCACTTCCTCTCGCTGAGCCTGCGCCTCTGTTCAGTGGTCACATGCTTGTCTTGGAGGAAATAAGTTGCATGTGTCAGGGTATTTTTGGATGCAAGTGACAGACAATTCAATTTAAACTGGCTTTTTAAATAACAACAAAAGGGATTTATTCACCTATAATTCTGAAAAGTCCTAGGCACAGCTTCACCCAAGGTGACAGTGAAAAATCTCAGCTCTTCCCCCAAAGCAGCCATTGTGGCCTTTGTTCACATGGGGTCCAGAGCCCTGAGGATACAGGTGCAAGAGAGAGGGCCTGCAGTCCTAGAGGGACTGTGGGCGCCTCTTGCTGGTGAACCACAGAGACCCGGGGCATTTTTTTCGGAGACATTGTTTTGGTAACTTCTCTTTTTTGTCTTGTCTTAGCTGTGGCCCTTCCAGGCCCGCCTGGTCCTCCAGGACAGCCAGGGCTCCCCGGATCCAGAAACCTGGTCAGTATTATCATTGTGGAGTCAACATTCACCTTTGAGTAGATTAAGCCCTGGCTACAGTATGTAGGGGTGGCATCCTTTTTTTTTTGTTTGAAATTGAGACCCCTTGACAATGGAATTGGTAGAGTTCTACCACCAGCGAAAGTCATTTATGAACTATTCAGGTGACTCATCAAATAGAGATAAAGGAAAATGAAATAATTGATCATTGAAGTTCTTTACTCTAGATCTTTAATTGACTAAGTTTATCATATGCATTATAAAGAAAACAAACATGGGCTGGAAACATAGCTCATCAACAAAGAGTTCACCTCACAAGCATATGGATAGATTTGACTTCGATTTCCAGAGCCCATGTATGAAGTTAGGGGTGGTGGTGCATACTTGAAATCTCAACACTGGGGAGGCTGAGACAGGCGGAGGGACACCTGTGGCTGGGGTTTACTGGACAACCAGTCTAGCCTGATAGGTGAGCTACAGGCCAGTAAGAGACCTTGTCTCAAAGAGGTGGATGACATTCCTGAGGCTAACACCCAAGGTTGTCCTCTGCCTTCTACATGCATGCACCAATACCTGCACCCCACCTGGATAATACACATACACATACAAATAATACACACAAAAAGTTACTTAAAAACATAAGCACACATGTGTAAACAATATCTCAGCAGGTGCTTGTGCTGGTGGGACACCCCCTGGGTCATCCAGCCCTCTCTATCCAGCTGGAGGATGTCTTGTATGTGTGTAGTGCTCTGAGTTCACTGGCCTGGGGTTATAGCTTTCCCAGATTATGATAATGCCCAGAGAGATGGACAGATGACCTTTATTTTTAGTGAAGTATTTGTGTACAGGGCAATAAGGCTTTTCTCTGGCTGTGAGTGGTCCTTTACACAAGGGCCAGTGTATCACATTTTGCCGCTGTTCTGGTAAGAGCAGGGTTGTGAATTTAAAATGGTCTGACAGGTCACAGCATTCAGCAACATGAATGACATGCTACAGAAAGCACATCTGGTCATAGAAGGAACACTCATCTACCTGAGGGACACCACAGAGGTTTTCATTCGGGTCCGAGAAGGTTGGAAAAAATTACAGGTAATTCTTAAATTTCCTTGAAGAACCCCCTCCAAGTACCCTCTGCCATAAGGTCCTCCGCCTGTGAGTACCTTTTTCCAGTTTGGAAAATAGCCAAACACTTTCTAGCTGCTGTTTCATGGACAATGTGCTCTTTCCCTTCCAGCTGGGGGAACTGATCCCCATTCCTGCTGACAGCCTCCCACCTCCAGCGCTTTCCAGCAATGTGAGTAGTTCCCCTGCCATGGCCCTGGTGCCTTCATTCATTGAACTCCAGCTCTGTATGGCAGAGCACCACAGAAAGTACCAAGCACCAACAGAATATTGTCACAATAGGGTGGAGGGAGAACTGGATTCAGAGGCTGGAAGCCCCCTGTTCCTATGGAGCAGCCAAATTCCTCATAGACAGCCACCCTCTTAGTCTCAGTTTACCCATTTGCAAAATCACTGCTTGGTACAAGCAGTCTGTATGAACCCTCTCTGCTGAATAAGAAGCTAGGCAGCCCTTGGGAGGCAGAGGGAGGAGGATCACCATGAGTTCAAGGCCTCCCTGAGATGACATAGTGAATTCCAGGTGAGCCCAGAAAAGAGCAAGACCCTACCTTGAAAACGGAAAAATAGTTTTGTCTCCCATGATTTTTCTTTGACAAAATAAAGATTTACATGCTTATTTATATGTTGTTGATTTAAACCTGTTTTAATGCTTTTAAAATGGCTTACAAAATATGTCTCATGTTAACATCTCATGTCATCTTAAATACAAGCCTTAGATTATGCCCTAGTGTTTAAAAAATGTTTTAATTTTTTTCAAAATATTTTATTTATTTTCAAGAAAGAGAGGGGGCAAGGGAAGGAGGAAGAGAACAGGTGCACCAGGGCCTCTAGCCATTGCAAACAAACTCCAGACACTTGTGTATCTGGTTTACAAGGAATCGAACCTGGTTCTTTGGCTTTACAGGCAAGTTCTTTAACTGCTAAGCCATTTCTTCAGCCCAAAATATTTTAATTAAAAAAAAAAGAACATAAGCACTGACAGTCTACTGTTGAACCTATACCAACTCTTTGAGGTGGCTACTGTCATCCCTATTTTTCAGTTATAAAGCCAAGGTTTTGAAGATGTGGCATGCTTCACTAAGGGATGCTGGCTGCTAAGCACAGGGCCTCTGTGTCCTTGGCACAGGGCTCTTTTGAAAGGTTTTGAGGACCTCCATTCCTTCCCTGAGGATGACTTTTTCATAAGACCATGAAAGTCTTCACAGTTAAGAACCACAGTTAAAAACAATGGCAAACGATTTAAAGTCTCATTCCTGGAAACACTGACCTTGAATCTCATTGAACTCTTAATAGATATTAAGATGTTTTTTTCTTTTCCTTTTTTATGTCACAGCCATACCAGTCTCAGCCTCCACTGAATCCTGTTCTAAGTGCCAATTATGAGAGGCCCGCTGTAAGTACAATTCATGTGCTTACTCTGAAAAAGCACGAGAGCCCAGGAGTAAACTAGGTGGGAAAAATGAGAGTAGAAATCCCAGGCAGAGGGAAGATGCAACAGAAGGAGGCTAGAGGAAAAGCCATTCCTTCTGATGACTTCAAGAATCTCAGCCCTGCCTGAGGAGTGGAATTCAAAGCAGAAAAGGCAAAAGTTGAGTCTGCAGAGGTCAACAAGAGCCAGAGCTAGCTATCAGGCCTGTAAGCCCAGATAAGGACTTTGACCTTTTCCTGTGGGTGACGGAGAGCTACTGGTGGGTGTAAAACAAGACAAGGGTATGATAAGACTGGTATTTCAGAAATGACTTTGGTTATAGTGTGCAAGTGGATTAAAGAAGACAGGAACATAGGCCCAAAGGTTACTTAGGTAGCCCCCTGATCTGAGACCGTGAAATGAGTGTCTTGAAGAGGGCAGGCTGCGGAGGCATGAAGGGTCAGGAGAGGCCAGTTCAGTTACTGGTTGATGTAGTGAAGAATGACAGAGTCAAGGCCACATTCCTGCTTGGGCAAATCCAGTGGTCATAGGTTCCCTTCCAGGCATCATTTGGCGTTGTGGGGGATGAGACACTCACTTCATTCCTTTGCTAGTATAAATAAAGATCTTATCCCAGTCATTCCAGGAACCTCGTGGAAATTGGTCACAGGAAGTACAACCTGTCTTGGCAACTTTTGTTCCTGCTCTTAGTCACTTTACTATCTCCACAGATCCTTCTTTGTAGGAATCTGTCTTCCTGCCTCTTTGTACGTGGCCTCAGTTGCCGTGGTACTAATTCTGGCCCCAGTGCTCCAGTCTTAGAGCCGCAGAGCCAAAAGACTCAACTGAGTCTTGGGAGAGACGGTTTCCCTGCCTTTTTTGAATGAACTGCTCACTCTCAACGCACCCAGGAGTACCCAAGAGAGTAAGGTCAAAGGCCCAAGGCTATTATGGGAGTATTTCCAAAGAACAAAGAAAGCATGAGCCCGACAGACCCTGGAAATAGCTGTTTCTTCTTACTGTGTTGGCATTTCCAGGGAGGACCTCAGGTAGGGCATGGTAACTTTGAGGTCCCTCCAGGATTTTGAAGAGTGGGAGGGAGGAAGTAGGGTATAAAGGTCTGAAACCCACAGTAGGACCTGGCCTGGAGAGATAGGCTTGGCATTTTAAGCAGAACTGTGGCCATTGCAATAGGAATGCTAGGATTCCCCAGAGAAAATCTATATGGGTCAAGAGATTGGACCGGGAGAATTAAAGCCAAAAAAAAGGGGCTGATGGAAGAAACATGAGAGGCAAAATGAGAAGTCATGGCTGAGGAAAGGAAGAAGGCCAAGCAAGGTACTGGCCAGCAGTCAGAGGCTGCCCCGGGGGGAGGGGCAGGGGGTGCTAAAACAAACTAACCGGTGTCCTTCAAATTTAGATATGATTGCAAAGCATTTCAGTGGCCAAGAAGATTCTAGCAGGTTGGGAGAGAGGGAACTGAGTTTAGGTAACCTTTCATAGAGCCCCAAAAGAAGCTAGTAAAGTGGCTTGTAGATTTTGGTTTCTTTGTTTATTTATTATTGGAGACAGTTTCATGTATTTGTCTGACCTTGAAATTACTGAAAATTCAAAATGACCTTGAATTCCTGATAAACCTTTTCCTACCTCTAAGTACCAGAATGATAGGCAGGTACCAGCATGCCTAGTTTAAGGCAGTGATCTGTGCATGTTAGACAAGCACTCCACCCACTGAGCTTTCTCCCAAACCTCACCTAATAGATCTTTAAAGCAGTATTTTGTAAACTCAACAGTAATACATATCATTACAGTAATATGTTGTCAAGACCTATGAAGAATGGGGAAGAAAATAGTGAATTAACTCCAATTTTACCAAAACTAAAACTAACTACAAAGTAAAAATAGCTTTTTAAAAATTTTGATGTCATAACATGATTGTTGTCATTAAAATGATACTAATTTACAAATACATTCTAGTGGCTAGAGCAATGGGAACAAGTGAGCACAAGGCCCAATCCCATACTTTGGAGATAATCAGAATTCTGGACATTTCTGTGTGTCTTCTTAGAGAAGAAGAATGAAAGGAGATTGGAGGTGTAACTGGGAGACCCTTCCCTGCCCCTTTCTAAGGTGGTCCTGGTATTGAGGAGCCACACCCTATTAGGGCCTCCATGAGTGGCCTGAGAAACAGCCCCAGAAGCATTTTAGAGGGGATGCCACTACCAGAGGGTACCAGAGGAAGATGGGTTTGCCAGATGGTGAGAGGATCTGAGAGCTAGAATGTGTGTTGGGGAGAGGGATTAGGCCGAGGAGTGCTCATGTAATTGGGTGGTACACTGAAATCTTCTCCTATCCTAATGGCTGAGGTCATAGAACATCAAATGTTACTTCTGGGAGGCCTACTGGGGAAGCCTCGTCCCTGCTGGGGCTAGAACAGGGCATGCGAGGGGTGCTACCCGCCCTGGATCCCCATCCAGCGTGGGGATCAGGGCAGAGCCAGGGATAAGTCAACAGAGAGAGACTGAGGGAGGCATCAGGGGTGGAGTCTGATTTATGCAGCATGAAGGAAAGAGGTAGTGAGGGCAAGGAAATGCATTACAAGGATCATGTGAGGTAGCCTGGGCATGGTAGCTATGGCTACCTGTGGCAAGTTGTCAGAAAGCTTGGAAAGCAGAAGCAGACCAACATGGAGACACGACCTGCTGAGACTTGCAGAGGCTCTGTCCGCGCCTGAGGGGCATCGCTGTGATGGGAGAGAAACAGCGACAACTTCCTGCCTACGACCAGGGGTTCACCAAGCATGTGCTGTGCTGAAGAGACTTACACGTATTTTCCTGGGCTAAGGGTGTGTCCCAGTGGTAGAGCCCCGGTGCGCCCATTCTCTCTTCCTCTCTCCCTCCCTCTCCTCCCTGCTGGGTATGGTGGCACACGCCTTTAATCCCAGCACTGAGGAGTCTGAGGTAGGAGGATCACTGTGAATTCAAAGCCAGCCTGAGACTACATAGTAAATTGCAGATCAGCCTGGGCTAGAGTGAGACCATACCTCAAAAAAACAAAAACAAAAACAAACAAACAAAAAAAGAACAATAAAACAAAACAAATTTAAAAATCTGGCGAACCCATCTTCCTCTGGTACCCAAGGCTGGAGCCCTGTAGTGTCAACCCCTCCAAAATGCTTCTGGGGCTGTTTCTCAGGCCACTCACAGAGGCCCTAATTTCAAGATTGATAATTTGGGCCTGGTCTTACACCAACCCCTCCTCAGTTCTATGCTGGTAATATAAATTACTTCTGAGCTGAGACTAAAGTGCAGGGTTGAGTATTCCTCAGTAAATGCCTTTATTCCAGTAGGTACAACAGAATGGGGTGAGTGAGGGGGCAGTAGAAGGACAAGGAGTTTGGAAAAATCATGTATGGGAGGAAACAGCCTATAGAATAGCTTTTGTTTTGGGCTGCTGAACAGGTTGTCATAAATGGGAGGCTAGAGTTGCTATATGATCCTAGTTTCTAGAAGGTTCTACCCCAGAAGTATTGGCAAATAAGTGTCATGTCCTTCCCCTGGCCCCTGCTGTGATCAGCCACAGGCTTACTCAGGGGAAAGAAGAAAAGGTCACCAGGGACTGCCTGAGAAGCTCTGGGAGACAGGACCAAACCAGCTTAAAAGCTATGCTGAGGACTGAGCTAGAGGCACACCCAGAGCTTCCAAACATGGCCCATAGGCCAGCTCTAGACCTCCTAAGGGCTTTATTTGATCCAAGCAGTTTTCTTCTTTTTTTCTCATCTGAGGGAGATATGTCCATCCAGTGGGCTGTGCAGAGCTGAGCTGCCTGGGGCACCATGACTGTCTTCGTTGGGATGGGACAATTCCCATGTCGTAGAGGTTGGCTGAGATGCCTTCCATTCGAAGGCTGGACTCTTCTTCAGAGCATGAAGTGGCCATGGGATTACCAACTAAGATAACTTTCCTCTCTCTCTTTTCAGCTGCGCCTGGTTGCTCTGAACATGCCAGTTTCTGGGGACATTCGAGCAGATTTTCAGTGTTTCCAGCAGGCCAGGGCTGCCGGACTATGGTCCACCTTCCGAGCGTTCTTGTCTTCCCACTTGCAAGATCTCTCCACAATTGTGAGGAAGGCAGAGAGATTCACCCTTCCAATAGTGAACCTCAAGGTAAAGACAAATCCTGTTCTCGCTGCCTGCAGGCACAGAGGTCTCTCCCCCTCCACCCCCCAGAGAGCAGAGCGTTTGCCACTCTGTGACATCAGCCATGGTTCAAGGTCTAGACCTTTCCCTGTTGACTGTGAGACTTTGGGAGGGTTTGGGAGGGATCGTAGTTTCCTCATATTTACAGTGATCTTCTACTTTGATTTTCTTCAGATCTTGGGGTAGATGGAAATGATAATAATAGCCTTTTTCATTTTATAGCTTTTTGTATATAAAACACTTTATATCCATTAGCTGAATAGGTGCTTCTGACAAAAGTGAGGCTAGCTGGGCTGAGGAGATCACTCAGTTAATAAAGAGCCTTGCAAGCATAAGGACTTAAGTTAGAGCCCTTGTATCTACTTAAAAACAGGCATGATGGCATAAATTTATAATCCTAGCACTGAGGAGGTGGAGACAGGAGACAAGAGGGTCTCTGGGGCTCACTGCGCAGCCAGTGCAATCTAATTAATGAGCCCCAGACCAATGAAAGACCCTATTTAAAAAAAAATGTGGATGGCATTACTGAGGAACGACACCTGAGGCAGTTCTCTGACCTCCACATACATGTGCACATATGTGTACACATCACATGCACCTGCTTATACACATAGCATAAACAGTTTTTTAAGGGAAACACTCTGTTCTCAGTTTGGCGAATGAGAAAACTGAAATTTAGGGGCCAACTAAAAAATTTTATTTGACTAGTGTACTGTGGGGGGACGGCTCTTAGTTTCATCAAGGATGAGTTCTACGGGGTGTCAGCTGATAGGCACCAGAGTCCAGCTGCTGGAAACACTGCTCCCAGGACATGGGTACTTCATCTTGACTGTGGCTCATGCTTTCTGAGAGTTAAGCGTGGAAAATATTTCTCTGACACGCTTGCTGGATAGGAGGCCTGGTAGATCCCCACGTAATATGGAAATGGCCAAATCCTTTGTGGCCACATATGAGCAGCTCTGTTGACATTCATACCTGTCCTAACTAGATCTCAAATGCGTGTCTAGAGCCTTCATTCCCTGTAACCCCAGTCCTCCAGCCTGTAGCCTGCAGGCTGATAAGGACAATCTACCCACTGATGTGATTGATCATCTTCCATCCCTGCACAAGAGACTAGGCTCTTCCTGTATACAAAGGACTGAGCCTTATCTCCACACCACACACAGTGGAGACTGGCTCCAGACCTGTCACAAATTTAAAAAGCATAGTGTATATGCATACTATTTTAAAATAATAATAAATACCTTAAACAGACTTAATGACAGTGACCTGGAATTCACTATGTAGTTTCAGGCTGGCCTCAAACTCACAGCAATCCTCCTACCTCTGCCTCCCTAGTGCTGGGATTAAAGATGTGTGTCACCATGCCTTGCCTACACACATATATTTTATATATGTGTGCTTCAGAAAGAAGGCAGTAGAACCAAACAGGTTGAAGAGCTAACTATAAAACCAACCTAAACATATTCCTTGAGTTCCCGCTCTGCCCAGGATCTGGGTTTGGAGCTTAGGACTTCAGGCTGAAGAGGAATCTTGCGTTTTGAAGAATGAATTCAAATCGAGTCCATTACAAGTCCAGTGGAATAACAAGTTTTGTCTTCATAGGGCCAAGTACTTTTTAATAATTGGGACTCGATATTTTCTGGCAATGGAGGTCAGTTTCCTACACACATTCCTATATACTCCTTTGATGGCCGAGACGTGATGACCGATCCTTCATGGTAAGTGAGGGGAAGGGACAATTTTAGGTTGACATCTTAACAAGAGAATGCCTCTATTAGCTGCCACTGTGGAATAACACCAATACAAAGCCACAGTGAGGCAGCTGAAGGCCATGGAGAAAGCTAGGGCCTTGGAGCCTGAAGACCCAGCTCCAGTGACTCAGTGTGAGACCTTAGACAAGGCACTTCCATTCTCATTGTCTCATGTGCTTTACCTGTCAAATGTGTAAGGCATCATATCTGTACCACAGGGTAGTTGTGCAGATGAGTATGTTTGAAAACACATAGTATGCACGGGCAGTTAATAAGTTTAAGTGATGCAGCCCCGCCAGTTACAGTTCCTGTAACTGTTCTGCGAATCACATGCTGAGTCTTTGGAAATGAGGTGTGCTTTTCAGAATAAAAGAACCCAGTGTCTACTCTGTAACGTGCCTACTACTGGTAGAAGACACAGTCACACACCTATGTCGCCCCTACACTTTAAAGGCTCCCAGTGTGCAGGAGAAGATAGGCATAGACTATGACTCTAGGCAAAATATTGTGGTTTTTAAATGAAAAAATGGGTTATACAATAAGAGCATAGCAGAAGCATTAATTTTCACGTGGGGGTGAGACTCATGGGTGGCACCTTTCAAGAGGAGGCCTCTAAGGGGCTTTGAAAGATGTAAAAGAACTACTGGTGTGAGAGTGAGAGTCCACTAGATAAAGCGGCCTCAGGAACAATGGTCCCGAGTTGTGAAAGGCAAGGGTGCAACTGGGAAATGCCTGTAATCTGAGTATGGCTGGAACAGAGCACATCTGGAAAGCTGGAAAAAGCCGAAAAGAAAGAGAAGGGATTTAGCATTGGACTATGGGTGGAGAACGATTATGACTCAGCTCACTACGCTTACACCAATTCACTTACCAAGATATATCACAAAGAAACATCATTTAAAAAGTATCATGCTATCACTCCTTTTTAGGCCCCAGAAGGTCATTTGGCATGGCTCCAACAACCATGGTGTCCGTCTCGTGGATAAGTACTGTGAGGCATGGCGAACCACAGACATGGCAGTCACGGGATTTGCCTCCCCACTGAGCTCCGGCAAGATTCTGGACCAGAAAGCATATAGCTGTGCTAACAGGCTAATTGTTCTGTGTATTGAAAACAGTATCATGACAGACGCTAGGAAGTAATGTGCTTCCGATAGTTTGTAGAAGAGTTTTCTAATTGTTCTTATGTGAAGAGTTGACACTGAAATCTAAAAACGTTTAAATGTTGTAAATATTAGGTATTTTTTATTACACAGTCATCAAAAGAGCAACCAAAGAAAACATACCTCAACATACTCAAAAGGAAAGACACGAGGACTCAGATCCAAGTCAAAGCTGATCCACATATTGGTGCTAGATTCTGCAGGAAGCCCCATGCAGTGTGAACACACCCCAACACAGATTAAAGGCAGGGTGAAAACCGAGGCCATACCGTTTCCCACTCCGTCCTTTGGAAAGGCATTTCCTCCTTTCAGTCACGGTTATGGAGTGTAAGATGTCCTTCGTGTTTTCTTACACAGTCAATGTTTGGAAACACTACCCCTTTCTAAGTTATGTACAAACCGAATGCTTTCATATTTTGTATGCATCCATCATTTTCAGCTGCTGCTCATACAGAGAAATAGAACTGCTTTGAAGATTCTATTTGTATTTTCTATTTGCATTAGACTTTATTATGCTTTTCCCTTAAAATAGTATTGCCGTCATGCTATAGTAGTTTTATATGCTTATCCAATCATATTTTGCTGTGGCATCTGTTTATGTAACTGACCTACTGGGCAAGTTGAAACTGTAAATTATCCTAACCTAGAAAAGAAGTAGCACATAATTATTATCTTTCCGTTGATGGCCTTCCTCCTCATCCCCCACCCCGATTCTATGATTTCCATTTGACAGTTCTGAATCATAACTTCACCTGAAAGAGGTTCATAGAGATGAATTTTCTGAGAGGTATCTCTTCATGCTGTATACTTTGATTTTTTTTCCATGTAAGAACATAAAGCCAACTTTTCCAGGTGCTTTCTTCTGTCTGACTTCTTTCCCCAGGTTCTTTATTCTTCATCACAGCTGTGGAAGTGACCCCGGAGAGCTTGCTAATCCTGTCACTGTCACTGTTGCTGGTGCTAACCCTTAGGCAGTGATCTAAGAACTGAGGTTCTTCCCACAATGTTCATTGCGCCCGTAGTCCCCACACAGTAGGGGGGACAAGGTAGAAGAGTTCCAGGATTTTCTGTGATTTCACACTGTCGCAGCACATGATTGTGATGTCTGAAGGAGGCTGGGATAAACATGCACAATATCAACTGTGCTTATTAAACATCAGATTTCTCTAAGATCCCATTTGCTTTATAATTTGTAACTCTATTATATCTCTGCAAATTGACTCTTTTTAAAAAAAACTCAACTTTATAAATGAGGCAAAAGAAAACATTACTTACTGGGTCGAGGTTGCATGGCTGGTATGTGGCAAGGCGGGTTTCAGATTCAGACTCTGCCTCACTGCAATCTCCACAAGGCTGCCTGCTGCCCCACCCATCCCAGCCACCTCCCAGCTCCCAGTGTGTGACTCTAGTTCTGGTCTGACTCTTAGAAGAAACATAATTACCAGCCAAGAAGCATGCTGGGATACTTCCTTCTATTCAACTGGACTGGCCCAGAAATCGAGCAAATTGAATGCATCCTCATAAGTCCTTGAAGAAAGAAGGAAATTGAGGAGAAAAAAAAAAAAAAAAAGAAGAGGAATCTCAGCCCAGAACCTCCACTGAGAGCAGCGAGAATCTTTCATGGAGTGAAGGCAGCTATAGTAGAAAAGTCCCAGGGTAGATGTTTGAGGACAGGCCCACCCACTGAGTTACAGATAAAGGTGCTTGGCATGGGTAGGAGCAGCAGAAGGTGGGGGGGCTTGGAAGCTCCACTCACTTTAGTCAGAGCCTACATGTCCCAGAAAGAGCAGGGCAGGATGGGGTTTGGGGGAGGAGCCAGGAGGAGAGACCCCTTCTGCCAAAGCCTACAGGAAAGGACTGAAGCTCCTGCCCTTGCTCCTTCATGCACTGGCATAGGCGTAACCCACCCTTCCAGAAGGGGCCAGGGTCAACCATAGCCTCACATACACATACCCTGATTGACTATCAGTCTTAGGCCTGGCATTCAAAACCCTTCACGTTGGCTCTCCTGTCACATGCCAGACACCTTCTTAGTGTCCTCATGGTTACTTAGGCAAGCCGCTCTTCCACTGGGTTGGGCTATTCATACCCTCCCACATCTTGATACCACTTTGATCACTAGGTCTCCCCCAGCCCTTCCCAGTGACCAATGGCCCTATGATATCCTCTAGTCCCCTGACCTGTTATCCTGCTCCACCCTCTGAACACCAGGTGCATTTCACATCTGACTCTTTAGTCACGTGACTGCAATACAAGGACCAAAGGGTCTTCAAGCCTTTTCCATCCTTTAGCCTGGGAGCTTTTAAAAAAAAATATTGACAACTTCCATAATTATAGACAGTAAGCCATGATAATCCACTGCCCCTTACTTTCCCCTTCACAACTCCATTCTCCATCATATCCCTTCCCCTTCTCAATCAGTGTCTCTTTGATTTTTATGTCATCGCTTCCTCCTATTATACTGGTCTTGTGTGGGTAGTGCCAGGCACTGCAAGGTCATGGATATCCATAGCCTGGAAGTTTTTAATCAAGATACCTAAAGGCTGAGAAGCCAGTTTACACTTGGGAAAAGTACAAGAGGGAATTTGGCTCAAGTGGCTGATCTTGATAAGCTGGAAGGCTTTGGGGTACTTGCTGTGAGTCCATAGACCTTCAAGCTCTGAAGCTTCAGGCTTCCAAAGCCTTCCATCCCACAACAGAAACAGCAGGACAGAAAATGCTGCCAACCCATATCAGGAGATAGTTCCCACAAGGAGGCCAACTTGGGAGGGACAAAGGGAAAAGGAGACTGGGAGGCTGTTGTGTTGGCTGGCAGTGAGCACAAAGAAGGTCCATGGAGTACCTCTGCCAGCCAGGATGTGGCTGTGTGGTATTGAGGGAAGCAGAACCAGTAATAAGAGGAAAATGAGCCACACGTACCACTCTCAGGTGTCTGGTATCTCTGGACACTGTGGCTTGTACTGAGTTACTTGAACCTGTAAGGAGTGTACGTAGAATTCTGGGAACTTGTCAGCAGCCCAGTGCAGCTGAGTATTAATGAAGGTTCTTTGTATTAGTCAATAAGGCAAACACACTCAAATTAAAAATAGGAATGAACTGGTAATGAAACTAAGGAGAAGGATGAGGGATACAGAGACTTAGGCAATATGACAACGTGGCACTTGGTCTGGGGTGTGCGTGACATGCACATGCTCATCTGTCTGTGGCTTGCTTCTGCTTTTCTCTGTATATATCTTCTTCCCTTCAATTGAGAGCAAGATGCCTTCGTGTGCCAGAGGTGATTGCAGACCATCTCAGGCTTATGTTGCCCTGGATTAACCCATCACCTCATAGCAAGGCCACAGAGAAAAGAGGTGGCTTCCCCTCCCTCCTGGGATTGCATTAATTCCTGGAAACCACCCAGTTGATCTCACTTGTATTATGTGCTTGACCTGTACAGAAAAAGTCATTTCTCTACCCTAAATGCCTGAAGGTTTGAAATGATCAAAAACAAGGTCATGGAACATTGAAAGACAGAAAAAGAGAGAAAGAAAAACAGAAAGAGGGAGGGAGGGGAGATTCTACCACACCCAGCAGCAGAGATGTGTTGAGAGACAGGGAATATGGCAGTGGAGTTGTAGGCAGAAGTGATCATGCCACCCTGATTTCTAGGAGAAAGCACTAGATCTTATCCTACAGTGGGTGAGGTACATTGGAAGGGCTTTAAGAAGGGAAGAGATGGGATCAAATCCATGTTTGAGAATAATAAACAGATTTCTTCTTTGAAAATATTTTTGAAAGATACAAGTATGACACATCTATTTCTTTCCTAGAACTAATTTCTTTTTTGTTGTTATTTTGGGGTTTTTTAAATATATTTATTTATTTACTTGGAGAGAGAAAGAGGCAGAGAATGAGAGAGAGAGAGAGAGAGAATGGGCACACCAGGGCCTCCATCCCCTGCAAATGAATTCCAGATGCATGCTGCTGAAAGTAATCTGTGCACTTAACCCTTTCCTGCAGCTCAACGTCTTCATCTGTTAAGTAGGGAGGCATGGAAGGTACCCTCCATATGATGAACTCACCAACAGTACTAGAGTGAGGTTCTGACCCTGAAGAAGCCTCTTATCAGTGCTCCCCATCCTTGGCCTGACCATTTTGGGAAGTCTTCTTGCAGCTAAACTACATGGTGTCTTCCAATCTACCTGCTTTCTCTGTCCAAGCCCAGGGATGACTCAAGATGTCTTCACCAATACAGCCCTGCTTGCTGTTAGTGAGTAGCCACTGACCCGAACTCCACGGGCTCTGGTTGCCCGGTCCCTTTACTCCCCTCCAGTAACCCAACAACTGAAATGTTACCATCAGGCTCAGTAGGGCTCCAGGACTCACTTCTGACACTAGGGCGAAATTACTTCTGATTGACAAGAGCACATGCCACAATAGCTGTCACATAGACTTATTGTCCCCTGAAAATGCAAGCTCAACACACAGTTCCAAGAAGGAGTCAATGTGCCCTGTTATCTAACATCTTGGGAGAGAGAAACCCCCACCTTGCTCTCCTAGACTTGTTCTTTCTCTCAGTGAATTACACCACCATCTAGCTAGGAGCCAGGGGTCATTTATTGACTCTTTCATTCAACAAATATATATACATATTTAGTAGGCACAAAGAAATTGTACATGTGCATGGGGTATGATGTGACATTTCAATACATGAATTCAATGTGTAATGATCAGATCAGGGTAATTGGTACTTCCATCTACTCAGATATTTATCATTTCTTTGTGTTAGGAACATTCAAAATTCACTAGCTATTTTATGCAACAGTTATTGACTGAGTGCCTCTTTAGAAGTAATAACAATCAAAACAAAAAACCAGAACATAACTGCTGGGAACTTCAGTGTTATGTTTTAAATCTGAATCCCATGAGCTCATGTTTTGAAGGCTCAGTTCCTAGCTTATGGTGCTATTTTGAAAGACTTTAAAGGGTGAGGCCTGGCTAGTGTAAGAAGGTCATAAGGGGTAAATCTTTTAAGATAATATCCACTCCTGACAGGGGAGTTCTCAGCACAGAAATATCTCTATCACACCTTCCAAGGCTCAGGGTCCATTGCAGAAAAGGTGGCAGAAAGAATGGAAGAGCCAAATTCCGGAAGGGTAGGACTCCTTACATTGTGCTCCTCCAGACACAAAATGGCCTGGATATCCATGACCTCACAGTGCCTGACACTACCTACACAAGACCATCATAAGAGGAGGAAAAGATCATGACATCAAAATAAAAGGGAGACTGGTGGAGAGGGGGAGGGGATATGATGGAGAGTGGAGTTTCAAAGGGGAAAGTGGGGGGAGGGAGGGCATTACCATGGGATATTGTTTATAATCATGGAAGCTGTCAATAAAGAAATAATTATTATAGTTTAGAAGAAGCTTGTATCCCCTCCTGAGCCATGTGAGCAGTCTCCATCCTGTGCCCCCCGTCCACAGACAGAGCCAGTCTTGCCACCTCGCCTTCCCTGCCATCCTGTGCCCCCGTCCACAGACAGAGCCAGTCCTGCCGCCACGCCTTGCTGCCATCCTGTGCCCCTGTCCACAGACAGAGCCAGTCCTGCCGCCACGCCTTGCTGCCATCCTGTGCCCCTGTCCACAGACAGAGCCAGTCCTGCCGCCTTGCCTTCCTGCCATCCTGTGCCCCCGTCCACAGACAGAGCCAGTCCTGCCGCCACGCCTTCCTGCCATCCTGTGCCCCCGTCCACAGACAGAGCCAGTCCTGCCGCCACGCCTTCCTGCCATCCTGTGCCCCCGTCCACAGACAGAGCCAGTCCTGCCGCCACGCCTTCCTGCCATCCTGTGCCCCCCCCCCTCCACAGACAGAGCCAGTCCTGCCTCCACGCCTTCCTGCCATCCTGTGCCCCCGTCCACAGACAGAGCCAGTCCTGCCGCCATGCCTTCCTGCCATCCTGTGCCCCCGTCCACAGACAGAGCCAGTCCTGCCGCCATGCCTTCCTGCCATCCTGTGCCCCCGTCCACAGACAGCCAGTCCTGCCGCCTTGTCTTCCTGCCATCCTGTGCCCCCGTCCACAGACAGAGCCAGTCCTGCCGCCACGCCTTCCTGCCATCCTGTGCCCCCGTCCACAGACAGCCAGTCCTGCCGCCTTGTCTTCCTGCCATCCTGTGCCCCCGTCCACAGACAGAGCCAGTCCTGCCACCACGCCTTCCTGCCATCCTGTGCCCCCGTCCACAGACAGAGCCCGTCCTGCCGGCACGCCTTCCCTGCCACGGTGGACTGAAATGTCTCTGAAAAGAAAAAAAAAAGAAAGAAAGTGTGAGCTGAAACAAACTTACCCTGGAGTTGCTCTTGTCACAGCAACCAGAAGAGTAACTAATAGTGGATTCATCAACATTGGGGTGTTTACATGATAACCACTTTGGGTTATATATGTATATGTATGTGTATAAATATATGTACACATACTTATGTATACACATGTATGTACACATATGTAACCAGTGTGTGTATGTGGATGCCTATGTGGGGGTATGCACATGTATATGTGTGTATGTGTATATATGTGGGGGTATGCATGTGTGCATGTATACGGAGGCCAGAGGTGGGCATAGAGTGTCTTCCTCAGTTGCTCTTTGCCTTATTTTTTGAGACAGGATCTCTTGCTGAACCCAGAGCTCATTGACGGTACTAGACCAGTCAGCTAGCATCCTCCTGCTCATATCCCCAGCTCTGGGATTACAAATACACACTGCCAAGCTTGGCTTTTACGTGGGCACGAGGGAACTGTATGCAGGTCCTCATGCTTGTGTGGCAACCACTCTGCTTACTGAGCCATCTCTCCAGCCCCATGCTTTGATTTTCAAGGATTACAATATCTTGAGGCTTTCTTGCTTTGCTGCGGGGTGGGGCACATGGGGTGCTGGCTCCTCTCTTGCCCTCTGGTCAAATCACTCACACCTCCCCCACTCATTTCCTCCCAAGTTCCCACTTCTCTTCTCCAGTTCTTTCTCCATACCAGGAGAGGGAACTTTTCCCAAAGCCTGCGATGCTCAGAGTCTGGACTTGGGTTCCCTTTAGAAGAGATTCCCTTGCCAGCAGCTTGTGAGAGAGAGGAGGTCCCTGGTCACACCCGAGAAACGAGACAAGGGAAGGATGGCAGTTGTGAAGGGTGTGTCAAGCTACTGTTGAGGGTGGCTAGCTCATACTCTCCTCTTCAGAACTTTGGGACCTGCATATTCTGGCACTCAGAACTTCTGCAGGATAAGGGTACTGTGGAATTGATGTATTTGTGGATTCACATGAACGTGACTGCAGCCATCTTGAGTCATAACCACTATGATTGCCTCCCACCCTTTGCCCTAGTAACCCTGGTCAGTTTTTCCTGTATAGCTTCCCACCAAACTATACTGGATTGTTCCATTCGTGTCATGTGGAGCTTTACACCCTGCTTCCATAGATGCTCCCGACTTTTCCATACATCTAAAGAAAAACGAGGTACCTTTCAGCCATTTTCCTATCCCATAAGCCTACTCTCCTTATGACCCAAATTGTGGAGATCTAACTAGTCATGCTGCCACCCAGAACTATCCTTCCATCATTAGATTTCCCAATAAATTATGCCCCATGAAAACCTAGGTCTGTGTGTTTCTTTTCTCCCATGGCACCTTAGATCCAGCTCTCATACACAGGGTGGATTGAAGAGGATGGGGTGTGGCATCATTTCCAGCATACCACACACAGGAGTGGGCTCCGGTGGCCAGAGATGCAGAATTTGGAGGTCTGTGGGCAGTGTACTCCAAAGCCTGTGTGTTGGGCCCATGCTGACAGGAAGCCACGCAGGTTTGATTTCAACATAACAATTTGAGCTTAAGACTGCCTCGGATCTTGAGATGAGAAGATGGAGAAGGAAAAGAGGGGGGGGAAAGAAGGAAGGGAGGGAAGGAAGGAGGGAGGGAGGGAGCGGAGGAGAGGAGAAGAGAGGAGAAAAGAGAAGGGGAGGGGAGAGGATGGGAGGAGAGGGAAGGGAAGTTTCAGGCCACAGATAGAAAAGGAAGAACATGGCAGGGCAGAAACAGGAGTTCTTCTTGGATGGGATGAATCTGGTATGACTGGATATCTGCCAACCATGCCTGTGTGCCACCTGTGCAGGGACTGATTGTGCCAGTGGGGACTGAAGGCAAAGATAAGCTGAGAGAGCTGGGAAGATGGCTCAGTGGCTGAGAGCACTTGCCACATAAGCCTGAGGGTGTGGAGGGGCCTGAGACAACTAGAGCCTGAATCCCCCAGAACCTATGCACAAAGCTGAGCACATCCGTGATCTCAGTCCTCAGAGAGCAGAGAATGGTGAATCTCTGGGGACTTTCTGACCAACAGCAGCTCCAGATTGAGGGAGAGACCCTGTCACAAGGAAATTCGCAGCTTAGCAATAAATAAGGGCACCTAAAGTTCTGTCTGCCAGGGGGAATGCACACAGCATACAGCTGCACACATGAGCATATATCACACATGACACATCCATATGCTCTAAACACACACACTCAGTATGGGTGTGTGGAGGGAAATACATAGGCACCTATGTCATAGCTGAGGCTGGAGCTGAGCTACTGATTCTTATCTGCTGATTTCCATATTCATGAGAGTAACAATAACCAGTCAGTCATCTGAGATGCTCCAGCAGCCTCCAAGTAGGAACTAGCAGCTTGGTCAGAGTGATGGCATCTATGTAAAAAGAATTATACCAATCAGGAGGGTTGTCAAGTCAAACTTCAATAAAGAATGTAAGTCAGAATGGCATTGGCGTTATCCTTTGTAAATCACAATTTGAAGATAATGGAGCCATATGGAAATAATCCCATGGATTAAGAATTGTCACCAGGGGTCTGGAGAAATGGCTTAGTGGGTTAAGGCACTTGCTTGTGAAGCCTAAGGAACAGGTTCTATTTTCCAGGTCCTGCGTAAGCAAGATGCACATGGTGGCGCAAGTATCTGGAATTCGTTTGCAGTGGCTAGAGGCCCTGACACGCCCATTTTCACTCACTCTCTTTCTCCCTCCCACCCCTCTCTCTGTCCCTAATAAATAAATAAAAATAAATCTTTTTTTAAAAAAAGAATTGTCGCTAGGTGTGGTGGTGAACGCCTTTAATCCCAGCACTCAGGAGGTGGAGGTAGAAGGATTGCTGTGAGTACAGGCCCAGCCTCAGACTACATAGTAAATTCCAGATCAGCCTGGGCTAGAGCAAGACCCTACCTTGAAAAAGCAAAAAAAAAAAAAAAAAAGAACAATTAATGCTGCCAAGAATGGAGATAATATGCCTAGAATCCAAACACTTGGGAAACAGAAGCAGAAGGAGCACAAATTTAAGCCAGACTGAGCTATCCAGGGAGACCCTCTCTCAAAAATAAACACCTTCAACAAAAAGCATGAATTGTCATGTTGAAATTCCATAGCCAAGCAAAATTTCCCATATGAGAACAAAAGAAACACACTCAAGAATGTCAAGACTCAAAATTATGAATACAGGTTCCATTCTGGAAAACAAACTTTGTAGAAGAACTATAATCAAATGGAAATTAATAGAGAATTAAAATCTCACAAGGTAGAGAACATGGAAATCTTATAAGAGGTCAGAGCCTGGGGAGATAGCTCAACAGGTAAAGTGCTTGCCTTGTAAGCATGAAGAGTTCAATCCCTATGTTGCAGTCAGGTTCTCATTGCTGGCAGAAATCACCCAACCAAGAGCAGTTTTGGGGGCAAAAAAAAGATTTATTGTGGCCTACAGACTCAAGGGGAAGTTCCGTGATGGCAGGGGGAAACGATGAAATGAGCAGACTGTGGACATCACCTCCTGGCCAATATCAAGTGGACAATAGGAACAGGAGAGTGTGCCAAACGCTGGCATGGGGAAACTGGTTAGAACACCCGTAAGCCCGCCACCAACAACACACTGCCTCCAGGAAGTACATATTCCCAAATCTCCATCACCTGGGTACCTAGCATTCAGACCACCTAAGTTTATGGGGAACACCTGAATCAAATCACCACACACACAGAAAGGCATGTGCACACCCTCACAAACACACACACAAAAAGCTGGAATAATTTATAGTTACATTTATATCAAGGTTTTCAAATGTGTAATATGTGGGTTGCATCTGGAATAAAGTGGACTTGATTTAAGAGTTATATATTTATTTTAGAGCCGGGCGTGGTGGTGCACGCCTTTAATCCCAGCACTTGGGAGGCAGAGGTAGGAAGATCGCGGTGAATTCAAGGCCACTCTGAGACTACATAGTGAATTCCAGGTCAGCCTGGGCTAGAGTGAGACCCTACCTCAAAAAAACAAAAAGAAGTTATATATTTATTTTAATATGTGTTAGAAAAATAAAGGCAGACACCAAATTCATAATTTTGTATTTATTTTTATTTAGTATGAAGTTAACTGAATTGAATTTTAAATTTTTTAAATTAAATTTTCTTTGAAGATTCTAGACACATGCATAAGCTTGTGCATCTGGCTTATTGGGTCCTGGGGAATAAAACCTGGGTCCTTTGGCTTTGCAGGCAACCACCTTAACTGCTTAGCAATCTCTCCAGCCCATTTAATTAAATTTTTTAAAGTCTGCTTGTTTGAAGAAAATATTAGGTTAAGACTAACTGTACAAATGGTACATTATTAAGATGGTAGGGGAATGACTGAATTTGGGGAAATGTTGAACTGAATAATTATTCATAATATAGTCAAATATGTTCCAGCCTTGACCAAACTACAATGGTAAAATACATTGATGCTTTAAAAAAAAAAAAAAAAACCCATAAGTTACAAAGTGCAAAATCATCATGAAGTTCAGTCACCCACAAATTCTTCCTTGAAATATTGCCTTGAAATCAGCTCAACTCCTTGTTTTATTGTGGGTATCTTCCAGAAGGAACTGAGAGATGTCCCCGCAGCCAGACCACGTCCTGAGTGTCAGTACTCCATTGGCTGGTGGTGAGCTGAAGTTGCTGGGTGCTCGGCTGTACTGATGGTCATCTTGAAGAGGTAGAGTCCAGGACGGTTTGAGTGTGAAATGTATCCCACAGGCTCACGTGCTTGAACACTTGGTCCCTCGTCGGAGGCAGTTTTGGGAAGTTGTGAAGCCACCAGGACATAGAACCTGGCTGGAGGAAGTGGGTCATTAGGAACTGGCCTTGGAGGCTGTACCCCACACTCACTTCTGGGTATGGCCTGAGCTCATGGCCTTCTGGCCAGAGTCATGTAAACAAGCAGCCATGTGCGATCCTGCTGCCACCAATGGAGATGCTTCTGTTACCATGCCTCCCCCACGCTAAGGGATCTCAACCCCTCTGAAACCATGAGCCAAAATAAATCTCAAGTTGCTTTTGTCAGGTGCTTGAGCACAATGATGAGAAAAGGAGCTAATACAGAGTCTGACATGGTCACCCTATCTTAGTGAACTTGTCACCCCAACCAGCCCAGCTGCCTCCAATACCAACTGACACTCTGGTATTCCCTATTGGTTCAAGGAAGGTAGCTTTGTATTAGTGTTATACTCACTTAAGGATCCCTCAATAAAACTATGCACTGCAGTTTTCTTCAAGGCATCACCATAGGCAGAAGTATGGCAGACTTGGAAGCTCTACCATTTGACTCTGTCCATACCATGCACTGCACAGACTGTGGGGGTGAGTGTCCCACAAGAGCAACCTGAAGAAAGGACTTGAGCAGGTAATTTCAGGAAGCAGGGCTGAGGAATTACAATGGGTGGAGCAGAGGAGAAGGACAAGTCCATCCACAGATGTATTACCGAGATCATCACTGTCCCAGTGGGAGCTTGGCCCCACCAGGACTTCTGAGGAGTGTGCAGAATACCTTCCTCAAGTGAAGGACAGGACCTGGTGGACAGGAGCCTGGACCTTTTGAGGGTTGACCATGGATATAAATTCCTCTGCACTTCTTCCTGGCATGGAAAAGAGGCAAGTGGAGTGTGTCTCGAGGTAGAACCCCAGCAGTAGGAGGTGAGCCACACCACCTATCATCAGTAGCAACAGGGCTAAGAGGGGAGACTGAGGCTGACATAGGAGGCATCTACTGCAGTCCTCTAAGCAGGTCAGCTCTGTCATCAGTGCCCCAGATAGCCCCTATCTCTGTGCAGTAATTCCCCCTTTTCTGATGTTTTACTTCTATTACCAAGATTATCCATAGTATTAAGTGAAATTACCAGAATAAATAATTCATAAGTTTTACATTGCATACCATTCTGCATAGCATGGTGAAATCCCACAGTCTCTCCAGCACATCACAGCTGTATATGCTACCCTCTAATTCGCTGGCCACTCCATGTATCAGATTGATTGTCACAACATTTACTAACCCTTATTTTATTTGATGCGGCCCCAAAGCAGAGGAGACCTCTCTCAAGTATGGCAAGCTCATTTCTGTTTTTTTTTTTAAAATATTTTTATTTTTTTGTTTGAGAGAAATAAAGATAAAGTGTGTGTGTGTGTGTGTGTGTGTGTGTGTGTGTGTGTGTGTGTGTGTGTTTGTGTGTGTACTCACATGCTCATACCAGGGCAGCCTTTTATCACTGCAAACAAATTCCAGATACATGTGCCACTTTATATGACTGACTTTACAGGGATGCTGGGGAATCAAACCCAGGACAGCAGGCTTTCCAAGCAAGCCACTTTAACCATTAAGCCATCTTCCCTGAACCCTGGCAAACACATTTCTGATTCCCCAGTACACATATAAAACCAAATGCACAGTAGTACGTGCATCTGAAGTTTGTTTGCAGTAGCTGAAGGCCCTGGTACACCCATTCTCTGTGTGTGTGTCTCCTTTCTCTCTCTCTCTTCTTGCAAATAAATAAATAAAAATAGTAAAAATATAGACTGGAGAGATTGCTTAGTGGTTAAGGCTCATGCCTGCAAAGCCAAAGGACCCAGGTTCCATTTTCCAGTACCCATGTAAAACCAGATGTACAAGTTGGCACATGCATCTGGAGTTTATTTGTAGTGGCTAGAGGTCCTGGTGTGTCCATTCTCTCTACTTACCTCCCTTTCCCTCTCTCTCAAGTAAATAAATAAAATATCTAAAAATAAAAATCTATTCCCATATTCTGCCTTTTTAGCTAGTTTATGGGTGGGATAAGAGCAGTTCCTCAATGAAAAGAGAATGCTGCTGAAGTAAGAAAAAGAAATGAGCAAGTAAAAATTATAGCTGCCCATGGTGGTCCATTCCTTGGGCACTAAATACATCACACACAAACTCCCCATATGCAATCCCAAGAATGCTCTGTCATACAAGAAAACTATTCACTGTCTCCTTAATTGTTTACAGCCAAAGTGACATCCAGCTGTCCTATGCAGTGGTAACACCAGGGTGTGTGAGTAATGTCTAACCCTCCTAATCAGATCCTGATGCTGATCAGTCAGTCATTGCTGATGAATTGAATGCACAGAAGTGCAGAAGACAGAGCAACTGCCCTCAGTGATTTATATTCCAGTTTGGGGGGAGATATACAACAGACATGTAAACAAAAAGTAGATTCAATGAATTCAGACAATTCCTGAATGGCAAGAGAAGCTGGCTCAGCAGTTTGTTTGCTTGCACAGCCTGCTATCCTGCGTTCAATTCCCCAATACCATGTAAAGCCAGATGCACAAAGTGGCACGTGCATCTGAAGTTTGTGTGCAGTGGCAACAGACATACCTCTCTTTCTCTTTTCTCTCACTCTTTCTCTTGTCCTTTTTCCTCTTTGAAAATAGATAATTGATTTGATTGATAGATAGATAGATACATACATACATACATAAAAAGAAAAAAGGAATGGAGTTGAGTGGGACGGGGAAGAGTGCCACCTTTCCTAGTGTACAGAGACGAGTGTGAAGAGAAGATATTTGAGTTGAGATGTTTGTAATTGCTTTATTGAGGTGTCTTGATTAAAATGTAAGTAAGAAACAATTTGATTTCTTGCCATCGCTGCCCTCAACTCTTTCTACCTCCATAACATCGTATCTTATAGAATAGACTTTTAAAAATCTCTGGGAAAGCACACTAGTTAGGATCCATTCAAAAGACAAACAGTACTTTAAGTAATTGAAACAAAGGGAATTTGATACAATTAATTATATGGGTAATGGAAGAACCAAGAAATGAATGGAGGACAGCGAGTCTGTCCAGGTATTATCAAGAGGAGGCAATTAAAGGAGGATGTGTCCACAATGCTGGGAGACCAGGATCAAAGCACGGAAGTTAAACCAAGCTGGGCCTGGAGTCCCGAGGGAGAGAGAACCTGCAGCCACAGCATGGCTAGCAATAATGGAGAATGAGTTCAAGAGTCTTTCCTTCCTCTTTCCAGTCCTTCGCCTGTGCCTGCTTTGACACAAAGCCAAAGGTCATCCACACCAGCCTCTTGGGAAGCACAACATATATAATATGTCTCTATCTCTACTGAAGAGGAGGGGTGAGGATGAGGAGGGCCACCAGGCCTATGACAGACTCAGGAAGATTGCATGACTTCCCAGTTACTTACTGTCTACTCTGTCTATGATGTCACTCTCACACCCATTTTGCAACTGTTCTCTCTTGTCCTGACTCTCTCAGCTCTCTTGAGCTGAGACCATGAGTTTTAGGAATAAAGACTGGAAAGAAAGGATTGGGATCTGGACCTGAAAGATCCCTTCTTCTTCCTTCTTCAAGGCCCAGCTCTTCAGTATCTGACATGGACTGAAGGAAAAGAAACCAGACAAGAGTCTCCACCTACCTTGCACAGCTACTGTCCTTTCTCCGTTGGCTGTTGCTGCTTCTCTGGCTAATGCTGGCCACTGGTGTTCCCTGTGTGGCAGGCATTCCTTGCTGGGGAGTCTTTCGGATGATCTGTGGGGACAAGTATTTTCTGTCAGGTTCACTGGGTCCAGCCAGCATCAATACTTGCCATCCACAGGGAGATAGGCAGTTCCCCTTCTACCCCCATTGTCACCTTGACATTTGGCCAATTATCTCCTAAGTCCAAGGACAAATAGAAAGCAATGTGTAACTTTGGAACAGCATGTCAATTTCCCCTCCTGTCAGTCCCTCGCCCGTCTCTAGTAGACTCTGGAATCTCACCAAAAGTTGGCTTGATGGGAGGGTCTCCTACCACAAACACTACAATCTCCACAGAGCAGGTGATTGTGACTTTACCTACCCTTTTCCTTCCCACCTCAGTCATCTCATGGAGATTGGGACAGTAAGCCTGGCGGAAGGATGGCGTATCATGGTGGGCAGCTTGTTAGTTACTTTTCTCATTGCTCTTTCTTCTTGTGGCCAAATACCTGACAGAAGCAGCTTAAGGGAGGAAGGGTTTATCTTGGCTCAGGGTTTCGGAGTCTAAAGTCTATCATGGTGGCGAAGGCATGAAGACGGAGATGGCTGCATTCACATCTTGGTGCTTCAGCAAGCTGAGTGCTTTCTCTAGGGTGGATATTGCCTTCAAAGGCTGTTCTCAGCAACCCATTTCTGCTAGTTAGGCCACAGACCACAAAGGGTTGGCAACCTCACAAAACAGTAACACCAACTGTTGAAACATCTGAACTTCTGGGGGATATCTGGGAACCAAACCATAAGAGCAGCTCTTTTAAGCAGATGAGCCCTCTTTAGAAGATGTGTGCTGACAGCCCCTTTGTCTTGGCTCTGCGATTTAGCTGGAACATGCAGACAACAGGAAAAGTCCTGAGGAACATCCTGTTACATTTGAACAATAGAAAGGAGACAGGCTCACAGAGGGCTGGGAAAGAGTGTCCCAAGAAGTAGGAAGGACAAGTACAAAGGCCTTCAGGGGGAAAATGGCCCAGTGTCATTAAGGCAGAAGGAGCTGGAGCTGGAGCAGGAGAGAATGCAGAGAAGACAGCATGAGGAGAGGGGCCAGCTGCAGAGCGCCTAGCTCTTAGAGGTGGAAGAAAGTTGAGAGATCCTGTCTTGTGAGGGAGCTGCTCAATTGAACTGATTTTTTTTTTTTTTACAGTGCTGCTAATTGAATGAGGGCCTCATACAGCTAAGCAAGCATTCTACTGTTTTGTCTTTATTTTCAAACAGGATCATACTAAGTTGCCCAGGCTGTCCTTGAGCTCTCTCTGTAACGTAGACAGGCGGGCCTGGAAGTTTAGCTCCTCCTGCTTCAACATCTTGAGGAGCTAGAATTACATGCCTATGTCACCAGACCTGGCTTTATTTTAATTTAGTTAGTAAATTGCATTCTTCCTCTCACATTAGATAACTGGGTATGTCATTATGACAGTTTCTATTTGTTGATTTGTTGGTTGGTTAGTTTGAGATAGAGTCTCTTAGAGCCCAAGCTGGCTTTGAACTCACTAAGTACCCAAGAATTATCGTTATCCTACTTCCCCTACCTCCCAAGCACCAGGATTACAGGCATGTGTCACCACACCCAGCTCATGACATGTTAGTCAGGACAAAAAAAAAAATAATAACATTGGTTCTACATGCCAAAAGAGAATATAAAAAAAACACATATTCATCTCCTGCAAAGTAATGTTTTATTATTAAAATAGATAATTTTTTTAATTAGAGCTGAAATTTCTTCATTAAGGAAGGTACTTTTTTAATTAATTAATTAATTTATTTATTTGTGAGTGACAGACAGAGAGAGAGAAAGAGAGAGGCAGTTAGAGAGAGAGAGAGAGAGAATGGGCGTGCCAGGGCTTCCAGCCACTGCAAATGAACTCCAGATGTGTGTGCCCCCTTGTGCATCTGACTAACGTGGGTCCTGGGGAATCAAGCCTCAAACCGGGGTCCTTAGGCTTCACAGGCAGGCGCTTAACCGCTAAGCCATCTCTCCAGCCCTAAAATAGATAATTTTATTGTTAAGATAGATCCATGTATCTAGATGTTAGCTCTGAGAATCTGTTAGGTTTGGGGTGACCACTGTGACTTCTGTGTTCTGCCACGAGTATGGGGACAAGAGGAGGCATGAATGACTTTGCTGAGAGCTAACAATAACCAAGGTTTTGGGCAAAGCAGAGGAGGTAAGAGAAACAGGCAGGTTTGGGATAAATTCAGGAAGAGGCGCCTCACCGAAAGGTCTGGTTATGACACAACAATCCTAGGATTTGGCCAACTGCCTGGATGGTGATGCTATTTCCTGGTATGGGAATGGCTCCATGAGGGTGAAATTTGTTCATGATTCTGTTTGTTTTCTTCATTATCCTGTCCCCAGGGTCTAAAGGACTGTCTGCCAAGTAGTCATTGCTCAATAAATAGTTATTGATCACTTCTCAGCCATTTGGCTAAGATCAAATGTAGTATCTGTTCTTATCAGTTTAATAAATAGGTATTGAAAAATTAAACAGGCAATCATTTAATCAGGACAAACTCACATATTTGCCACATGAGACCAAGCAATACATTGAGCCATTCCCTGTGTGTTTGCCAAAGTCCTTCAAAAAGGGAGAGGAAAACAAATTCCGATTGTCGTAGCTCAGAGTCTGTCCCATCCTTCAGGATAGGAACAACACAGCTCACTTTCCTGGTGGGAGGGAAAGTTCTTCCTGTCCTGTGGGCTCTGCCCTGAAGGACCTGGGAAAAATCCACTGAGCACCTAGAAACAGGGCTGGATCCTAGTGTGACTTTGCCTCGGAGCTCTGAGTGCTGAGGAAGGTCCACGCTGACTGGGGCTATGCTCTGGACCATGCTGCCTCACAATGAGGCACTCTCAGGGATGGGGGCTAGCCCAGCAGTTGAAGGCACTTGCTCACTGGGTTCAATTCCCCCAGCTGCCCATGTAAAGTCAGGTAGGTTTTCACCATGACACCATGGTATGCCCATACACAGACAAGCATGCAAATAAATTTTAAAAGGAATATAAAGATGAGGCACTCTCTCTACTCTCTGAGCACACATCTTTGTCATCACAGAATAGTGCTTTTGCTTTCCTTGGGGAAAGATCAGCGAACCTTTTGCACTCTTAGAATCTTGTTGCAAGTTGAGCCTCTATTCACCTGCTGCTCCGTTCTGCTTTCAGACAGCTCGGTTTTAATGGAAGCATCCTTTCTGATTGCACCTCACTAAAGGGAGGAGGTGATAGCCAACATACTCCAGCCTCTTAATGTCTTTCAACCTCAAACCTCTTGAAGCAGCTGGTGGCTGTTTGTCTATTTACTGCGGCTTGGGCTGCCAGCTTCCCCACCCAGAGAGGAGGCTTCTCGTGCCTCCCTACCACCTGCTTTGGCCTGTTCCATATTTTAGAGCCTATTACATACAAGTCCATTTGAAGATACTAATTTCTGTATCATTCAAGCTTTGTGACTTCTGGGACAGAAATCCAAGTAAAATTAGCTTAACTAAAAAAGGAGAGAGACTGGCTCTTATAAAAAGGGGGCCTGGCCTAGGAATCTGTGTGTCCAAATAAACTATGGTCAAGTCTTTCTTCTCACCTTTCACCCATCCCCCCACCCCCTGGCTGTCTCGTCATTTCTATGTGTTTGCACTTCCCTGTCTCTTACCCCACAAGTATTATATAGCCTGCCAGTGCACAGCATGGAGGCAGGGTCCCTGAAGATCCTTGTTTCCATGGTTTAGCTCACTTCCGCTGTAACAAGAGGGCTTCTCTCTCCTAACCTTTGAATTACTGCATGTATTTCCTAGCTGACCCTAGCTTTGACTGGTGTCCTCATTCAATCCTGGTGGCTGGATGTGATGTTATGTTTGTGATGTTATGATTGTTATGTCCATGGCTCCTGGATTATAACCCTTTCACTGAAGTACGTTACGGAAACTAGAACTTCTTTTCCCCAAGATGGGCCCTATGTTCCACTCTTCCTGTGAGCTTCTGACTTGGAGCTGGCCACAAAGAAATTTTGTAGGTTGGTCACAGTGGTGTGTTACCTGTAATCCCAATACTCTAGAAGTGGAGGCAGGAGGATCACTCGTTCCAGGCTACCCTGGGCTATATGGTGAGTTCCAGGGCAGACTAGAGGAAAGAAGGAAGGGAGGGAGGGAAGAAAAGAAGCTCTCTGACTGATCTTGCCTGATAGCAGACACTGGCGTGTACTTGGGGAGGCGTCCCACACCAAACCCTTGAGCAAGGTCTGCTGCAGAGTCTCAGGGGACAGCCTTACTGAGCTGCCCTGCCCAGGTTAATCATACTGGAATATACGCCTTTTGTCCAGTCATGTGCTCTACATGGCTGTCCATGCTTTGGTCAAGTCTGTGCAATGAAAACCCAGCAGGACAGGGTTCAGGGAGCTTTCAGATAGTGGAACACATGGAGGCTCCTTGAAGGTGAAGCTACTCAAGGGGGCATGGAAGCTCTGTGCCCCTCCCCCACACCCAGGCCTGTGCCTCTCCTCATCTGCTATCTGAGTAGGTGGCTGCAGGAACCCGATTTATGGGAACAAGCAGAAGCACATGCTGCCTTGGGCTTGCAACTGTCCTGTGAAGGGGTGAGGGTGGGGTGGTGTCAGTCTTGTGGAGCAAGCCCTCAGCCTGTGGAATCTAATGCTGTCTCCAGGTAGATAGTGTCAGAACTGAGGTGAGTTGGGGATACCAACTGGGTCTGCTGCAGAATCGCTTGCTTCCTGCTAGGGAGAAATCCCCACACCTTCTGGGGTCACAGAAGTGATCTGTGTGGTAAGGGAGGGCCTGGCAGAAGAAACAGATTCTGAGCCCAATGTTTGCATCCCACCAGATCTACAGAGCCAGGGCGGGTAGGCCAAGAGCTTGTCATTGTCTCTCTGGCCGGGCATCAAGAATCTGCAATTGGCCTCTGTACCTACCCAGAAGAGTGGATCTCTATCGGAAGAAAGTGAGGGTGGCTGCCCTCTTAAGAAAGGAGAGGGCAGCTAGGCAGACGTGAGCCGGGATCCCTCCTCCAGTGAATAGGAGAGAATGGTGGCATCTGAGAACAAGCGAGCACTCGGAGGTTGGCTTTGTTTTCTTTTCTGACTTGAAACCAAGTTGGTGGGCAGGAACTGAAATGAGGAAGTGAGTGCAAATGTCTTCCTTTGCGGAGACATACTAAGCAGAAGGTGAGGAGGGCAGGGGCTGCTTGTGCCAGCCTAGCTCTGGAGCCTCTTGGAGAAGGGAGCCTTTTCAGATGGTGATTCAGCGCGGCGGGGTCACGCCTTCCTCAGGCCGGCTCCTTCCAATTCTCCAAAGCCAAACAAATAGGAAGTGTGGCAGACGGATCCTTTTTGGTACTGGTACACTTGGGTTTGTTTTTATGGGCATGAATCCACTGGAAAGCAATTATTTTCTCGTGCATCTTTGCTGCAGCAGAGAAATAGAACTATTTTAAAGAGAGATGTCAAAGAAACAATATTGTAGCCTGCAGCACGGACTCACCTACAGGCTGCCAAGTCAGTTGGGCTAATGTGATGACTTCTTGTGATCACAGTCTTTTATTAGAGTCTTAGCATGCCAGGATCAGAAGGAACCTTTAGATTGCAGCCAACCCTCTCACACTCCAGAGAAGGAAGCTGGAAGGCCCAATAGGGGCATAGAGTGACTTAAAGAACAGTGAGCCCAAAACAGTGAAGTCTAATGCAGAGCTGTTTTAATTTGGCGCCCAAGGAACTAGGTGTCAAGTCACTCCATGATGCTTACTTAACAAGGTAAATGATGTAAGTGTCGTGTCTGCTGAAATTTGCTTCAAAATGTCCTTGAAAGCATGGATGGAAAATTTTCAACCTGGTGTTACAACTGAAATGGTTCTGTGAAACTGGATTCTTCTATGTGGACTGGATTCTTATAGGACAAAAATATCTTTACAAAGGAGTAGACATGTAAAGATGTGACTTTGTTCTGCTTTAAACATGGAGTCCGGAGCTCAGCCATCAAGATCGTGGTTTTCCTCAAGGTGCCCTTGCCTTCCAGGATCTTTTTTGGTCTGTGAATTTCGGAGTTCTACCCGTGTTCCTAGCAGGGGCTTGCTTGCCTTCTGCTTTTGATCATCTCCGGATGATCCGGGTTTCCCCGTGCTGTCTGCTGTGCAACGCTGCTCAGGACTGGCCCCTGTGGAGCCTATCATCCCAGTGACATAGCCTCCGGTTGCTTCTTCACATCTCCCTGGCAATGAGCTTCAAGTCGACTCATCTGAGATACAACAGAAATTTTTTTGCTTCCAGGTGGGTCCAGCCAAGTGGCTAGAGACGGGAAAGAAAAGCATGAGGTCCAGAGTTTGGAACCTCCAAGGGCTGGCTGTGCCCTTCCATTGAAAAGGGTAGCCCTTCTCCAGGGGCTCCGCCTGCACAGAACTCTCTTTCCTCTCCACGTCCTGGAAGCCCTTCCTCCCCTCACTGGTCCAGGCATGCGCTGATTATAGCGCCTGTTCATGCTAAAGCTTTGATGAGCCCTTTGGGGGTTCTGTGTTCTCCGCTGTGGCCTCTCCACACCCTGCTAGCATTTTGGAAAACAATCTCTTTACTGAACACGCCTCAAATTACCTGGTTTTAGTGGACCTTCTGTTCAAATTGGTCTCTGGTTGATAAACTACCTAATTCCATCCTAGGTCTGTGCTCCTCTCACCCCCCGCCCCCGCCCCGCCTCCCACCATCTATCCAAAGAGAAAGAGACTGTCAGAGCCTGCTTGCAGGAGTCAGGGTGCCTGCAGAGTCCTTGAACCAGCACTCCTCAAGTGCAATCACAACTTCACACCTTACTGCTAATAAATGCCCCCCCAAGAACCCAAGGTGGAGCCTCTCACGTAGATTTGGCTAGAAACCAGGAAGTCAGTCTGCTCTCCATGCTGGCTGTCCAGGTGGGCACCAGGTATCCCATGTAGCACAGGGGCAAGGACAGAGTCTGGTGATCTTGAAGAAGCACCTACCCTGCTGGCAGGAGAGGCAGAGTGGCAGGGTGCTTCTTCCACTCAGGCTGAGGCCATATGGGCAGAGGGCTGGCTGTGGTGGAGCATGCCTGTCATCCCAGCCCTTGGGAAATAGAGACAGCAAGATCAGGAGTTCAAGGTCATCCTTAGCTACACTGAGTACAAGGAGGCCAGCGTGGATTGCATGAGACCCTGTCTTGGGCAACAACAACAAAAACTGGGGAAGGGAATTACGTGTGTGCTGGGCCCAGGTACAAAGAAAAGTAGCACTTGCCAGGTCCCTGGTGACAGTGGTGGTGAGGGGCTGCTAACAGCACTCAAGGGGCTTGTGCAAGATGAAGCACAGACCTCCCCTCCCATAGCCGCCCTTTCGAATCCTCATAGCCCAAGTCTAACCAACCAGGGCCTCTGAAGAGCAAGTCCTGTCTGACAATAACGATCTATTCAGCAATAGCCAGGGTCTTTATTTCTAACTTCATCGTGCCAGACACAAAATATGTTAGGTTGAGAATAATTTATAGTCACTTACAACCTGCTTGCTTCAGACTGCCACTTGAGCACAAAACTGTGTGGGATAGCAGTTTCACAGAAGAAATAGACAGTTAGTTGCAAAGATACCCAGAGTGATAATATTATCACACATTTTTTACAGTATTTCACAGTTTGTCAGACATTTTCTCATGCATTATGTATATTAGTTGATTCTCATAATAAATCAGTTATATATGTGTATAGATAATATATGTGCATATATGCAAATGAAATACACATATATGTATGCTGTATATAATGCTTCTGATGAAGGAGGCTTCGAGAAAGAAAAATGACTTATCCAAGGTCATATAATCAGACAGAATGAATTGCCTCTTGCCATTTCTTATGATCTCATCATATAATGTATTAGTTGTGATGTCTGCTTTCCACTTGAGTATGTGGAGTCATTGAGTATAGAGTCCATTGCTGGTGTTTATTTTTATATACTCCAATAGGTATGCTTGTGTGTGTATACCAAGCATTATTTGTAGTTACACACATTAAAGCAATGATTCATACATACCCCCAACTTGATCAGGACAAGAAGTCACTATTACCATGAAAGACTCCTGGAGAGGAGCCCCTTCTCCCCCACCCCCCACCGTCTTGTATCATAGGAATATATCCCTTAAGATATAGCATTTACCTGTGTTTGCCATTTAGTGGTATATAAAGAGCTACATGGTTTATTTTCCCCATGCCCTCTCTACACACAGACAGTGTCTTACACGGTAGGACTTTGAACAAGCCTCATCTGGCATGTCCAGAAAGGGTTTGCCTGTTCACTGTCACTTTTAAGATACTGAATATGTCGGGTCAGAGCTTGGAGTGAGAAAAGTCATGGGGACAAAGCACAGTGGCAGACCCAGCTGTGGTAATGCCCAGTCGGCTGCACAGAGGAGTGGCTTATAGCCACAGGCCTGGTTGAAGCAGGGGAAAAGAAAAGTTCTAATGAAAAGCTTGTTACAAAACTCAAACATTGTCTCTTTTAAGGCCATCATGCTGCGCCCTAGTAAAATGTGCCACCCACCCCGTCCTCTTAATGATCCTCTATGACCCAACTTCCATTTCTCTTTCAAATTCCTAGAGAATTTTATGCCACATTTTACAAACATTTCAACCACAAACAGCTTATGATAATTTAAAGGATGACATGCGGAGAGGGGACAACTTACCTTGCATCACAATGCCTTGGGTGCCTTCCCAAGCATTCAAGGAAATGAAAACTCATCTTCAAATTGTGTCTCATGACCTCATAGTGAGTTATGAAGTCAGTTTAGTAGGTTCAGAGTATAATTTTAAAAACAGAATTGGGCATTCCCCTATGTAGCCAGGACCACAAAATATCAGAATGCATTCCTAATAGTAAGAAGTAAAAAATATTTGTGAAAATTTTGTTTCAGTTGTGCGTGCATGTGTGTGTGTGTGTGTGTGTGTGTGTATCTTCTAGGTCACAATGTAATTTTTTTTATTTTATGAATTATGTTCAAAACCTCGTCCTGAGCCTCTGACCCACCAACCATCAATGCCCCCTCCCTCCCCCTTAACAGCATGGTCTATAGTTTGGATGTGCAAGTGGCCTGGATGACTTAAACCAGTGACATAATCCCAGTGCAGAGGCCACCACGATTGGCTCAAGGATGGACAGAAGCCTTGCCTAGTCTAACTAGAATGTGTCTTTCCCTGGAGACTGTGAGGGGTACACAAGGCCCAATCAATCTAGAGATCTACCCTTTGGTGAGCCTGTGAATCTTACAAATATATGCTTTGGAGAAGCCTAGTCTAGTCTGAGACATGAAAAGCCTCTTCAGTCTCCCCTAGTCCCACCCTAGGCCAGAACTGCTGGGAAGGAAGAAGACAAGATCAGGAACAGCAAGGCACAGAGTGATTTCTAAGTGACTCAATAACACACACAAAATCATGGTTTTGCTGTCCTCCCGGAGCTTTATCAGGGACCACAGTTCCTGCTCAACATCTAACCCTACAGTAGTTTATGTACTGGAAGGTCTTAGGTACTTAGGTGGCTAATTTCCTAAGGAGACAGATTTGGGTGTAGTCAGCATGTCCATGCCAAGGGAAGCTGGGGAGCATTTGGTCATTCAAGGAGAGTTATAAGCCAAGGAGAGCTGACCTTGAACTCACTGTAAGATGGAGGATAGTGCTTAGAGATGGGCAGAGAGAAGAGCAGTTACAGACTTGTCCTATTGCATCATGATGGGTACAACAGGGCAGTCTTTCTGCTTGCTTCTCTCTGGCAACCTGTCAAGGCCCGCCTCCATTCACCTGTCAGACTCCAAGAGCTTTTGCCATACAGCATGTGGAGCCCACTCTGAAGAAAAGGACATCCAAGAAAGTGGATGGGCTGAACTTAGACCACATGGGAGATAAGACTCGAATTCAGACTCTTCTGGCACCATTGAAGGTATATTTTCCACAGAAACTTATGTGACTCTTTGGTGTTTGGGGTGGGAGAGATTGAGACTGTCATTTCTTGGGATCAAACAGTGTGAGTGAAAGAGAATATGCTTGGTTATGCTGGAGTTACAATGGTAGGAGAAGTAATTAATTACATTTGGCCAATACCCCTCACAAAATGATGAGCACAAAAGGGGGGAAATAATAGATGGGCTGAGGGGGGATGTGGAATCTACAAATGTTGAAAGGAGGAAGAGGGAATGAGTGTAAGGGTCCTTTATTTCATTGTGTCTCCAGAGACACCTGCCCTTCCTTCTTCCTTGGCTCTTGAGGACCAGGAGAGAAAAAGCAGTGTACCCAGGGAGCCTGGTATCACATTGACTTTTTGTTGAAATTAAGAGGGAGACCCTAATATAAGAAATAAATAGAATTCTAAAATACAGAATAGAACCTTCTAGAAGCTCAGATACCCATTGTATGAGGTTGATGGACTTCGGGTTAATTTGTCTTCTACTTCCCTTATCTGCACAATTAAAGTTTTTTTGGAAAGTACCTAACTGTCTCAACTGTCTTACTGTGAATGAGAAAGGAGTTGGGTTTACAATCTAGGGCCTGATGGAGGAGACAAGAACTGTTCCTTAAGACTGGGCTATGATGACTCAGCAGTAGAACTGGGGATGCTGGCATAGACTACTTTACCAGAGCAGGGTTATCCAGTGCTTAGATGCTCTGAAATCTCTCCTCAGAATGCATCCTGGCCTTTGCTTTTAACTCATATGAGCTCTTTCCCAGAATCACTGTGGCCATGAGACATCAGTTTAGCTCAACCATGGCCCCATGAGGATGCTAGAGAACTTCAATAACAATCCTTCCACTTTTTCTCAGAATCCAAAGACAGCTGGGGCACTGGCCACTCAGTTCTTTCCTAGAAATACCAGATGGCCTAGCTCTAATAGGCTCACTTACCCTGGATGTGGTATGTCCATATATCTTATTTTCTGGTTCTATCTTGGTCCAGAAAGTTTCTGAGCTAAATCCCAGGGCCAGTGTCTCAGTCTGTGAGGTCCTTGGCACTCTTAAAGATTGTAGACACCCATAGATGGGTCAAAAAGAAGACACTGGGAGACTTCATGTTATAGTTTAGGGTTTTGTTTTAAGCTAGGTCCCAGGATTAGTTTCTGAGGCATGGAGGATGGTTGGTAAGAGGAGAGAGGGAGTTACTTCCTCTTGGGAGCACTGACTTTCCTCCCAGAGTGGTGCCACTCAACAGCTGTTGAGCTTTGTTAGTGATGAAGCCCTTCTGTAATAGGAAAGTGGTAACAGTTCCTTTGGGAACAATGTTGGTTGATTCTTCCTCAGCCACCAGTGGATTATCCAAACACAGCACTCTGTCCATCTTGACTCCACTCAGGAGAAGGCAGGAACCTGGGGGTTAGCCAGTCACATTGCCCAAGACCCTGGTTTCAGTAGTCAATACAAGTGAGGTTTACAACATAAGGTCGTATGGCACCCTGCTCTCCTGGCATTGGAAATAAGAGGCATTTCTGTTTTTGTATTTTGTGATGGTTGTCACAATAAATAGAGAGTGCTTCTAGAATGCAGTAGCCAGGAGTGCTAAACATGAGCAGGAACCAGGAAAGTATCCTAAAACAGAGAATTTTCCCACTAACAAGATTACTTGCTTTTCTGTAGATAAGCCATAAGCAGAGTATGGGTGCCTTACCCCAGCTGGGTCAATCTGTTTGTTCTTGAGGTTTTAAGAATATCTAGCAAGAAAGGGCTTCTTCTCTCTTGGTTTCCCAGCTGAAATAAACCTGAAACTACTTGGCCATCTCCTCCCATGCTGTAAGGCATGCAAGAGGATGTCTAAAGGAGAGGACAAGGCCAACACTGAGAAAAGGCTGAGATGAAAGGTGCAGGTGAGGTGAGAAAGAGCCAGTGACATCATCTGCCCTTGCCTTTTTTATCAGGAGAGCCAATTTTAATTTTTTATTTTTGCTTAAACTCAAGAGTGGACTTTTTTACCTTATAACACAAAGAATTTTGACCTCTCTGATGCTTCAGAAAACAATGACCCTCCTCCCTGGTGATGGATGGAAGGAACCTGGATTTTAGAAGACAGTTTTAACTCTCTTATCATTCCCACATCTCCCTTCCTACTTTCTAAAAGTAGGGAAACAGTCCAGGGAAAGGTCACATAGCAGATTAGTGACAGTGATCAGGCTAGAAGACAAGACTTTAGCCTGTTATTATTTAATAAGATTAAATTGAAACTCTCATCAGTAGGATGTGACTATGTCTTTACCATGCCATCTGGCAATCAGGGGAATACCAATTTCAGGCCCACAGGAAAGTTGTAAGCTGGCTGGGACCACCATGATCCTGTAGCTCTAGGTTTCGAAGGAGAATGTTCAAATGAAAGGAAGAAAGAAGAAGGGGCAAGTGCAAGAGCCCTTTATTTTTTTTTATTTTTTTATTTATTTTTTTTTTTGTTTTTTTGAGGTAGGGTCTCACTCTGGCCCAGACTGACCTGGAATTCACTCTGGAGTCTCAGGGTGGCCTTGAACTCACGGTGATCCTCCTACCTCTGCCTCCTGAGTGCTGGGATTAAAGGAGTGAGCCACCACGCCCTGCTATTATTTATTTAGTCCCATCTCTAAGTTGGAGAATCTGCTGTCAGACATTTTCTCCCCTTCTCGCTTTCAAGCTGATTTCTCCAAATGTTTTAGTTACTCCAGGAATTTTTTTCAGTATTTTTTGAATATTTTCTTTGCTCTCAAACATTGATTATGAATGTTCAACTTGAAACACACCAGGGACAAAAACATCACCCTCTGCTTTGAAGAATTTATTGAGGTTTTACAACATTATGATTAGTTTTGTAATGTCCTATGCAGTCTCATAAACAGAAGAGGAATCTGCCTTTTGGTCCTGTGAAGGTATGAGCGTGTGTGTACATGTGTGTACAGCACTGGTAGTTACCTGTTCTGGCTTATTCTTTGCACTGCTCAAGTAGCCAAGCCGAGCTGTGTCTGTAGTTGTGCTTCCGCTGAATCCTGTCAGCAAACGTGGATGACTGTGGTGTGGATGTATATTCTGCATGTGCATGGGAATTGTAGTGTGTGTGTGTGTGTGTGTGTGTGTGTGTGTGTGTGTGTGTGTGTTTATAAAATCAAGCTCACACAGACCTCTGGCAAAGAGGCCACATGGGCATGCGCCTTCTATCCCCCAGTCTCATAGCCCTGCATCTTCTAGCCTGTTCTTTGTCTTGGTGCTTTTTCAGAGCATGTGATTAAGGAGGAATTTGAGCCAGAGGAAGGGCAGTGGCAGTCTATTGAAAACCCTCAATTCGTTTTGACCACAAGCACATCTTCCTGATTGAACAGGCAAAAAGCCAGGCTCTGCCTGAGACAATGCAACTTGAATGGGGCAGAGCAGTATGGAGGAAGGGTCTGGGATCATAGGGAGGCAAGGCATCCAGTCAAGCAGGGAGCAAACAAGGCCAGAGTGACAAAGTGCAGGCAGTTGACTCTGGAGACTCTAACAAGGAAACAAGATGTTTCCACATATAGAGAGGCAGTGGTACTTGAAAAGCAGAAAGACAACTATATTAGGGAGGTGGGTCCAATGCAGCACACACTCCTCCCCTAGGCTGGGTTTGGGCCTGATATTCCTGCCTTAGAAGAGGAAGGCTGGACCACTTGGAGAAACTAACAGCACAGAAAGTGGAAGCTACAGCCAGGTACAGGTGTAAGGCAGACGCGTACATGAGCCCAGTGGAGTCTGTGTCTAGGGAGAGTGGCTGGGACAGCTGGATGAGTGTCCAGGGATCTGAGGGCAGGGCTGGTGCTGGGAGCTGCTGAAAGCAGAGCCCCAGGCTGTAGATGTGGGATCAGTTCTCAGAGACAGGGAGCTATTAACACTCCCTGCCTTAACTCAGTGATCAGGAGGTCCATGCCTCACTTTAGTTTTTTTAAGTACTAGGAAGAGTGGTGAAGACCAGAGGATGTGTTTCTAGGGAAACAGGGAAAGCAGCAGGGAGTATGGATAGATTAGTGCACCTCTATCTTTGAAAGATTAAACATTCAAAAAATAAGCAAGGATTAGCTGTCAGAATTCTCAACACATATATACACACAAATTAAATATAGTCACAAGTTCACATGCACAAAAAATTGAGTCCATTTCTGTTTTCCAGTGTCCATAGGTTGTTTATAAAATTAATCACCATTCAAGAAAGAAATTACTTCCCTAAATCAAAAAAATTTACCCACAGATCTTATCCATAGTATATCTTAAAATTAGACATTCATAACAAAAGTCCAAGTGAAAACCAAACAATGTAAAACACACAACAAAATAAAGCAAAACATTTTCCTAAAGTAACCCAAGCATTTGGGGGACCAGCTTGAAACACGGGGGCGGGGATAGACAGCCTGTGAGCATATTTCTAATGTTAGAGAAGTAGAGAGACAATGCCAGAAGCAGAATTTCCCTGGTACTCTATTGGCAAAATAGCTTTTGTTTCCATCCTCTTGGATCCCTGTAACAGTTACAATTGTATCCTGCTACAACAGAGAAGCTACAAATGATTTTTAATTTGTTGTGTGTGATCCAGGGGTTAGATAGTAGGAATTTTGTTCCTGTTAATTAGTAAATTGACCTTTCCATGAAAAAGTGAAAAGCACCACAAACAAATGAAACACTGAAAATTCAGGGGGAATAGATCTTTCTAATTGCATTTATGAATTGGCAAGAGAGTAAGAGATTCTGCAGCCAAAATATGAAGTGAAAGAAGAAATTCAGCAGGGCAATTGGCATGCTGCAGCTAGCTGTTGCTTTGAGAGTCTTAATTGCAGAGTAGATTGAGCTGCTGGTATCTGTTATCATGAAGCACAGAGAGTAGGCCACCAAGATCAGGTCCATCCAAGGCCCTGGGATCCTTCCCACAGAATGATGAAACCTCAAGGGTCTATGCGTCCAATGAAAGGAAAGCTGCTAACCCCATCAATCCCAGGAGGGCTCGGGAACCTAATGCTGAACAAATATGGCAAAATGATGTAATCACTAAGGATTTGAGGCCATAAACTGTCCTTTGCATCGTTGAGTCCAAATTCATCTTACCCACCTAGTGTAAACAATAACCAAATAAAACAACTCAAGCCAATAATTTAATTTACATAATCAGAGACTGATAGGGGTCCAGATGCCAAAAATAAAGACAAGCTTTAATAAAGGGCCTTATCTTTATATCAGACTTCAGAGAATGTCTGCCAATAAAATCTAAGGTAAATGAGCTGATTTTGGTAAGAAGTTACAATGCTTCCACAGAGGCTCTGTGAATGAGAAAGAGTAGATAGCAAAAATAAACTCACATCAATTTAAAGACTGGAATTGTCAGGTACAAATTGAACTCTGATTGCTAGGGTTTTTTTGTTTTGTTTTGTTTTGTTTTTTAAAGGCGAAATAGATAACCAGGAACTACAATAGAAAGCAAAGCAGACAGCTGGGTGTGGTGGCGCATGCCTTTAATCCCAGCACTTGGGAGGCAGAAGTAGAAGGATCGGCATGAGTTCAAGGCCACCCTGAGACTACATAGTGAATTCCAGGTCAGCCTGGGCTAGAACGAGACCCTACCCCAAAAAAAACCAAAAAAGAAAAAAAAGAAAAGAAAGCAATGCAGACTTGGAAAAGATAGTACATAAATTTGAAAAATGCAACAATTGACATTGAAACTTCATGGAAAATTGTACATATTTTAGAATTGGCTGGGAAGATGGCTCAGCAGATACAAGCTCTTGCTGCATAGAGCATGAGGATCCAAGTTCAATCCCTAGCACCCATGAAAAAAAGCCATGGCTATACAAGGCTGTAATCCCACACAGGTGGTGTGGAGACAGGAGGATTGCTGGGCCCCCTTGTTCAGCTAGTCAGGCCAAAACACAAGGATCTCCAGGAGCTCCAGGTTCAGCAAAAGGCTGTCTCAGGGAAATCAGGTAGAAGAAAGAGAGAGGAGGACACCTGATGCCTTTCTCTGGCCTGTGCATGCATAGACACAGGATGTGTGCATCTGGGCACACACCACACACACACACACACACACACACACACATATGGAATTGAAGAGGTAGATGACAAAGATCAATATCTAAGGTTGTTCTATGACCTCAAGATGGGCACTGTGGTATGTGTACACCTGCACTCACATATGAAAATAGACACATACATACAGAGAGAGAGAGATTAAAAAAAGAAATGGGTATGTTCTACTGTGAATAGCCTGGCTACCTGTCAGATTCTGTGGAATCCCTTGCTCAAGGGTAGAGAGTAGGACACCTTCTCAAATGCAGTTCTTCTGTTTTGCACTGTCAGGAGTGAGAGGTCTGGGTTCTTTGACCAGTTTCAAGGAAAACAAAAATTCTGGTTGCTGTGGCCTATGTTAAGGGTGAAAAAGAAGTCAGGATAAAAACAAAATATACATGTATCATAATTTTACCTCCATGCTTTGGAATTCACGCCCAAACTGGTGGGGTGTGGCAGAATGAACTAATGAAGTGCTAGCTTTAAACCTGAGCCTGCCACGCAGTCTCTCATTACCTTGGATTTCTGAACTGTCATGTTAACAAGTCCAGGCTAGCCTGTTGGAGGAAGAAAACCACCTGAGGGAGCTGATTGAGACCTTATGGACCTGTTCAGCCCTCAGTTGAAAGGACAGCATACGCATGCCAGAGCACAGCTTAAATTGGCCTAGACCAGAGAAACTGTTCTGCCTACCCACAGTCCCATGGAAAATAACATGCGGTTTTGGTTCCAAGCCAGTAAGTTTTGAAGATTGTTATTCACCTAGGAGAACCAAGAGTTTGCAACAGCTAATCATGGTATAAATCAATAATATCTTATGGGATAGAAAACAGGAGAGAAATAACATGTGCAGTCATAGAATCAACATGAGTAGAAGTGAAGTCTTGCACGGTCAAAAAAAAAAAAAAATGAGGGGCTGGAGAGATGGTTTAGTGGTTAAGTGCTTGCCTGTGAAGCCTAAGGACCCTGGTTCAAGACTAGATTCCCCAGGACCCATGTTAGCCAGATGCACCAGGGGGCGCATGCATCTGGAGTTCCTTTGCAGTGGCTGGAGGCCCTGGCACGCCCATTCTCCCCCCCCCTTACTCTGTGTCTGTTGCTCTCAAATAAATAAATAACAATAAAAACAAAAACATTTTTAAAATGAGGCTTAATTTTCCTCATATAAAAAGTCGTGAGTATCTCACAGCTAATATATTTGGTCAAGAGATTTACCAAGGATCCGTTTTCCTCTCTTACCACATCCAGTTTGGGACATCCCCATTATGTTTATAAAAGTGCAAAAGGCAGCTGTATCTCTAGGTACTGCAACTATGTTCCAGGAAGAAAGTGAGAATGTGATGTATTTGTCTCTTTTTTCATGAGGAAATCAACTCTATTTTAGAGAAAATATGCTTCTGCTCCCATCTCATGGTGTAGAACTCTGTCACATGGTCATATCAGGATATCCAGGTATAGGAAGCCCAGGGAAGATTGAAATGTATTTTTCTTTCTTTCTTTCCTCTTTCTTTCTTTCTTTCCTTTCAAGGTGAATTGATCCCACACACACATAAGAAATCAGGATTTTGATAGAAGACAAATCTAGGAATTGATCTAAGTGAGGCATTTAGCGTCCTCTGTTCACTATTTTGGAGCAAGTATCTTAAGAGAAATACCCAAAAGGGAAGCACCTAATAAAGATCCCAAGCAAAGATTGAGAGGGTGCATTGTGTAGGGGACAAGAGGCAGGAGTGTCTCAGCCCTGGCTCTGTAGCTGACTAGCTGGGAGAGAATCCTTGTTTTCTCTCCTTTTAAACCAAGACATTAGAGTGAACAACCTATAGGCCTTTTGAGAACGAGTGGACACTGGGCAGGGAATTCCATTTATGATAGATTTCCTGTGTGTCAAAGCTCATTTAGGCCTCACAACAAAACAGTGACTAGGTTATCGTCACCCTGCTTTACCTCAGGGTGGATGGCTAGAGATCAGGCAGTTCACAGGTATCGAGAGTCATCTTTAGGGTCTGCAGGCTTCCAAAGCCAGAGGCTTTTTCCCATGGCCCAGGCTTTCTCAAAGTTCAAGTGGGTTCATTCACTTTTATCTACAGTGTAAGTAAACCAATGTCTTTTTTAAAAAATATAATTTCATTTCATATATTTCCTTATTAGAGAGAAATAGGCAGGCAGACAGTGAGAGTGTATGGGAACACTAGGGCCTCCTGCCCTTGCAAAGGAACCCGAGACTCAGAAACCACTTTGTGTATCTGTCTTTACATGGGTACCGAGGAACTGAAATCCAGCCCCTCAGGCTTTGCAAGCAGGCGCCTTTACCTGCTGAACCATCTCTAGCCCAACCAGTGAGTTTTGAAAGAGACCAGGTGCTCATGCAGCAGAATCATCTGGAAGTTTAGTATCAGTGCAGAGTTCCGAATTGCCCCCAGAGAAAGTGAAGCTCCACAAAGAATCTGGAGAAACGTTTTCAAGTTTGAGAGCCGTGGTTTGTTTTAAACTGACAGTTTATTGTTCCATTCTGATTTAGCTTATTTTCAGATCTGTGGCTCACGGGAATTTCCTCGTAATATCAGGAAGATAAAATTTAAAAATAGTCTGTTTCGCCTTCCTGTTCCTCAGTTTCCAGGTGAACACTCTTAGTTCCATGGAAAATGTGAAGGATCTGGAGGCGTGTCACAGAAGACAGCCTAGGGTTGATCAGCACAGCTCTGCAAGGTGAAGGCATGTGTTAAAATCAAGGTCAGAGCTGAAGGGGGATGGTAAAGGGAACGGTACAAACTAAATATTTACCTATGTTCCAGACACTGTTCCAGACACATTATGTTACCAAGGGAGCCAAGGCGTGTGATTCAATCCCTTTTATTTACAAATGGGGTAGGTTCTATTATTATTTTGTACCTATGAAATGATAGTCATAGAAAATCACTGAGATAGGTGGGCGTGATGGCACACGCCTTTAATCCCATCACTCAGGATTCAGACCTAGGAGGATCGCCATGAGTTCGAGGCCACCCTGAGACTACATAGTGAATTCCAGGTCAGCCTGGCTACAGCAAGACTCTACCTCGAAAAACAAACAAAAAAAGATTTTAGGGAAATCATTGATTTCTACAATAAAAATCTCCTGAGAGCTTATGCAAGACAATGAGAATAAAACAGGAAAAAGGTAGTACAGGTGGGGCATGGTGGCACATGCCTGCAATCCCAGCATTTGGGAGGTGGAGGTAGGGGGATTATGAGTTCGAGGCCAGCCTGAGTTATATAGTGAGTCTTTAAAAATCACGAGCTGGGGATGATGTGTCTAGGTGATGGAGCAGTGTCTTGTATGCGCGGGGATGTAGGTGCAGACCCCAGCACTGGGGGAGAGGGTGAGGTTGAAAGAAGGCACTGGGAGCCTCAGGAGTGACATGGCCCACCAAACCTCCTTTGAAGCGATTGGAACTGACAGCAGACTGGAGCTGGAGCCAGCCAGACACAGTCTCTGCCTTCTCATGGGTCTGAGCCAGGAGAACTTGCGCTGAAGGCTCCGGAGCCCAGAAAGTAGGCGGTAAGAGGGGAACAGGGCAGCCTCCGAGCCCAGCCCGAGTCCTCCACCATTCCCCTTTGCAGCTCAGGACTCTTCGCAGCTGGATCGGATGCTCAGCGAGTCAGCTCTCAAGTCGTTCATGAGTGCATACCAGAGACTGGTTGATTCCTACTACCAAGCTTTATTTAATTGCGAGTTCAAATCACACAGAAAATAAAATTTTCTCCTTAAAAGGTTCTGCAGGAAAATTGTCTCGGTGCCATGCAGCAGCCTCCTCCGTGGCTGTTTGTGTCTGAAGAAAGGACTAGTCTGACAGGAAGAATTACAAATCTGGAGCTCATTTTGGCGTCCCAGAGGGAAGGTGGGTGGAGCGTCTCACAGTAAATTAGGAATTCAGAATGAAAACGTAGCCGAGTTTATTTGGGTTTTTAGTGACACCCCGGAATTATTACACAGGCGTGTCAGAGCCAGTTTAAAGCAACGACTGCTGTCGCTCCGCCGCCCCCTTCTCGCGGAGCGGGGTGCTGAGCTTGGGGAACCCCCCTCCCCGAGGCGGGTGGGCCCTGGCCCGCTCACCCTGGTCAGGAAGGGCCTGCGGGAGGGCGGCCGGCTGGGATCCCAGTCCGGGCTCGCGCTGCAGAGGCGGAGGCCACTCGGTGGGGAGTGTGTGTGTGTGTGTGTGTGTGTGTGTGTGTGTGCGCGCGTGTGTGCGTGTGTGTGTGTCTGAGCTCTGGGGTCTGGACTCGGAACGCCGGGGTCTGGGCACTTTGAGGAGCGCGGGGATGGACACCGTATAGGGGGGACCGCGCAGAGCAGGACCGTACTGGGTCGCATGTGCAGGACGCCGAGGACGGGTCTGCGGAGGGCCGTTCAAAGTTGAGGCGCGGGTCTGGGAAGGGGACGTGGACCGCGGTCCGCGGAGCACATCGCAGATGTCGGTGGCCGGCGTCGGGTTTGCGGGCCCGGGGGCTGCGAACGGCAGGTCAAGGGTGGGGTCGGGGTGGTAGCAGACACGAGCGTGGAGCGGCCACGGCCTTTCCCGCAGCAGCTCACACGGACACGCCCTTCGCGGGGCGCCGGCGAGCTAGACCCTGCCGCGCGCCGGCCCAGCCGCGACCGCTCTGGCTGGGCCGGGGGTCTGGACACACAGCCCTGGAGTGCGGGGGGGTGGGGTGGGGGGGCAGGGGCGTGGCCAGCAGCCGGCGCTCGCCGCTCCTCATTGGTCGTCTGGCGGACCTTCGGGCGGGGCTCGCAGCTGGGTCCCGCTCGGGGCGGCGAGGAGGCGGGGCCTGGAGGGAGGCCGGCAGCCAATGGGCGCGCGTCCCCAGAGCAGTTACAAAGGGCCGGAGCAAGGCGGCCTCGGCGGCGGGGAGGTGGGGCGAGGCGAGGCAAGGCTTGGCGAGGCGAAGCGGCAGCCGGGCCGGGCCGGGCCACAGGCGGGGACCATGGAGGCGGCGGCCGGTGTTTTGCGTCGCCGGCTGCTTGTCCTCGTGTTGGTGGCGGCGGCAGCGACGCTGTTCCCGAGGGCGCAGGGTGAGCGAAGACGGCGGCCCGAGGACGGGCGGGTGGGCGGGCGGACGGCCGCGGGGCGCGCGGGCCGGGCCCGGCCTCTGGCTGGCTCCTGCTCTTTCTCAAACATGGCGCGGGGCCGGGGGCGCAGGTGGCGGCGCCGGGCCGGGCCGGGCTTTCCTGACCCGGCCGCCGCCGCCACGCGAGCTGCGGGCGGGGAGGAGAGGCGGGGCGGGGCGGGGCGTGGACGGGCGTCCGAGCGCGGGTGGACGTGCCCCGAAGCTCGTGGCCGGACCTCACCGGGCTTCCCGGGGGACAGTCGGGCTAGCGGTCCCGAGGTCCCGCACTGCCCTAGCGGGCCCCGCGAGTGACGCTGACCGGACCGTGGCCCTTGTTCCGACCGAGGTGCGGGGGCGCAGGCGGGCTGGACGCCGGAGTCCGAGACGTTTCTCGGGTTCGAATCCCCACGACTTCCCAGAGCCAGGAGAGGGTGCCGGGGACGGGGGGTCGGGTCGAGACTCCGTGGTCCAGCGGGGTTGCCCCGATGACTTGGGTCGGGGCAAGGGGCTGCTTCTGCGGCCGGCCGGCCGGGACCCGGGGGCTTTGTGTGTGGAGGAGGCGCGGAGATGCGCGCGGTGTTTCTCTCCGGGTGCAATCTGCCAGTGTGGAAGCGGATCCAGCGGATCCTAGAAGCAGAAGCTAGAGGCTGCAGATCGTCCTGGGAGTAGAAACTTGAACGTTTGCTCACTCTGCCGGCTTTGGGACATTTGAATGGGAGTGATTGAATTGAGATGCTTTCGCTTCTTCGAAAGGGGCACCCCTGGCGTTTGTTTTCTTGATTGAAAGTAGTTGAGAATCAGACGTGTACCTGGGTTTCCAGGAAGAATTTCCGTGCGGTTTTCCAAAATATTAAGTCAGGTGGTGTGATAGATAAATGGTTGGCATTCTGGTGAAAGGAAAGGAGTGAAAAACTTAGTAACTGAACTAAAGTAAGAGATCCTACAACTTAGAGCCGTAGCAACTTAAAAAAAAAAAGTGAAAGTACATTTCTGTTGCTAAAACTGTTCAGTAAAACTAAAAAAAAAAAAAAGCAAACCCATTTCTCAGTCTGTGCTCCAGAGGAATCTGCAGCCGCCTTGGGCATGTATGCAATACAAAGCTGGTGTAGATGCCTATACTACTCAAAGCCTAGACCTAGGCTTCTTAAACTTTTTCCACTCGTGACCTCTTTTTGCCTGAGATATTTTTACATGGCCTTGAGTATATAAGTATGCTAAATATATATATGTCAAACATGAACAGATAATCATAAATTTATTTTAGAACAGTTCTTTGGTAGACATATAATTTTTCCATTTATTAAATTGAAAACAAATTTGCATGGTAATTAGATGGATGTACTTATTAATTTTTACACAAAGAATTAAATCTTGGTTGAATATTTGGTATTGCAGAATATAGAAAAACTTTTAACATTTTTCCGAGTTGATCAATATTTTGATTTATAATCATCCATGCTGAGAACTGCACTTCACATACAGCATTTAAGAAATTGTTGAAGCCAGGCGTAGTGGTACACTCCTTTCATCCCAGCACTCAGGAGGCAGAGGTAGGAGGATCACGGATCACTATGAGTTCAAGGCCACCCTGAGACCACATAATGAATTCCAGGTCAGCCTGGGCTAGAGTGAGACTCTTCCTTTAAAAAAGAAAAGAAAAAGAAAAAAGAAAAAAGAAAGAAATTGTTGGAAATTCTGCCCTAATCCCAAACCAAAATCATATAATGATTTTTTATGCAATTCAAATCAACAATTCAAACAGAATGCTTTTAAACATTATTTATTTATTTGAGAGGAACCAGGGCCTCCTGCTGCTGCAAATGAATTCCAGATGCATAAGCCATTTTGTGCATCTGGCTTTACCTGGGTACTGGGGAATTGAATGCTGGCATTCAGGTTTTGAAAGCACGCACTTTAACCACCAAGCTATCTTTTCAGCCCTGAAGCAAAAGTTTTAAAAATCAAACATTCTAACACATAATCCAAAGATACACCACTCTGATACTTACATGCTGAGGAATGACAGGAAAATAATAGTTTTTATTTTCCATAATTAAGCTATTATGTTTCAGTAAGAGCAGAAGACTTTGTATGTGCAGTAAAAGCACTGCATGCAGTTCATAACATGCAGTAGTCTGGAATCTGAGCCAAAGTGTTCTAGGCAGTGTTTGTTGGCGCCTTGTGGCATGACAGTATGCACAGAGCAAAGTGCACATGTTGAGTTTGGAACTAAGGCTGCAGTGAAGTTACATGATGCAACACGAATGAGCGCTGCCAGAAGCACCTTGCATTCATTACACGTTTGATTTTGAATTAATTTTGGGGGTGTTGCACATTCAGAAAGCCTTTGTTAAAATTCTTTGTGACTTCTGTATTCACTTATATGACCCCACAGAGTTGTTTAAGAAGGTATGGCTGAGTCAGGTGTGGTGGTGCATGCCTTTAATCCCAGCAAAGGGAGGAGGATAACCGTAAGTTTGAGGTCACCCTGAGACTCCATAGTGGATTCCAGGTCAGCCTGGGCTAGAGTGAAACCTTACCTGGATAAACAAAAAAGTAGAAGGTGTGGCCTAGACAACCTGCTCTGATTGGTTATGTTGATGATTGAGTTCATCCTTCATTCTGAGAATTTTTCTTTTCCTATATAGTTCAGCTTCTCCAGGAACTTGAAGTTTCTTACTATCTTGAGTATATTTCTTTGTTCAGCTTTTGCCCTCTGCAACATAGATTTCTGTAGGGAAATTGGTTCCTTGTTCTTGGTACACTCTTTAGTACTATAATAGCTATATCTGTGTGTCTTGGAAGAAAATTCTGCCATTCCATGATTTTTTTTTCTTGTCTAAACTCCCACTCTACCCTTCTCCTATTATGCAACCATCACCTTATTTCTGCTTATTATCCTCCAAATTTAGTTGCTTTACAGTGTTTTTCACATCTAGGTTTTTCCATGGGCTGCTGCCAAGCTAATCTTCCTGGGCCATCCAGGGAGGTTTGCAAGATTTCCACCAAGAACAACACCATCAGAATATCTAAGCAGAGATTTCACATCTCATTATGCAAACCCTCAGTTCTCGATATAGCTATTTTCCCACTGACTCCTGACTCTTGCACCTTTTCACTCCATACTTAATTTTACCCTTTTTGTGGGAGTGGAAGAGAATGTTCTCAGTTCTGACATACTGTGTCGATTTTGTCATTTCCAAGTTCTTCACCTCCTGAACGGCATGACACAATTTGTTGTTCATTTCTACCATCTTGCATTATTAACTGTATTTGAGCATATTTTAGGTGCCCAGAGGGTGACACATGCCTTTTATTTACTCAGAACCTAGTTTTACATGTGTTTGTTGAGTAAATGGATTTCATTTTACTGAGCATTACTTTTTTATGTACATACAGGTTACACAATATTGATAAATAATTGGGGAAAGTTGTATGAAGTAGTTGGTTATTTGATTTGGTTATTTGTTCCAACTTCACATCTAGTTATATTGAAAAATAGGTGATAATTCCTTGACTTAATGCATGAGATTGAATGAGAAAAGTGTATATATTCAAGTTTTCAGTTGCTGATGTTAGTAATAAGTAGGACTAATATTCAGCCAGCCATTCCCCTTGGGCTATTTTTGTTTTGGTAACTTAAACATCTGTGATGCCAGTTACTAACATTGTTTTTTAATATCACCTTTGTAGAGAGAGATGTTAGTTCAAAGAAATATAGTAGTATAAATTGAAGTGACAGAGGAAAGCTTTCTGGACACATTAAGTCTCAAACTGACTTTGTAGGGAGTCTAGACTTCAAACAGGCAGAGGGGGATTTGATGACTATTAAAGTTTTTGTCTTTAAGTTATGTCACCAACTGTCTACTCCAGGTCATATATTTACATGCTTTCTTTTTTCCTAGTCTTTCTTGCATGTATGTGTTGTGTGGGGCATATTTGTTCATATGTGTGTGGGCACATGTGAGTTGAGGCCGGAGGTCATTGTTGCGTGTCTTTCTCAATAATTCCCCACCTTATTTTTTTTAATATTTTATTTTACTTTGTTATTTACTAATTTGAGAGAGAGAGGGAGAGAAAGAGGCAGATAGAGAGAATGGGCGTGCCAGGGCCTCCAGCCACTGCAAATGAACTCCAGATGCGTGTGCCCCCTTCTGCATCTGGCTAACGTGGGTCCTGGGGAATCAAACCTGGGTCCTTTAGCTTTGCCGGCAAGTGACTTAACCACTAAGCCATCTCTGCAGCCCATCTACCACCTTTTTTTTCCCTGTGTATATGTGTGTGAGTGAGGAACATACATGCTAAGTGGAGGGCAGAGGGCAGCTTTGGGTGTCAGTCCTCACCTTCTACTTTGCTTTGAGTCAAGGACTCTTTTTTTTTTATTTTTGCTGCTTAGTGTACCAGGCTAGCTGGCCTGTGATCTTCCAGGTATTCTCCTGGTTCTGCCTCCCATCTTGCTGTAGGCACACTGGGATTACAGACATGTGCTACTGCATCTGGCTTTATGTGAGTTCTGAGGAGTTGAACTCAGGTTGTCATGTTTGTGTAGCAAGTGCTTTTATCCACTGAGCCATTTCCCCAGCCTGTCCATCTTAGTTTTTGAGACAGAGTCAATTTAGCTAGACTAGCTGGCCAGCAAACCCCAGGGATCCTCCTGTCTGCCCCAGAATACTGGGATTAAATGTTTGTACTGCCATGTCCAACAAGTGGTTGCTGAGGATCAGCATTCAGGTACGCATGCTTGCACAGCGAGTGCTTTGTGGACCAGCCACTTCCCCAGCCCCTTTTCACCCCACCTCATCCCCCATCCTAAAATCTGTGTGGCTGGAAATAAAGAACAGGAATGTAAGTGGCTAGAGTGAGGGAACATGGCATAATAGGATGTCTACCAAGGCTGGGCATTCTAATGGTGACATAATAGGTTTATCATCACTTCATTTTACAGATGGAAAAACATAAGATTATCTGAATTTCTCAGGACCACAAAGGCTCATACTGAGAAAGGAGCTTTTAATTTCCTGATGGCAAATTTTGTACTCTATCTGCTGTATAACAATATGAAGGATTTTGAAGGTCTTGAATTTTTGAAAAACAAATTCTGCAGGTGGGAGGGAGGGAGGATGACTTTAAAAGGTCTTCCAGGATTTGGTATAGTAGTTGTTGATTGAGAAAAGTGGACTGATAGTAGTTTGGAATTTGGTTTTAAGTAAGGTATGGTTGAATTAAATGTAACTGAAAGACCTTGTTTAGTTTTAGAGTGTTAGGTGATGGGGGAACTGACACGATGGAAATAATCAAGAAGGAGGTAAGTATTGCTCCTGTGAGAACACCTCAATTAGGATTGACTTTTGCTTGAAAGACTAGGTCTGTTGAAAGTTATCCAGACTCAGCACCATCCTCATAGTATTGTATTGCATCAGGTATTTTCATGTGTAATGAAGTTAGGTTTTTATGCATGGCCTTTGTTATGTGAGAACGTGTCTCTTCAAACCATGAAACCCCTTGCAGATAGATATCAGCCAACTATGTGAGCCTTTTGCTGCTCTTTCTTGGGTATGACACACATAATGCAGCATTCTCTGAACAGGTGGACACAGTTTGATATCATGTGATTGCGATACATATTTGTTTCCTGCTTCTGGAATTAAGGGCAGATGCTGGCATATTTCTTGCGGACTTTTGTTTGCTTTACCTCATTGGACTGGCTCTACAAAACTTCTGGAATCTTCTCATTATATCTTCTCAGATAGATCTTGACTCAGACTGACAATGATACATAGTATTCAGTTAAGAAAGACATTCAGTATAATCTCAAGTATTAATACTGAGGATAATGTTGAAAGCTTCACTTAACTGAAGTTTCTCAATGGCAAATCCAACCAACTTCCACAAGCATTAAAATTTGCTTCTACTCTGACATAGACTCATCTTTAGTTGGCTTTCAGTCCAGGCAATGCAGATGCTGGTTTCTGGTGGCTGTTCTTCAATGTGAACTTGTAATTGTCAGTTTTCTCCTCAGAATCTCTCTTAAACTAGTGGAGTAAATCTGATTGAAAGGGCTCAATTTTATAGATCACGTCTGACCTTTAAAAAAAATCCAAACACTTATGTGTGTGTATGTTCATGTGTGAGTGTGGTTGTGTGCATGGAGGTCAGAGGACAACTTTTGGGTCAGTCCTCTCCTGTCCACCTCATTTGAAGCAGAGATTTTTTGCTGTGGATTCTCTCTCTACTGTTCTTTGCTGGGCTCTCCAGGAGTTTCTGGGAAATTCTCCTGTCTCAGCCTCCTAGCCTCCATCTCAGGTCAGTGTTCCCAGACTACAGAAGCCCGTGGCTTTTTATGTGGGATCTGGGAATTGGATTCAAGTACTGTAGCTTGAGTGGTGAGTGCTTTATCCACTGAGCCATCCCCCCAACCCACATCTGGCCTTTTTAAAAGCTGTCCCCTCATTTGACAATCTGAAAGCAACACATGTAAAAATGATTTCTAACGTTAACAGTTAAGACAGGCTATACACATCAGCTGCTTTGACATTTCTTGCAGGAATGAATATATGATAGAAATGTGACAACCATTCTACCTTCTGTCTCAATGTCATAACCTGTCCTGACTCTCTCTTGGAAGAAGTAGCACAAAAAGGAGCAGCCTTATATTTATGTGCTGAATAATTCCCAGAAGACCTTTTCTGGTGCTGTGAATAAAACCCAGGACCTTGAGCATGCTAGGCAAGAGTTCTACCACTGAGCTACATCTCCAGCCCCACAAGATTCTTTATTCTAAAGTCCATTTGTTCCCAAGTGACTAGAGCTTAGAAGAGAATTTGTGGGTTTTGATTCTTTTTTTTTTTAAAATTATTTATTTATTTATTTATTTATTTATTTGAGAGCAACAGACACATAGAGAAAGACAGATAGAGGGAGAGAGAGAGAATGGGCACGCCAGGGCTTCCAGCCTCTGCAAACGAACTCCAGACGCGTGTGCCCCCTTGTGCATCTGGCTAACGTGGGACCTGGGGAACCGAGCCTCGAACCGGGGTCGTTAGGCTTCACAGGCAAGCGCTTAACCACTAAGCCATCTCTGCAGCCCAGGTTTTGATTCTTGAAAGCTGTTTTCAACACTAACCAAAGGTGTTAATATTTTGTCTTTCATCCTTTAATCATAAATAATTTATTAAAGGAAGACTGCACTTCAGTTAGGATAGATACAGGCCAACAACGGCACAGCTACTGAGATTTAACTGTGTGTGTTACCATTAACTCCATCAGTGTGGGTAGGCAGAGTTAATAGGTGTTTACTTAGATTGGGCCTTGGTTTGTATTTATAAAAATGTATAAATAGAAGGGTTTCTGGTTTCCATTTGACAGGTAAGAAAACTAAGGCCATGCTGTGGTAAATGGTGAGGTGTTGCATTGAGCACTCTATTGAAAATGCCCTTTGCTAGATGTTGTGCTTCTTTCATATACCCTAATATAGAGAGTCACTTCAGCAGGAAGGCCCTTGGTTCCTCCCTCCCTTCTAGAAGTTGCTTCCGCTTTTATTATTTTTTGCTTATTATTTTTCTTTTGAGATAAGGTCTCTTTAAATATCTCAGGCTGGCCACTGTTTAGCCTAGGCTGGCTTTGAACTCGAGGCTATCCTTCTTCAGCCTTCCAAGTGCTAGGATTACATGCATGCACCACCATACCCTGCTGCCTCAGCTTGTCTGAGTTGGCTTTGCACCTGCAGTTTACCCAGAGTCTATAATCTTTTCTTGGAGTTCTATTTTTAGGTAATTTGAATCTCACTGAGTCCAGCGATGGTTGATCACTTACGTTTGTTTTTTTTTTTCCCAGGCTGACCTGGAATTCACTATCTCAGGGTGGCCTCGAACTCAGTGAACCTCCTACCTCTGCCTCCTGAGTGCTGGGATTAAAGACGTGCACCACCATGGTTGCTTCTTTTTTTATAGCACTTCCTTCCCATATGTTGTGTATATACTTGTGTATATACCATGTGTGTTTTCTTTCTATGTTTATAGTTTCCCCTTTTATCCTAGAAGATAAACTTTTTGAGAACAGGCATCTTTTTGTTCACTGATGTATCTCAAGTGCATAGAAAGTGCCTACTGCATCATGATAGGCACCCAGTAAATATTTGTTAAATGGTACTAGGCTTTAGCTGTAAAAAGGCAGAGTGTAGAAATTAAGGATGCTATGGGGAAAAAAAGGCAGGTTTTTATACCTGAAAATGTTTTTAATGAGGAATTTGGAAAGAGATGAAGGAGAAATGAAATTGGACAAGAGCAGGTTGGGTCAGAGGTGAAGGTAGCTGAACAGAATTGTTCAGTAAGTAGTGCAGATAACAGACTGGAGCCTGCTGGAAATGGGAGAGGACTAAGTCAAAGAGATGATTTACCAGTATTCTACTTTCACCTCATTGTCTTTTTCTTTGGAGCCCAGTAGCCTAAAAAATAGCTTAAGTGGAATATTCAAATCTTGAAGTCTGAGCCTGGATATTGTTCCCTGCTCCTCTCCTTTGTTTGCTTACCTCTAATACCAAAGGTACTTACATGCAAAACATGAGCATTTAGTTGTACTGAAATAAATACAGTGTCTGGTCTCTTGTGAATTTGCTCTGGTTCCCGGTTCAGATAGAAGACAAGATACTTCCTGTTTGGAGCTTATTTATACCATTGACTTTGGGTCATGGTTGATGATTTACAGATATCTATTTTTTGGAACTCTCTAATATCTATCATGTTAAATGTTTTTCCTGTTGTTTTGCTCCATGATTCAAACATTGGTACAGTTTTATCTCTAGACTGTCTTCAATTTTGTTTAGCTTCATCTATCTGGTTTGTTTCTCATTCAATTTTGAATACAGATTCCCAGAAACTTAACAATATTGTTGTTTATAAGAGTTAAGTATGCAAGCCCTGAATATTTTTCTGGAATTAGATTTCAATCATGTATTTTTGTGGTGGCTCACTTTGCACTGGAGGGTTAACTACTGACTTGTATATAGATATCATGAAATAGTACACAGCATTGTCTGTAAGGTATTTAGCACAAGCTTGATATCAGTAGGTAGTTACTACATAAGAAAAACTCTCTTGGAAGAAGTAGAATGATTTGACAAACTAGGCAGATTTCAACTCCAGGAAGGACTTTTTATCACTAGTAGTTGTCACAAAATAGCCTATTGCTGGAAATATTCAGGTAGAGGGTGAAAAAGTATAGTAGAAATTTATTACATTAGATGGAAGAATGGACATCTTTCCAAGCTCTTTTTCTGCTCTAGAAGTCTGTACTTTTCTATTACATTTCTATGGCTGTATGGATGTGTGGATGTGGGAGGGCACATACGTGATATAGAGCATGTGCAGAGGTCTGAGGACAAGGATGAGGTGTTTGTCCTCTTCTCCTGCTTTACTTGATACAGTCTCCCTTCTTGTTTATGCTGGTTTATGTGTCCCAGTCTAACCAGCCTATGACCTTTCTAATTCTCTAGAGTCCACCTCCCATTGCTATAGGTGCATTGGTATCCTACATTTATGTGGCAGTCTGGCTTTATATGGGTGCTGGAGAATTGATTTGTGCCAGCAGACTTGCAAATAAGTGCCTTTAACCACTAAGCCATCTTCCCATCCCAGTATTCTGTACTTTTAAGTAAAGCCCAAACTTCCTTGCTTACTGTTTTCAGCCACTGTACAGGGTAAACCGGCACAGATTTCATGGTATTAAGATGAACTCTTATGTGGTAACTTCCTTGTGGTATGAGAAAATTTCACTTACTGATTGACTTATATTCTAGCTATTTTCCAAAAAATGATTTAGCATGCTTGAAATAAAATTGAGACCCAATCTACTGACCACAAAAGAGAAGAACCAGTAACTAAAGGCAAAGAAAAAAAAGTACAGCTTTAGCATTTACTGTTTTCCAGTAGCAAGGACAAATAAGAAAACCAGATAGCTTATATAGATCTCATTGCTTATTGAGAATTTATGAGGAGCCCTCCATCTTGCTTAAAATACAGAAGTCTTGCAATGCTCAGAGACACTCCCAGAGGTAAAAAGATGTTGCTGGATCTGTCATACTTTTTGTCATGCTTCCTTAACATGATTTAGGGTTCAGTTTAGTACTATTGCTGCAGTCTTTCCTTGCTGGTTTAAAGCTGTGATCCAAGCATGGACACATGAGTCTCATATCAGTGGAACAGCTGATATAAAGCTAGGACATTTAAATCAAGGTTTGCTAGAAGCTAGACTGTAGAGGATAATGGGCAGAGAACAACATGAGTCTATTCAGGCTGGCTTACAGAGACATTTTCCTAATATCCTTATCTTTTGGCCTATATCCATTTGACTGACATCATCAAAGTATTACCACCAAAGATAAACAGAACCAGACATATCATTTTCTTTAAACAGGTCCAAGTAGGCCAGTTCTAAGGAGTATTTTTGCTTGGATTTCTTTTTACAAGTGGGATTTCTTGGTGATAGTTGTTGAGAATGATGACTTTAGGAAAGACCATACTTAAGACACAGTGTGGCTGTACCATACCAATCTCACAGTAACCTCAATATTCATGTAAAAGATAACCACATATATTGGTTTGGGGCATTTAACTTTTCCTTGCGTCTCAGCAGGATCTGTTTATACATAGGGGCTGCTGGGAAATGTACACTTTGTGTTTATCACTCTCCATGGCTTTTATTCTGCAATTGTTTGCTACTTTAGGTCCATTTCAGTGTTTCCTTGATCTCCCCAACAGAATTATACCTTATTTCACTTGGATCAGGATGAACAATAATTCTGTTTAGATTTCTTAGGTGTGAACCCCACTAATTACATAATAGTGTATATTTATAGTACTAGGACACCTTGTGCAGGTATCCTGTTACATTTCTACAATATAAGAGCCTTTAATATGCATTGAAACACAAATATATCTCATGACAAAAAAACACAAGGGTTTTTCTACTAGAAGCTAGAGCTAATATAAATATTGGAGAGCACTGAACATGGAGAATATAGCTAAACATTGAGAGAAATTGAGATAGAAAAGCAGTCACTGTGGCTTTCATTTGTGTGTATTGCAGATATATGTTCTTTCTACTTGATGTATTCATTTTCAGATTAAACTATAATGTACTCTAATTGAGTCTCTTTGTTTAGCACATGGCTGTTGATTTGAATATTCTTCAATTGAGAAACTGACATTTTGATTTTGTTACTCAATCTGCAATGGATTTAAATAAAAACATCAAGATGGTCGATTGTAGATTTCCTTCAGCAATAATTATATGTAATTATTTTTACCAAAATAAACAAGTTAAAGCAATTTTAGTTATCTCATTTTTACATTAAAAAAATAAATCAAGGGCAAGATTTTTTTTCTCTTTCTCAATGAGGAAAGATAATTTCTATTTGCAAGCATTGTAAAATTGGTTTCTTGGTTCCGAAAGTGTAACTGTGGATTTTTTTTCTTGTCTTTTTCCCTCCACCTGTGCCAGGGGTTAAAACTGTGGCCTTGTGCATGCTAGGTCAAATGCTCCCCACTGAGTTATATCCATCCTCAACCCTCCCTTTTTATTTTGAGACAGAGTCTTGGCTGGCCTTGAATTTGTGATCTTTCTGTCATAGTCTGTGAGTAGCTTGGACTGTTCAAAACTGTTCCACTAGGTCCCACTTATGGATTACTTTCTTATGAACAAATCCTCTTTATTTTCTCTTCCATTATTTTGCTTTCCTTCTTTCCATGGTACATTTTACTTTAATTCTTTTTTTTCTGTATATATACTTGAGTCTTTTATTCTTATATTCATTCTTCCTTGGTCACAATTGTGTCTTTCACTGTATCTTTTTTCTGCATGTGTGTATGTGGTATGTGTGCATGTGTGAATTCATGTTCATATGCATATCAGTGTGTGTGTTTGCATGTACTTGTGGAGGCCAGTGATGGATGGATGGAATTATTTTCCTCAATCACTTTCCATCTTATTTTTTTAAGTTTAAATCATAATCTTTTGTTTGTTTATGTATTATGTGTGTGTGATGAGAGAGAGAGAAACAGAGAATATGAATATGTGTTTGGGTGCACTGAGGCCTCCTTCCACTGCAAACAAACTCCAGATCTTCTGCCACTTTGTGCATCTGGCTTTATGTGAATACTGGGGGATCAAATCCAGACCTTCAAGCTTTGCAAGCAAGCATCTTTAACCGTGAGCCATTTCTGTAGTCCTCCATCTTATTTATTTATTTTATTTTGAGACAGGTATTATCTTAGTGAATCTGGAGCTCAACTATTTGACTATACTAGCTAGCCAGCTTGCCCTGGGGATTCTCCTGTTTCCACCTCCCCAGTGTTGGGATTTCAGGTGCATCCTATCATGTCCTGCTTTTGTATGGATACTGGGGATTGAATTTTAGGTCCTCATGCTTGCATAGCAAGTACTTTACCAACTGAGCCATCTCCAAACCCCTATTTTATCCGTTTTTTTAAAAATATATATAGCTATTTTAGATAGACCTTAGTTATGCTTAGTCAGATCCTCGTTTTTTTTTTTTTGTTTGTTTGTTTGTTTTTCCCTTATGATGGGAAAATGGAAAAGATGACAGCTCAAGGAGGGTAGGCATCAGGCACAAATACTCTGCAAGCAACTCCCATCTTTTGGATTAGCTATGCATTGAAAATAGATAGTGTGCCCCCGAGGAAATAGTTGTCCTAAACAACTGAGTGTTTTGTCTAATTTAGCTTGGGGTCCATAGAACTGGGAAACAAGTCATAAGGAACAAATAGTTGTAATTACCTGTGATCCATCCTAAACGATAGCTACAACCCCGTAATCATTTGAGTTGTATATAGATGTCATCGTTCTACAAGGAGAGTCTTCTATGCTGTATTTCATTTCTCAAAGGATAAATAGCAACAAGGCCTGTGATTCTGATGTATCTTCATCTTTATATCCCCCTTGTTTAGCAATAACTAATTGCTACAAATACCCCCCTCACACACACACACACACTAAGGTTCCTACAGCCAACTCAAATTTTAAAAACTTTTTTATTGATGATCTTCATATATGTATATAATGTATTTGATCAAAATCTCTTCTGATTACCTCTACTACCTTCTCTTTTCTCTCCTCCCTTTATCCTTCTTCCACTGAGCTCACTCTTCTTTCCAATAAGTCCTCTTTTTTATTTTGATATCTTCTTTTGGGGGTGGGGGCTTCCTAGATCATCTGTCATGGCATGTTGATGGACCCATTGTTGTGCAAGTCTTGTGCAGATAATGACATTAGGCTTCAGTTTTCGTATACATGTAGGTTATTCTGAAAGGGCAAGTTTGTTCCCCTGAAAGGAGTTCAGTTATTAGTAGATGCTTGCATCCTCATGCTGCCAAGGGGTCCATAGTAAAATACCTTCCAAACATGACTTAAACTGTTAAAATGTAAGAAGAAACTTATAAAATCATTCCAGATTACTATATAATTTGAATTATATTCCAAATTTGTAATCATAAACAGCATAATTTCAGAATACTTCAGGAATTTTCTGGAAAGTTGGTTGAATGGAGATCTATAGAGACCACTTAAATCGGAAATTAACAGTAACAAAAATTGTATAATTATTGAGAAATTTTATAATACTGTCAGTAATCCTGTGATTAAACTGTAATGGAAGACCATCTAGAAATTAATAAGAGCCCTACATATTGAAACTTGTGGGAGTTTTACTAAAATTGTGCCCAGAGGGAAATTTCAAAGCAAGAAGTTTGAAAATCAAGCTAGAGACAGAACATCTAAGTAAGTACAAAGAAAATAAAATGTAGAAAAAAAACCTGATCAGTAAACTCATTTTTATAAACATTATTAAAAGAGACACTTGATAAATCTAAAAAGGGCACATGAAGAGAAAAATAACAAGAGAATGATATCTTTTAGTGCATGTTACTTTAGGCTTTGCTTTCTGAGGTTAATACTTTTGTGTGTATGTGTGTCTGTATACCATGGCATGCTTGTGGAGGTCTGAGGACAACCTTGGGGTGTTTGTTCTCTGCTTCCTTCTTTGAGACAGGGTCTCTCCTTGTTTTGCAGCTGTATGTCTCAGCCTAGCTGGACCACAAGCTTCTGTGTTCTCCTAGCTTGGCTTCTTTGCCACAGCTGCATTGGGATTACAGATGTATGTGCCATTTTGCATCTGGCTTTATGTTGGGTGCTGGTGACTGGAATTCAGGGTGACAGGCTTGTAAGCATCTCCCTAGCCACAGTTTGAGCTTTGAAAAGAAAAAAAAAAAAAACAAAAAAACCCAACATACTGTTTGATTTATCTTTTTGGACCCAATTGTCTTAATTTTTCCCTCCATGTATTTGCCAAAAACAGATGGCTTAGTGGTTAAGGCATTTGCCTAAAGCCAAAGGATCCCAGTTTGATTCTCCAGGACCCATGTAAGCCAGATGCACAAGGGGGCAAAACCATCTGGAGTTCTTTTGCAGTGGTTGGAGGCCCTGGTGCACCCTTTCTCCCCCCCCACCCCCCTCTTTCTCTCTCCCAAATAAATAAATAAATAAATAAAATGTATTTTTAAAAATTTCTGCCTTCCCCATTGAAATGAGGTATATACTCCATCTGAAATTAATTCTTTATTTACAATGAGGTTTATTTTTTCCATCTTTAAAATATGGATATTCAGCTACTGTGTTACTTACCTTGGTGACTGTAACTGGGACTTGGTGTCTGCTTCTGTCACTTTAATTTCTAAACTTGTTCATTGAGCGTGACAGCCAGATGCCAAATGACAAGACCATTGGGGGAGGAGATGACTCCTTCAATATCTTCTTCAGTAAGATAGGCACTGGCAAGCATGTGCCCAGGGCAGTGTTTGTAAACCTTAGACCTACAGTTATTGATAAAGTTCACACTGGTACCCACTGCCAGCTCTTCCATCTAGAAAACCCATTACAGGTAATAAAGATGTTGCCAATAACTATGCCTGTGGGTACCACACAATTGGCAAGGAGATCGTTGACCTCATCTTAGACCCAATTCACAAGATGGTCTTCAGGGCTTCTTGGCTTTCCACAGCTTTGGTTGGTGGGGGTTGGAGGGGTGACACTTTGTTTTCATTTCCCTGCTTCTGGAATGTTTCTTTTCTCTGATTACTGCAAGAAGTCTAAGTTGGAGGTTGCCATTTACCCAGTTCCCCCAAGTTTCCATTGCTGTAGTTGAGCCCCACAACTGAGATCACCCTGGGGTACTCTGTGCCTTCATTGCAGATAATGAGGCTGTCTATATCATCTGTCTCAGAAACCTTGATATTGAGCACCTGTCAGATTTGATGGAGTCCTGAATGTTGATCTGACAGAATTCCAGACCAACTCAGTGCCTTATCCCCACATCCACTTCCTTCTGGCTACCTATGCCTCACCTCTGATGAGAAAGCCTACCATAAACAGCTTTTTTGTAGCAGAGATGTGACTCTTGCTGTGGTAGTAATTACATGGCTTGTTGCCTGTTGTACAGTGGTGATGTGGTTCTTGAGGATGTTGATTCTGCCATTGCCACCATCAAGACCAACTGTATCATCTGATTTGCAGACTGGTGCCCCACTGGTTTCAAGGTTGGCATTAATTAGCAGCCTCCTACTATAGTACCTGGGGAAGATCTGGCCAAGTGAGCTGTGTGCATGCTGAGCAACAACACAGCCATTGCAGAGGTCTGGGCTCACGTAGATCACAAATTTGACCTGATATATGCCAACTGTGCTTTCGTGCACTGGTATGTGAGTGAGGGTATGGAGGAAGGGGAGTTTTCTGAGGCCAGTGAGGACATGGCTGCCCTAGAAAAGGATTATGAGGAGGTTGGTGTGGGTTCTATTGAAGGAGAAGGTGAGGAAAGAGAGGAATACAAATTGCTCAGCTCTGTAGCATGTCACACTCACAGAACCTCAGATTGAAAATTAGCTGATAGGCATTAGAGTTGTCTGATTGTCTTCATTCTGATCATGTCTTTATCCATGTGGATCTGTAAGAATGTTCTATGATAACGCAAAGTAAAAGCTTTTTCAATTAAAAACTATATATGTATAGGAATAGTTGATCTAGAACTGTTAACAATAATACATTCCCCCAGTGTACTACAGTCTTTCAATTATTATAGATCAAGTTATTTTCCATGCAAAGGCCTGCTTTTAGAGTCTTTATTTCATTAGTCTGTTTGCTTATATCATACTGTCTTAATTAATATAATGCCATAAGTCTTGATATTTAGTATTGTGGTTACTATCCCGTTGCTGGGACAAACATCTGACCAGAAGCAGCTTGATTGGAGGAAAAGGTTTATTTCAGGTTTATAGATTGCAGGGGAAGCTCCATCACGCCAGAAGAAGCTGGCTCACGTCATCATATGTTCACAGCAGAGAGACAACAGCTAGCACCAGCTGATTCTGAACACACGGGGCTGGGCTGCACCCAAAGGTGGTGACATACTTCCTCCAGTAGGTCTCCACCTCCCAAAGACTCACTGGGTGGGAATTAAGTAGGAAATTTATAACAAACACTGAGGAGATGAGGATGAGGACATTGCATTCAAACCATCGTCTTCCACCCCTATCCCCAAAGGCTTATAACCATTTCATAATGCAAATTGCATTCATTCCCCATTGTCTTTACCACTTTTAACACTGTTCAAAAGTTCATAGTCTCATCTGAGATTCAAGCCTGTCTCTTAGCTGGAGCCCTTTAAAAATCAATGCAGTTTATATATTTCTAACAAGCAATGGCACAAAGGAAACATTTCCATTGTAAAAGAAGGCATGGCAAGGAAAAACTGGACCAATGCAAAATCAGTAACCAGCAGGCAAACATCTGTAACCAGTGACAAAGTCTCTGGGTTTCTAGTTCTGTCCCTTCAGTTGGGCTGCTCATATTCCTGCAAGGATTTTTTCAGTCTAAAGTACAAAATCCTTCCATATTTCTCCTGAAAATATATTCCAAAAGACCAGAAACTACATGGTCATATTCATCATAGCAATGATCCCACACCTGGTGCCCATTTTCTGTTGCTGTTACCTTCTTGTTGCTGTAAAAACATCTGACCAGAGGTAGCTTATGGGAGGAAAAGGGTTATTTCAGGCTTACAGATTCTAGGGTAAGTTTCATCATGGTGGAAGAAGCTGTCTCTCTTCATCATATATTCACAGCAGAGAAGCAATAGCTAGCACCAGCAAGCACAGGCTGACGCTAACACGCAGGGCTGTACTCCATCCTAACTTCTGCCTGTGGTGACATACTTCTCCAGCAAGGCTTTACCTCCCAAAGACTCTACTAGGAACTAAGTAGGAAACTTAATCACAAACATCTGAGGCTATGGGAACATTGCATTCAATCCTCCATATCTTTGTTCTTTTTCTTATACTTTTTTTGTTCTTTTCTTTGTCTTGTCTCTTTTCCCTTCTTCCTTCCCTTCTTTTTTTCTCATAAAGCTGACCTTGAACCCGTTATGTAGTTGAGAATGAACTTGAAACTTCTAATCCTCCTACCTCATCCTACTCAGTGCTGGGATTACAGGTATGTGCTGCCAAGCTCAGTTTTACACATGCTGGGGTAACCATGGCTGTATGCATGGTAGGCACCAATCTATCAGCTGAGCTAAACTCCCAGTCTCTCCAAGTTGCTTTTATTCTGTAATTTACTAAGACTTTTAAAGCAGACATAAATATTGAATCTTAAAGAACAGTTATACTGAACATGAGTAACAATTTTACATGACTTCATTTTAATAAAATCACATATTTGAAATTCAAAAAGTCATTTGGGCTAGAGAGATGGCTCAGTGGTTAAAGGCGCTTATTTGCAAAGCCTGATGGCCAGGGTTCAGTTCCTCAGTAAACACATAAAGCCAGATGCACAAAGTGGAGCGTGTGTCTGGAGTTCATTTGCAGTTGCATGAGGCCATGATGTGCCCATAGTCACTCTCTCCTGCTTCCTCCCCTCCTTCTCACTCCCCCTCCCTCCCTACCTCCCTCTCTTCATCTTAAATAAATATTTTTAAAATATCAATAAAAAAGTCCTCTCTGGTACACATTGCTAATTATAATCAGGGTGTCTTAATTAGAGTTTTATAAATTTTATTTGCATCTTATAAGCTGCCAGATTCTTATATGTGTCTAATACTTGGGTGTATCATCTTCTCCAAATGATTTTCCTTTCATTAGCTTTCCTTGTCTAAATGTAGGTACCTCCTTTGAGAGAAAATTCCCTTTTCTATATTTTTTCTACACTTTGCCATTATTAGTGGCATTTTTTTTCCCCTCTGAATGGTGAACTTGAGGAGAGGAACGTCATCCTATTCATCCTCCTAAAAGTGTATACTGTCTCTCTGTGCAAGTTCAATAAACTGCTCTTTTCTGGGGAAAGGTATTCAGATCCTGCACTCTATAAAATTATTAATTACTTAGCACTACTAGCTTATTTCTTCAGCTATGGGTCTAGTACGGTCCCTTGAGGTTTGCTGCTATTACCTCCTGGGCTGTAAGTCATAGGCAGTTGGAAGGTAGTTACCACTTTCTTCTCTTACCTCAGTTATATTTCTTTCATGCCTCACCCTTCCAGCCCAGGACAGTCTGCCATTTTAATTTATGTTTATCACCTATGCCATCTGTATCCATGCAACCAAATCACAGTGTCTCCTATAGCCACTTGTACTTTCCAAAGGGAAACAGTTGAGTTATGGTGTTGTACTACAGCGAGAACAGCATATATTTTGTTAAAATAATTCTTTTATTTTCTTTTCATGTTTTTGAAATCAAAATTATGTTGACGTAGCTCTTAATGCATATCTTGTTTCTTGTCTATATAATAATGGGTTATCTTATTTATATTTATTTTATTTAGAATCAGACATCAGGTTCCAGCATGAGTATTTTATTATTTAGTTGAGATATGAACTTACTACTTAGGAATAGTCTATGCAAATGCACACATTGGATATGTTATAATACTATGTATCCAGTAGATGCCTTTTGTGATGCTATTGCAAAATATAGTGGTTGGCTAGGATAACCTTCTGTTCCTACTGTAATTTTTTGATTCTCTGATAGGTTTATGTTCAGTTATGTTCAGTATGTCTGAACATTTATGGGATTTTGAGCTAGTTTTTCCTGTTTTCTCTGCCACACAAATGTGGTCAACAGTTAATACTGTTGATTCTTTCAGAATCTATTAAACAAATCGCACAAATATACTAAGCAGATATTTATCTAGTGCTTATGTAATTTTTTTTCATTTTGAACTTAAAGTAAAACATTTGTATTAATCCCTTCTGTTACATATCATCTTCCCATTGCACAGACTTCTGTTAACATTTTATTAACTAATTCCAAGGAGCCTGGAGAATTGGGAAATGAAAGTCTTGTGGAGAAACAAGTGAATAGGAATTTAGAAGTGCCCCATGCTTCTGATGAGATGTGATGAGATGTGGTTTGAAAGTGTTAGTTGTAAATGGCATTCTGATAAAATGAAATTTCTGAAGCCCTAACTTTAGAGGTGAGATGTTATCCAGACTATAGGAAATTTATTTTTATTTTTTTAGAGAGAGCAAGAGTGAGAACAACAAGGAGAGTTGGCATACTAGGGCGTTAGCCACTGCAGTTGAACATGTGCTTGTGCCACTTAGTGGGCATGTGCGACCTTGTGCACTTGCATCACTTTGTACATCTGAGTTACATGGGATTTGGAGAGTTGAACATGAGTTCTTAGGCTTTGCAGGAAAGCGCATTAACTGCTAAGCCATCTCTCCAGCATGGAAATTTTAGTTTTCATTATATGGTGCTCTGTGTTTTGGTAATATCACTTTGACATTATTGCTGCAGGGTAAGCCCCAAGGGAGCTGAGTTGAGAATGCTTTGAAGATCAGAGCCAAGGCAGTAGGTTGGAGGGAGACGGTGATCAGCATTGCAGCCTAGTCTACAGAGATAAGCAGCATATTGGAGTATTGTTGGGGGAGGGTGGGATTCTCCCTGGTATGCTTTACCCAGAGGTAGGAGCTCAGAGAGGGGTAAAGAGGATGAAAGGTCTTGAGGAACATGGCATAGCATTGAGAATGGAGTAAAGAAAGAAGGTACATGACTCAGGAGAATTGCAGCAGAGCAATAGGTTGGATGCTAGAAGGGGTTGACCTTAATACCTGAAAGGAATTATCATGTACTGTCTTTTGGGTTCACCTTTACCTATAGTGGTGTAAAGACAGAGTGCATGTTAGGACTTTTACAAGCCTGCTGGGGCAAATTTATAATATTTGGAAATGTTCTTATTGATAAGCAAGGTATAATAGTGCAGTAGTGGGCAGGATAAGGGAAGTGAGGGCCATCACATGATGGAATTCACTATTGGATATCTTCATCCTTTAAAACAAAACAAAACTAAACAAAAAACTCCTGTGAGCTATCCAGCAAGGAGCCCAGTAGGTCCTTCCCAGTCCTTTTAAAATCAGTTTTAGAGCTAGAGAGATGGCTTAGCAGTTAAGGTGCTTGTCTGCAAAGCCTAAGGACTCATGTTTGACTCTCCATATACCAAGTAAGCCAGGTACACAAAGGTGAGGCAAGCAAAAGGTCGCAGATGCCCACTAGGTGGCACAAGTGTCTGGCATTTGATTGAAGTGGTTGCGTTTCCCTCTCCCTCTCTGTCTCTCTCTCACACACACTCTCTAAAAAAAATAACAGGGCTGGGGAAATGGCTTAGTGGTTAAGGTGTTTGCCTGTGAAACCTAAGGATCCTGATTCAGTTCTCCAGGACCCATGTAGGCCAGATGCACAAGAGGGCACATGCATCTGGAGTTCATTTGCAGTGGCTGGAGGCCCTGATGCGCCCATTCTGTTTTTCTCTCTACCTCTTCCTCTGTCTCTCTCTCTCTCTGATATAAATAAATAAAAATAAAAATAAATCACAAATTTAAAGGTACTGCCTTTATGTTAATAAGCCTAAAGTATTTGTTGAAATAGTTACAAGGTGAAATTGCAGTATAAATGAAAGACCAAGAAGTTTAGAGATGCAGATTTGGATGGGTAATGCGATGTCAGGCAATAAAGGGTGTTACCATGTCACATACCATACAACATTTCAAAATCACATTGAGTTCATTCCTAATGAATTTCAGAGATGTTTCAGTATAGCTTATATCAGGGAAGATCTGTAATGAAAGGAGAAGGCAAATAGCATGGTTGGAAAAGTATAAGAATACTAAGTGTTTTCATAAAACCAAGAGACAGTTGCATAGATATATTTACTTTCTAGGCCAGAGAAGACACATATTTTTCTGTTTTACAGAGGAAGGGTAGTTTGAGGCAGAATTGTGCTCTGTATCCTCAGACTGACCTTAAACTCACTTTATAGCCCAGGCTGGCCTCAAATTTGTAGGCTTAGCCTCCTGAGTGCTGGGTGGGATTACAGGGTATGCCACCACATTTGACTGCTGAAGAAGAAACTGTTGATACTACTTTTTCAGATGATAGAAATGTCTGAGCTATGTTTAGGCTATCTCTACCTCAGCCCTTCTCTAGATAGATATGTAGGTTATGACTAAACCCGCGGTGGCTCTGACAAATGGGTAGAAGACAGTGTTTCCACGTGTGATCTCCAAACCTACTGAAGTGAGGTAACCATGGTAATCTTTAAAAAAACTATTTATGTATTTATTTATTTATGTCAAGCAGAGAGAGACAGAGAGAATGGGCACACCAGAGCCCCTAGCCACTGCAAATGAACTCCAGATACATGTGATACTTTGTGTTTCTGGCTTTATGTGGGTCCTGGTGACTCAAACCCAGGTCATAAAGCTTTGTTGCAAGTGCCTTGACCTTTGAGCCATTTCCCCAGCCCCATGGTAATCTAAAAAAAAAAAAAAAACTTTGAGAGAGAGATTGAGTGAGTATGGGTATGCCAGGGACTCCTACCGCTACTAATAAGTTCCGGACATTTGCACTACTTTGTGCATCTGGCACAAATTCAACAAATGCTGGGGAATTTAACTCGGGTCATTAGGCTTTTCAAGGAAGCACCTTTAACTATTGAGTTATCTTTCTAGCCTTCATGGTAATCTTTTTATTTATTTATTTATTTATTTATTTATTTATTTATTTATTTGAGAGAGGGAAAGAGGCAGACAGAGAGAGAGAGAGAATGAACACGCCAGGGCCTCCAGCCACTGCAAACAAACTCCAGATGCATGTGCCCCTTTGTGCATCTGGTTTATGTGGGTACTGGGGAATCAAACCAAGGTCACTTGGCTTTGCAGGCAAGTGCCTTAACCACTAAGCCCTCTCTCCAGCCCCTCATGGTAATCTTATAATTGGGCCAAAAATCAGGATCTTAACTTGAGATTTATTACCCTTGCACTAGAATACAGTAAAGATAACCTCAAAGGTCCTGCTGTCTTTTTTATTGTGGCCACTTCCTTTGACATGCTAGGTGTTTGGTGTCTAATAGTCTTTCACATCTTGCCAAGATCTAGAATTTTGAAAATGCTGACTTTGCAGTATTTGGAAATTTTACTGCTAATACTTGTATTTCCTGGTATGGAACTGATTTTTTTCTGTGAATATATTACCTTTTTTTTTTTCAGTGCTGAATTATAGTGAAATCTTTACACAAACATTTTAATAAACATCAAGCTAGATTAAACTCTGATCAGCTGAGGTTACAATAGCCTTTTTTACCTTTCTGTTTTGGATGCTGGAGTTCTTTTTCATTTATTTTGGGGTTTTGACCTTGGTTATGAAATATGTCCAGATTTCAGAAATGTTAAAAAGTGTGAGGTGATGTGCCTCTCCTAGTTAAGAAAGCTATGCCTATTTATAGAGCTTAAGACATGGAAACAAAGTTGAACTATATAGAGTAGAAAAGTACCAAGCAAAGAGTTTGGTTCTTTGCTATTCTAAAGAAAGTCTCAGACTAGGGATCTGAGTGTAAAGCTGTCCTGTTGATCCACCTAAGAGTCTTCATAAAGTGTAGAGTTACTTAGCACGGAGCTACCAGTTCAGAACACACTCACATACACTTCATTTGTGTTCATGCTGATAGTCTAGTGGGAATTCACACCCATTTACAATCCAGATAGAATAATTGTTATAAATCATTTTGGTATTCAACTTTTTATTTCTTCATAAAATGACATAATTATATGCAGTTGATCTTTGAGTTTTATGTACTTGTATCAATTTAGGTTTCTAAATTGAATTTTAAGTACTACTTTTGCAGAGGTGTTTCATTGTTGGAATACTGATGACAACTATGTATGAAACATTTCCATTAATCATATATAGTAATTCTGTGTTGATATAATTTATATTCATTTCAAAATGTATTAATGTACAATATCTCACTTGATAATATCAATAGGATTACGAATTAGGTTGGGAATATTATTATGCTCATTTTGCTGATGAAATTAAACCATTGTGGCTAATGTTTTAAATAGTTATTTAAATTTGATATTCTTATTTGGGATTATAACTAATAAAATTGAAATCTATCACTGAAGAACAAAACCCAGTGAGTATAGCTTTCTCATATGCATTTATGTAGTAAGTTTCACACATTCCCAAAGGTCTGTCTTGCTTGCCCTATGAAGCTCTTCTTGCTATTTCCTGTACCTCAGCAGAGTTGAAGCACTTTGGTTATTTCCCTTGGAATTCTAGGTCTTAAGTATGTTTAATGCCTTACCTCATCCACCCTAGGGAACTATTTAAATGAAAGTACCTGTTCTGCTTAGCCAACTAGAACACCTTGTATGTAAAGATGCTTAATGAACAATTGCAAAATTCAGTAAAATAGTCAAGGTCCTAATCTGGTGTTAACAGAATGGGGAGTGAAACTTGGGCTCTAAAGTGGAGTGAAGACACATGAGTGTGTATGTTTTTAGATAGAAATTTTCCCTATGGAGACATTTAAAAAGTGAAACACTTGGATACTGAACAGTATGTTCTTGAATAACCAATTAGTTATTAAAGAAAGTAAGAAGAAAAATTTTAAATTCCTATAGTCAAATGAAAATACAACTTATATGAATCTTTTTTTAATTAATTAGTGTTGTATTCAGCAAATACAATCAGTTTGGTACCATTATTAGCTCATCTGTGACCTACCCCCTCCCCATTGGCCCCTCCTTGTTGAGGTATATGGGTGGTGCATTGTGGAGTTAGGTCACAGTTATGGGTAGGAGAAATATCTCTGCATATCATGACCCAACATGTGGCTCTGACATTCTTTCCGCTCCCTCTTCCAGGTACAGCCTAGGCAGTTCTTAGAGGCAGATATATAGCTTTGAGTGCTTAACATTAAAAAAAAAAAAAAAAAAATTAAGCCAGTAGCTGGGCTACAGAGCAAATTCCAAGTGAGCTTGAGCTAGAGTGAAACTCTGCCTCAAAAAAAAAAAAGAAAAAGAAATAAAGAAAACAAAAACCATTTAGATTTCAAATAGCCTAATGATGTACTTCAAAGTCTTAGAAATATAAGAAAACACTAGATAAAAACAATAGGGCTGGAGAGAGGGGTCATCAGTTAGGTATACTTCTTATGCAAGCATGAGGGCCTGAGACTGCCTGAGTTCACATTTCCAGGACCCACACAAGCGGTTGGATGTGTCCACATGTACCTGTAACCCCTGTCCAGTAGAGGAGCTGAGACCTGGGAATCACTGAAGCTCATAAAAATGATTAGCTCCTAGATCAGTAAGTGTCTCTGGCTCAAACAAGAGTTAGTGATAGAATAATGGAGTGAGACAGCTGACTTACTGCCCTGGCTACTGCTGCCAATGTGTGCACAGGTTGCCTTGAGGGCACATGCATAATGCATAACTAACACACACACGCACGCACACACACACACACACACACACACTGTGGTGGTTTGATTCAGGTGTCCCCCATAAACTTAGGTGTTGTGAATGCTAGCTCCCCAGCTGATGGATATTTGGGAATTAATGCCTCCTGGAGGGAGTGTATTGTTGGGGGTGGGCTTAAGGGCTTTATAGCCAGTTTCCCCTTGCCAGTGTTTGGCACACCCTACTGTTGCTGTGGTCCATCTTATGTTGGCCAGGGAGTGATGTCCATCCTCTGCGCATGCCAGCATTTTCCCCTGCCATCGTGGAGCTTCCCCTCGAGCCTCTAAGCCAAAATAAATCTCTTTTTTCCCAGAAGCTGCTCTTGGTTGGGTGATTTCTACCAGCAATGCGAATGGGACTGCAACACACACACACACCCTACATGCACCCAAGCAAATAGAAAGAATAAAGATCAGGGCAGAAATTAATGAATGGTGAATGAGAAAAACAGTCACAGAAACAAAGACTTGGTTATTTGAAAAAATAAAAATTGACAAACCCCTAGTGAAACTAACCACAAGAAATAGAAGGCCAAATTAATAAAATTAAAGATGAAAAGGAGTGCCTTGCAACAGATCCAATGAAATCCAGAGGTTCATCAGGGAATACTGTAAAAATTTATATTTCAAAAAAACTTGAGGGCTGGAAAAATGCCTGCAAAGCCATAGGACTCAGGCTGGTTCCTAAATACCCACGTAACACCAGATGCGTGCATTTGGAGTTCCTTTGCAGTGGCTATAGATCCTGGTGTGCCCATTCTGTCTCTTTCTCTCTTCCCCCTCCCTTTCAAATATATAAATAGAAATAAAATACTTTAAATTAAAAAATTAGAAACTCTAGAAGGAATAGACACATTTGAGGCACAAAGGATAAAATTGTTTGAGCCAGACAGCAATTTAATGTACTTATGTGCAAGCTTGCTGACCTGAGTTAAGTCTTCCTTAGTGCCAACGTAAAGCTGGTTGCAAAGTGGCAGTATGCATCTGTTATCCCATGTGCCTACTGCAACGAAAAGCAGAGCCAAGAGAATCTGGAAGCTCTCAAGCAGCAGTGCCACGAATGACTGGTTTCAAAAAGGTGCAAGGAGAGGAGAAACACCCCAAGGTCGTCCCTGGATCGCCACATGTGTACTCATTTTCTCTCTCATACACATACATAATAAAAATGGGAAAAAATAATATCCCAGTAAAGAACAGATCAGGACTGGGCAGATGAATTGCCAAATTCTTTTTGGTGGGGTCTCACTCTAGTTCAGGCTGACTTAGAATTCACTATGTATTCTCAGGGTGGTCTTGAACTCATGGTGATCCTCCTACCTCTGCCTCCCAAGTGCTGTGATTAAAGGTGTGCACCACCACGCCCAGCTTCATTCCCAAATTCTTACCACAATTTAAAAAAGTGTTAACACCAGTGTTCCTCAATGTGTTCATAGAACACAAAGGGAAAGAGCACTATGTCATGTGAAGCCAGGATAACCTTGATGTCAATATTGGATAAGAACACAACAACAAAAAATGAAAACTGGAGACTATTTTTTCTTACATACATATACAAAAACATATACCAAAAAATTCTAAATAAAATCTTGAAAACCAAATTTAAGATCACATCAATAGGATTATTCATACATCACAAGTTGGTTTCATTCCTGGGATACAAGGTTGGTTTTTCACATGGAAATCAATGAAAACAGTATAGCACATAAATAGACTTAAGGATGTAAATCATAGGATCATCTCAATAGATACAGAAGAGGCTTTTGACAGAGTTCATCATCCCTTCATGATGAAAAGCCTCAAAAGAACTAGGACTAGAAAGAACCTTATACTAAAGGCTATATATGACAAATTTATAGCCAACACTATTCTAAATGGGGAAAAACTGAAAGCATTTTCTCTACAATCAGGAACAAAGCAAGGGTGTCCACTTGCCTCTTACTCAATGCAGTTCTTAAAGTATTACTTTGAACAATAAAATAAGAGCAAGGGAATAAAGGTAGGAAAGGAAGAAATCAAGTCATTGCTATTGAAGATGATATGGTCCTATACTTAAGATGCCATAAAGACTCAACAGATAACTCTTAGACCTACTAAACACATGAAACAAAGTAACAGGTTATACACATTTATGTCTGGTGACCTGTTCTTATTGAAAGAGAAGCCTGTAGATTATTGACTTTTATCATTGTATAATGATTTCTTTGAAAGGAAAAGTACAGCATATGTTTTTCATCCTGTCATTTAAATTGTATAGACAGGAAACTAGAAATAAACCTCTTATGTTTTTGGTTTATTTATGATTACAAATCTATAAAGTTAAATACAGTAACAACTACAAAAAAACAAAATTCAAATTAATACAATTATTCAGTATGACAGATGATGTTTAGATTTCACAGTAGAAAAAAATAGCCTTAGGTCTTATTCCATTTTAAAATCTGTTTGAGTATTTTTAACTTGAGTGATTTAAAAAAAAAAGCTGCCTATTCTCATCAGTAATGTGCAAGATAGTATTAATGACCTCAGGGCTTTGTTGATAAGTTCAAGATAATGAGATCTCATACCTAAGGAAAACACTTGCTAGCAAGCATTCTTCAGATATCAGTTTTTTAATGAGATGTCAGTTGTTTTGTTCGTTGGAAGATGGGATTAACATTATTGTATTATTGATACATTCATTAGATGGTCTTCTAACCCAGTGGTTGCTGAAAGTGAGAATGGAATTCTGTCATCATGTATTATAGTCACATTTACTACAAATGAACTTTTACAAATTGTATAACAAAGAAAAGATCATGCAAGGCTTGTATATGCCACATTGTGCATGATTCTGGCTTTTAGGTTATATTGGATATACCAGGTGTTTATTGTACTTTGCTCCTATGATTTATGTCTCTTATCTTTATTTTCTACTCTGTTACAACTAATATGAAACTAGCTGTATGTAAAGTATGCATGCAAAGAACATTGAACCTGAGTGAGCTTTTCACACAGCTACCCAAGTAGCAGTGAAAGATTAGTAACTTGATAAGGTGGTGGTTGCTCAGGATCCAGAGAGTTTATCATTGTTTATAGATGCTTTAAAATGAAAATATATACATAAATAACTCTTAAACTACTACTCTTCCTCTTCTGATAGGTTTGTGAGCTCTTATATGGGAAATATTGTTTTAGCAAATGTTTTTCTGATCACTATCTAGGGATTCAGAATTTAGACATGAATAAACAACTAAACATGGCCCTTCCTAAGGTAAGGAAAGACACTAACAATACACTATAAATATATTTGCCCATATCCTGAAGGCATGTAGAGATATATTAACATAATGCAAAGAACACCAGTTATGTGAAGGGGAAAGTTTGAGATCACAAATGGAGACTTGTTTGAATAAGATCTTAAAGGATAAGAGGCAGAAGAGAGATAGATGGGTTTAAACTAGGCTTAGAGAGGATGTGGGAGGGAGTATGTATAAAAAAGCAGGATCATAAAAGACATAGCCATCATCGTAAGTCTTTTTTTAAGGTTTGTTTTGGTTTATTAGAGACAGGCGTAGTGGGAGAGAATGGGTGTGGCAGGGCCTCTAGCCATTGCAGATGAACTCCAGAAGCATGCCCTACCATGTTCATATGGCTTTACGTGGGACCTGGAGAGTCGAGCCTTGGTCCTTAGGCTTTGCAGGCTAGTGCTTTAAATGCTAAGTCATCTCTCCAGCCCATCATCATAAACCTTAATTGTTAGACCAATTGTCACTTTACCCCTCTCTCGTATAACCTGGACAGCCATGATGTTTTTCGAACTGGAAAGTATTCATGACAGTAGGTTTTAGACAAAGCATTGAACTACTTTATCTTCTATTGTTCTCTACCAATAATTAATGGAACTCTTCAAGGGCTATGATTTATTTATTAATATTGTATACTAAGTTTTTGGTAGAGTATCTGATAAAGATAATACTTAGGCAACATGAGTTGAACTCAAGTAAGGAGATTCAGGAAAGGATAATAACATCATCCTATTGTGGTGGCTTTAGTCTTTCCTGAGTCAGACTCTTTTTGTGTATGTTCTGCTGAAAATGTATGTATATTCACTTGCCCTGTAGTGTCATGGGATTCATAAAGTCCATGAATTCCTAGCTCAGAATCCCTCCTTTTGAAATGATACCTGGATTTTACCATGGAAGGTGTCAACAAAAGTAACAATTCCTTCAAAGTCCAACTTGGTGAACCAGTGAATTTAACTGAGGTTACTTTTACAGGAGTGTAGCTGACCTCCAAACAACTGTATCACCAAAAAAAGTCTCATTGCAGCACAGATGATGACTTTCCTATAGCTTCATAGGTGGACCCCACCTCCCTTCAGGTAACTTTCTACACACACTGTGTACTCTAACACCTCCCAAGACCACATGCAGCTGGGCAGGGAGGAGCTGGAGGGAATGTCGACAGGCCCATTCTTAAGGGTCTCTTGCTATTAGTCACAGCCACTCTGATGAAGGTTATTGTTGTTACACTGGGTGGACAAAGTTTTGTAACATCAAGGAGCATAAATTTATAACCAATACCAACATAAATAATTTCTGTCCCTTTTAACAGTCTGAACATAGATTATGATTGTGTTCCTTAGCTATACTTTTTTTAATACCTTTTAAAAAATAACTTGTGAAGGATTAAGTCAAATAAGTGAACTCTGTGAGGAAAGAATAATACAGTTTTTATAATGGCTATAATAAAACTTTGCTCATCTGTAAAGATAACAGGCAAACCTGCTTATTGTGCCAGCATGCAAATGGAGCTGCATGAAGGGATCTCAAGACCACCAACCCTCAGGCATGATTTGATAGAAGAATTTAGTGAGGCAGGATAAAGACAGAGCAAGTTCAAGGGGAAGGGAAAGAAGCCCTTCACTGTAGACTCTGGCTGGGAGTCAGAAACACAGCTGACAAAATCAAAATTGCCTGCAGAGTGCTCGGCTTCTGAAAGCCATCTTAAACAAACAAGGGTGTTGAATAAAACAGACTGTGCTTGCTTAGGGGCAGAATGTTTGTGACCTTGAACTTTAACTGTGTTACCACTCTTCCTTCTCATCCCTAAGTCTAAACAGTGCACCTAATAAAACCAACTTAAATAATTTCTCTTACAAGAACAAAGTCTTTATGATAAGAGAAATAAGTAAACTAGCTCATGTGTTTTTGCTTCATTTTTTAAACTTTAATTTTAAGCTTTGCTTAATCTTTAAACCTTATAACTTGCATCCTTTAAGGAATGTATATTGGCCACCAGGATCATATATATAGCCACTACAAAGACACTTAAATACAGCTCTTGAACTCTTGTCTCAAGGAGTCCATGTCTTAGGATTGTGTACTGCCCCCCCCCCCTTGAATACTTACTGAATTCACTAACTTTGCTTCACTCTGACTCAGGTGATTTTTTTTTTTGCATTGTCAAGGTTCTGGCTTTCCCTGGGGGGAAGGGAACTCCTCAATTATCTGGCCACAGAAGTGTGCCTGGTCTCCATGCTGATGCTAACAACAGGACTCAGAAAAGCTTTTAGGGTTATAGCTAAGACTTGTTACAGTGGCTTGATACAGGTTAAAATTGGCAAAAGGAAAAGGTACCTGAGGTGCATTTTGGGAGAGAACAAGTGCAACTTTCCAGATATCCTCCTAGTAGAGTGGACAGATGGCCTTCATTCTCTTACCAGTTACATGTGCAAAGTATTGCTAACCAACAGAGCTCACTGGAGCCTTGCTTGGTGTTTAGGGTTTTTATTGGGAATCAAACATTGTAATAGTTAGGCTTTTTAAAAATTGTTTGTTGTTATGAAACAGGGACTCAGGTAGCCTAGACTGGCTTTGAACTCAATGAGTAGCTGAGGATGACCCTGAACTTCTGGCCTTCAGCAGTGCTGGGAAATAAACCTAAGGCTTCATACATGCTAGGCAAATATTCTGCCAAGTGAGCTACATCACTTTTCATTGCTATAACAAAATACTTGACAGAAACAACTTAACTTTTAAGCCTTAAGGAAGGATTTATTTTGCTCATAGTTTCAGAGATTTCAGTGCATCAGAATGGAGAGAAATGTGGCAGAGCACCTTCTGTAGGGGGAGAGGAGATGGATTGAGTGATGGTGTCCTTTTTCCCATTTTACTTCATGTCCCCAGCCTATGGAATGATACCACCCACATTCATGGTGGGACTTTGCAACTCATGTGTATGTGTGTGTGTATGATGCATATGTATGGGTGATTATGTGCCACAGCATATATGTAAAGGCCAGAGGACAGCCTTGGTGTGAGAGTCCTCATCTTCCCTTTCTTGAGACAGGGTCTCTGTTGTTGTTCATCACTGTAAAGATGAGATTAGCTCTTCCGTGAGTTTCAGTATTCTCCTGACTCCACCTACCATTGTGGTAAATGCATTCCACAGACCTGTGTCCAGTTCTATGTGGATGCTAGGGATTTGAACTCCAGTGATCAGGCTTGTGCAGCAAGCACTTTTAACCACTGAGCCATCTCTCCAGTTCTGAGAGCCTTCCTCTCAATATTCTCTGAACATGCCCTCAGAAACACCCATAGGTGTGTTTAATGAATCTCAAACCAATCAAGTTAACAGTGCAGATCAAGTCACCACAGTTATGTAGGATTGTAGTATGTATGACAGAACTGAGCTCTGAACCTCACATGCCCCTATCCCAACAAACAAAAAGTTACTCACTGTTAATCACTTTGCTAGCATAAACTATTTCATCAAGTTGGTATTGTGTGACCCAAGGCCTCAGGCGTACTCAGGCATAGTATTCCAAAGACTCGGCTTACATCCTAGGAATTAGTTAAACCCAGTCCTAAAGACAGGTCTTTCTTGGAAATATGCTGATTTGTGCAACTCAGGTGTGCTAAGTAATTTTCTCTATATAGTAAATTAGTCATATGGGGAGTTAACTTTCTTCAGGCCTGCTGTCTGCTTAGCCAGTCCTTTTGTAGGTAGAATGAACCTTCTAGTCTCCTCATAGATGGCCATTCCACATACCTGAAACTTTTCCCTTGCCAATGAATAATTGGAGAGTTTGATTGGAATTAGATAGGCCTGTGCTATGTAACTTCATGATATCACAGTGAAATGTTGGCACCCATTCTTTTGTTCATTCCTCAGATTTTGAATGCTACTGTCAGGTATAGTGCTAAATGACGGATTTACAGAAATAATTAATGTTAGCCTCTATACTCAAAGAGCTTATATTCAAAGGGTAGGGAAAACCAAATTAGTAATTCTGCTAAGCAGTGTGTACTTTGAGGAACACTTAACCTCATTAGAGAACATGGCTATATATGTGGAAAGTGTTGGTGATAAAATATTTCTTTTCTGTAAAGGGTCATTTCTGGAGTTGAACCATGGAGTTAGTGCCTGTGTGGTTGGAATATATAAAAATTGTAATTGGTGTACTTTTTGATGTTACTGAGTGAAACCCCCATACTAGCTAGAAGGTAGGTGTCTTTTCCAGAGTTTGTACTAAAGTGAATAGAAAGCATTTGAATATGAATCTGTTCATTACTCCATTACCATAAGTCGACTGAAATGGCATTTCTAACCCAAAATGAGTTTGTGGTAGTATTTTTCACATTGTTCTGCAGCAGTGTGTATATGTGTATATACAGTGTAGGGGTAAGAACAAGCATAACCATTAACAAATTTTAATGAGCCTTGTTTCAAATGGGAGGACAAAATGCTTGTCTCGTTTAGATGAAATTTCACTAACTTTTTTTTTTTTTTTTTTTGCTCGTGTGTATGTAATTGTGTGTGTTTAGTGTATGTGTATGTATTTGCCCTTGCTGGACCACATGGGCTTACCTGGGGTGGCTGGAGCAGAGCATCAGGTGTCCTGTTCTATTGCTCTTTTATCCATTCTTTTTGGTTTTTTGAGGTAGGGTCTCACTCTAGCCCAGGGTGACCTGGAATTTACTATGGAGTCTCAGGGTGGCCTCGAACTCACAGCGATCCTCCTACCTCTGCCTCCCAAGTGCTGGGATTAGAGGTGTACACCACCACGCCTTGCTCATTCTTAATTTTTTTATTGACAGCTTCCAAAACTATAGATAATAAACCATGATAATTCCCTCCTCACTCCCACGCCCCTCTCACAAATCCACCCTCCATCATATACTCTCCCCCTCTCAATTAGTATTTCTTTTATTTTGATATAACTCTCTTTACCTATTAAGACCTTGCAGTGTCTGGTACTACCTACATAAGATGGTCATCCTTAATTTTTGAGCTAGTTTCTTTTTAAAAAGAAAATTATTCATTTATGAGAAGGAGGGAGGGGGCCAGATAGAATGGGCATGCCAGGGCCTCCAGCTGCTGCAAACCAGCTACAAACACCATCCCCCCTTCTGCATTTGGCTTGCGAGAGGGTCCTGGGGAATCAAACCTGGGTCCTTTGGCTTTGCAAGCAAGTGCCTTAACCATTAAACTATCTCTCCAGCCCTTGAACTGGTTTCTTATTGACACTAAAGCTTTGTGTTTTCCATGAGCCAGGGCCACTCCCTGGTTTCTGCTTCCTTTGCAGGGTTGAGGTTTCATGTGCACATGAATACAGCCAGCTGTTTCTGTTGGATCTGGAGATTTGAACTTGGATGGTTTTAGACCCCCCTCAGGCCTTCCTGCTTGCACAGGAAGTGGACTTATTTGCTAAGCCATCTCTCTAACCCATCCTTTTTTTTTTTTTCTATTAGAAAGAAAAACATTTTAATAGAAAATCCTGGGTCAGAATTTTATTATATCTTGGAAATGTGTGTGTGTGTGTGTGTGTGTGTGTGTGTGTGTGTGTGTGTGTGTGTGTATGGACTCAGACATTCAAAGGGCAGCAAAGAGGTTTGTTTTTGAACAATGCATAGATAGAACAATGCTATGATAGTAAGATCAAGAATGTGTTAATAACTCAAATGTTGGAGAATTTTAAACTACTCTTTGAATTTTTTCTAATAGTATCTTGCTCTCTTTTTCCAGCATTACAGTGTTTCTGCCACCTCTGTACAAAAGACAATTTTACCTGTGTGACAGATGGACTCTGCTTTGTCTCTGTCACAGAGACCACAGACAAAATTATACACAATAGCATGTGCATAGCTGAGATTGACCTGATTCCTCGAGACAGGCCATTTGTATGTGCACCCTCTTCAAAAACTGGAGCTGTTACTACAACATACTGCTGTAATCAAGACCACTGCAATAAAATAGAGCTCCCAACGACTGGTAAGTTGTTGTGTACCCTCCTCCAAAGAAAAGCTCCCAGGCAGTTTACAAGTTTAGAACTGGAAGTGTTTATAGAAATGATGCAGCCCAATTTGTTCAAGGTAGAGGCAGAAAGTAACCTCTCCACAGATGTAGAATTGTGGGTAGCAAAGATCATGGCTCCTGGACATTGCAGGAGACACTCTCATTGAGATCTATTGTGCTTACAGGATACCTTCTTAAAAGTGAATTCTGATGAATCCTAGAGGGCAGTATGCCTATGTCCTTTTGTGTTTTTTTTTTTCCTTTTCTACATTGTCTCAGAGTAAATTTCAGGCAGTCAGCTGCTTTTTAGTGGTCTGGATATTTTCATCTTAAGATTTCACCTTATTTCATGATGTTATTTGTACATTAATTATGTACAATGTCTAGATTTTTTTACATCACCCATAGTTAATACTTTTTAAAAGTCCTCAGGCCTCATGCTAAATAAATTAGGAAGCATTGCTGTACCTCTGAGGAGCAGTCCAGTCCTTCCAGGCACAGAAAGGAAGTAATCCTCCTCATAGATTGAACCAGCTAGTAAAGCTGCCCATGGTAAGACTCTGAGATGCTGCCAGCTGGTAATTTCCTTTTAACATCCATGTAGGGGTGCCTGTGGTTCTAATACAGCAAAGGAAATGATAATGCCCACGTTTCATATTTCTGTTGTTTGAGCTTGAAATACTTAAGTAGAGATTTATAAAGCCTTGAGAAGTCTCCCCATTCCTTTTCTGCATTTGCTGTATGGTACCCTCTGGAGCCACCGTATTTCTAATGCTAAACAAACATAAATTCCTTGTTTTTAACAAGGGTAAGCCAACAACAAAAAATAACCAAAGGAAAAGATTCAGTGCTTCAGAGAATGTAGAATTAACTGGGTAAGTTAGAATAGGTGTCATTCTATCAAATAGGCTTACCATTTATTTGTAAGGAAGAACTTTCAGACAGGCCGGGAATTTTAGTTGTTCACTACACAATGACAACATTTCACAGTTGTTAAAAGATTACTTTCAGTGAAAATCTCAGTTGAAATGCAGTATTGAAAGTGAATAGTACATTGTATGCTGTAATTTTAAAGTTCAAGTTTGAGAAATCACATTATAGTTCAGAGAAAAAGCCAGTTGGCCTGTAAATTTAAGGGAGATGGAGAACAGATCTAGGTAATCCAAAATACATATTGGAAATTCCATAAGAAGAGTCAGGTGTGGTGGCGCTCACCTTTAATCCCAACACTCGGGAGGCAGAGGTAGGAGGATCTCTGTGAGTTCCAGGCCATCCTGAGACTACATAGTGAATTCCAGGTCAGCCTAGGCTAGAGCAAGATCCTACCTTGAAAAACAAAACAAAACAAAAAAAATAGTATTCAGGTAAGAGATGCACAAGGTGAGGCATGTGTCTGGAATTTGTTTGTTTGCAGTGACTAGAGGCCTTTACATGCCTATTCTTTCCCTCCCTCCTCCCTCTCATAAAAAAATAAATTAAAAAAAAAACTCTAAATAAAGAATATCAGGCAAGATAAATGAAGAAATGCTTACCCAAATACATAAAACTATAAAAAGTAACATTTTTTAAAAAAAATTTTAAATTTTTACTAACATTTTCCATGATTATAAAAAAAATCCCATGGTAATTTCCTCCCTCCCCACCCCCACACTTTCCCCTTTGAAATTCCATTCTCCATCATATTACCTCCCCATTACAATCATTGTACTTAAAAGTAACATTTTTGAGCATGAAAAAAAATAAGCATTTAGTACATGTAAAACATGGACTATAAAGGGAAAACCATTCAAATTTTCTATTTCTTTTTTTTTTTTTTTTTTTTTTTTGGAAGCAGGGTCTCACTCTAGCTCAGCAGCCTGACCTGGAATTCACTATGTAGTGTCAGGTTGGCCTCGCATTCTTGGCAATCCTGCTATTTCTGCCTCCCAAGTGCTGGGATTAAAGGCGTGTGCTACCACACCCGCCTCAGATTTTCTATTTCTTATCATAGGTGGTGTTGCAGTCAGGTTGGCATTGCTACCAGAAAACACTTGACCAATTGCAGCTTGTGGGAAAAATGATTTATTTTGGTTTACAGACTCGAGGGGAAAGTCTATGATAGCAGGGAGAAATGATGGCATGAGCAGAGGGTGGACATCATCTTTTGGCCAACATGAGAAGGACAGTAGCAACAGGAAAGTGTACCAAACACTGGCAAGAGGAAGCTGGCTATCACATCCATAAACCTATCCCCAACAGTACATTGCCTCTAGGAGGCTTTAATTCCCAAATTGACATCAGCTGGGGACCTAGCATTTAGAGCATCTATCCAAGTTTATGGGGGACACCTGAAACAAACCATCACAGGAGACAATGGAACGTACAATGACTATAACCCAACATTCTTAAAGTCAAAATTTTCATATACAAAAGAAACAATTGTCTGTATATAACTATTTAATGTATAAACATCAGTATACACTTCCTGAAAGAAATGACTGGAGATAGAATTCTATGTGATAAGAAATTAATCCAAGGGTTGAGATAGCTTAGTCTTAGTTGTTAAGACCATTTGTCATGCAGGCATCAGGTTTTCCCTGAGTTGCATTCCCTAGCACCCACATAAACAACTAGGGGTGGCCACTACACAGTCCTGTGAGGTATGGAGACTGGAGAATCATGGGGTTCACTGATCAGCCAGTGTGACTGAAAATGGCAGCTCCAGCATAGTGAAATACCCCATTTCAAAGGAAACTCGTGATGATTGATAAAGGAGGACACCCTGTGTTCTCTGGCCTCTGCGTTTGCATGGGGCATGCCCATCTATGTGCACACACGTGCATACACCATAGCACATATACTACACAAGAGAAATTAGTCCAAATAAAGATTTTAAAAAATGATAGTAGTAAATGCAAAGTAAAGTTCAGGATGAATGTCAAAGTAATTATAATGTGTTTTTGAAACAACACAAAATGTTAACTATTAAGAGATTTAAAAAAAGTAAATAGGTAGAATTAAAAGTAAAAGTGACAAAAATAGTTCAGAAAGTAAGTATATGCATCAACTCTTGCAAAGGGGGGGGCAGTGTTTAGTAGGCAGAGGCAGGAGAACCACAAGGCTGAGGCAGGCCTGAGTGAGCTACATGGCAAGATTCTGTCTCTGTCCCCAGGGTGGGGTGAAGTGGGAAAGAAAAACTAAAATAAAATTAAGCAAAGGAAATATTTTTCCTTACGAATTGGTAGAGGCCTGCAGAAATTGCTCAATGGTTAAAGCACTTGCTTGCAAAGGCTGATGGCTGGGTTCGATTTCCTAGTACCCATATAAAGCCAGATTCTCAAAATGGCACATGTGTCTGGAGTTTGTTTGTAGTGGCAAAAGGCCTGGGCTTCCTCATTCATTCATATTTTCTCTCTCTCTCTTCTCTCTTCCTTTCTTTCTGTCCTTGCAAATAAATAAATGAAAATATTTTAAAAGTTGGGAGAGATATATGTATTTTGTGAGAGTTTTGAGTGTTTTCTGGATGATAGAAGGTAGATAATTTTTAAAAACTTATTTAACTGTATTTATGTGTTTTCCTCTGTTGTAAACATCTAATGGCTTTGAAATAGGAAAATAAGCCACATTAGCATCATTGGAGGCTGCTTTAGAGAATTGCTTCTTTTTTAGTAGATCTGAGGTGACATATGGGGAGGGAGCCTTCTGAATTAGATAATGGGAGGGACATGGGAAGAGAAGAGTACTGACAGAGTTGGAGATATTAAAGGGAGACCGAAGAGGGAATCAAATAGGTCACTTTTTCAAGGTCTAGTCTTGTGACCTGGGATGAGGCTGTATGGCAAAGTGGTGGCACTTGTCACCTAGAAATGTGGAGGGTTGTGAAAATGTGAATACCACCTACAATGTTCTTGTTGTTGTTGATATTTATTTCATTTGAGGCCCTTTTTCAGAGAAGCAGTCTCCTGGCCTTGGTCCTGTTGAGCTGGCAGCTGTCATTGCTGGACCAGTCTGTTTTGTCTGCATCTCACTTATGTTGATGGTCTATATCTGCCATAACCGCACTGTCATTCACCATCGAGTGCCAAATGAAGAGGATCCTTCACTAGACCGCCCTTTTATTTCAGAGGGTACTACATTAAAAGATTTGATTTATGATATGACGACATCAGGGTCTGGATCAGGTAATTTTTTTTAAATTTCATTTTGGCTAAACCATTTGACTTAGTTTGTTAAACTTGCTATGTTGTGAACAACATTTCCAGGTTAGAGCCTAAGGTTGTTAAGCTTAGCCTGTATCTGTCTTTTACAAGTTTAGTATAGATAAATTGTTGCTTGCTTTACTGTTGAAACAAGCCAGCAAGTCACCTTTAGCTGTAAAAATTTCAAAGTATTTCCCCCTATGTAACCTCATTTGCTTTCTATGAATATGAAAGAAAGGAAAAATTCAACTCTTCGCACAAGGATGAGGCTGAAGTTCAAAGTTACTGAGATTCTCTGCAAGTACCCAGTCTACTCAAGACTATTTAGCAGCTTTATTTTTGCGCTTGAAGGCAAGCATGACAGAAATGTGTTCAGAATTGGGGAAGTTTTTTTTTTTTTTTTTTTTTTTAATTTATTTGAGAGCGACAGACACAGAGAGAAGGACAGAGAGAGGGAGAGAGAGAGAATGGGCGCGCCAGGGCTTCCAGCCTCTGCAAACGAACTCCAGACGCGTGCGCCCCCTTGTGCATCTGGCTAACGTGGGACCTGGGGAACCGAGCCTCGAACCGGGGTCCTTAGGCTTCACAGGCAAGCGCTTAACCGCTAAGCCATCTCTCCAGCCCTTAATTTTTATTTTTATTCATCCATTTTGAGAGAGAGAATGGACACGCCAGGGCATCCAGCCACTGCAAGTGAACTTCAGATGCATGTACCTCCTTGTACATTTGGCTTATGTGGGTACTGGGGAATCAAACCTGGGTCCTCAGTCTTCACGGGCAAACACCTTAACTGAGGTTGCTATCTCTCCAGTCTGGTATTTACTTATTTTAGCTCAATGATTTTTTTAAAAATTAAAATCAGAAGACTCTGTCATTGAGCATACTTTGTGGATACATGGCACTTAGATGTTTCCTTTTCTCTCTCTTTTTTTGGTTTTTTGAAGTAGGGTCACACTCTAGCTCAGGTTGACCTGGAATTCACTATGTAGTCTCAGGGTAACCTGAAACTCCTACCTCTGCCTCCTGAGTGCTGGGATTAAAGGCATGTGCCACCACACCTGGCTTGCTTTTCTCTTTTATTTATTCATTTTTTAGAATCAGGGATACATTGACTAATTACCTGAATCATCCCGAGGTAAATTTTGGCATGATGATGTCACTTCTAAACCACAGGGGAATTGTCATTTGTTTTCTCATGCATATGGTTTGGAAGGAGACTTAGAAGTTTGTCTTTACCCTCTGCAGTTTTGGAAATTGAATGTACTTAGCAATCAACTGATCTAAATTCTGGTCCAAGCCGTTTGACCTGGTTAAACCATATTTACTTTTGGACTTCTGTTTTCTCATCAGAAATACAGAACAGATAATATTTGTAAAAATATTTAAAGTGATTTATTAGGACTCTTAAATGTGGTATACTGTCCTTTAAAAACTTTGAATCAACTTCAAGTAAGGGTTAAAGTAATGGATAAAATGAAGATTTGTAAATACTCAAGTAATAAGGAACATTAAAGCAAGAGTTGTGACAGAGAAGTAATACAGCTCTAAAACACCAAAATCTCATTAATGGTATAGAAAGTTCACATAATGACAAAGGCCTTTATTTTAAGGAAGTCAATCTGTACTGGTGTGTGTGCATATGTAAAGTGAGGGAACATGACTTGAACCCTTTTGTAAAATTAGACCATATATATTCAACATTTTTTTTTCTTTTTTTTTGGTTTTTCAAGGTAGGGTCTCTCTCTGGTCCAGGCTGACCTTGAACTCATGGCAATTCTCCTACCTCTGCCTCCCGAGTGCTGGGATTAAAGGCGTGCGCCACCACGCCCGGCTCTCAACATTGTGTTTTTTCTGTAACTGGTAGGAGCCATGCAGGCTTGCACACAAGCCCCATCTCCAAAGGCAAAGGCTGTCTTAGGACTCCTTAGGCTACTGTGAGAGTGAGACACCAAGAGGTTGGCTTGAGCTGGGACAGCTTGAATCCTGAAGATCGGACAAACTGGGCAGGACAGGGGGTTTCCTGGGTTGTTTTATCATTGATTCTGAGTTAGTTTACTTTGTTCTCAGAGGAAAGTCTTCTCACAAGTTAGCCTGGTCAAGGATCATAAGACGCAAGGACCAAAGTCACAGAAAACTAGGGTGACTGCACAACATTTGAAATTAGTCCTTGGAATCTGGCCTCTTGCTGCCAAGCATATGTCCAAGAATGTTAAAGGGGCTCCTCCTTTTAAGCTCATTGAGAGGATTAGAAACATTGCCATGTGGATGACAGGTGACATCTGAACAAAAGCATGTTTACTTGCTTCTTAAAATATAAACATGAATTCAAAAGTGGAAGCAGGGTTGGCGAGATGTTTCAGTGGTTAAAAGCAGTGGCTGCACAAGCCTCATGACCAGAGTAGTGCATTCCCTGGTAATTCCAACATGCCTATGACAATGGGAGGTTGAGTCAGGAGAAGCTCAAGCTTGTGGGCCAGCTGTCTGGCATTTGCAAAAGGGAAGACAGACCCTGTCTTAAACAAGGTAGAATATGAGGACCAACACCCCAAGGTTGTCCTCTGCCCTCCATACATGTGCTATGGCATGTACATGTCCATTCCTACACACACACAATAAATAATTTAAAATACAATAACAGAATTGCTCTTTTTCTACCTTGTGTGCATTTTGAGGACTATCAAGTACTAGTGTCTGAAAGCATCTCTCCTTTCATGCCTCACTCACCTTGCAAAACATTGTGTACATCAATGCTAGCTCTGGCTTTGGGCACTGATGTCTCACGCTTGAGTTATTTCATCTTTTTGTTTGTTTGTTTATTTGTTTTCAAGGGAGGGCATCAGACTAGCCCAGGATGACCTGGAACTTACTCTGTAGTCTTAGACTGCCCTCAGACTTGCAGCAGTCCTATCACTGCCTCCCTAGTGCTGGGCTAAGGGTACACACCACCACACATAGCTGAGTTATCTCAGCTTTAAAAGCAATGAGTAGTGCCTGTCATTGGAATGTTGTTACATTTAAATGAAATAAGATGTTTCTGTGAAAGCACTTGATAAACACCAGTCTTAACTGAAAACTTTTTTTTTTTTTGTATTTTGAGGTAGGCATTCATTCTAGCCCAGGCTGACCTGAAATTCACGGTGGCCTTAAACTCACGGCAATCCTCCTACCTTGGTCTCCCAAGTGTTGGAAGTGCCTGAAGACATAAGGAATCAATTTACTGCATTATCCAAAAAAAAAAAAAAAAGAATTAGTTTAAGGTCTTCTCAGTCATAGTTGATTATGTGCTAAATTCTCTCAGACCTTATCCAGACAAAAGTCAACTTCTGTTAACTGATAGCAGCAAAAGCCATATTTCCTGTATAATGAAACCTTAACTCCACCTTGTGCATAGTACTTATACCCATAATATGCCATGCCTATTTATAATACCCTGTGTAGTTCTTTCAACTAAACATTGCCTATTTTGAATTCTCTTGTTTATTTCTTTAAATATGAAAATATTTAAAGAAAGGTCTTAGTTGTGTTTCTCAGAGGCTGTACTTTTAAGTTGATAACTAAAGGGAAGACAGAGAAGATCTGCCTGATAATAGCTCTAACCTTGAAGATAACCTACTCAAATCCATTAATTTTAATCACAAGTTGTAAATACGCGTATATTTAAGCTGCAACTAGATTGTAAAGAATGTGTCAGTTTTTGCAAGAGCAAGTTCCTTAGACCAGTATTCATTAGGCCTTGTGCAAGTTTAAAATCTCTTATTACAAATGCATATGTTAGGTATATGATTAACTGAATGCAAAGCTTCTAGGACCCTAGTTCCCTATTGGAGTTTTCATTTCAAGGAGTTTTAAAAGTACAGAAGAATAAAGCAGATAGAGACCTAAGTTAGGCTTGTTTATTTTTAGGAGAAATTTTTCTTTTTCCAAGGGGGGGTCTCACTCTAGCCCAGGCTGACCTAGAATTCATTATGTAGTCTCAGGGTGGCCTTCAACTCACAGTGATCCTCCTACCTCTGCCTTCCAAGTGCTGGGATTAAAGGTATGTGTCACCATGCCCAGCTTCAGAAAATTTTTACTATGAAAAAATGCTCATGTATTCATAGCTGTTAAACACAATATGATGAATATAAATTTAGTGCTGCATCTAGGATCCAGTGAGGAAAATCTTACGTCTCTGGCTTTTCAGACATTCTATTTATGATTGCTTTTGCTTTGTGTGTGCGTGTGTGTGTTTTACTCTTTAGCCCACACTGGCCTCAAACTCATAGGATTCTCCTGTCTCAGCTTCCCAAATGCTGGCATTACAGTCCTGCACCACCACACCTGGCTTGCTTTTGCTTCTTTGTTAGGATTAACCTTCTAAAATGAACTCTGCAGGATACTTTTTGTGTTGTAGCCCTTTATAAAGTCTTAAAGAAAAATTAATAACAGTATATTTACACTAAACAGTACTTAATAATTAGGAATTGATCATTGATTGAAATAAAATTATGGATCTATTTTTATCTGTCACTCTTTGTACACAAATAATTGTTTATAATTAGACATAATCAATTTGTAGGAGGTGTGGAGGGTAATGAAGAGAAAGGAAAAACTCCTGATGAAAGAGAAGAACTTCTAATTGATGTAAAGATTTAGCATGTGGATTTTTTAAAATTACATACAATTTATTAACTTGTTCAACTTTCATTAAGCTTAGAACAAGGTATAGTAACTTATGGTGGTCCTTCTACTTCAGCCTCTTGAGTAGATCTAGAACTAAAGGTATGTACCACCACCTGGCATACTTAGCTGATTTTATATGGCTTTTGGGGATTCAACTCAGGTCCCTATGCACGTTACTCACCGTGCTGTCGCCCAAGTCTCCAGATACAAGGAGACTCTTAAATGTGGTAGGAAACTACCAAATCCTTTTTGATCATGTAACATGGCAATTAAAAAAATATATGTATTTTAGGGTTGGAGAGATTGCTTAGTGGTTAAGTTTTGCCTGCAAAGTCTAAGGACCTGGGCTTGATTCCCCAGTACCCATGTAAGCCAGATGAACATGGTGCACATGTATCTGGAGGTTGTTTGCAATGGCTAGAGGCCCTGGCATGCCCATTCTGTCTATTTACCTCTTCCTATCTCCCTCAAATAAAAATTAAAAATATGTATTTTTGAATGAGATAAGGTCAGTGAGTGTAAAAATGCAACTACCCTGCTATCAGCCTAAGTTTTTATATAGGTCTTTCAGATAACAGGGGTCACTTGAGTAGGAAGTTCCTAGCAAATAAATTGCTTGCCTTGAAATAGTTTCTTTGGTGATTTTTAATGAATTACTAAAAGTTGGGTCAATTTATTTCTTTTACTTGTGTTCACTTCCTTCTCCCTTCCATAATTAAAACCATGGCTAGATATATCTTCCTAAAATAAGATTTCAAAATTATTTTCCCTCTTCATGGTCCTTTTTCTAAAATCACTGGGGTCTCTTTAACCCACAGCCTTCATTGGTCATCATGGAGCCTTGTCTTTAGGGCGGTTCATCTTTTGGTGACAGCTTGCCTTCTCTTCCACTGCTCTTCCATAGTCATTATCTCTGAGTAATGACACTGTTTATTCCCATCCTCTACTTCTGCTGAATACTCCTCCTACCAAACTCTTCCTTTTCTCACCTATGGCCCTATCTCTTCTATAAAAGGACAGTCAAGGGCTGGAGAGATGGCTTAGCAGTTAAGCGCTTGCCTGTGAAGCCTAAGGACCCCGGTTCGAGGCTCGGTTCCCCAGGTCCCACGTTAGCCAGATGCACAAGGGGATGCACGCATCTGGAGTTTGTTTGCAGAGGCTGGAAGCCCTGGCGCGCCCATTCTCTATTCTCTCTCTCCCACTATCTGTCTTTCTCTCTGTGTCTGTCACTCTCAAATAAATAAATAAAAATAAATAAATAAATAAATGGACAGTCAAAATTGAACTTACATATAGAGCCTGTCCCAGCCCTCTAGGCAGGAGTTTCTATCTTATTTTAATATATTTCCCTTTTTCATTATTATTAAATTTATATTTATTTATTTATGTATTTATTGTATATGTAGTCTATCTCCCCAGACTACAAGTTCCTTAAAGGTAAACATAAGAAATAGTACCTTCCTGTCTGTCTCACTGCAGTGCCTGTCCTGGTGTTTGAAATACATACTGTTGATGGTTCATGTTGAATACTATTTATTTTTGTCTTTAGGTTTACCATTGCTTGTTCAGAGAACAATTGCAAGAACCATTGTATTACAAGAAAGCATTGGCAAAGGTCGATTCGGAGAAGTCTGGCGAGGAAAGTGGCGAGGAGAAGAAGTGGCTGTGAAGATATTCTCTTCTAGAGAAGAGCGTTCATGGTTCCGCGAAGCAGAGATTTATCAAACTGTAATGTTGCGTCACGAAAACATCCTGGGCTTCATAGCAGCAGACAATAAAGGTCAGTAATATGGCCTTACTTGTATGTAGAATTTGATGCAGTCTACTTGAGCCTTTTTTTTTTTTTTTTGTCTGTCAGCCTGCCTTCCTTCCTCCCTCCCTATATTTCTTTCTGACTCGCTCACGTACTCTCTCTCTCTCTCCCTCCTTCCCTCCCTCTCTCTCTCTCTGTCTCTGTGTGTGTGTGTGTGTGTTTGGTTTTTTGAAGTAGGGTTTCACTTCTAGTAATTCAGGCTGACCTGGAATTCACTATGTAGTCTCAGGGTGGCCTTGAACTTTTTGTGATTCTCAAATAAATAAATAAAAATAAACAAAAAATGAAATGTATTTTTGTTATTTTAGTTCTAGCCATTAATTGAATATAGGCATAAGATAGAAAATATTAAATTGTAGTTGCTTAGAATTGGAGGTAGGATAGGGCTCAGGTATTTGTTTTCTTTTAATTTCTAATTTCTTCTTGACTAATAATTTATTTCAGTGTAAACCAATGATTTCTTCAGTCTTTTCGCTTCTCTTCTGCGCTTTTGTAGCTTGGCAGACCTGTAGTTAGTCATCTTTTCCCTTCTTTCACTTTCTTCAATAATATTTATTCTTCACAATATTAAATATTTAATCTTAGGTGGTGGTTGTGGGTGGGTTTGGGATTTTTGTTTGTCTCTCTGTATTTTCAAATGCATTTACATTAGGCATATATTGCATCTTTATAGGAAATTTCTAGTATACCTAAAGGTAGAGAAAAGTGTTCTGATTCCCAGTGAATTAACTTCCAGAATTATCACTCATTGCCAATCATGTGCCTGTGATCTTAGCTACTGTACCCTAACCAAATTGTTTGAAGCCTGTACCAGATATTATATCATTTCACCCATAAACATGCCCATTTCCTATCTTTAAAGGTTAAGGAAATAATCTTTATTAAGTAACTCTTAATATTGTTATCATTTTTAAAAATCTCATCCCATATTCTGTCTACTTTTAAAAAAATGAATAACAACCAATTGTTGGAGATGATCCTGAGTATGCACATGGCAGTTGGTTATTTGGTTGTTGCTTTCTATACATCTTTTAAAGGTTTTAGTTTTCCCTTCTTTTTTTGTAGTTTATTGAATAACAGATTCCGTAATTTGCTAATTACAGAGACACTGTAGAATCTCTGTTTATTTCTCTGCATTTTTTGAAAATAGAGGCTGTATTTTTCTCATTGCTATGACAAAACACCAAAAAACCAAAGCAAGTAAAGGAAAGACAGGTTTACTTGGTTCCCGGCTTGTGCCAGGGAAGATGTGTGACAGTAGCTTGAGGCAGCTGGTCACATTGCTTCCACAGTCAGGAATCATCAAGAGATGAATACTGATGCTCTACTTGCTTTCTCCTTTTTCAAGTTAAAATTATTTATGTGTGCTCATGTACTAGTCAGGGAATGCATGTAGATGCCAGAGGGTAACCTCTGTGTATTGGTTCTCTTGCTTAAGACAGGGTCTCTCCTGTTGCTGGCTGCTGGGAAGTCCAGACTAACTGGCTCCAGCTTTGGAATTTTCTTGACTCCACCTCTAGTTGCTCTGAGTTCATTAGGACTACAGATGTGTGCATTGTTATGCTTCTATCTTTACGTGGGTTCTGGGGACCTAAGCTTGTAGTGCAAGCACCTTCAACCACTGAGCCATCTCCAGAGACCCCCTTTATCCTTTGTATTCAGTCTGGGATCAGCCCTGGAATGCTACTGCTCACAGTTAGAGTGAGTCTTCCACTTCAGTTATTGAAACCATCTTCACAAACCTGCCCAGAGGTTTATCTCCTAGGTGATTCTAAATCATATTAAGTTGACAGTCAAGATTAACCATCAGATACTCAAGACTTACCACAGCAGAGATCCAGAGGCTCCTAAGAGCCCATCACTGAAGTAGACTTAAAACTTACCCACCACAGCTCAAGGAATTTTTCAGAAGAGGCGGTGGAAAGACTGTAAGAGCCACAAATTGAAACATCATGCCCAGAGGCATTGACTCCCCCCCCCCCCAAATAACTGACTGCTGCTCCCACACAGTGCATAACCCACAACCCCATAGGGAATTCCTGCAGCCCCACTGAGGAGGGTCCTCAGTGGAATGGGGGCAGGGACCAGGGGAAAGAAGGTACCAGCACATGATGTAGTCATATAAAATATGTTGTTAATAATGATAACAATTTAATTAGGGAAAAAAGATTAACTATTAGAGAGTCTTAATCTGACTGATGCTTACTGGTTTCCTAAAATGCATCCTAGGTATATTGTGTACTTCAGATCATGTCACATCAGGAAGCTTATGATGTTTGGTTATGATAGGGACAGTGGGGGTGTAGACAGTGATTATCAGTACTGACTAACTGTAAACAAAAGCAGTGTTAATAGTGTGACCAAATCTTTTGTTCTCATTTTCTTTTGCCTTTAACACCGTTAGTGTCTTCCCCAGCTCTTAAAATAGCTTTTTCTTTGTTGGGTTTCTTTGCTTATTCTTTCACATTTTTACTTTTTTTAAATAAATATTTATTACAAATATTTATTTATTTGAAAGAGAAACAGAGAAATAGGATAAGTGAGTATGGGCACACCAGTGTCTCCTGCCACTGCCAACAAACTCCAGATGCATGCACCACTTTGTGTATCTGGCTCTACATGGGTACTGGGGGATGGAACTTAGGCCATCAGGCTTTGCAGTTAGCTGCTGAACCCTCTCTCTGGCTTTCATATTTTCATTCTTTTTATTTTTGACACAGCCTTTACTGGTCTTGATCTCAGGATCCTCTTGCCTCTGTCTCCCCATTCCTGGGATTACAGGTGTATGCCACTATTTCTGCCCTATTCTCATTTCTTAAGTTGTCTTTTTTTCTCAACCTTATTCTTAGAAGTCTGTAATTCTTCAGATGGTAATTACTGTCTTAAAGGGACATTCATGGTCTCAAATTCTGCTGTAATAGTGACTCTCAGACCTGTATTTTAAAGCTTAAACCTATCTAGTGCATGTAGTTAGCATGTTCCGAGTTATAGACACATGATCATAAAATACTGGACTTGCTGTGCCCTTAACTTTCTCATTTTATTCAAGCAGCTGTCAAGTAAGTGCTGTCATCTGGTGGTCACCGTGGGAACTCGCTGACCCTGCTGCCTCTTTTCTACCCCCTTTCTTTGAAACCAGACCTTCCACCCCCCAGCCCTTTCCCTTTATCTTTCTCCTCTTGATTAAGCTAATCAGACAGCCCTTTCTATGTTCAGCCTCTTACATAATCTTTCTTTGGCCTCTTTGTTCAATTATCTGAGGAAATTTCCTTTTTCATGATCTTTATTTCTTGTGTTTTTTAATTCAGTCATGATTAATAGGCATACACATAAGGTAGTAGTGTAAAGGAAAAGAAAATCAAATCAGTTTATGAAATTAGTGAAGAATAAGTTAATACAAAGTAGCATCACTAATTTCTTAAATACTTTTGGGAACACCAAGAAATACTCTGTAGAAACTGAAGCTCTGTTTTCCTCCTCAGTCTCCTCTAATCAGGCTTGTTTTTCTTGAAGTAACAATTTACAAAATGTAGAACTTATTTTATATCGTTTTTTTTTTCTTTTGTTTATAGCTAGTACTGAGCAGCACATCAGCACATATTAAGTTCTCATGTGTCAAGCACTATACTACTTGCTTTTTGAAAAGTTCTGGTACTATGTTTTATTTAAAATTCTCTTAAGAGTTTTCAAAGTGAGATATCCTTGTTGAATAAAAGGAGAAACAAAAACTCATTAAGAAGCATGTCTGAGGTCATGCAATCAATAACATGCAGCCTGGATTCCATCTCAGGTCAGAACGACTCAAGTATGCATCGCTCACTGAGTTTTGCTGTCTCTTACAGTTGTAGTGCTTTAAAAAAAAAAAAGATTAGAATGTTTTCTAGCCATTTCTAGGTCAAATAAGGTTTAGTAACTAGATAGCCTAGGAGGCTAGCTAGCATCTTTACCATGCGGAAACACAGTTCAAATTTGTATGTTGGGTTACAAAGTAACTTTTGTAATCTTCATTTCAAGTTGTTTAGGTTCTAAATCACCTTGACTAAAATTGGGTTGAGTCCTAGTCTTTGTAGCCTTTTCTGTTCCTGACCTTTCAGTTCCTAGCTCAGTTTCAGAGGTTACCACTCCTTATTGTCTAAGTTAGCAGCATTGGAATCATCATCATTCCTGTCTGATATCTTTGTAAATTATACACAGTCTGTTACTTCTCATTAAAGCTCACTTCAGTTTTGTCACATGCTGTTCCATTCTCACTGAAGTCACAGTGGCCTCCCCTGATGTTTGTTTCCTTCCCTGTTGCTTTCCTTTCTGACTCTTCTTTCAGAAATAGCCACTGGGTATCTAATCTGACCCATGTGTTTTTCTAGGCAGTGTAGAGTCCCAGCCTTACTACTATCTGTATAGACTTGGGATATGTTTCTTTTTCTCCTACATAGGATTATATATATATATTTTTTTCTTTATCTCTGGAATAGGAAGTGTAATTTGAGGACCTAAAGGATATATACATAAAAGTATAGGAAACACAGTGTATAAGAAAATGTGGGGTCAGGGATTAACTGAGGCCTTCATGACCCTTCAGTGAATACCATAACCCTACTGAGGAGGCTCCCTGTTGGTAACGGGAGCTGGGGCAAAGGAATAAAAGAGAATAACCTATTATAATTAATGTAAAATAAAATAATAAGAAAGGAAAAAATGTGGGGTTGCAGAGCTGGCCCAGTGGTTGAAAGTGCTTGCTGCACAAGCCTGGTAGCTGGAGTTTGGGTCCCAGCACCAGTGTAAGTCCAGGACTCTAATCCCAACATAACCTGCAGCAGTGGGAGGTGGAATCAGTGAATCCTGAAGTTTATGGACCAGATAGTCTAGCCTTCATTCACAGTGACCAACAAGAGAGTCTCTCTCAAATAAGATAGAAGGACTAACACTAAGCTTGGCTTCTTAGTTCAACATTATGCCATGGTATGCACATGCTGTCCTGTACACACATGCCAAAACTTTGAAAAGGAATAGAAAAGAGGAAGGAAATGTATACAAAGGTAAGGTGGCATCATGTTCTAATTGTGTGATTAAAGATTGGTAGTAAAATGTGATAGTAACTTTTGAGTAATAAATGTTCTACAGCCCAACTGAAACATGCTTTCTCTGTTTACAGACAATGGTACATGGACTCAGCTTTGGTTGGTGTCAGATTATCATGAGCATGGATCCCTTTTTGATTACTTGAACAGATATACAGTTACTGTGGAAGGAATGATCAAACTTGCTCTGTCCACGGCAAGTGGTCTTGCCCATCTTCATATGGAGATTGTTGGTACCCAAGGTAACACTTTCAACAGTTGCTAAACTGTAAATTCCCATGAACTTAGTAGATTTTCAAAAACAGATGTTAGCCTAAGTGGATATGTTTAAAATTATTTTTTATAAGAAATTATTTTGGCTGAAAATCACAGAAATCTGGAAATTTGTTTAAAGATATTTTTAGTCATCATAATAAATTTTGAGATGGACTACAAATCATTATGTAGTTTAGACTGGCCTTGAAGTCTCGATCCTCTGGCCTCTACCTCCCAAGTGTTAGAATTACAGGCATGCACCACCATCCCAGTTCTTTATTTTAGAATTCAAATTGAATCTATTTTTATGTGTAGCATTAAAGGAAATATAAACATGCTTTGTCAATGTCTACATGCTATGTAAGTGTTACCTTACCATCTGATATTTAAATTTTTTGTTTTTTATTTTTATTTATTTATTTGAGAGCGACAGACAGAGAGACAAAGAGGTAGAGAGAGAGAGAGGGGGAATGGGCGCGCCAGGGCTTCCAACCACTGCAAACGAACTCCAGACGCGTGTGCCCTCTTGTGCATCTGGTGAACATGGGTCTTGGGGACTCAAGCCTCGAACTGGGGTCCTTAGGCTTCACAGGCAAGCGCTTAACTGCTAAGCTGTCTCTCTAGCCCATTACCATCTGATATTTGACCTATAGATAAGTAGAACACATGATGTAGTTATCATATTAAATACTGTTCTAGCTATGAAGGTTTGGTCTTCTAAATCTTAAAACAATCTGTCTCTCTCTTGTTCTTCTTCCCCCAACCCACATGTACTGTCTCTTGCTGTCTTGTTTTTTGTGTTTTGTTTTGTTTTTCAAGGTAGGGTCTCACTCTAGCCCAGGCTAACCTGGAACTCACTATGTAGTTTCAGGGTGGCCTTGAACTCATGGAGATTCTCCTATCGCTGCCTGCTGGGTGCTGGGATTAAATGTGTGCACCACCACACACAGCTTTGTCTTTTTTTTTTTTTTTGAAACTATGTCTTATGTAGCTCAGGCTAGCCTTAAAATCACTGTGTAGCTACATATGAACTTGAATTCCTCATCTTCCTGCCCTTTTCTCTTCATTACAGATAGGTACACAAAGCAACCTGCCCAGCACTTTTTCTTTAGTGTATTCTATGACCCTAAACCTTCTGCTTATTCTTTCCTAAAAGTTGTGTTTTCTGTCTTACTCTTTTTACAGATTCCTATGAAGCCCTAGCTATACAAACAGTAAATTTGGTGCTACACTATTTGTACAGTACAGATGTCAGGTGCTAATTGATGCCTTTGCTCTCCCTGCCTTACTGCACATGTGCTATTTCACATCTTAGCCCCATTTTTGTTGTTATTCATTATAGAAGCTTGTTGAGTCATAATTCACAAATAATACAGTTTTACCCATTTAAAACATAGAATTCTTGCTGTTTAGAAGATTCAGTTGTGTATTTACCACCTGTAGCAAACAGCTTCAGGTTCACTGAGATGAACTTCCAGACCAGGCATGGTTATGGAGGAAGGGATATTTATTGGAGCTTACAGATCCAAGGGAAGTTCCATAATGGCAGAAGAAGCTGGTCTGCCTTCACATGTCCAAGTAGAGAGAGAGGAAAAAGCACAAGCCAAAAGTCACACAGCACAGCATACTTCAGGAACTCCAGCTAGGCATATTTTGCATATGTTTAGATTGAAATCTCAAACCCATCACTCCACCTTAAGATCTGTCCAGTGACACTACATGGCTCCAGCTAGGTGGCTGCAGATGCAAAGTACAAACTAATAATACAGTGAATATACTGGGGACCATCTCTTCAAACTATAACAATCAATTTTAGAGCATTTTTATTACTCTAAAAAGAAACCTAGTTATTAGCATTATCCCTTACTTTCCACAAATGCTTCGACAACCAAAAATCTGCTGTCTGTCTCTATTGATTTACTTATTCTGGACATTTCATATAAATATAATGAGGTTTTTTGTGACTAGGTTTTTTTTTTTTTTTTTACTTAGCATGTTCAATGTATTGTAACATATGTCAGTGTTTTCTTGATTTTATGATTCTATACATTGTATGAATATATTCAATATGTTGCCTATCCATTCTTTAGTTGATAAACATTCCAGATGGTGGTTTTCAATTTATCTGGGGAATTTGAATCTAGGAGTTGATCCTAGTTGAACCTAGATCATATGGTAAATCTACTTAGAGGTTTTAGAAACTACCATGTTTCTTTTCTGAACTATTATATACCATCAGTAGATGACAGTTCCAAGATTTCTACATTGTAATAGCACTTATAATACTTAATATTACTGAATGCATTCTAGGAATGATTGGAAGGGGAAGTGATCTATCTATATGCTTGGTCCCTGGGTTAAAATATCAACATGACTAGGGACTTAAAATTTTTTAAAAAGTTTAACAGTTTTATACCTGTATATAGAATACATATTGAGTATAGTCCCTTCCCATTGCCCTCTCTTCCTTCCCCAACTAAACTCCTTTCCAACATGATGCCTGTTGTTTGTTTGTTTTTTATATTTTTGAGAGTGACAGACAGCGAGAGAGAGGGAGAGAGAGAGAATGGGTGCGCCAGAGCCTTCAGCCACTGCAAACGAACTCCAAACTCATGTGCCCCCTTGTGAATCTGGCTAACGTGGGTCCTGGGGAATCGAGCTTCGAACCAGGGTCCTTAGGCTTCACGGGCAAGCTCTTAACCACTAAGCCGTCTCTCCAGCCCCCCTTTTTTTGTTTGTTTTACCCTCCTCCACCATCTATGATGGGATATTGATATGCCCAATATTGTGCAGGTCTCATGCAAGTAATGCAACAGCCATGTCCAGAAGACAGCATTCCAAAGTACTCTTCCCCATCCTCTGGCTCTTATATTCTTCCTGTTCCCCTTCCCCCACCCCCCACTTCTACACTGTTCTCTGAGCCTTGAAGAGGGTGATGTAGATGTCTCATTCAGGACTGAGCACTATAATTAAGTTCTTGAAAAAAAATTATAAGATCCTACAAACAACCCAATAACACTTTTTTTGGCTTTTGTGTTGGCTTAGTAATTCACTTGAGGTTAGTAATAGCCGAAATTTATTGGCTAAAGTTCTTAACACTGAGGCAGGAAAAGAGGTTTTGAACCTAAAGGTAAGAGTACTGATTGGTATTGCTTCTTAAGCAATCATGTTTTAATTTTTTTTTTTTTTCAGGAAAACCAGCCATTGCTCATAGAGATTTGAAATCAAAGAATATCTTGGTGAAGAAGAATGGAACCTGTTGTATTGCAGACTTGGGACTGGCAGTACGACACGATTCTGCCACAGATACAATTGATATTGCTCCAAACCACAGAGTAGGAACAAAAAGGTATACTTGTGAAATGGTGTTTTATATCTCCTGAAGTTAGTTTCTTGTTCATTTTTATGTACCTATCAAACTTGGTCCTTTATTAGTTTGCCCACTAATAGAAGCTCTTAGAGTATTTTCTGCTCCTATGTCAAGGTTACCTAACTTAAAAACATATATGCTGATAGAAAGCAACCCTTCTAGAAAATATTGCCATTAACTAGGTTAATTGTAAGAACAGTAATAGAGCTGAAGAGATGGCTTAGTGGTTAAGTCCCTTGCCTGCAAAGCCTAAGGACTCAGGTTCAATTCCCCAGGACCCATATTAAGTAGATGTACAGGGTGGTGCCTATGTCTGGAGTTTGTTTGTAGTGGCTGGAGGCTCTGGTATGCCTATTCTCTCTATCTGCCCTCCCCGTTCTCTCTCCAATAAATAAATAAATAAATAAAAATTTTAAAAGAAAGTAATAACTAGTAGTAATCTATATCCCTCCTCAAATGCTGTGCTGCGGTTAGCCTGTGCCTTTCTTTCTTAGGACGTGTGTGTGTGAGGGGGGAGGGGGTGCCTTGTCATAGAGTATACTTTCTCTTACTGTTCTCCATGGGAAGGCTTTTCTGGGCCTCAAAACCTTTCTTTAAGTGTTCTTACCAAGGGTTCTCTGAACTTAATGAAACAGTTTCCATATCATATTCTAATTGTTTTTTGCTATTTCATTGGATTACATGCTGTTTGCAAATAGCCTTGTGTTCCCAGTATTCATCACAATACCTAATATGCCTTAATAAGTATTTGTTATAGGCGTGAGTTCTCAAAAGAATCTAATTAAGTAGGTGTTATTGCCATGAATTCACAAATCAGAAAATCACTTTGTAGAAGTTAAATGTAACCAACCTGATATAGATAGTAAGCTGAAGACTGAAAGATCTGACTGAGAAGTTTTTGTGAGGCTTAGAGGTTAGGGTACTTGCCTGTGAGGCTTAAGGACCCAGGTTCTATTCACCAGTACCCATGTAAGCCAGATGCACAGGTAGCATATGCATCTGGAGTTTGCAGCAGCTAGAGGCCCTGGCGCGCCCATTCTCTCACTCTCTCTCTAATAAAATATTTTTAAAATAGCTTTTGTGTTTATAACATGCAACATTTAAAAATATTTTATTATTATTTATTTGACAGAGAAAGAGGTTGAGAATGGGTATGCCAGGGCCTCCAGCCACTGCAAATGAACTCCAGATGCGTGCGCCCCTTGTGCACCTGGCTAACATGTGTCCTGGGGAATCAAACCTGGGTCTTTTGGCTTTGCAGGCAAATGCCTTAACTGCTAAGCCATCCCTCCAGCCCAACATGCAACATTTATTCATAACTACTCACTTGACCTTGAAGAAATCCAGAAGCTTTAATCAATCTAAACTGTGCTCATGGTTTCTGGGTTTAGTAGGGACTTTAGAACTCTTCACTGGCTGAGAGATCAACAGTGGTGGGCCTTTGCAGGTCTTCATAGTCCTGACTTGGAACTTCAGCAGGGTTTTTGAAACTGTAGAACCATGTAATGTGGCACCAGCACAAGGACTAGCACTCATTCTTATGCATTAGTTTGTTCCATATAGTATGTTCTGCCCTTTTTCATATTGTTGTAGTGAGAAGACTTCCAGATTAAAACAATGTGGTCTGTACATAGTATGTAAGGGTGGTGTGTACATTAGAGAATTTGTAACAGTCACAGGTGTTATAACTAAGATCAGAAGGTAAATAACATTAAACTGCCATTTCAACATTTCAAGGGATTTAGTTAACATAATTAATTTGCAAAACAGTATGGGTATTTAATATTTATATATGTGTCTAGGTCTGGAGGGACATTGATCCAAATGCTATTGCTGTCAGTAATAGGATAAGTTTTCATTCTGTGTTCTGTGCACTTGGGGAAATTGTTACAGTATATGTGAATCATTTATTTATTTTGGTCTTTTGTTTTTAAAAACAGTAGAGCCATGCTAAAGGGAGAAAAAGTTAACTGATCCCTTACACCCCGCCCCCCATTGTCCAAAAGTAAAAGAAAATGTTCAATGAGATAAAATGTTGACTTCTTTTTTAGATACATGGCCCCTGAAGTTCTAGATGATTCCATAAATATGAAACATTTTGAATCCTTCAAACGTGCGGACATCTATGCAATGGGCTTAGTGTTCTGGGAGATTGCTCGACGATGTTCCATTGGTGGTAAATGCTCTCTTTTCCCCAATAGTCTTTCATTAGCAGAAGTTACTCAAGAATTGACCTCCTTACTGATTGAAATCCTATAGTTAGCAGTCTGACAGGCAGTCCTTAAGGGAACAGGAGATAAAACCTGGAGTGGGGGAGATGATTTGGCATGCCAATATAGTTTTCTCCCAGTGTTGTCTTCTGTTGCCATTTGAATCTTCAGCAGAATCAGTACCCAGCCTTTTGTTTTCTTGGACTGTAGTTATTTAGAATGGACCACTGCTTGAGAGGCTACCTGGGAAGTTGTTTCTAGGATGGGCTTTGATCATACTATTTTGTTTTTGTCTTGATATTATGGTTACTTTTTTCAGCTTAATTATTGGAGATTAATGTAATGACAGTTACATTAATATTGCATTAGTTTTTACACTATGCTTACTTTAACTTTTGGGTTTTACTTTAGATTGAACAAATTGTCCGTGTTGGCTTAAAAAGCAGCCCAAGGGCTTGAGACTGGGCTTGGCTTGGACTTAGGGGGTTCAAGCTTTTGAGGCAGTGAAAGAATATGTCTTGTTGTTATACCAAATAGGATATGTTACTGATGAATGCCAGTAGAGGAAGAGATTTCTACTTCGTGCTTACCTTATATGATTCATAGTTAACTGATCAAGTTTTGTACTCCTACACCCAGTGAGAGTGCAATCACATAATAAAATTTCATTTAATGCCTAGTAGGGTAATAGGGTCAGAAAACACCTGACCAAGGAGCAGTTTATGGGAGGAAATGTTTTATTTTGGCTTACAGACTCAAGGGGAAGCTCCATGGTAACAGGTGAAATGATGGCATGTGCAGAGGGTGGACATCACCTCCTGGCTAACCTCAGGTGGACAGCAGTAACAGAAGAGGGTGCCAAACACTGGCAAAGGGAATCTGACTGTAATACTCAGAAACCCGCCCCCAACAATACATCACCTCCAGGAGGCTTCAGTTCCACAATTGCCACCAGCTGAGGACCTAGCATTCAGAACACATAAGTTTATGGGAGACACCCAAATCAAACTACCACAAAGGGAAATATCAACCTTGTCGTCATAGCACTCATAGTTAACGATCCTGGAAATAGTCTTTACTCATTTCATGGAAGTGTATAGTTTCAGAAGGTGGGCCCGGTCATGTCTCATGGGTGGGTGGGGTGTGGATGAAGTAGAGTAAGCTATGAGCCTTCCTCCACCCACTGGATTTAGTAGTGGGACACATAACAAGCTTCAGGTAATCTTTCTAACAGTGTATCAGTGGCTGATTAAGTTCTTCAGAATGGCTTTTTTAATCAATACAGGTATTCATGAAGATTACCAGCTGCCTTATTATGATCTTGTACCTTCTGATCCATCAGTTGAAGAAATGAGAAAAGTAGTTTGTGAACAGAAGTTAAGGCCAAATATCCCAAACAGATGGCAGAGCTGTGAGGTGAGTATTTTGTCACTAGACCATTATTCTAAACTGATTTTGCTTAGTAAGTAGAAATTTGCTACTTTAAGGAAAAGAGGCTAGATTTTTTTCATAGTGATAGTTATATCTAATAGTGATAACTATTTTTATAGTTTTAAGAACATTAAAAATGTGTAGAACATTTGCCATGGTCATCATCATGTCTAAACATGGTTAGATCTACCAAATTAAGTTTGGTGCCTGCCATTTAAATGAATGCCTCCCTTCAGCCAGGGCAGCTCAGAACACTGTGACAAATAAATACTGGACAAGAACTAGGAGGTCTGTATACTACACCAGCCTGGCTCCTGTTTCAGAGTTGGAGTTTGGAGGACCCTATCCTTTCTCAGGAACTTACTGTCCTTTGTAAAATGAGGAACTTGGTTGGATACAGTCACTGGAAAAACGTTTCAGATGACTGCACATTTTGTTCATATGATTGTCCAGGTGACTGTTCACTGGGAGTGTCCAGCAGGGTCAGACTGTGTCATCCCCAGCTCTGAGAGAAAGTTTTAGAAATGAATTTCTAAGACAAATTTTATTGAATCTACTCTTAATTGCCATCTATTATAATATTGATGAGGTAAAGGTATAGCCTTCCAAATTTGAGGTCTTATAGTGTAAGTAGTATAAAAAGCTAGTCACTTTGGTGGTTTTTACATTTAAAAATAATGTAGGACTCCGGTGTCAGGCACCAATAGAGTGTGCTACCTCCAGCAAAATGAACTATCCAGGCCCAGAGGAGATACAGCTCAGTGTACTCAGAGAAATTTCACGTGGCAGAGCTTGACAAATGAGAGTATCTTTTAAAAGCTTTATCTGGATACTTGAAAGTACAGACTTTAAGTACTTGTATAATAATTAAAAAGAGGCCAGGCATGGTGGCTCATGCCTTTAATCCCAACACTCGAAAGCAGAGGTAGGAGGAGGATCACCACAAGTTTGAGGCCACCCTGGGACTACATTGTGGTCAGCCTGAGCTAGAATGATACCTTACCTCGAAAAACCAAAAACCAGTTACTATAAACATGGATTTTTTTTTTACTAATGAATTTATTGTCATAAACATGTGGTTTTTAAGCACAAAGAACATGTACAATTTACAGTTGATATTATGTCATGATGAAGTAATGCTATTTTTAATTTTTCTGAATTTGGTTAATTTTCTATATACTTATCCACTATTTCAACCTTTTGCTTTTCTGGGATTTTAAAATCTCTTAGTTGCAACGTATTAAGAATATGTAACTGGCTGGACCTATTAGTACAGGCCTTATAATCCCATCTTTTCAGGAAGCTGAGGCAGGAGGAATACAAGCTCCAGGCCTGCCTGTTCTGCAGAGCTAGTTCAAGGCCAGCCTAGGGAGTTTATCAAGATGCTGTCTTAAAATAAAAAATGAACCAAAAAAAAAAAAAAAAAAAAAAGGATTGAGGATACAGTTTAATGGTAGAGTGCCTGCCTAGTATGTAAGGCCCTTGGTTCAGTTGGAAGTAACATCTGTATACACAAGAAACTGATGACTTTCAGAGTCTTCTTGTTGCTTCCAGTTGAGGGATTATTCTCAAGGCCAACTGTATAGCTTTTGTCTTGAGATGCCCCCCCCCCCTTTTTTTTTTGCCAGAATGACCTGTCAGTTGAAGTCACCCACTACAACTGTGTTTGGTGTTATCTGTGACCTTAGTTCTAATAGAGTTTGTTTGATGAAGTTGGGAGCCCCCATGCTAGATGCATATATGATTAGGATTATAATGCCTTCCTGTTGGAGTGTGCCTTTAATCAATATAAAATGACCTTCCGTATCTTTCCTAACTAGTGTTGGGCTGAAGTCTACCTTGTCAAATACTAGGATAGCAACCCCTGCTTGTTTTCTAGGCCCATTTGCTTAAAACACTGTTTTACAACCTTTCACCCTAAGATAGTCTCCATCCTTTGTAGAAAGGTTTCTTAGAGGCAACAAATTAAAGAATTCTGCTTTTTAACCCAGTCTGTGAACCTATCTTTTGGTTGGGGCATTGAGAATGTTGATATTGAGTTATTATGGAAAGGTGTTTATTTACTTTGGCCATTTTTGTTGTTGCTGTTTTGTAGTTCTTCTGGTTTTACCTTGCTCTCTTGTATGTAGTTCTTCTGGTTTTACCTTGCTCTCTTGTATTAACTAGTATTTGAATATGACTTGTTTTTTCCAGGTTGCTTATATGTGTGCTTTTCTTTCTCTTCAGCATGGAGGATCCTTTCAAGTATTTTCTGTAGAGCTGGTTTTGTCTTCAAATATTCCTTTAGCCTGCTTTTGCTGTGGAATGTCCTTATTTCTCCTTTTATTTGACTGGATAGCTTTGCAGGATAAAATAACCTTGGTTGATAGTTGTTATCTTTCAGAAGTTGGAATATATCATTCCAGGCCCTTCTGCTTTTAAAGTTCGTGTTGAGTAATCTGCTGTGATCCTGATGGGCTTGCCTTTGTATGTGACTTGATTTTTCTCTCTAACTGCTTTCAATATATTTTCTTTTGTTTGTATGTTTGGTAATTTAATTATAATATGGCAAGGAGAGGTTCTTTCCAGATTTTGTCTGTTTGGTGTTCTGAAGGATTCTTGTGTCTGCACTGGCATCTCTTTCCCAATTTGGGGGAAGTTTTCTTCTCTGATTTTGTTGAAAATGCCTACTATGCCTTTGGAGTGAAATTCTCCTACTATGCCCTGAATTCTTAAGTTTGATCTTTTCATAGTGTCCCGAATATCTTGAAATTCCCATTCATTCTTTCCTATTAATTTGTTTTTCTCTTTGTTGGACTGTATTAGATCTGCCACCTGGTCTTCTAGTTTAGATATTCTGTCCTCTCCTTCATTCATTCTTCTGGTGAGATTTTATACAGAGGTTTTTTTTTTTTTTTTAAATATATTTCATTGACTGTGTTCTTCATTTCTTATAATTCTGACTGGGATTTCTTTATTATTTCTATTTCCTTATTTATGTCTTATATTGACCTCCTTATTTCATTAAATTGTTTTCCTGTGTCTTCTTTCATTTCTTTGATTTCTTTGAACATATTTACAATCATTCTTTTGAAATCTTTCTCAGGCATTTCCTCTAAATCAGTTTCACTGGTGGTCATTTCTGATGCTTTAATTATTTTTGGTGGATTTATATTGTCTTGATTTTTTTTGTATTTCTTGTGTTATAACGTATCTTGGATTAATTTAATGCCTAGACTTTCTAATTATCTGCAGTATTATTTGATGTATCAATCAATCTGATGTTATATATCTTCAGGGTAGGAGCTTAAGGTTCTAGGTGTGGCTCTTAAGACTCTCAAGAGTATCTACAAAAATGACCCTAGATTAGATGTTGGGTTTACCTGCTATGAGAAGATACTCAAGTAGGCTGAGTGGAGAAACCTACAGGCAGATTCTAAAATTTAACTGAACAGTGTACACATTCAATGAAAAACAGCACAGAGACAGGCTGGAGAGATGGCTTAGCAGTTAAGGCCTTTGCCTGCAAAGCCAAAGGACCCGGGTTCGACTCTCCAGGACCCATGTAAGCCAGATGTACAAGGAGGCGCATGCATCTAGAGTTCATTTGCAGTGGCTGGAGGCCCTGGAGCACCCATTCTTCCTCTATCTCTCTCTCATTCTCTCTGCTTCTTTCTCTCTCACAAATAAATAAATAAAATATATTTAAAAAAAAAAGAAAAACAGCACAGAGTATTTATGCAAGAGTTGGTATTATGACAACCAGATTCTCTAACAAAGTCACAGTCCCTAAGCATGTGTGTTGCCCCACCCTTAATCCTGTCAACTGGGAGGCTAAGCTTTCTAGTCTATAGAGGGTTCCAAGTCAGTTTGTGACCAAGTGAGACCCTTCCCTAATGAACAGCAGAAGAGGAAACAAAGGCCCTATAATATAAATCAGGAAAGCAACAAATGACAAGCCCCAAATATAGCTTATTTAAGAATGGCAAATCCCACCATCTATCAGATTTAACGTATAATTTATCCTGAGATGAAAGGTACAATTAGCACTTCCGAGTCAAGTGTGTGTGTGTGTGTGTGTGTGTGTGTGTGTAAGTATATATATATATAAAATCAGGCTTATTTGGCGGGTACTGACCTGGTATAATCCCAGTTACATTTTGGGATGGTTTTGGTCTCAGTTATGCTGCATGCCCACTTGTGTCCCTCTTTGCTGTGCTGTGGACTCAGGTAGGCTGCCTGGGTCGCTGGATGCTGTTCTGGTTGACAGTGCCAGGTGCTGTGTGGATGAGCTCCCTTCCCCAGGTCTCTGATCTTGCTGGCACTTGCGCTGGCGGTAGGGGTGGGGAGGCTGTAAATGGTGGCTCTAGTTCTCCCACTGGTCCATGTGATCCTCTACCTCACAAACAGCTCCTCCATTAGTCCCTGCCGTCCTCTCTTCACGTTTCTTGAGTTTGCATGGAGGCCATTGTGGGTGGAGAATCCCCTCACCTGGCTCTTCCTGTGGCTCAGGCCGAGCCTTGTGGCTGTGGCCCCATGGACCTGGTCCCACTGCTGCTGGAGCCGCTTCTGCCTGCTTCTGTGGGCTCTAGATGCTGTGGATCTCTCCTACTGCTACAGTTGATAGTTTCATATACTTTTTAGTACAAGAGTGCATTTTGCTGATTTTTTTTGGGGGGGAGGGATTTTCTCCCTAGGCTGCTTTGGTGTGGTTCCTATGCCGCCATCTTAACTGGAAGCCCCTTTGCTTTTTATGTTGAATCACTGCTTCTGATCTCACAGCTTTGTTTCTTTGCTCCTCTTTCAGGTCTCTAATCAGACGTTGCCTTGTTAATGAGACATTACTTCTCTTCCTATTGAAAATAGCCCTTTTTTCCTTGCCATGCTTTGTCTACTCCTGACTACTATCAGAAGGTTCATGTATTTTACAGTAATTTTTTATGTGGACAGGGAATTTGTCTGTTCACTGCTATATTCCTAGCACCTAAAATGGTACTTGGTATATGGTAGACACTCAAAAATATGTGTTAAATAACATATATGTGCATGTTAGCATGTGGTCCTTTAACTCTGGAAGCATATGTTCTTTTCCAGGAAATACTTCTATAGTAGTATTGGATAGATAGCTTCACTTCCATTTTCTTTTGTTTATGTTCTTCAACTCTGGTTACATGAAGGTTAGACTACCTGTCTTCTCAATTTCTTTTCTGTCCTCTTATCTTTCTCTCTCTCTTTTGGTAGGATTTTGCTTTAGCTCAGGCTGACCTGGAATTCACTGTATAGTCTCAGGGTGGCCTTGAACTCATAGCAGTTCTACTTCTGCCTCCCAAGTGCTGGCATTAAAGGTGTATGCCACCACACCCATGCCCAGCTTCTTGGTTTTGTTTTGTCTTTTGTTTTTCTCTGCTCTTTGGGGTGGTTTATCAGTTTCATCTTCCAGTTCTTCTCTCGTCTATCTCTGTCTCTGTTTTTCCATTTATATTGTTTCTCTGTCTCTCTCTCTTTTCTCTCTCCTTCTCACTTACATTATTTCTTTTAACATGTTTCATATTGGTCATGTTCCCGTTGGGTTATACTCATTCTCTCTCCCTTGGCTCTGTTCCACTGAGGGTCCTCCTCATTGGGATTATTGCTGTTTACTGTGGGGGTCATGAATGTGCCAGTCATTTGTGGTGGGGACAATACCTCAGGATACTCCTTCCCACCTGTGGCTCTTACAATTTTTCTGTCCCCCTCTTCCACAATGTTCCCTGAGCCTTGGAGAGTATGTTGTAAGTCTCCCTTAGTATGGAGCTCTCAGCAGTCTGGTATTCTGCTTTGATGAGTTTTGAGTCTCCTCAGTGTCTACTATTTCCCTCAAGGAGATTCTCAGGCTAGCAGTTGTTCTCATATTTTTAATTTTAAGTACTTGTTTGTTCCCTCAGTGTTCCTTCTATTTACTACTTAAACCATTATCCTGTTAATACATGTTTGAGGAATACATCTAATATGGGATATGTGGGCTGAAAGATACAGTGGGGACAGATTGAAGCAACTATAAGAACTACCAATGATGGATATCAGTATTGTCTGTTTGTGGTGGTGGTGGTAGTAGTAGAGATTGAACCTAGAGCCTTGTATATGCTGGGCAAGCACTGTAACATTGAGCTATAACCTCATCCTTTATTAATAGTTTTGATACATTGTTCTCTCCTTACGTTTTCTGTTTTCGCCAAGTTAATTTTTTTGTTGTTGTTGTTCAGTTTTTCATGGTACTTTCCTCAAATGTGTGATCAGACTCTTCACTTTCAAAGAGGGTCTGAAAACTGACAGGAACCTCTGTGCCTGGGGATGGATCTTATTGACTATGCTCGTTAGGTGATCTGTCTGGATTGCTTTCTAGGGAGGAAGCCACTGATGTTAGTCTTCCCAGTCTGTTTTCTTGGGCTGCTCAGATTTTAAGAAGGTTCTTTCAGTCTCCTGTCCTGAGGAGCATCTACAAGGTGCTGCCCATATATTGAGGAAAAAACTTACAGTCTTAACATTCAGTATGTTTCCAGTATGAAGCTTCTACCCTTATATTTCCCAAACCAGAGATAATGTCCTCTCAGACAAAAACCTTCTAATCTGCTGTAGTAGCAGTGGATTGTCCAGGTATATAAAGTTGGTGGTGGACAAGTACTTGGGTTTCAGCTGTCTGAGCTCATACCCCTAAAATTTTACTCCAAGCTTTCCTCTAAAAGTACTTCATGCAGGTAATTTCTCAGTTCAGGGGAGTTTCACTGTAGGGCAGATTCCTTTTGTTCTGTCTTAGTGCTGGCTTAGGTTTTTCAGAGAAGTGAATAAATTTTTCACTTGTCCATCTGCTTTCTAGCAGGTGGCACCAGTATCCTGATGGGAACTGAAGTTAGTTTCACTCATTTACTATCACAAATAATGCTAGAACAAAAACTTTTGTGTATATGTGTCATTTTAAAAGAAAATTCACAGGGGAAAAAATCTTACCAGTTTTAATAACGAGGTAGTAAGTGTACCTTAATTGTGATTATTGTGTTTTCTTGTAGGCCTTGAGAGTGATGGCTAAAATTATGAGAGAATGTTGGTATGCCAATGGAGCAGCCAGACTGACAGCTTTGCGGATTAAAAAAACATTGTCACAGCTCAGTCAACAGGAAGGCATCAAAATGTAATTGTGCAGCTTTGCTGGAACTCTTTTTCAGATGTGCTTCTGGGTTTTCATTTGAGAGGTCAGCTGTTCTACCTCACTGAGAGAACAGAAGGATATTGCTTCCTTTTGCAGCAGTGGAATAAGGTCATTTGAAAGCTTCCCAGGATTTCCTTGGATCCCGGAAACAGCCCTGTGGGTCCTTCTGTGCACTATGAAGCTTCTTTCCCAGGACAGTTGCAAATGTTGTGTAGTCTACCTTTATTTTTTATTAACAAGACTTGTCTTTTTAAAAGATTTCTGGTCTTAACTTTATGTAACTCTGCTGTGTTGATGATTGTCTTTAAGGGTAAAGGAGCAAGATTGTTGAGTTACACAAAACATTTCTTACTGTTAAAGAACTTGACTTATCCTGGTTAGTACATTCTCAGAGAATTCTGAACCACTAAAGAAGTTTCCTTGATTCATGCTTTGAATGTACTGTTCTACGGTTTTTTCAGGATCTTAACCTAAAACTTACAGAACTCTTACCTGAGTCTAAAAATGACCTCATATAGTGGTGAGGAACATAATTTATGCAAGTGTATTTTGTATACTATTAGTGTTCTTTCACATATTCATAAAATTACATGCCTTCACAATGGGATTGTACTATACCAGTAAGTGCCACTTCTAATGGAAAAGAATAGAATTGCTTAATGTCTCTGTGTTCAATCTGTAGTGTTTGAATGCAAAAAGTTTATTTATCTGGGTAACCCCAAGCCTTTTTTGTGTTGCTTTTTGGGAAGAGTTTTTGTGATGTCATTAAGTATTCCGTTTTGAAAATGCCTTTCTCCTACCAAAATGTGCTTGAACCACTAAAGAAATGCAGTGGCATTAATAATAATGGTTGTCATGGTCATGTTGGAATATTCTCACACTGAGCTTTGCAGTTTTGTTGTGTTGTGGCACTCTAGATGCTTACAGTGCTTTAATAATGTAACCTTTGTAGTATACAGACTAATTTTTCTGTAAAGGAAAGTTTGTCTAGCTGCTTGTGAAAGTGGTGTGGTATTCTCTAAGCCATTTTTCCCTTATCTGATCAAAGACAGTGTTATTTTTTTTTCTAAGAAATGAATTACATTTAAAACTCAAATATGGCTAATGTTAAATAATAAACCTTTTCTAGGGAGGCAAAGGTAGTTAATTGAAATAGACAACAAATGTGTGTGACCGTCACATTTACTATGTAGGTATAAGTGTTTGGTGGATTCTCTGTCCTTTGTAAGGTTAGAGTTGGTGTAGTTTTGAGGTCTCACTGCACTGAGGAAGGCAGCTTTTAATTCAGTCTTTTAAAATCTCATTATACGTACAGATATTACAGCTACCTGTTTGACATGGTGACATAACTGAAGTCAGTGTGCCTTTGGTACTGGGATAGGTGGTAGCTAAAGGGCATTCTGAAAGAAGGGTCTCTGCTTGCAAATCTTTTCAGTGAAATTAAATGTTCACAGTGAGCTTGTCATGGTCTACCCGTACCTGATGTTGGAGTTAGCTGGTTAATAATTGGGTTTTTCTTCCAGTGCTGTAAAGTCCTTACAGGGCTTTTACAGTTTTCAGAATCCTTTTTATCACTGTGATCTTACTCTGAGGATGAAAAGGCTATCATAGCTGTAAGACAAGATTTGACAATAGTGATGACAATGCCTGGATAAAGGGCCAGCAGAATCACTATTACAGTGTTTTGGCCAAGAGATTATGACTGTTTATGGTGAATTAAGTTGCATTCTAGTAATGTCTTATCTCTTATACCTAGAGTAAATTTGAAGACTATTTGGTCTTAAATTACCAAAGTAATTTTAGAATATATGACATATTACATAGGAATTTAGTGTCAATTTAATATGTTTAAAAACATCATGGGGAAAATGTAATTAGAGGTTAATATTTTCACTACAAATTTGAGGTTTTTTTTCCTATAGTTACCATGATTTCATTAAAGTAAGTTTGAGAGATTTATGTTTTATAGTTGTTATATTACTTGTTTAATAATCTAAGATCAGGTACTTTTTTTATTTCTAAACCTATGAGATCTGCTTTATGAAATCCAGGGGACCAATGTATCTTATTACTAAAACTATTTTCATGTAATTTTAAAAACATGCCAAAAGTTGTCTGATTTTAAAGTTGTAATACAGTTTCTCACTTTAATATAAGGAAATCAGTTTTTGCTAAAGATACTCCTTATTGCATCAGAGATTGAGTTACAGGTGTACTATTCTTGCCTAAGTAGATAAAATGTGCTTTTGATGAATCAGGGAATTTTTTAAGTTGAAATTTAGTTATTTTTGAGTTTACATGTTTCTACAGCTAATTCCTTTTTGGTTTAGTTTGATGAACACAACTGGCTAACATTTGAATATAGAAATAACTTAAATGCTGAGCTAGGTCATGATTACTATGGCTATAATTGTAGATGAATTTACTTTTTTGTCATTTAGAAGCCCAGTCATTTGTTTGTTCATCCTATCCAACATGCTCAACTTCCATGATTTATTTAGTATGGCTCAAACTTATCTTCTAGAAAATTACCTGCCCGCCCACATTATTTTGTCAGCACCATAGACTCACTGAGTTATAGACATCCCTGGTCCTTCATATCTTCATCTCTATTCCTCTCATTTTGCCTTCCTGCTAACCTCTGGCTCAAGACCATTACCCCCTGTCTGCCTCCTGCTTTTTGACAGAAGAGTGGCTTTATTTTTTTTTTTTTAAGGTAAGGTCTTGCTCTAGCCTAGACTGACCTATATAGTCTCAAGCCGGCCTCAGACTCACAGAGATCCTCCTACCTCTGCCTCCCGAGTGGTGGAACTAAAGGTGTGCACTACCACGCCTGGTGAGTAGTGGCTTTTGAGACCTAGAGTGAAGTGGTCATGGAAGCTATGGGATATTTTGATTTCCTTGAGTCACTGGATGTTGCAGGGATTAGATGTCTGTAGGTATGGAGAGTGAGTGATGCAGCTTGGGGTACTCTGCTGGTTGCCCTGCTTTGACCTGAGCCATGGGTGAGGAGTAGGGTGACTGCAAGGCAGCAGCTGTGGCAGCAAGTTTCATCACAGTCAGTGTCCGCTTGTGAGGCTTGGAAAGCTGAGCGGCGCTCTGTTGCAGTGAGAGTGCTCAAGAAGTGCCTGAGTCAGCATGCGGTGCCGCAGCATCAGAGTCCCAGGTCTCCTTTCTCCCCGCGGAACTAAGTGATCACTTAACCATTTTGTAATACGTGTGGGTGACCTTTTTTTTCTTCTCTGAAAACTGTCAGATGTAGACAATTTTGTAAAAACAGTGACAGAATGCTAATTAACATGCACAACAAAATAAACACACCAGACATATCAAACTTTTTTTAAAAACCATGCACTGATAAAAGAACAATTGTAAGTTGTTTCTTGATTATAGCTATGTTCTGGCTCCAGATCATGGAGATTCCAAAAAAGGCTACATTGCAGCTCAGCAGAAAATACTTTTATATTTTGAAATCCTAAAGAATATCACTCTGGAAAAGTACTGCAGCTTCTCATTTGTGTTTTGGAATTCCCATGGGCCCTCTATAGGAATGCTGTGAGGATTGTCAGTACACATTATTTTCAATCCTAATATGCAATCTTACTTGTAAATGTAAATTAAAAGTACAGTTAGTAACATTGAATCTCTTTCTTAAAATTTAAAGTGAACCTTTTGTTTTTTAAAAAGATTTGTGAATTTAATATCATGAACCATGTTTTGATATTCCCTCTTCCACATTGTGCCAATAGAACGTGGGGTATTTGATATTTCTTTATATGTCAAGGAGATGCTTCAAAATGTCAATTGCTTTAAACTTAAATTACCTCTCAAGAGACCAAGGTACATTTACCTCATTGTGTATATAATGTTTAATATTTGTCAGAGCATTCTCCAGGTTTGCAGTTTGATTTTTATAAAGTATGAGTATTATGTTGCTAAATTACTCAAATGGTACTGTGTTTATATTTGTACCCCAAATAACATCATTATGCCTTGTTTTCTATATTTTATTGTATTTGTGCAAAGTTCTTTTGACTCTTATCGATGTGATCTCTGCCCCATGAGATATGTACAGAAGATGTCCTTATAAATATTCATTTAAGTTGAATGACTTTGGAAAGCCTGTAAAGAGAAGAAACTTGCATTTCCCCATAAGTTTTTAAGAATTGTACATTGTATTTGTAGTAATATTCCAGATGACCTGTAAATAGGAAATAGGAAAGTGATGGTTCTGTTAAGTCCTAACACTACAGTAGAAAAATGGAAGCAATGCAAATAAATTACTTCCCCCCTCCAAATGCCAGTGGCCGCATTCTTTTCTGGAATCTCAGGGGAATAAGTTCCCAAATTCATTCAGGTTGTTCTATTTCATGTGACCTATAGGACCAAGTTCTCCACTCCCCTGGTGATCCTTGCTGGAGTGTATTCTTTTGAGTCCAGAAGCCATTCCCTGGTTCACATCCCTCTCTCCCATCATCCAAGACAGTCACAACTGGTTGAGTCCTTCATACATTTCCTTTCTCTGATCACCCTGCCTTGTCTCTCCTCTACTTCTCTCTACTTCTGCATGCTTGCTAGAGAGATGGTTTAGTGGTTAAAGCATTTGCCTGCCAAGCCTAATGACCTGAGTTCAATTCCCAAGTACCTATGTAAGCCAGATGCACAAGGTGGCGCATGTGTCTGGTATTTGTTTTCAGTGGCTAAAGGCCCTGGCATGCTCATTCTCCCCCACCTTCCCCCCCCCCCCACACACACACAAAGATACCATAAGCAGAACAGAAGCAAAGTGCTGAAGACATTAGAGGCATTTGCAAAATGGTAATATAGCATGCTCTGTCTTCTGGGAGAAGCTGCTTACTCTTGTATAGGCAGGGTACTCCAGGTAGACTAAAGGCCGATTTCACCACTGTTAAACCTGGCGAACCACTGAGTTCATTGGGCTTCCTTGCAAAACATGGGCAAGGCTTTACTTACAGAAGTATGGAGACCACAATGTAGCAGTGCATCAAGGGGTCTCATCCCAGCATGAATAATGAGTGGAGCAGTCCATCCCTTGACCTTTCACCTCTACATACTTTATCTCCATGCGTCATTACATACAGCTGGCACGTGCGGGGGGGGGAGTCTGAGATCTTGGACAAGGATCTGATGACCCTTCCCGTCCCTCTCCTATGAAGGAACATTAATAGACCCAAGAGAGTGCATGGTTACAGGTGCTCCTGGTACAGGCAGGGCTGCAGTTGTCTCATTGCTGAGACAAAGCACACAAGCAGAAGCAGCTCGGGGGAGGAGAGGGCTGCTTCAGGCCTACAGTTGAGAGAGCTTCGTCATACACCCACAGCACAGAGAGAGCAGCCAGAGCTCAACCTGGCTCTGAACACACAGTAGGGTAGGCTCAAGATCCACCCCCAGTGGATACCTCCTCCAGCAGGGGTACAACTCATGGGAGGTCACCCGACCTTGGCACTGGATTCTCATTTAACCAGACTGCTACTTGGGCCCTTCATGCATCAAGCATCTTTGGAGATAGGTAGTGTCCCTTTCTGCACTTTGGTTGGCTCAGTTACTACGGGGTACTTACTGGCTTGAAGAACTGATGGTCCTAATTAATGAACAGGCCCACGTTGCTGCAGATGTGCATGCCACCTTTGCCAAGCTTGACTCTGCCACCTCTGAAAGAGGCTTGAACAAAAGGCTTTCAGTCCACCCACCCCTTTTTTGATGAGCTATCTTTCCTCTTAGTAAAGTGAACCCAAGATTCTACCTGTTGCATTGCTGTCTCTCTCTGTATGAGGACTGTCTGCTCAGTTCTTTCTGTTGTAGCCTCTAGCTGTAATCCTCTGGGTTTAGGATTTCTAACCTGATAGGACATTAAGTTACTGGGGCATGCTGTGTAGTCTGTCCTCCTTGCCCCAAAGCTTGTTGAGCCTTTCTGTCTTCTCCTCATGTGGCACCCCTCTTTATCAAGTTATACAGGTGTTTTTTTTTTTTTTCCAGTAATCTTACAGAGTGTACACATCTTACTGGGCAACAATATCTCTAGAAGTTTTACTGCTATGTTCTGCCCTTGCTCCTTGTGGGTACTGAGCTCCCATCCTGTCCATTCCTTTAGGTGTACTTGTGTCTCAAATGGGTTTTCCAAATCTGTAAAACACTCAAGAAGTGAGCACAGTACCATCTATGTGATGGAAACGTTACAGGTAAGCAGGATTTTTGAAGGCCCACCTCAGTCCATCCCAAGCAAGTGCCAGTTGGTCTCCGGAGTCAGCAGCTAAGAGGACTGTAAAAGTGTTAGCAAGGTCCAATTAAGTATGCACTTGTATTGGTGGCAGTTTTCTCAAAGAGTAATGTTGGGGACAGCTACATGGGTGGGAGGCATTACTTTACTTGGCTGTCCACAATCCATTTCCTTTTCCATGTCTCGTCCCTCCTCCCTTATGCTGGAGAGCTTCCCTGGGGCTGCTTTGCATCTCCCCACTCTAGTCTGGCTTCATATGGCTGAAGGGGAATGAGGCCACACTCCTGCCTGCTTTCCTGCTGCTCAGTCTGACGCCCCACTGCTGGCACTGCCACTGTCTGTCTGGACACACCTGGCTGCTGTGAGGGCCCCAGCGTAAGTAAAAAGTCTCCACCGTTGACATACTTTTCTGCAGGGGAGAATACAGCTCATTCTGGGGAGATGACTGCTTATCCCTAGGGACAAGCTTGGTCCTTTTCACCCACACCATATATCACATGCGCATTCTAAGAACTGTTCTTCAGGGTTTAAAGCCTTCCAGGGGCTCACTACCATAGCATTTGGCTTTCTGCCTTTTTTTTTTTTTTTTCCCTTTAGGAAATCAAATTCAATACAAATATTGCCACACATTTGCTTTTTAGTGCCCTGAACAGTCTTCTGTTCCTGTTTTCTCTCATTCCCTCTTTACCACCTTACAAACTTGATTTACAATGTTGGTCTATCAAAGTCAGATCTGCCAAAACCTCCCCTGCCTCCCAGGTGAGCCCTGGCTCACCAAGGCTCAGCAGCACCACCAGAGCTCCATACCAGTCTGGAGGTCCATAATGAATTTATTTTAAAAAAAAATGTGTGCGTGTGTGTGTGTGTGTGTGTGTGTGTGTGTGTGTGTGTGTGTAATTAGAGAGAATGGGAATGCCAGGGCCTCCAGCCACTGCAAATGAACTCCAGATGCATGGGCCATCTTGTAAAATGGGCTTACATGGGTATTGGAGAATCAAATTTGGGTCCTGGGTCCTTAGATCTCACAGGCAAGCACCTTAACCATGTCATCTCTCCAGTCCATGAGTTTTTTAACTCTAAAGTGGCCACATTCCTGTCTTCCCTGGGAACTGTGCATCAAACACCACCTCTCACATGCCCAGCACCCAACAATGCCTGTTCCTCTATAGTTTTCTCATTCTTGGTACTCATGGAGCACTTCTGCTGCTGACAGCCAGGTGTCTCTAGTGGCTCCTACAAGGCAGTCCATGAAACTAACTTGTGTTTTCTTTCACTTTGGGCTGCTAGCTATAAGAAATAGCAATCCAGGGCTGGAGAGATGGCTGAGCAGTTAAGGCGTTTGCCTGCAATGCCAAAAGATCCCAGTTTGATTCTCCAGAACCCATGTAAGCCAGATGTACCAGGGAGTGCATGCATCTGGAGTTCATTTGCAGTGGCTGGAAATTCTGGCTCACCCCTACTCACTCTCTCTCTCTCTCTCTATCTATCTATCTCCTTGCCTCTTTCTCTCTCTCAAAATGTTTTATAAAATTATTTTTAAAAAAAGAAATAGAGGTGGGAATGCAGTCTGGTCCAGCCATTGTGGAAAACAGTGTGGAGGTTCCTAAAACAGCTGAAGATTGATCTACCATATGACCCAGCTATAGCACTCCTAAACATATATCCAAAGGACTCATCTCATTTCCTTAGAAGTACGTGCTCAACCATGTTTATTGCTGCTCAATGTATAATAGCTGGGAAATGGAACCAGCCTAGATGTCCCTCAACAGATGAGTGGATAATGGAGATGTGGCACATTTATACAATGGAGTTCTACTCAGCGGTAAAGAAAAATGAAGTTATGAAATTTGCAGAAAAATGGATGGACCTGGAAAGTATTATACTAAGTGAGGTAACCCAGGCCCAGAAAGCCAAGCGCCACATGTTCTCTCCCATATGTGGATCCTAGCTACAGATGATTGAGCTTCTGCGTGAGAAGGAAAATACTTAGTAGCAGAGGCCAGTAAGGTAAAAAGGAGACATAAAGGGTAGAGAAAGAAAGGGAAGAGGATACTTAATAGGTTGATATTGTATATATGTAATTACAATGATTGTAATGGGGAGGTAATATGATGGAGAATGGAATTTCAAATGGGAAAGTGTGGGGGTGGGGAGGGAGGGAATTAACATGGGATATATTTTATAATCATGGAAAATGTTAATAAAAATTTAAAAAATAAAATAAAATTCAAAAAAAAAAGAAATAGAAATACAACACCTCCATTTCCCATTGTTTTAATCTACTTGCCAAATCAGAGCTAATGTGGAGGGTGCTAGCCATATGCCTCTTTTCTGTTGTAAGTCCTTTACTCAACCAAGTTCCCTCTGAGCAACTGTCTCTGTCTCAGATGCATATCTTTTATTTCATTTTAATTTATTTATTATAGAGGGAGAGAATGGGCATGCCAGGGCCTCCAGACACTGCATATGAACTCCAGATGCATGTGCCACCTTGTGCATTAGTCTTATGTGGGTCCTGAGGAATTGAACCTGGGTCCTTTGGCAAGCACCTTAACCAATAAGTCATCTCTCCAACCCTCAGACACATATTGTAATATGGCATTTTTGCAGCAGTTGGCTGACACTCCTTCCTCGTCACTCTGTAGGACTGTTATGTATGGTCTGGGCCTTCAACTGTTTGTTTTTAGGCTATCCCTGAACTAATGTGGTGGACCCCATGCATCGAGCAGGCATGTCTCCCTATACCAATTACATGAAGACTTCCATCCTGCGATTCCCCCCATGGAGACTTTACCTCCAGATGTTCTAGCCTTAATTATGTGACTCATAACCCATAGCAGGGCCTATGCAATGGCACCACAGCAAGAAGGCACACTACCAGCCCCCATATGATGACAGATAGCCACCTCAGTATTTCCCTGCTGATGCATCCCTTGGACAGTTAAGCCCTAGTTCTGTGCCCTGCTATCCAAAGTATGGGGTATGCAGTCATTCCACCCAAACTCATCTGTCAGGTTCTTGTTCAGGTGCCAAGTGATTTCTGGCAGAAGCCTCTTGTTTCCCACTGGCAGGGCCAACACTGCCAACAGACTAAAAGGCTGAGTCTACCAATGTTCAACTGGGTGAACCAGTGAGGAATATATATATATTTTTTACTTCATTACAGAGCATGGATGAGGACTTCCTTACAGGAACACAGAGACCCCAAAGTAGCTGTAGCATCAAAGGTCTTATCACAACATGGATGACCTGTATAGATCTTTTTTTTTTTTTTTTTTTTCGGTTTTTCGAGGTAGGGTCTCACTCTGGTCCAGGCTGACCTGGAATTAACTCTGTAGTCTCAGGGTGGCCTTGAACTCACGGCGATCCTCCTACCTCTGCCTCCCGAGTACTGGGATTAAAGGCGTGCGCCACCACACCCGGCTGAGATCTTGATCTTCTAGTATCTATATATTCTTCTCCTGCCCCTGAGACCACAAGACTCTGTATCATTGCATATAGCTGGCACAGGACACCATCTTAGATCTCCAGTGAGACTTGGACAACCCTTCTCACCCTTGCTTTTTATGGGGGAATGGCAATAGGCCCAAGAAAGTCTCTTGTACACTCTCACAGCTGCTTCTGATAAAAATGGCAATAGATATTTTTTCTACAAGGTCACTGTTACACAAGTTTAGACAAACCAATAATTTCATTAAATAAGAATGACCAGCAGGTGTTGTGTAGACTGTGGTCTCAGCACTTAGGACACAGATTGAGGTAACAAGTTTGGGAGTAGCCTGAACCGTCCAAGTCTTGCCTATAGCACCTACCTTCTCATTTCTGGGACAAAACATTCAACCAGAAGGAGTTTATCAAAGGAAAGGATGTATTTCTGGCTTATAGTTTTTGGGGGAAATTTTATCATGGCAGAGAAAGCATGGCAGGAGCAGACAATGGGGCATCACATCTTTCCATCAGCAAGGAGGAAGGAGAAAGAATGAGCTGAGTGTGGCAAGCAGGGCTGGGCTATAACACCCCAAGGCCCACTCCTAGCAACATGCCCCTTCAAGCAAGGCTGTACCTCTGCAAGACTCCACTGGCTGGGGATTAGGCATGAGGGTTAGTAGCAAACACAGGAAGCTATGAGGGGAGCATTTTACATTGAAACCATCACATTAGCAAGATCTGTCTCAAAACAAAAAGCCATAAATTATAGAACTGTAAGGAAGAATATCAACTCTAATGTCTCCACAGAAGCACACTGTAATGCAGATAGTTTGACAGTGACACTGGGAAAATAGGTATTATTAATATTAGGTACCTGGTACTGCCACACACACACACACACACACACATATATATACACACACACAGAGAGAGAGAGAGAGAGAGAGAGAGAGAGAGAGAGAGAGAGAGAAAGACTGACTGAGACAAATATTAATAGAAGTAGGATAAAACAAATGTCATCATGGTATCAGGGAAATATAACATTATAAATGTAAATATGCATACCATCTGCAAAATACATGCAGAAAATGGCAATTAAAAGGATAAATAATTCAATGATAATACTTGGAGATTTTGAAACCCTGTCCTCAATAATTAATAGAACAACTCAGCAAAACCCCCAGGCATGTAAAAGACAATTCTATCTGTGAAATTGTCTGGACATTTATAGAAACACCATCCATTACCAATGGAGCACATTTTCCAGTATATCTGGGGAATTTAACAGGGAAGAACATATGTTATGTTATAAGACAAAATTCAATGAATTTACAAAGATTTAAATGATAGAATGTTACCCAACCATGTTGAAATTGAATTAGAAGTCAGAAAATATACTGATTTCAAAATATCTGAAAATTAACACACTTCTAAATCCATATACTGAAGAAATATCAAGAGAAATTAAAATTTTAACTGGATGATAGTAAAAGCATAGTACATCAATATTCATAATCTGCAGCTAAATCAGTAATTAAAATACATATATTTAAAAGTTATTTAGAGCCCATGAAGATTGATGCAAAATTCGTAAAATACAATATTAACAAACTGAATCCAACAACAAATAGCTGTATATACCAGGACCAAATGGGAGGTACCCTGTAGCTTCAAGTGTCATGCCACATCCAAAAGTCAATGAACGACTTACATCATAACAGAAGAAATAACAACATAATTATTAATGTGATTTAGTTGAAAAAAGCATATGATGTGATTCAGCATCCATTCATGAAAAAAGTCAACAATCGTGGAACAGAATTCATTTAGCTAATGAAAAGTATCTGTGAAAAGTCCATAGCTAACACGAAGTGTACTCAGTGATGAAACATCATCCACTAATAATTTCTATTCAATAGCGCAGTGGAGTGGTGTTCAAATCCAGAGGGAAGCCATTCTCTCTCTCAAAGTGACTAAAGACATCTGATTGCCAAAAACTTCACAGTAACATGATCTTACAAAACTGTAAGGTATATACTAAAGATACTAAAATTAATACTTAGTCAGGTTATATGGTACAAGATCAATATTTAAACTGTTAAAATTGTATCAGAAATGACAATTCTAATTCTCCACAAATTTAAAAATAACTGCTTGGAATACCATCAAAAAGAATAAGACTAAAATTCTCTTACTAGAAGATAGGTATTGCTGGGAAGGTAAAGAAGATAGAAAAAATGGGAGACTGTACATATTTATGAGCTCGAGAAACCAATGCTATTAAGAGGGTAATTCTCCCCAGAGTGTTTTATCCACCCAACTCTATTCCCTTAAGTATTCCAGCAGGTTTTGTTTTAATTAACAAGCATATTCGAAAAGCTAAGTGGAAATGCAAAATATCAAAAATAGCCAAAATGTTGAAACAAAAGTGAATTACTCTACCCAGTTTTGAACTTTGTTATAACATGATGTGTATGAATGGAGGCAGACATCTATAAATGTATTCAACATTGTACATATGCAGTGGGTTAATTGTATGATGTGTAAATTATTCTTCAATAAATCTGTTAAAAAAAAATAATCAAACTCTCTCACTGCCATTCTTCCCTCCCCAGACTTTCTGTTGTCACCATATTAAAAACCCTCTGGTTCCCAGGCCCTCTGGTTCCTGCTTCTCTACTCAGTAATTGAACTATCTATGCCTTTCCCTCCCCTCTGCCCTGCATGCTTGAATTATCCCTAAGGCTCTACTCCAGAGGCATTCCCTCCACCATTATTCCTCAGCCTCCCTCTGTGGTAGTGTTAAAGGAGAGAGCTTTAGGTGAGATTAGAACCCTGAGCCAGTGACTGTCAAGTCTCAAGTTCTTGTCCACGTTTAGCAAAGAACTGAGAAACAGACACAGAGAGGGTAAATTATGAAAGGTTTATTATGGGAGGGTAAGAATAAGAAAAACTCCCAAGCCAAGAGGGTCCCGCCACCCCCCACTTCAGCCCCAGCTGGCACTTGGAAAATCTCATGTGGAAGTGTTTATATATAAAACAAGATTGCCAAGTAAGAATGTATGAAAGTAGGACCACTGACTCAAGAAGGACCCACCCTCAGGTCCTGGGGAAAGTTCAGGAAAGAAGCCAGAAGTTGCTGCTTATCACCTTCTCGGAGGACACTTAATCAGACTGGAGGCCTCCTCTCACCAGAGCAGGGCGGTGTCCATGTTTCTATAGTACCTAACTCACTACCTTCAAACAACTCCCTTGCTCCTCCTCTCTATGTGTAGCTCCAATTTGTAAATTCCACTTTAACCTGCTGTGGGTTGTTTGTTTTTTTTTAAAAAAAAAAAAAAAAACTCTCTCTGCACCCCTGAAGGATGCAGGTAGTTTTCACACATTTAAGTTTCTAAACATCTAATATCTGATGAAATAATATGTGATGACTTGGATGTGGATCCTTGAATTCCCAGAGCACCTGGCATCTGGAACAGCTCCCTGACAGGCTCTTCCTGCCTCCATGCACTTCTCTGTAAGCTGTAAGAATTCTGCATTCTTATGGGTTCAAAGGCTGCTGCAGATATGAGCACCACAAGAACAAGAGCAAGGACTGATCTGTCTCCATGATCCTTTAGCCTAGCCCAGGCTTTGGCTCAGAATAGACCCGAAGAAAAGCTTGTTGAAGGAGAGAGCATCCTGTTGAGAGAATTCTGAATAAACATAAACTGACCTTACAAGTTGCAGGTAGGGAGATATTTGCTTTATAGAAGCAAAGCCCTTCCCCCAGGGTTCCCAACTGCAGGATATACGCATATTCCCCACTGCAATATCTGTTCTGTTTTTGGTGGGGGGAAGAGCTCTTTACTTTTGCTGGGTTTCATTGTTTGTTTGGTTTGGTTTTGGTGACAGCAATGGGATCACCTTTGGGGGTTTTTTGTCCTTTTCTTTCTGCCTCATCAATTTCTGCCTCTCACTTGGTTAGTGAGTTTGTTTGATTTATTCCATCAGCTCTCTCCATTTTATTAGTTTGAATTTTTCTCCTTAACGTTGGAATTCTGTGTTTCTTTTTAAAATAAAATGGATGATGTCTGTTGTGATCTTGTTGGGATGTTCATATTTTCAGCTTTTACTTTGAAAGGGAACAAGAGTTAGGTTCATGAGCTTGCAGGGTGGCAGCTTGTAACGCACGTGTCCTGAGCACTGAGGGGCGACATGGAGTCCAGTGCTTCCGTATGTGGTCTGTGCTGTGCAGGAACCCTTACCAGGCACATGCTTTCATTCCTCCTGGTCTCTGCTGTCCTGGAGGCATTTGAATCTCTCTGAAGGCCAGTACGCTGGGCTCTGCTGCCTTGCACTGAGCCCGAGAGAGTATGCACAAGAAGTCTTTGTGGAATTCACACGTGTATGCAGATGTCCAGTGACTTCCCTCTGACACACAAACAACCTTGCTGGGATGTTAAGGATGGAAAGTTAACATTCTCAGTGACCAGCGTGAAGCCATTGTTTTCATAAAATATTACTTGTGGAAAGTAAGACTTACTTAAAGATATTTCTTTCGGGCTGGAGAGATGGCTTAGTGGTTAAGGTATTTGCCTGTAAAGCTAAAGAACCCAGGTTTGACTCCCCGGGACCCACGTAAGCCAGATGCACAAGTGGCATATGCATCTGGAGTTCATTTGCAGCTGCTGAAATTTCTAGTGCTCTCAATCTCTGTCTTTCTCTCCATCTCTCTCTCAATAAATAAATAAATAAATAAATAAAGACTCTCAAATAAATAAAATAAAATAAATTTAAAAGAACATTTCTTGCATTGCTCTGTCATGTGTCTTCCTGGGCATGCCATGCGAAGGCTTTGCTCTAGTAAAGTCATGTCAAGCTTGACACCTCATTCCATGTGTGGGTTCTTTAGTAAGGTAAACAAACTTTATTTCTTGAACTGTTTCCTAATACCTTCCCAAACTTCTCTCTTTAAGACCCCAATTTCTTATATTGCTCCTAATTTACGCATCAAGTGGAAGATTACCCAGTTTCAAGCGTTCACAGGTCTCAAAAGGCAATGTTATTTTAAAAGTAAACAAAAAATCTTTCCAGTTTAGCTTATGCTCCAGTATTTCCCCACCAGGGGGAAGTGTTGTTCTTTCATTCTGTTTTTGGCCTTGGAGCAGGTTCTGTTTTTGTATGCATTATAATAGCCGAGGTTTCTATTAGAGTTTCACAAAATGTACTCAGTTTGATTCTTATGCCTGGCCTTACCAAGAGCTGTAAGTCTCTGAGACTAACTGATAATTTAAGTAAACCTTTAACTGTTCTATTATTTAACATTTTACATTACAAGTTCATTTTACATGCTTTTAAAATTTCAAAAACTGTAAGTATAGGAAGCAAAATGGTGGGCTGGAGATGTAGGTCAGTTGGTAGAGCACTTGCCTAGCATGTTCAAGGCCTTGGGTATCATCTCCAGTACAGAATGAAATGGGCATGGTAGCACACTCCTGTATTCACTGCACTCGGCTGGTAGAGGCCAGAAGATCAGGAAATCAAGGTCATCCTTCATTATGCAGTGAGTGTGAGGCCAGCCTGGGATACATGAGACCTGTCTTTAAAAAAAAAGGAAAAAGAAAAATGAAAGTTGTCTAGGTGGTTTGCTATGCATATAAAACATATGAACAAAGCATGACACAGAGAATCATATTGTTCCCATTATTCTGCAACTCCACTTGCTTCTTCGCAGTATGAGCTCTTCCATGCTGGGGCATAGGGTCTTCATCTTCCCACTCTCATGGTCTGTAATGTGTGCATTTTGATCCGGAACTGTGCCCAAGTCTTCACAAGCTTGAACTGCTGAATACTTAAACCCAATAAAAATAGTATTTACCAGGCTGGAGAGATGGCTTAGTGGTTAAGCACTTGCCTGTGAAGCCTAAGGACTCCGGTTCAAGGCTCGATTCTCCAGGACCCACGTTAGCCAGATGCACAAGGGGGGCGCATGCATCTGGAGTTCGTCTGCAGTGGCTGGAGGCCCTGGTGTGCCCATTCTCTGTCTCTCTCTCTCTATCTGACTCTTTCTCTCTCTGTCTGTCACTCTCAAATAAATAAATAAAAATAATAAAAAAAATTTTAAAAAATAGTATTTACCATGCTGTGGTTATGTAAATGTTAATTCCTACAGATTGTGATCTGATGAACTGTAGAGAAAGAAAGTCCCAATTACCTAACTCCTACCTCACTTTTGTCAAGTTTGTGTTTTCATTTCACCTTTACATTCCTCACTTAAGTCACACATCCTTCCTTTATGCATTTGTTTTTGTTTTTGTTTTGTGGTGCTGGGGATGGAACTTAGTGCTTTGCACATGCTGACGTGCTCTGACACTGACCCACACACCCCTGTCCCCTGAGCTCATGTGTTTTAACTCTCAATGTTATACGCTTTCTGTTTCCTTTAAGGACTTCTTGGAGTAACTGTCAGGTTTGCATAGATGATCCAATTTCCTTGCACAGATGATGGCTGGTTGGACCTGCCGTGTAATTTAAGCCCCAATTCATATTCTGTGGGAACTTCAAAGACCTGGTTTAAAGCATTTTGATGGAAATCTGATGTTAGCTGGATTTGTACTCCTTGACAAGGGACTTGGTTTTTGTCTCTCCCCTCGCCCTTCCTGGAAGCTTTTAAGACTTTCTGTTGTTTGGTTTTGGAAGTTGCCAGCACAAGTACATAGGTATGGCTCTTATTTCTTTATAAAAATATTATTTATTTATTTATTTAAGAAAGAATGGGTACCTTAGGGCCTCTAGCCACTGCAAACAAACTCCAGATGCCTGCACCACCCTGTGCATCCGGTCTACATGGGTCCTGGGGAATCGAATCTAGGTCCTTTGGATTTTTGCAGGCAAGCGCCTTAACCGCTAAGCCATCTCTCCAGCCTATAGCTCTTATTTCTATTTATCCTGCTTGGTAGCTGGTGGACTTGTACCAACTAAAGACTTGTCCTTCTTTGGTTGCAGATATGTGGAGAAGTGGAGGAAGGGAGAAAGGTCCAACTGGCCTGGCACTGTGAATGTGGGCCTTGACTCTGTGGTCATGATTGCCTTGTGGCTCCAATTCCTCCCTGCAGAAGCAATGGCGCCAGGAGCTCCCGCTCCTCCTGCCTAGTCTTGCCCACTATGACAGGTTGTAGCCCTACTGACTGTGAGCTTAAATACAACCCTTCTTCCCTTAAGTTGCTTGTTGCCAGGTATTTTTGTCACATTAGTGAGAAAAGTTACTAATAGGCATTTGTACAGTCCCATACTATTTTTTATATAAATGGTACTATAGTTGTTCCTTAAAGAGATGGTCACCCCTTGGGGAAGGTGGCTGGTGACAGCCCCCAGCTCAGCTTGTCTTCAGGCTAAGTGAACTCTGCCTCCCAGTGCTGCTTCCACTTAAAACCCAAAGCTCTGCAATTGTCTGAGCCCCCTCCCCTATAGGGCAATTGATACATAAGAGTGTCTGGCATCATTCTTTTCCCCTTATAAACACAGATTGTCATGCTCCAGTCACACAAAATAATCTCCTTGAGAGGAGTTCTAGCAAATTCATTTTCCCTACTCTTCACTTTCTCTGTGATCTTTGGGTGCAGGGGACAGGTACTCCAGGTCTACCCACTCATTACCCCAGCCTGGGCACTGGAAGGAAGCCCTGAACTTAGTAGGTGACTCACTGACTTGGAGCTCCTGCCCCACCTCCCCTTGCCTGTGGCCATGGTCCCATGCTAATCCAGGGCCTTAAACTGATTCAGGAAAAGCCCTAGAGACTTGACAGCATCTTCTCTGAACACTGACTTTTTCTAGAAGCAGTGAGAAGCCAAGAGTCCACTCGGGTTGCTTGCAGGGGAGGGGAAGCAGCCTCATCACTGACAGCCTCGTGGTTGCGGTGCTTCCTTGACCTAAGCACTGCCAGACTTGCATCTCCCCAACGACCCCCAGCGCTGTTTGGCTCAAAACCCACAGCCTTGTGAACTGCCTGTCCGTCCCATTTGTCTGGTGCTAACTTTACTCTCCATTGGAGAATCTGCTTTCTTCAGATAGACACAGATCCTAAGGAGACAACCACCCCATCATACCTCAAAAGGGCCCCAGCTGAAACTAAGAACAATTGGCAAAATAAGCAAGGGTGCTGTTTTCTTGGTGAACCAGGTACCAGCACAAGGGTGAAGGAGATCGACACAGAGAACAATCATCTCCTACCAAATCAGAGAGCCAGAGACCCAGAGGCCCCCAACACCTCATCACTGAAGCAGACCCAAAATGAACCCAACATGGCTCAAGAAAATTTTGCAGAAGAGGGGGCGGAAAGAATGTCAGAGCCACTTGTTGGGTCATGATATGCAGAGACATTTCTCCTACCCATAACTACGAGCTAACTCCACAATACATGACCCATATACCTCAACAAGGAGGGGCCAGGGGAAGGGGGTAGGACATGGATGAGCCTAACAATGGTACCAACTTGACTGTATTCGCTGAGTACAAAACTAATTAATAAAAACAAAAAACCACAGCCTGTACTCCAGCCAGATTCTCATGCTGACATTGTTCTCTCCCTTTCTTTCTGTCTAAATCATTTCTCTGTCCCCACAGTCCATCTCAAAGGAGCTCAAGAGCTTGTTATAGAACCAATATCTTTTTGAAATTTCTATTTTGGGGGCTGGAGAGATGGCTTTGTGGTTAAGGCGCTTGCCTGTGGAGCCTAAGAACACAGGTTCAGTTCCCCAGAGCCCACGTAAGCCAGATGCACAAGGCGATACACACACAAGGTTGCACATGTGCATGACATGGAACAAGTGTCTGCAGTTCAGTTTCAGTGGCTAGAGGCCCCGGCACCCAACTCTCTCTCTCTCACTTCTTCTCTCTCTCTCTCACACACACAAAATATTAAAAATTTCTATTTTTTGAACTAACAATACACTTCAACAACTTAGAAATACAAACATCTTTTAGTGAGAAATCCCTTTCTCCCTCCCACCCCATCTCCATTACTACCCACATCCATAGGTTAATTTATTCTTCTACTGATCCTTTATGAAAATATGAACATATTCTCCTCTTCTGTTGACACAGAAGGTATCTAATATTCTGATTTTACTCCATCCCATCATAACCTGGAGGTTTTTAAATTAGTACATTGAAAAAACCCATTTTTCTCTTTCTCAATAAAACATGAATAGCTACAACCCCTGTGTGTCACAATAACACATCTTTGAAAGAAAAATATATTCCTCTATGACCTCTTCCTGAGAGGGAGTTGTAGGGGAGAAATTGTCCTAGAGATGGTAGAGCAAACTGAGTGACATCCGGGCTTGGGAGGCCACAGGACCTCAGGTACGTGGAGAAACTTTCTTACAGAGGCTCTGAGAGCTAGCAGATAAGCCAGCCCTAATTTCCTTTCTGAGATATACTGTCAGGGGAACTGAGCCTGACTCAGGAGAATGTTCCCCATCCGTGAATGACCAGTGGACTGTGTATCAGTCACCCAGGGTGACTGTCTGACGGACAGACTCAAGGCCTCTGAGCCTGTAGAGGACATATATTGAGAGATTTATTACAAGAATTGGCTTATGAAATTGCAGAGCTGGGGAGGTGAGTCCAAAACAGGATACCCATAGGAAAGGAGGCTGGGACTCCAGAAGAATCTCAAGTTGTGTCCCCAGGAGGACTGCCTTTTTGAGTGGCTCAGGCCTACCCGGGGTCATCTAGAGCATCTCTTTATTTGGAGCCAGCTGACTTTAGTGCCATCTGTAAAACAGCAGTCCTAGGCTAGCATGTGGCTAACTAGACTGTAACCTGGCCAGGCTGACACAGTAAGAAGGGACTGGGTGGCAGGCAGAGGACTAGTGAAGGGTACTTTTTTCTCTGGAGGATAATATCTCAGGGTACCTACTGTTCCAATGCGTTCTTTTTGCTGTCAGTGGGATGAAGCAGTTTTGGCCAAGTTTCTATTGAGTGATGCCTAACACAGCATGCATACTGGCAAGAAGGGTCCCCGCGCCTGCTCCACCATGAGGAACACACCCCCAGGGCTCTACCTCACAAATTCTATGGGTGTCACTGGGATTTTTCTCTGTCCTCGCTCTGAAAACAGAAGGGTTAAAACTGTGCAGCCTCTGCTGACCTCAGGGGTTTCCACTGGTACTCCAAGGCCATTAATCATCCAGGCCCAGGGCTGCGGGAACAACACTTACCAGCAATTAACCTACAGTCCAGGCAGCAGCGCTCCCGCCCCTCATCTGCACGCCCAATTACTCTAAATTAACATTTACCAGGCAAAGTGCCTGTTAATTGGAAGGGCAGTAGAAAAGAAAGGCCACACACCTACCCAGTCTAACTTAATAACCTCAGAGGCAGCCATTAATTAACGGGGTAACGCTTCTATTCAGATCTTGTTTAGAGGGTTTGCAGTAAACTCTGTGTGTTGGAGCTCAGCTCGGCACCCCACCCTCCTCCTTGACCCCCTTGCCAGCAGCTCAGATGATTAAAAAAAAAAATACTTATCCACAAACCTTCCCTCTGAAGAATGTATGCTCCAGAGACAATCTTCTTATTGTATAAGTGGGGAAACGGAGGCTGAGAGAAGGAAGAGAATGGGTCAGGGTCAAGGGCCACATGATGCCCAGTAGGTGTGTGCCACTCTCCGCTTTGCCAAGTGCATGCACATCCTGACGTGCCGCGGCAGGGTCCCTGCTGGCCACGTTTGCAGCTTTGGTGCTGCTGTGGGTGAAGTGCAGGAGGCCTCTTTGAGGGACAGGGAGAATGGAAGGGAACGGGACTTCTCTCAGGAAATGTAACATCAAGCCGGCCGTGGGGGCGCACACCTTTAATCCAAGCACTCGGCAGGGAGGCAGAGGTAGGAGGATCGCCATGAGTTCAAGGCCAGCCTGAGAATACATAGTGAATTCCAGGTCAGCCTGGGCTAGAGTGAAACCCTACCTTGAAAAACAAAACAACAACAACAACAACAGAAAATGAAATGTCTCCCGTCCTCACCTGTACAGTGGGCTAGTTGGCCCTTACACACCCGGTGCAGTACTGGGAGGGTACCAGTAGATGCTTCTCTCTCCCCCTTACCTCCATCAGTGCCAGGTCCTCCCCAACTAGAGGGGAGGACAAGGAGAATAGCAGCTCTGTGATGATGACAATGACAATGACAAAGTGATGAGCCAGTCTCTCTAGTGCATCTCCTGAACATCACACCTCAGCCCCACTCAAACCTGCTTCACTTGGTCCACTGGTCTGCATGCCCCTGGTGGGTTCTCTCTCCTGTTACTTGCAGGCACTGTTGTATGACTTCCAGACTTGCCTGAACTTCCTCTTCAAAATCATCTGCTAGCCCTCTGCTCAGGAGAGGGAGCCTGCTATCCCCACATGCCCTGTAACAAAGTCTCCTCAAAGCCTTGCTCTCTCTCTTTCCTCAGTCTTCTGGGTCCTCCTGCAACAAAGAAATATACTACTTAAATTTTTGTTTTTTCGAGGTAGGGTTTCACCCTAGCCCAGGCTGACGTAGAATTCACTATGTAGTCTCAGGGTGACTTCAAACTCATGGTGATCCTCCTACCTCTGCCTCCCAAGTGCTGGGATTAAAGGTGTCTGCCATCACGCCCAGCTAATTTTTAATTTTGTTTTATTTTTTTATTTTTCGAGTAAGGTCTCACTCTAGCTCAGGCTGACCGGATGTGGTGGCACACGCCTTTAATCCCAGCACTTGGGAGGTGGAGGGAGAAGGATCACTGTGAGTTGGAGGCCACCCTGAGACTACATAGTGAATTCCATGTCAGCCTGGGCTACAGCAAGACTACTTCGAACCCCCCCCAAAAAAAGTGTGCACCACCACATCCGACTTTAATTTTTAAAATCTTTATTTAGCATTTGTGTGTGTGTGTGTGTGTGTGTGTGTGTGTGTGTGTGTGTGTGTGATCACAGGACACCTTTCAGGTTGGTCCTTGCCTACCACCTCATTGGTCCTTGATTCCATTTGAGGCACAGTTTCTAGTTATGGGACATTCTATTGTTTCTCTGCCTCCCTTCTTGCAATAGGCGTGCTGGGATTACAGAAGCTTTCACAACTTCGGGCTTTTACATGGGGTTTGGAGAGCTGAACACAGGTACTCAGCATTGTGTGGAAAGTTCTTTATCCACTAGCCAGCTCAGCCAAATACTGATATTATACCTATATAATACTATATATACACATAACATATATATTATATACTTATATTCATGAGTGATTCTGTGGTCATTAATGTATGGTTGTCAACCTGAGAAGATTTCACACCACCATGGAAACAAATTTCTTGGTCTATCTATAAAAAATTTTCTAGATGAGATTAATTGAGATGGGAAGACCCCTAGTTGTGGGCAATGCCATTTCATGGGCTGGAGTCCTGGACTGTATCCAAAAGAGAAATTTAGCTGACCACTAGCATTCATCTCTCTCTACTTCCTCCCTGCTGGTGTGACAATGACATTCCAGCTTTGTGCTCCTGCCATGTTTTACCTGACATGATGAGACTTTCTCTTGAAATGTTAAGCTGTTTCTGGTTAGGTCTTTTGTCTTAGCAAGAGAAAGTAACTGCAACAGGCTCCCATTTTTAAGATAGTCCAACTATGCAGGTGTGATATCATCCCAGTTACTTGGGAAGCTGAGATAACAAGATCTCTTGGGCTTGATGGAACCAGACCAAACCTCAAACAAAAACAAAACAGAACAAATTCCAAAAGACAAAATACCCTGTGTTCCTCAGCCTTCCGATAGCTACCATCCACCCTGTTTCTTCCCCTCCTTACTGAGTATCTCCAAGTGGATGTTGAACTTATAATGTATTTTTTGTTGTTTTTAGAGGTAAGATTTCACTCTAGTCCAGGCTAGCCTGAAATTCACTATGTAGTCTCAGGCTGGCCTCAACTCATGGTGAGCCTCTTACCTCTGCCTCCCAAGTGCTGGGATTAAAGGTGTGTGCTACCACACCCGGCTGAACTTATACTGTATTATCACTTCCTACCTGAGGTGGTTTGAATGTAAATGTCTCCATAGCCTGAAGTATTTTATTTTATTAAGTGGAAAACTTTGTATGGCTACATCATATGTTGATACCATCATTTCTTTCCTCCCTGTCGCCACTTCACTGAGGGCCCTCCTTAGTGAGATTGCTGTTATTTACCATGGAGTTGTGGGTTCTGAGTTGTGAGTGCAGCAGTTCAAGTACTTTTGGATTAAGCTTAAGCTTCTAGGCCAGGCGTGGTGGTGCATGCCTTTAATCCCAGCTCATGGGAGGCAGAGGTAGGAGGATTGCCATGAGTTCGAGGCCATCCTGAGACTACATAGTTAATTCCAGGTCAGCCTGGACCAGAGTGAGACCCTACCTTGAAAAAAAAAAAAGGAAAAAAAGATTAAGTTTCTTACTTAAGCCCCCTGCAGGCAAGGACCTGCTGGAAGAGGTGTGTCACTGGGGGTGGATCTTGAGTCCAACCCTACACTGTGTGTTTAGTGTCAGCTCATGCTTGCTGGTGCAGGCTTCTCTCTGCTATGGTTATATGATGAACTGAGCCAACTTTTTCTGTCATGATGGAACTTCACCTGGAATCTGTAAGCCTGAAATAAACCCTTTCTTCCTATAAGCTGCTTCTGGTCAGATGTTTGTCCTAGCAACTGCAACACCACTCATACTCAAATTGCGATTGCTCAAGCTCAAAATTACCTCCTGGTTACAAAATCCAGAGTCCCCTGCAGGTCTTTGGTTTGAGGTTTTGAATATGACCCCTTTGTAGCATTTCCTGCTGATGACCATGTCCTCCTTCCTCAAGCCTTCTTCTCTTTGCTTCCTGGTACATTCTGGGATTTGAAAACACGGCTTTCTGCCTGTCTCCTTAGGATTTCTGTGCTGGGCTACTTCTCATCACACAGTCCCCACAAGAGTATCATCTACTCCATGGACAAGGAGTACGACAGCACCATGATGATGACAGCAACAGTGATGTTCCCCCAGGCTCTACTGCATCCAGATGTGACTCCCAAACAGGGCACTCACATCTATACCCCTGGAGGTATCTCACAAGGAGTCATATAAGCATCTTACACTGGGTTTAAAGCAAGCTTGTTTTCCCATCTCATTGAAAGTGTCCTGTGTCTCTCATGTCCTATCTCTGATGTCCAGTTGGTTAATTTCAAGTCCTACACATTCAATCTCCAATAAGATTCTGTATCTCCACAACCATGGTCTTGGCTATGATAAACCCCAGGCTTACCCTTTTGCCATCAGAGTAATCCTGATAAACCTAGGTTTATTGAATTCATACCATCGGGTGGCATAGCACTGCTCATAGTGTCAAGGTCAAGCTTAGGGTGGACATCATTCATTTAGTCATTCTCTTCCGACACTTCAAGATCACCAGCTGGTGTATGCTCTGGAGAAATGCCTGGGTAGTATGAGGGCACAACACTTGGTCTTAGTTTCATTTTTAAAAATAAAATGAACCTCTAGTCAATAATGTTGTGTCTCAGAACTTTGGCATCTACTTTCTAGTTTAAGTCTTGCAACACTTCCATATTGTAGGTGTTGTGTATCATGCAAGTGAGAAAAACAGAGTGTTGTAGGATCCAAGCTCACAAATACAGTCAGGCACCATATGTCCACCAATGGCAGACCATGCATCCAATGGTGGTCCCCTAAGATTATATAGGGACTCATGACATTATAGAGGTCTTAGTTCCTAGAAGTGCACATGTGCACAATGATGACATCACCTAAGAAGGTGTTTCTTACAATGCATCACTGCTGTTAAACATCGCAGCATAACTGAAGCAGGACTGGGACCAAGCCTCACATTCTCTATGTTCTTTCCACGACTCCACAGGGAGCTGAGATGGATGCTTTCAGTGACTCAGAGGCCTCTAACCGGGCCACAGGCCCAAGAGATTTCTCACCTTGCAAAGGCTTTCTCTGTGCCACTGTGTACCTGGGGCCTGAGTCCCTACCTGAATTCTGGGTTGGAGATGGACCTTTTCTATGCCTTGCCTCAGATGGGACAGGGTTGACAGACATGTGGAGGATCAGTACCCTTTTGTCTGTGCTCCCTTTGACAAGCCAATCTTTCCAGCAAACATTTCATTAGCTCCTGCTAGCTGCTGCAAGTGCTGACAGGAGAGCAAGTGGGGTAAGGGGGGGACTACTGATTTATGGAACGGCTCCCTTATCAGCAGGGGTCTCTATGCCCCTAAAACATCATCCAAGCTCAGCTAGAATACTCACGCCATGCTCTGGAGTGCCCCGAGCTTTTGATAACTTCTGGAGACATACCTTTTCTATTTTCTCTGGTTTTTCTTCCTGACCCACCTTCTCACCATCCACTCATCCCATGGCAACTTCTGCTTTTTTCTCATCCTACAGTTTCCACTGCTGTTGCCCCCAGTGATGCCTGCTATATTAATAATCACTATGTCCAGTGTCTACCGAGCACCTCTGGGCCCTGGGCTCAGTGTCTTATGTGCGTTACATTTTGCGAACCCTGCGGCAGATGGATGAGTAAGTGGGTGCTGTGATACTTCTCTGCTTGGCCAGTGAGCAGAGAGTAGAAGAATCTGGGTTTACCTCACTGCAAAGCCCAAGTTCCCACGCACTGTGTCAGTCAGATTCTATTACCATGATGACATACCTGAGCTATCCACTTCACAGGAGGAAGGGTTCATCTTAGCTCCCAGTGTCTCAGGTTTCAGTCCCTGGTTGCACTGGGCCCGTGTGAGGTAGAACAAACATCATGGCAGGGAGTCCACGGTGAAGAAAAATTTCACTTCACAGCAAAGCAAAGACAAAGAGATCTGGATCCTTACATCCCCTTCAAGAATACGCTCCCAGTGACCTGCCTTCCCTCCTCATGGTGCCACCTCTGTGTAAGCTTCCACAAATTTCAAGCTGAGGACCAAGACTTTTCCTACGTTTTTTTGAAACAAGCTCATACTTGTTTCAAGGCTGACCTTTAACTTGTAGCAATCATCCTGCCTCAGACCCTAAGGTTCTGGAATGACAGGCCTGCCCCGCTGGCCCTGGCTGAGGACCAAGTCTTTATCACATGGGCCTTTGGTGCCATTCTAGATCCAATCCATGGAATCCACCATGATCACAATCACAGTTTATGGAATTATTTGAATCATACTTGGCTCTTCCAGCTGGAGTGCAAATTCTGCAAAGACCCCATATCATGGTTTAGATCTGAAATGTCCCCCACAGGCTCATAAATTAACACCCATTCCCAAGCAGTTGGCACTATTTTAAAGGCTGTGGAGCCTGTAAAAGTTGGTGCCTCATTGGCAGAAGTAAGTCGGTAGGGGAGGGCCATTGAAAGTTGTGACTGCCTCTGGTTGCATCCTCCCCTCTCTTCTTCCTGGTCCACTGCCACATAAGGAGCCTCTACCATGTGTTCCCGTTGCCATGAGCTTTCCACCCCTTCCCTGTTATGAGGGACTGCAGCCCTCTGACACCATGAGCCCAAGTGAATTCTCCTCCCTTAAGTACTTTTTCTGTCAGGTATCTTGTCACTGCAATGGGAAAAGAAATTAATACACCCCAATATGGTACAAGGTACATACATGAGTATGTTTGGCCTTTGTTGCTCTCAAACCAAGGGGATAAGGAGCTGCTGTCCATCTGTTGCTGAGGGGAGTGGTCTTTATTTTTGCTGTGTGAACCACACGAGTTCAGGTGATCTCATATTTAGTTCCATCTCTGTTTCTTAGGACAGATTGAGGACCAAGAATAGTCCTTATAGTGGTCCACAACCCTCACAATGAGCTCAGTGCTGCAAACAAGGGTTGCAGGCTTACAACGAAGTGTTCACATTTATTATTATTATTATTATTATTATTATTATTATTATGTGTGTTTGTGTGTGTATACCAGAGTGTCTTGCCACTACAAATGAATGCCAGGTGCTTGGTTTACTTTTTGTGTCTGGCTTTACCTGGGTAGCTAGGGAATTAAACTTGGGTTGCCAGGCTTTGCAAGTGAACACTTTTAACCACTTAGCCATCTCCCCAGCCCCACCGCCTTGTTTCTGAGAATCATGTTTACTGGGCTCTCCCTGCAGCCCTTCTACACCCTCTCTTGTGCTCCTGTTTAATTTCCTTCTCTTTTCACTCCACAAAGAACCCTTCTGGGTGATTTTGCTTATTTTTGGCTATAGAGTTTTGGTAGCATCCTAGTTACCATGGAAATGGTTGCTTTGGATAATATCCAGAAAGAGAAGGAAATCATGACATCCTATCATGAAGTGCCTTCACAGAAATTAGGGTGAACCAAAGAAGGGAGCAGGAGCTGAGGAGATGGCTTGGTGGTTGAAAGTGCTTGTTATGCAAGCCTAATGACCAGAATTCAGATTCCCAGAAGCCACATAAAGCCAGACATGGTGGTGTATGTGTCTGTCACCCTCAGGCACCAACAGCAATGGGAGACAGAGTCAGGAAAACCCTGAAACTCCTGTGACAGTAAGTAGTCTGATGTCCACAGTGGGCCAACAAAGTGGAAGGCATGGCTGAAGCCCCAGGTTGTTCTCTGATCTCCACATATGTGCTGTGGCATGTGCGTGCAAGCGCACACACACACACACACATACACAGAGAGGAGCAGCTGGTGTTTGTCAGGCAGGAGTGCCAATCTCCAGTTTCCATACTGCTGGGCAATGACAAGCCAGGCCAAAGCTTTTGGTCTGGAACAGTGTACTCAAAGGTCCCCATTATGACTGGAAGACAAATAAAACACACTGATAAGGTAAGCTAAGCAATTCATCACCCATAGCTCTTGCATCTATAGCTAGCCACGTTAACTATATGGTATGGGCTTTAAAACCTTTCAGAGTTGTGTTTAGTCGTACACAGTGCATGCAAATACGCATGCAAAGATAAAGGTCATACTAAGTATGAAATCCTGTACCCAGTTACTCTCACATAGCAATACTTGATGATTACAACTCCATTATTAATGCATCCTACCGTATTAATTATTAGTGGCTTTAAGGCATCCTGGCACATGTCTAGCATGTGATTTGTTTCAGTTATTATTATTATTATTATTATTATTATTATTGACAACCTCCATATTTACAGCAATAAACTATAATTCCCTCCACCTCCACTTTCTCCTTCACAATTCCACTCTCCATCATACCCCCCCTCTCCATTAGTCTCTCTTTTATTTTGATGTCATGATGGTCTTGTGTAGGTAGTGTCAGGCAGTGTGAGGTCATGGATATCCAGGCCATTTTCCATTTTGGGTCTGGAAGAGTGCATTGTAAGGAATCCTACCCTTTCCTTTGGCTCTTACATTCTTTCCGTCACCTCTTCTGCAATAGACCCTGAACCTTAGAAGGTGTTGATGTTTGTTTTTTTTTTTTTTTTTGAGATGTTGTTCAGTTTTTTAGGTGGGGTCTTGTTCTAGCCCAGGCTGACCTGGAATTAGTCTCAGGCTGACCTCGAACTCACAGCAATCCTCCTACCTCAGCCTCCTGAGTGCTGGGATCGAAGGCATGCGCCACCATGCCGGCTTCTTTAGATCCCCACTGATAGCATCTTTTCAATGTTTTTCAACAATGCTGCCTTGATTATCCAGGGAAACACACATATACTTCTGTGGGCTTACCTGAGATTTTCCTGGAAGTCGGGGCTTCTCAATATGAACACTATTATTTTGGACCAGTAATTCTTATTTTGGAGCTGTCCTGTATATGTACAGTGGCACCCTAGCCTCTTTCCACTACTTGTTAGTAGCATCCCTGACTGAAAAAATTGTCCCTACATGAGAACCTATGTCCTAAGGGTAAGGTTTTGAAGAAAAAAATATCAGAGAATATGAAAATTGTAAGTTTTTTGTATTATCGCCAAATGATCTATAGAGACAAAAAAAGCAAATAAATAAATAAATAACAGAAATTCCCATACTAACAATTAGACCCCAGTGACTTGTGATGCCTTATACAAACATCTAGAGCCTGTTTCCTAAAGACCCATGGCATCTTATCTTAAATGGCCAGTCTCAAGAAAGACAACTCGTGCTGTAAAATGTACTACCTAAGATGCCCACTTATCTCTGCAGATAGGGTCTCACACAAGTGACACACAGATAAGAGCAAGTAACTCTTCTTAGTTGTTAGAAAGGGACTCTCATCCCTTCCTAGGGGATGGTTCTGTCCCTGAGAATTCACCCACCAGGTCTCTGTATGTACAGCATTATTGTTATTGCTATTTTCTGTGTCTCTGGTCTTGTAAAAGCTTGCACTCTTAAATCTTTGGCTTGCCACTTTCATTCCTGTCATGACATTTCCTTCCAAAGTTGGGCTGAGTTCATGTTCCTTTCCTCTCCCCTCCCTTCCTCTTTTCCTCCCTCTCTCAATGGTTAATCTTGATTGTTAACTTGATGAAATTTAAAATCACTAAGGAAACAAATCTCTGGGTGTGTCTTTGAGAGATTTTCTAGATTGGTTTAGCTGAGGTGGGAAGACCCATCTAACAGTGGGCAGCACCATTCCATGTGCTGGCTGAGTGCCAAGGAGAAAGTGAGTTGAGTAGGAACATTACTCATTCTCACCTTCCTGACAGTAGATACAATGTGACCATTCTCAACTTTCTGATGGTGGACACGTTGTGACCAGCCACTTCACCCTCCTGTTGTTATGACTGCCTCACCATGAAGGACTGTAGCTCAGACTGAGTTAAATAAACCTTCCCTTCCTTGGGTTGCATTTGTCAGCAATGAGAAAAGTAACTCCACTCCTTTGTTTCTTTCTTCTTCACTCCTTCCTTTTTTATGAGACAGTCTCACTGTGTAAGGCAAGTTGGCCTTGACTTCAATGCTGTCATATGCATTAGCTCCCCAAGTGCTAAGAAGCATCATGTCCAGCTTTATAGATAAACTGACATATTTCTTTATATGTCAAATGATTGCACACGTGTTCTGTCAAAAGGAAAACAGTCTACCAATCTCAAAAAAGACAAAAAATAGTTCACTGACATATATATACGTATATATGCACATATATACATATATAAGAATATGTATATATGTATAATTAGATATATATTTAATTATTAGAGTGAGGCTGATATTGAAGCAAAAGTGCTGATTATATTTGTTAGCTAGTATGTAAAATCATTTTTCCTTATTATTTATTATTTTTCACTTGGCATATCAGGTGGGTGTGGGAGTGCATACATTTAATCTCAGCACTTGGGAGGCTGAGGTAGGAGGATTGTCATGAGTTAGAGGCCACCCTGGGATATAGTGAGTTCCAGGTCAGCTTGGGGAAGAGACTCTACCTCAACAAATCAAGCCAGCTGGGCGTGGTGGCACACACCTTTAATCCCAGCACTCAGGAGGCAGAGGTAGAGGGATTGCTGTGAGTTTGAGGCCACACTGAGACTGGATAGTGAATTCCAGGTTAGCCTGAGCTAGAATGAAATCCTATCTCAAAAAAACTGAAAAAGGGCTGGAGAGATGGCTTAGTGGTTATGCGCTTGCCTGTGAAGCCTAAAGACCCCCATTCGGGGCTCGATTCCCCAGGACCCACATTAGCCAGATGCACACATCTTGAGTTCGTTTGCAGTGGCTGGAGGCCCTGGCACACCCATTCTCTCTCTCTCTCTCTTTGACTCTTTCTCTCTCTGTCTGTCACTCTCAAATAAATAAATAAAAATAAAACAAAAACAAAAAAAAAAACTGAAAAAAACCAACCAGCAAACAAAATTAACAATAAAAAAGAATCATTTGGCATATTATTTTCTCATGTCAGCTTTTAGTGTTACATGGCATTTCTCTGTCTTTTTCAAACTTGCCTTTATGTGTTGACACCTGTGACCTGATTTGTTTTAAAATCATGGAAGGGTCACAGGCAGGGTGGCAGTTACTTGACACCTCTTTGGACTCTGAACCCACCAGATGGCCAGCCTTTGCCCTTTGAATTCACACTCTTTTATGTTCGAATCCCCGGATGTTCCTTTCCAGTCTGAGGCAGAAATTCCAGCCCTGAAAGTTATGGTTGAGAGGGAGTCCTATCCTCTGGCCTGCCTATAGATAATTGGTTCCGGTTAATTATCGCCAAATGGTAAGCGTGCAGCCCGGGAGCCTCTTCTCCAAAGCTGAGGCCTCTGGAGGTTTCCTTTATGAGCTCTGGCCCCTGAGGCAGATTTTAGAGTAATGAATTTTGCTGTAATCAGATTTGAGGGCCTGGTCCCTGAGCCCTGCAGTCAACGGGAGAATTGAGCACTGCCTGGTTTATTTGGTCACAGCATGGGAGGATGAGACCCACAGCATTCATTCAGTAAGCAGCCCAGTGAGTGGACTGAAAAGAGACATTTTTAGAGAGCTGGATTCAGGTTTAGGGGAGCAATTCTGTGGTCAGGGGAAGAGAACATCTGCCAGTTATTCTGAAGAATGAGGAGTGGTTTAATCTGGAGCATCAGGCAGTGAGAGTCCTGCTCAGCCTTAAGGACAACCTCTTGTCATTCACCTTCAACTTGAAGTTCTTTCCTACCGAAACAGCCAAGATAGTGCCTCTTTGTAAATATTGTCCAGTATTATTTAGTGCACATTTATCCGCTCATTCATTTATTCCTTCAATCAGCAGGAGGTGCCAGAGATGTAGACATGGCATAGCCTCATCTCCAGCCCCCACATAGCTTCAGCCATTGTTCCCAACATGTGGCCCACATCTTTCAGTTTTTCAAGAAAGTTCTGAAATCTGGTGTGGTGGTTTGAATGCAAATGCATTCAAATGCAAATATATGTCTCCCCGCTACCCCATACTAAGGTATTTCTGATTGTTTCCTACTTAAGTCTCCATCAGGCAGATCCCTTTTGGAGGGGGCATGTCGCTGGGAACCAATCTTCAGCCCAGCTCTACTAGGTGTGTGGAAAGCCAGTTTGAGCTCTGGCTGTTGATGCTTGCTGACTGTTGGTTGTGAGTCTCTGCTATGGATTTATGGAAGCGAACCAGCTTCTGCTGGGATGTAGTGTCCCCTGTATTCTGTAAATCTGAAATAAACCCTTTTGTCCCATAAGCTGCTTCTAGTTGGATGTTTTCCCCAGCAATGGAAAGGAAATTTCAACAGCAAATTAGTACTGAGAAGTGGGATTGTTGTTTTGATGAATCTGACCAAGCGGGGTTTAGTCTTTTGGAATGGTTTGTAAGAGGAATGTGGAAGGATTTGGTACATTGGACTAGAGAAGCCTTGCAGTGCTGTAAGCAAAGTTTTATGGGCTAGTCTGGTGAGACTTTTTAAATGCTAAGTGCACAGAGAATTGCAGACTGTGAAGGTTTGGCTTATAAACATTCAAAGGGACAGGAAAGAGCTTTGTTGGAACTGGGATACTGGCAGAAAGGCTGGCTGTGTTTTACCACCCACGTTCTAAAATTCGAGCAAGTTGAATTTAAAAATAATGGACTAGGCTGGAGAGATGGTTCAGTGGTTAAGGCTCTTGCCTGCAAAGCCTAACAACCTGGGTTTGATTCCCCAGTACTCACATAAAGCCAGATGCATAAAGTGGTACATGCATCTGGAGTTTGGTTTCAGTGGCAAGAGGACCTGGTGTGCCCCTTCTCTCTTTTCTCTCTGCTTGCAAGTAAATAAATTAAATTAAAGGTAATGTACTGGTGTGCTTGGCAGAAGGTCTATAACAGAAATATGTGAAATGTACATAGTTTATCACAGAAACAGTCAAACAAATTTGAATTTACAGGCACAGAGGATGGGTTTAGGTTACTTAAGATATAATTGTTAAGAAGTTTGTCACCATTAAGGGTGGGCCAAATATTTTGCACTGGAACAATGGAGAAGATGCCTGAGAATGAGATATACTCACAGAAGGCTCAAGACAATAGAAATGTAAAATCTTTTGAACAGAGGTGGCTTGAAGGAAGACTGATGAAGGAATATCTTCTTCAAAGTTTTTCATTTCATTTTATTTTATTTATTTGAGAGAGCAAGAGAGGAAGAGGCAAAGAGAGAGAGAGAGAAGGGAGGGAATTACCATGGGATTTTTTTTTATAATCATGGAAAATGCTAATAAAATTTTTAAAAATTAAAAAGAGAGAGAGAGAGACAGACAGAAAGGGCACACCAGGGCCTCCTTCTACTGCAAACAAACTCCAGGTGCATGTACCACCTTGTACATCTGGCTTACATGGGTCCCGGGGCATCAAACCTGGGTCCTTTGTTTTTGCAGGAAAGTGTCTTAACCACTAAGCCATATCTCCAGCCCCTTCTTCAAAGTTTTATTCCCCCCTGGATTTACAAATGTGGCTATGCCACTTGGCTGGCAGTGGTTTGGGAGGCATGAAAGATGCAGGAAATATGTCATGAAGTCAGACAGTTCCAAGAGCCATTGTGATATAGCATGTGAAGCAGCATTGAAATCTCTGGGTGGAGCAAGGCCAATGTGTGGGGCTGTGAAGATTGTGAACTATGGTTTGTAGTGTAGAGCCAAAGATGTTTATATAAACCAGGACTGTGGCATGGGCTGCCATGGAGAGCTGCTGGCCTGGGATGGAGTTTTCTCCTGGCTGCTTAGCCCAGCTATAGGGGCAGAGTTGGATCTCAGAGACTTCATCTCTGGTTATAGATGTTGGACATGGAACTGCAGATGTTTGCCATCTACTGGTTATTAATTTTGCAATGGTCTAGTCCTTCCTTGTTATGCCTTTTTTTGCAATGGGAATGTTTACTCTGTGCCATCATGTGTTGGAAGTATGTAACTTGGATTTTGATTTTACATGGCTCAGAGTCAAAAGACAATCCTGAATCTCAGAGGAGACTTTGGACTTTTGAACAATGTTAAAGTTGGTAAACATTATGGGGACCTTTGAAGTTGGACTGAGTATAATCTGCATTGTGGGATGGTCATGAGTCTGTGGTGGGCAGAGATGGAATGAGGTGGTTTGAATGCATATGTCTCCCATAGACTCAGGTGTTTTTGTCTAAGTTTCCTACTTAAGTCTCCAGTAAGCAGATCCCTGATGGAAGGGGTGTGTCACTTGGGTGTAGGGCTTCAGTCCAGCCCTACTAGGTGTGTAGAAAACCAGTTTGAGCTCTGGCTGTTTGTGCTTGTTGGTTGTTGGTTGTGCCTTTCTGCTATGGATGTTTGGAAGTAAGCTAGCTTCTTCCACCATGAGGGAACTTCCCCTGTATTTTGTAAGCCTAAAATAAACCCATTCCTCTCATAAGCTGCTTCTGTTTGAATGTTGGTTCCAGCAATGAAAAGGTAACTGCAACAGCTGGGCTTGGTAATATATCTCCATTAAAATTTTTTTTTATCAAACATCTCATGAGCAAAACAAAAATATTTCAGTGAGCTGGGTTCACACCACAGGTGGCTAGATGTGCCCAGACATAATTATGCAGAGTACACTATTCTATTTAATAAATTTGCCTCTAAAGAAGATAAGAAGAAAACTTCTCAAAAGTTGGAAACCAAATAGGGAAGATTGAAGCTGGAGGAGAGCAGAAATTCCTGTAATAGAAGCCTAAGGTAGGTAATACAATCTTAAGCATAAAATGAGCTTAAAGCCTCATGGAAACCAAGGTCAATAGAGAAATGCATGGGTGAAAATAATAGGGCACAGGGAACATTACAGAGGAGGTGGCAGACTAAATATGAGTGCTACTCTCTATTAGCTGAAAACCTTCTATAGAGATATGGTAGTAGATGCTGAAGAGACTTAAAGCTCATCAAAGCAGAAAAATAGAGATTTTTGAGAACTTAACACTAAACATGCCCTCCAAGGCTCAGGGAACATTGTTGGGGGACGGGGAGAATGAAAGAGCCACAGGATGGTAAGGTATATTGTGAGGCATTGTCCTCCCCACAGGAACTGATACATTTGCCTCCCCTGCACAGTGGCTCCTGAGGAATGCTCTCAGTGGAATGGGGCAAGGGAAAGGGGAAAAAAAGAGAATAACTCGGGCTGGAGAGATGGCTTAGCGGTTAAGCGCTTGCCTGTGAAGCCTAAGGACCCCGGTTCGAGGCTCAGTTCCCCAGGTCCCAGGTTAGCCAGATGCACAAGGGGGCGCTGGTGTCTGGAGATCGTTTGCAGTGGCTGAAAGCCTTGGCGTGCCCATTCGCTCTCTCTCCCTCTATTTGTCTTTCTTTCTGTGTCTGTTGCTCTTAAATAAATAAATAAATAATGGACAAAATGTATTAAAAAAAAAAAGAGGATAACTCGATGGGAATGTGACCAATCTGCAAGATGTTTATATATCAAAGTTCCCAATAAAGATCATTTTAAAACAACAATGTGTTTTGGGCTAAGGTATGTACCTCAGTGGTAAAGTGTTTATCTATCATGTGCAAATCCCTAGGCTCAATTCACAGTAACACACACACACCCCCCACATTTTGTCTGATGAAGACATTTACACATTTGACTTTTCTAATGTGTTCAACCAGATAGATGTGGTAACTACTATGCTAAATTCCTTGCCTAAATTAACTCTCAATGCCATTTTTAAGAAAATAGGGGCACCCCCACTTTTCATATGAATAAACATGCCCTGGGGGGAGGGGGGAGGCAAGCAACCTATAGAATTGAACTTGGGCCCAGGCCTTGGCAACAAGACACCTCCTGTAATTAAGGCGGAAGAAGTTGCTTGGTGAAGTGGTGAGCTCCCTGCCTGGGGAGGTCTGTATGCTGGAGACAGAGTACTCCAAAGGGCCTGTTCTGCCCTTCATCATCCAGCCCACGTACAAAGGTCCTCCTCAGGCTGAGCTGAAATTGGTCTTGGATCCAGACTGCTGCTAGGGCACCTGGAAGTGACAGCAGTTGAACATCTAACACAGGCCAACATGTGCTGGGCTTCAGGGCTGTGGTGATCACCTACATTTGCCTTTTTCTTTTAAACATTTTTTATCTTATTTTTGTTTACAGAGAGAGAGAGCAGGGCCGGGTGGGGGGCGGGGAATGGGTATGCCAGTGCCTCTAGCCACTGCAAATGAACCCAGGGCATATGTGCTTCCGTGTGTATCCGGCTTATTTGGGTTTTGGGGAATCCAACCTGGGTCTTTAGGCTTTGCAGGCAATTGCCTTAACTGCTAAGCTGTCTCTCCAGTCTACATTTGTTTTCTTTTCTGCACTCAGGATATTTGCCACTCTTTATCTGCAAAAGAGGCTGGGAAATGTGGATCGGGCAGTATAAATGTAACATGTGCCCTCTCCGGTGTTTAATACGGGGTCAGCAGCCAGCCGGCGGCACGATGGGGGAAGGTTTGTGGAACCTTTCGGAGGTGGAGCCTTGCGGGAGCAGGTGAGTCAACTAGGGCGTCCACCCACTTTCGGTCCCTTCTCTGCTTCTGATGGTGAGCTGTGTGACTGGCTTTGCTCCCCCTCCTGCTGACATGTTTCTGACTGCAAGCCAAATTAAACCCTTTCATCCCCAAAATTTCTCGGGCCAGGTATATGTGCACAGCGATGAGAAAGTAACTAATAGCGTGGCTTCACAGCGGAGCGTGTGGCCACATTCAACAATATGGAGGCTCTGTTGGCGGAAAGGACAGAACTTGCAATGAGGCGGCAACCCGCAGCTCTTGACGCAGCTTGAGGAGAATGGCAGGTATAGGAGGAGCTCTCCTCCTCCTTCCATGCTGGGATCGTGGGCAGTTATTAGTAGATACTTGAATCCAAGACCAAAGACTATAGTTAGCTTGCTTCCATGGTCTCTTGAAAATGTTAAAGGAAGGTTCTGTCCGGGTGAGTGTGCAGTGCCTTAATAGATGTCACGTGCATAAGTGACAAGACCCTCGCTGAGTTCTGGAGACTGGTGGGGGAGGGGCTAGATGGAGAACAGCAGTTTCTGTGGTGTCCCACATTACATGACATTACATGAAAAAAGCGGCTCCCAGCTTGAGTCACTTAGGAAACTGCATTGTTAGAACACAGGTGTGGTCACTTCAAGAAGGCAGATGTTGCCCGGCCAGCAATCTTGAATTATAACTACTTTCTTAACTAGTGTTTTCCTGACTCCCTCCAATCGCACCTGTGCCTGGAGCATGAGCGGGGGTCACCAGGGCAGGAGAACAGCCCCTCGCCCTAGAGGCCTTGAAGGACCACCATCACCTCCCTAACTTCTCTCATGTAGCCTATTACCTTTTCCCCCATCCAAAACTGATAAAAAGGGACACCTTCCTTTGTTCCTTAGAACTGAAGCCTTTCTTTGGCTTTGGAACCCCACCATGCTCTTCCATGGAGTACTAACCCCCTAATAAACCTCTCCCTAGAGAAATCCATCTCAGCATCTTTCCACTGAAACTGCACCAGTACCCTTTTTCCTTTCCTTTTCTTGAGATAGGATCATATGTAATCTGGGGTGGCCTCAAACTAAATTACATAGCCAAGGATAACCTTGAACTTTTGATCCTCCTGCTTCTACTTCCTGAGTGCCTGGATGACAGTGCCACCAGGGCCCTTTAAGAGGTGTTGGGCCTTGTGCATGCTAGGCAGGAACTCTACCGGCTGAGCAGTAGCCCAGCCGGGGTCTTTCTTTTAAAATTGTACATGGATTAAGTTAATTTAATGCAGTTTGTTTAAGTGCAGAACAGATTGGACTCATTGGATAGGTTCATTTGCTTTATGAATTTTTTTTTTCTAAAAGAGATGCGATGGCTTGGATGTAAAAATATTTCCTAAAGCCTCATGTGTTTGTGATTAAGCCTCATAGCTAGTTCCCAGCTGGTAGAGCCTTTGGGAGCCCTGCTGGAGGAGGTGTGTGACTGGGGCCATACCTTGGGATTTTATAGTCCAGCCCTGCCTGCCAAAGCTGGCTAGCTCATTTTTGCTGCTTCCTCCAAGCTGATGTGACAAGATATGATGCCCTACGATCTGCTCTTGCCTTGTTTTTCGTGCCATGATGAAACTTCCCCTTGAAACTGTAAGCTAAAATAAAGCCTTTCCATAAGCTGTTTCTGATCAGGTCTTTTGTCCCAGCAATGAGAAGGTAACTGCTACCAGGGATAAGTCCCAAGCTTCTCCGACACTGGAAGTCATTTCTTAGAAAACCCCTTGGGATAAGAGTTGCACATTTGGGAAGCAATGGTGTGTCAGGGGCTATCACCTTGCCCTGGGAGATTTCCCATAGCACAGCCTATGGGCAACCTACATCAGAATCTTCTTCACACCATTGCAGAATCCCCGAGTCACCATCTCAGACTGAGCTGGACACCTGCATTTTGCTAACGTGCACTGTGCTCTTGCTCTCCACTGGGTTACAGAGCACAGCCTCCACCTCACCAACACAATGGCTCATTCATTTCCATCCAGGTTCCTCCTCCTGGCCCCCTCTAAGCTCATTTCTCTCCCGAGCACTTGGTACCTGATCATTTTCTCAGCTCCGTTCAAAGCAGTTTGCATTTATCTTTATTGCTGCTCTCTTTATCGACTTAGGGGCTATCTCTGCAATTCGTCAAGCTTGGATCACATTTTAATCTTGTCCTCCAAAGTGGCTAAGATCCCTTCCAGCTCCACAGCTTGCAGAAATCTGATTACCTGAGCCTCCATTCCATCCTTCAAGCCGCTGATGAAAATATTAAATGCTCCTGGTTGGCATGAAGGTCTTCAGGGTTCTCCGGGTATATATGGTCCCTGCCCCTGTCGTCTGTGGGAAATCTCACACATTTCACTTGTGGATTGTTGCTTTCCTCACTCATATACAAAATGCAAATCTATGTAGAAAATATAGTTACTTAATTCATTCGACAAACATTGGAGCAACAAATACCTCTAAGATATATATTTTCCTTTCATCAATGGCACATTGATCTTAGGATGAGGAAGCCTATAGAAAGTGTATACATTAGAAAATCAATTTTCAACCATGCATAGTGTCTTATGTCTAGAATCCTAGTACTTGGGAGGCTGTGGCAGGAGGATAAGAGGTTCCAGGTCATCCACAGCTACATAGCACATTTGAGGCCAGCCTTGGCTACAAGAGACCCTCTAAAAAACAAACAAAAAAGGGGGTGCTATGGAGATAGCTTAGTAGATATGTGCTTGCTGCACAAATGTGACAACCTGAATTTGGATCCCCAGAACCCTCATAAAGCTGGACATGATAGTGGGAGCCTTTATAACCCCAGTGCACCCATAGCAAAATGGGAGGCTGAGGCAAGAGGGTCCCTGGAAGCTCACAGTCTAGCTTATACAGGAGCCGACAGTGAGAAATGCTGCCTCACAAAAGGTGGAGTGGAATACTGACACACAAAAATTGTCCTTTGACCTCCACATGTGTGCTGTCAGACATGTGTACCCCCACTCACTTCATACACACACACACACACACACACACACACACAGAGAGAGAGAGAGAGGGAGAGAGAGAGAGAGAGAGAGAGAGAGAGAGAGAGAGAGAGAGAATGAGAGAGAAATAAAAGAAAATCAAAATTCTTAGTCAGGCATGGTGGCTCATGATGATAATGCCAACCCAGTCAGGAGGCTGAGGCAGGAGGATCACTTGAGTTTGAGGTCAGCCTGGACTAGAGTGTGAGACCCTGTCTCACAAAACAAAACAAGACAAAACAGGACAAGAAAGACAAGACAAAACCCAAAAAAGGAGGGAAAGAAAGATGATCAATTTTATGTAAAATGCATATATTACTCAGGGTTCTCTAGCAAAACAGAACTGACAGACTGAACATACAAAAAAGGAGACAGTTGCTGGGAAGTCCAACCACAGCTGAGCACAGAGCAGGAAGCTGGGGAGTCTGCCAGCTGCTCATGCCATGATGTTAGATGCAGATGGAAGAGTCACAGGACTGGGAAGCCACTTAGTATGTGAGACTGAACACACGGTGGAGAGTGGGGAACCAGCCAGCCACTCAGTCCACAGGGCTATGTGCAGACCAAAGTCATAGGACCCAGTCTAAAGGTACAACAGAAGCATGCATCAGCAAGTAGTGGGACAAAAGAAAAAAGGCTCTAGTGTCCTTCTAGAGTGTCCTTATATCCTATCTCTCAGTGGAAGGGCGGCTCATTCGGAAGGAGTGACTTTTCACTGAATGGTGTAACAGGCACATATCTCATTCCATCCCTATTGTGGACAAGTTAACAACAAACTTTATCATCACAATGCAGAACTTCAGCTCAGCTCCACCCTTGAGAGGCAGACGCCAGGCAGCCTCCTCTTGAGCTCATTTCTCCAGCTTTTCCTCTGCCCAGGCTGGAGTTCTAAGTTCTTCACTCATGCTAGCTCACTTCACCTGCAAGGCAAATGCTGTATCATCTCCCTTTTCTATATGAGGTAGAGGCAATTGGCATGGCATGCCAGTGGGAAAGAGCTGGTGAGGATTGCAGCCTGGCTCTGGTACCCAGCTGCAGACTGCTGTTCCACATGGCTGTGGGTGTGACCAATAAGCTCTTTGATGGGAAGTGCCACTCCAGGGATCTTTGGTGGGAAATTCTTCTTAAGGGCTTAGAGCCAGAAATGGTCCCAAGGACTGACCATGGTGCTGTTTGGCATTCATCAGCTGTTTGCAGTCAGGTTCATGTTCCTGGCAGAAAACACTCAACCAAGAGCAGCTTGTGGGAGGAAAGGGTTTATTTTTATTTTGGCTTATAGACTCAAGGGGAAGCTCCATGATGGAAGGAGAAAATGATGGCATGAGCAGAGAGTGGACCTCACTTTCTGGCCAACATCAGATGGACAACAGCAACAGGAGAGTGTGCCAAACACTGGCAAGGGAAAGCTGGCTATGACATTTATAAGCCCAGTGTTGCAGTCAGGTTCACATTGCTGGTAGCAATCACCCAACCGAGAACAGCTTGTGGGGAAAAAAGGTTTATTTTGGCTTACAGACTTGAGGGGGAAGCTCCATGTTGGCAGGGAAAAATGACATGAGCAGAGGGTGGACATCACCCCCTGGTCAACATAAGGTGGACCATAGTAACTGGAGACTGTGCCAAACACTGGCAAGGGGAAACTGGCTAAGACACACATAAGCCCACCCCCAATTATACACTCCCTCCAGGAGGCATTAATTCCCAAATCTCCATCAGCTGGGAACCTAGCATTCAGAACACCTAAGTTTATGGGGGACACCTGAATCAAACCACCACACCTGCCTCCAGGAGGATCCAATTCCCAAATTGCCACCAGCTGAGGACCTAGCATTCAGAACACAGAAGTTTTTTTTTTTTTGGGGGGGGGGGACACCTTAATCAAACCACTACATCAGCTGTCTTCTCTGTGATTCATAAAATCCTCTCAGTGTTCTTTGCTCCCACTCTCTAGCTGAGACCATCGAGGCATGGAGATGGCTTACTCTCAATTCTGGAGAGCACAGTTGAGTATCCTGTAGGGAGTGCTGCTCTCGGGAAGATGTGCTCAGCAGGCACTGCATGCAGGGTTCTGGAGAGGAGGAGGGGGTGGAGAGGCAGGTGGAGGATCAAGCATTGGGATCCAGGTTCGGTATACTCACTCATGCTGCCTGCACCATCTATTATGGTGGTAGAAGGGTGCGCCCCTCCAGCTCTGCCTTTCCAACATCTCCCATCCTTCGGAGTCATCTGAGCTATTCTTTCATGGAAGCAGAGGCAGTGACAGAGAGAGATCACAAAAATTTTCGGTGGCCTTATCCACGTATCTGTGGCAAAGAGACAGCAGGCCTGGCACCCGCAAAGCCCCCTTATTGAAGGAGCCGAACTCTCCCGCAGTTTTGGTGTTGGTTCTGAAGACATGGTGGCTTGGACTGTCCTTTTTTCAGACTCGCTCGCTCCCTGCTCACCCCGCTGTGCTGGGCCAGGCTGGCCCGATGCCTGGAGCTGTGCAGGAGACCTGCCTTTAGACGCTCAGACATCTTCCAGCCATGTGTCAGAGGCAGGCCAGAGGTGCTGCTCCTCTATTCCAAGGGGCTGGAGCAAACCAGCTGCCCAGAGGAGGCACACGGGGGCTGAGTCTCAGACTGAGAACTTCACTGACAGCTGAGGGGCGGGGTGGGGTAGGCGATGAGGGAAACATCCTTAAACACTTTGCCCTCATGGGCCCTGAACAGCTCTGGTGGCTGGTTATTTCTCAAACACCTGCCAAAGCATGTGACATAAATCAAATTTTCATTTCATTCCTTCAGGTTCAGTCCCCGTCAGGCACTCAACATCTGCTTCCTGAGCAGATGTACATCTCATTAGTCAGTTGAGCCGAGAGAGAGCCAAGGCCAGACACCCCAACCCCCAGTACAAAAGACCCTGGGGAAACAGGCCTTTGTTCTTCCACCCACAACTGTGAAGCACTTTGCCTAGCGGCCACAAGAGGGCGATGGTTGCCCACATATCATACATTCCCACAGAGCATGCAAGCCGTACTCTCATCTGGAAAATCTCACTGAGGAGTGGGGAAAACATAAATGTGAAGGAGAGATGGCGAGACCTCTCTCTACGCCTCCACAGTTTTTGAAGAGCCTTTAATGTGGCATTTTCTGGTTCCAGAGTGTGTCTAGTTTAAGAACAGCTCCCCTGGTGCAGGTCTAGGAAGCCAACCTGGTTTGATACTACCAGCCTTAGATGCCTCATCTATGACAAGTGGCCAGACCGCTTGCCACGGGACCTTGTCTGGTGATCGGTGACCATGAGGCTTGAATGAAGCAGAAGAGGTGAATGGGATCCTGAACAACACGGAGTATGAAGACAAGAGACTGTGACTTCTGTCACCGGTGTTTATTTCCAGGACACTTCCTGCCATGGAGCCAGGATGGAGCAGGCTGATTCTTAAGGAAGGTGGTACACTTTGACCAATGGGACCCAACAACCTTCCCTCTGAGAATGCTGGGGCAGAGGGAGATGGGCCTCTGGGACAGGGTTGATCTTGGGCCACAGAGTAAGTGTGCCTCATTATAACTCACTGAGAGACCTAAGGCATCTCTCCCTGCCTGTACCATGTGTCATGGTAATGGAAAGGTGTGCCCTTCCAGCTCTGTCTTTCCAGCATCTTCCATCCTTCAGGCGTCTCCTGAGCTGTTCTGTCAATGGAAGCCGAAGAAGGGATGTGGAGAGGGAGGTCATGGGCATGGGAAGTTGGTGTGATGGAAGCAGCTGCAGTGAACACAGATCTTAGACACAGATGTTCCTCCCATTCTTTGGGTCTTGACTCTCACCTGTGGGGTGGACAGGCTGCACTGGGTCATTTCTATCCATTTACTCCTTCCATTTAAAGCCCAATAAGAACACATGGCACCATATTGGTGCTGACAGCATTTAAAAAACAAACAAACAAACATGTTGTCCTTTGTCTGTTTCTGACCTCCATGGGGCCCTCAAGGTGTCCTAGCTGATAGTGGTTGGGGACCATTATAACCACAAATACATGTGTGGTCTTTCTCTTCAGGCATTCTAGGAAAAATGGTAGAATGTGGACACTTAATCTTACAGGATGTAAGGCTAACATGGCCTGGCAGCTGGGGGCAGTCTTCAGCTTCCCCCCTGTGCTGGCTCCTGGGTCTGTATGAGACGATCCTTCTCTGGTTTGCAGTAGCTGTCCCTAGTCCAGCCTTGCATGCTGTAATCTCCAGCAGACTGAAGCTAGGCTTGCTCCATGTTGGCGTATGGTCCTTGGTGGCCTCTTAGGCCCATGGAACACTGGTACTTTGTGTGGCCCATATTCATTCAGCATCATCTGCCAGTGTGCCCATTGATTTATAAATTTGGGTGTGAATATAAAGCAATCTGGAAATTATGGAGAGTAGGAGAATCATCTGAAATTCTCCTGATGATCATCAGATGTAGAAAAGGGAAAAGAAATAAAAAGCAATTGCAGCATATTCCTTGGCTCTGCAGTAATTTCCTGTGTGCTATAGAAGCCCAGAGCTTAACAGACTTAGTTCTGGCTGTAGAAACGTATGGAACTTATAGCTACTTGGCCTACAAAAAAGACCACACAAAATAGGGGAGAAAGGCATGGTGGTACATACCTGTAATCCCAGCTGGAGCAGTCACCTTCCCATTGGTGGGGTGAAACACCCAACCAAAGCAGCTTATGGGGGGAAAGGTTTATTTCAGCTTAAAGGTTCTAGGGGAAGTTTCCATGGTGGGGAAAGCATGACAGGCCTGAGCAGGAGCCTGGATCACACCTCGCTATCTGTAGAAAGGAGCCTGAGCGACCGTGGGCTGGACTCATAAACATCAAGGCCCACCCCCAGAGGCAGCCTCCTTCAGCAAGGCTCCACCTCCCAAAGTCTGTATAACTCTCCCAAAGTTGCTACCCGCTTGGGACTAAGTGTTGAAACATCAAGGCTATGGGGGACATTCCACACTTAAACCACCATACCAGCCAAATGGAAGACCGTGAGTTCCAGGCCATCCTAGGCTATACGTGAGCACCTGCCTGAGAAAAGAAGCAAAGCCTAATGAGACAAGTCAGGAGGCTGGGCTGGGGACGTAGCTCAGGTGGAAGAGTACTTGATTAACTAAATGCTCGAAGTGCTGCAACAGAGGCTGGGGCGGTGGTTCAGTGGGAAAAGTGCTTGCAACTCAAGCACAGAGACCCGAGTTCAGATCCAGAACTCTCATAAACACGCTGGGCATGGTGATGTATGCCTGAAATCCCAGCACTGGGGAGGCAGACCCATGGTGCTCCCTGGCTAGCTGGTTTAGCTGAATTCGTGAGCTCTTGCTCAGCAAGAGAATAAGGAGGAGAAAGATTAAGTAAGACATTGACCTCTGACCTCCACACACACATATGAACATATGCACACATACCACACACACACACAATTGGAGTAATAGTAGATTGAAGTTTGACTATTTCATTAAATTTCAACTGTGTTAAGTTCCAAGACAGTTCCGGTTTCCCTTGTTCTGGACACTTCCTGTGCTGGTGACTGAGTGGAGCCATGGAATTCATTTTGGTCATCATGAAGAGACGTGAATCCTTGTGGGACAGGAGCATTTCCTTGCTGGAGTGAGCGCGCCTCCTTCTGCACGGTGGCTAGTCTCCTGTGAGGTGGAGGCTGTCCTTTCGGCCTTGGGCTTTGAATAATTACGGAGTATGGATTTTGCTGTTTCTTGTCCCCTGTGGGCCTGTAATAGACAAGGAGTGGGAATGAGAAATTAACCTTTCTCAATAGAAGCCTCTGGAGTTGTCACTGTGGCATTGCTGACTGTATCCAAATTCATGAGATACCCATGTTAAAAGAAGAAAGAAGGAGCTGGGCGTGGTGGCGCACACCTTTAATCCCAGCACCCGGGAGGCAGAGGTAGGAGGATCGCCATGAGTTCCAGGCCACCCTGAGATGACATAGTGAATTCCAGGTCAGCCTGAACTAGAGTGAGACCCTGCTTCAAAAAACAAACAAACAAATAAACAAAATGAAAACAAAAACAAAACAAACAACAAAGAAAAGAAAAAAGGGAAGAAAGAAGAAGGAAGAAGTTACGAAGAAGCAATAGGAGGGACATAGGTGATCTAACTCCTCAATGGTTGGAACATAAAATTAACAAGTTCAAGTGTGTGTGTATAAAGCAATGCACCTTTTATTTGCTATAACTTCTAAGAAATAGAAAGTAAAATCATGAAAAGTGGTTTCCACTGCGGAGTGGGACCTGGGCTGGAGGCTGAAGAGACAAAGGCATTTTTATTTACTTATTTTATTGTTTGGTTTTTTGAGGTAGGGTTTTACTCTAGTCCAGGCTCACTCGGAATTCACTATGTAGTCTCACAGTGGCCTTGAACCACCTCTGCCTCCCAAGTGCTGGGATTAAAGGCATGTGCCACCATGCCCGATTTAAAGGCATTATTATTTTGTCAGCATAAACTCTTTGCACTATTCGACCTTTTCAGTTTAAGTTAGTTTTTCATTTATTTAACAGATATATATTATCATCTCCACATCAGGAGCTGCAGTGCTGGTGGAATATGACTTAAGTTTGTTACCTTTAAAAATAGGCAAAGTAGGGGCTGGAGAGATGGCTTAGTGGTTAAGCGCTTGCCTGTGAAGCCTAAAGACCCCGGTTCGAGGCTCGGTTCCCCAGGTCCCACGTTAGCCAGATGCACAAGGGGGCGCACGTGTCTGGAGTTCGTTTGCAGAGGCTGGAAGCCCTGGCGCGGCCATTCTCTCTCCCTCCCTCTGTCTTTCTCTCTGTGTCTGTCACTGTCAAGTAAATAAATAAATAAATAATTTTAAAAAATAGGCAAAGTAGGTATGTAGAAGGAGGTAGGAGGCTAGTCTATTTCCCACTTGTGTTCGCTCACTCAGACAACCATGTGCTGATGTCTTACATGTTCTTACTGGAGTCGACTAAGAATATAAGACACGCACATGTTCATGCCTATTTATTTTCACTTACTGTATCTAGATCACTCCCTAGCCACGTATGTAAAGCTTCCTTCACTTACATATAGCTGGACAGTATCCTGTTTAGAACTCTTCCCCTCCCCCCACCTGTCTTTCTCTTCACTGCTGGGGATGGAGCCCAGGGCCTTGCCCATGCTGGGTAAGAGCTCTGTCACTGAGATCCGTTCCTAGTCCAATCATCCTTCTGTAAAACAAAGCAAACATTCATTATGCATGTGCATACACAGAGATAAATGTCAATCTATGAACCGGCGAGTTCCGCTCTGTGGTCTTCACCGTTAAGCTAAGCGTGGAGTCCAAGAAGCAGCATAGCCAAGCTGGAGAGTAAAGTTGTGAGCCTGTCGCACCCATGGCTCTCCCTCGTTCTCTCCCACTGTGATTACCCCCTCCCTGTCTGCCCAGATCTCCACTCTTACTGCCCCTTCCCCTGCGTCCTTCAGGCGACACTTTTCTCAGGTCCACATAAGTGCCTCTTTGCTGCTGTGTTTACATCAGGGTTCACCCTCCCCCCAATAGTTCTCACATTAGCGCCCTGCCCTGGGCTCCTTTCTCAAATGATGCTGGATCCCAGTGTTCTTTTCCCTCTAGGTGTCTGTGGCTCCTTTTTGCTGGTGAGATTTTGGCATCAAGGCTGTCAGGCCAGCACGTACTGTCCTTCAGCCTGTACCAGGATCTTGGCTAAGCACTGTGCACTCACCACTCTGTCTCACCTTCATGACTGTTTTGAGACATAGGGTCATGTCATCACCCACCCTCTTATCCATAAGAGAACTGGGTCCCTGAGGAGTGACCCAGGCTCTAAAAGTCTTCATTAGGAAGGGAAGATGTGGAGATTTGAGCCCTGTTTCTAAAGACTGCCTTTCTGAATGACAATACAACCCCATGACTGGATTAGTATCACTTTGATGCACTTTCTGAGTATCCCTCCAATGTGTCATGCTTAAAGTCTTCTTGTAAGACACTTTGCCAGGTGACTCTGCACTGTCATTAGACTTGGAATAATTCAAGCACAGAGCTAGGACAGGGATACTCAGAAAATGTTGGTTAAATAGCAACCTTCTGTGTTCTAGTAGCTTCCCTATCCCATGCCTCTTTTCTTCAATGCCCACCTTAACCCTTCATACATCTGGCTGCTGTGGTTTGAGTCTTGAATGTTACGCAGAGACCCATGTGTTAATGGTTCAGTCCTCAGCGTGGGGCTATGGAGATGTGGTAGAACCTTCAGGAGGGGGTCGTCTAGTGAGAGGACCTTAGGTCATTGGGGCCATATGGCGCAGGGAGTCGTGGGACCAGAGCCCCTTCCCTCTTTGCTTCCTGGCTATGCTGGAGGTGGATCATTCTACCACACACTCCTGACATGGCGTGCTGGTCACTACAGGCCCAGTGCAATGGGGCCAACCCAGCATGGACTGGAACCTTCAAACTGTGTGCCCGAATAAACCTATTCTTTTCATAAGCTCACTGTTGCAGTCAGGTCCGCATTGCTGGTAGAAATCACCCAACCAAGAGCAGCTTGTGGGGAAAAAAGAGGTTTATTTTGGCTTACAGGCTCGAGGGAGAAGATCCATGATGACAGGGAACATGGTGACATGAGCAGAGGGTGGTCATCACCCCATGGCCAACATAAGGTGGACAACAGCCACAGGACAGTGTGCCACGGGGAGCTGGCTATAACACCCATAAGCTCACCCCCAACAATACACTCCCTCCAGGAGGGGTTAGTTCCCAAATCTCCATTAGCTGGGGCACCTAGCATTCAGAACACCTAAGTTTATGGGGAACACCTGAATCGAACCACCACACTCACTATCTCAGTAATTTGTTACAGTGAGGGAGTGTTCACAACCACATGGACTCTGCATATGCCTGTGCTGGTCCCAGCCAGATCTTTAGGGACAGATTTTTGCCTACATCCAGTGTTTTCCCTGAGCCCTGCTGTGGCCTCCTTCTCCCTGCTGCTCTCAGCACGCTGCCCTGACTGGGGTTTTGCTCCTGCTGACCATTTGCCTTCTATCTCCATCCACTCCAAGTCAGGGAGCTGTGCACAGCTTTGTGCTCGCTACCTGCAGCCCCCGATGCATGACCTGCCCCCAACCCCCGCTCCATAAACAGAAGCTGGATGCATATTTAAAGGGAACTAGTATATTAACAACTTACTTGGATGCTATAATGAGCCACGGTGAAATATTCTTTCACCTCTTGGTGAAATTATCATTCCAGACCACGGAATACATTAGGTTTTATGATCTACTTGCTTCTTTGGGGAAATATAAATCTTGAAACATCATCTTCATATGACAGGGCAAAGAGTCCCCTGGGATACAAGATGTTTAAGAATGTTAACTGAGAATCGGAAATAGTTGGCAATTAATATTGTGGTTTTGTTTACGGGTGCAAATAAATCCCAGGACTAGGGCTGACTTGTAAAAAAATCTGTCTATGACGAAAACTCTGATCAAGAATGATGAAATGGGGGAGATGATCTGAATTTAAAGAAGTGATTTAAAGGGGGGTGAGTAGCAGTGTTGAGGAGCTAATCTTTTCTGGCCATAAATTTGTATGCTGTTCACATATCCCTAGTCACCAACTGAATAAAGATGATGGAAGCCAGGAATTTATGTGGCTGGTCTACAGTCACCTAACACTTGTAACTAGGTCATGTAGAAGGGTGCGCGGGGTGAGGGGTGCTTCTTTTCTAGGCTCAATGGAAAGGCCCCCTTATATCTTTTACCACTAAAATGAGGAACCAATGGTGATATGCGACATGAAGGGACAGAGAAAGATGTGCTGTCATTTGGAGCCTTGCATGACTGCAAGTAGTGTGGACAATCCCCTTGGACAGAGTCAGTTTTGGAGGTGGGAACACTCTGCTCTGCCTCCCTGTCTGTCCATGCGGGGACTCTTGCACATGCAGAACAGGCCAGGCCTCTTTCTGAGTCTGGAGCTCATCACAGACTATCCAAGGCTTCCAGAAGCCATATAATCTTGAGGATTGTAACCTGAGCCAGCTGTGGTGGCGCACACCTGTAATCCCAAGACTTAGGAGGCTGAGTCAGGAGGTGTGTCGCAAGTCTGAGAGCAGGCTGGGTTACATAGTGAGTTCCAGGCCAGCCTGTGTGAGACCCTTTCTCGAACAGACCAAAAACAGGGCTAGGGAGATGGCTCAGGGGATAAAGTGCTTGCCACACAAGTGTGAGGACCTGAGTTCCAACCCCCAGACCTCCCTCATACCAAAGAAGGACATTTGTAATCCCTACATGGTTATGGTGAAATGGGAGGTAGAGATAGGAGAATTTCCTCAAAGCTCGCCAATCGGCTAGCCTGGAGAGTGGGATAGTGAACAGTGATTAACAAGAGACCTCAAGTCAAATGAGGTGGAAGGCAAGGACCCATCCAAAGGTTGTCCCCAACCTCAACATGTGTGCTGTGGCAAGTATGTGCGTGTGTGTGCACGCACGCACACATACACGCACACACACACACACACACACACACACACACCAAAGATGAAAGATACAGAAGCAGCTGCTAAGCTCATGGAAACAGACAAACTTGGCTTATTCATCGTGATTTCTCTTCATTCACCCACCAATGCCCTCCAGATCCTTCCTCTACTCTGCCTGGCACAGGGCCAACACTTAATTTGTCCACTGGACTAAGATTAAAGATACATTGATTCTCCCTACCTACTAGTATCTACACATGGAAGTAAAAACACAACTTTAAGTCACTATCAAAGAAACATCCACCATTACGTTCTCATCACCTCCAGAGGTACCAGAGCCAGCATGCTGTCTGTCCTGAGAAGCTATGGCCCTCCCTTATCCTCTGGAAGGCCCAGTTCCCTGAACCTTTCATACCCTTTCCCAGTCCCAGGAGTCTGCCGTGTCCCCTGTAAGCCCCTCCCAGTCCAGAGCCTTGGGAGCAGACCCCATGCGCAAAGGCAGCAGGATGTATGCGCTAAGTGTGAAGCAACTACGAGACATGGTAATGTAAAACAATGACTTGAGTTAACTTGTAAAACCTGAAGTGATAAAAACAGTACCCCTGAAGCGAAGCAATGGACTCTGGTTTATTCTTTGTCTTTGACTTAGATATTTGTAAATTTAATTATTTTGGCAACTTCATACTTGTATACAACGTATATTTTTGATCCCACTCCCCAGTTATCCTATTTCTTTCCCCTCCCCCTCTGTTGCAGTCAGCTTTGCATTGCTGGCAGAAAACAAGAGCAGCTTGTGGGAGAAAAAAGGTTTCTTTTGGCTTACAGACTCAAGGGGAAGCTCCATGATGGCAGGGGAAAACAATGGCATGAGTTGGGGGTGGACATCACTTCCTGGCCAACACCAGGTGGACGGCAGCAGCAGGAGAGTGTGCCAAATACCAACAAGGAGAAGTCGACTATAACCTCCATAAGCAGGCCCCGAGAATACGTCACCTGCAGGAGGCTCCAGTTCCCAAATTGCCACCAGCTGGGGCTCTAGCATTCACAATGCAGCTTATGGGGATCACCTGAATCAGATCAGCACATCCTCCCACCAAACCCTTCCTTTCCTCATCAGATCCCCATGTACTTCCATGCCTTGCTTAACTTAATTTTGACCCAGTGATTTAAATTAGGGCTGCTTGCATAATCATGGATGGGAGGTAATTTACTGGAGAATGGGCAGACCTCCAGTGGCAACACCCCTAAAAGACATACTTCCTTCTCTCCCAGCAAGCATCAGTTTCCACTGTTTACTTTGGGAGGTGTGTGGTCTCATGGAGTCCTCCCTCATCTATGATGAGATTTTGGCAGGCTCAGTCTTATACAGGAAACTCCATCTGCTGTGAGTCCATGAGTATGGGGGGGGCTTGTTGGGCTCCTCATGTTCAAAGACAGCATTCCACAACCCCACTTCCATCCTCTTGCTTTTACATTCCTTCCGTCCCCTTGTAATGGGAGTTTTGAGGCTCCTTGTCTATACACCAATACTTCAACACACTAATAAATTTAGGGTACCCCAGATCCTTATCTTAGGAATTTAAAGAATTAAAATCTATGGATCATAGAGTAACACTTAGAAAGACTTTATTAGATTAAAAGAAAAAAAGAGAAGAATGTGCACGAGCTCTTGCCATGTAGAAGACAGGCCAGCCAGGCTGAGACAAGAGAGGCTTGTCAGAGCAGAGACCTGGAGGTTCAGGAGAGATGAATCACCCCAAACCCTTGCCCACCTGTGCGGATATAGCCACATCTTATCATGGTAGGCTTTACCTATACATTTAGGTGAGAATGAGAGAGAGCTGATTGGTGTGGGCACAGGGGACAGGCTCAGGAAGAGGCCAGCCTTGACCTGGAAGTGACTTACATTGTGGGAGGTCTTATAGATTCTTCTAATAGGATAATAAAAATGACAATAGTGATTAGTATTTAGTGAGGGCTTGTTGTGTGTCAGTCACAGGAGAGTTCTTACAACCAAGCTACAGAGTAGGATCCTTGTATTACACTTGAAGAAGTCAAGGCTTGGAGAGGGCTTGTCACTTGCCTAAGGTCACCCAGATAATAAGGTTACAACTGAAGTTACAGCCTCAAATGCCTAAACTTGTCACTGTAGCTCTGTACTATCTCTGCTAGTAACCAAAATGAGATGGTACCCCCAAATCCCTGATTACTGGACTATCACATTGCATAAACAAACAAATAAAACGTGGGCTCTGGCTGCTCTAAGCCACATTTGCATTGAGAATGTCAGAGCAAGAAAATACATGTGTGTATGCTAAGCTGTGGATAGGCACACACTATTAATATTTCTATGTGGAATCTTTGGACCTAGATGAGGTTAAACACGAGTCCATAGTAATGGATTCAACTCCAATTGTTGCCTCCTTGATCATTTCAGGTCCCTCCCCTTACTTACTTATAAACTCTCACCCCAACCACAGCAGGAGTTGGCTCCCACCCTCTGCCTTGTATTTATTTCTGTTCAGTCCCAATGTACATGTGTAGTGGCTTCATAATTACTACCCATCTCCCTGGAGAATAGCTTTTTCAAAGAAAATAGTTTGTGTGTGTGCACGTGCATAGGTGTGCACAGGTATGGGTGCACATGCGCATGTGTTCACATGCATGTGGAGGCCAGAGGCAACCTCAAGTGTCATTCTGCAGGTGCCATCCACCCTTTTCTTGTTGTTGTTTGTTTGTTTTTGAGACCATATCTCTCACTGACCAAGTAGGCTAGATGGCTGACCAGTGAGCCCCAGGGTGCTGATCTCGATCTCACCTCACCAGTGCTGGGATTATAAGTATGGCTTTCCCCCATGGGTTCTGGGGATCAAACTCAGTCCTCATACTTGTGAGGCAAGCACTTTACTGAGCTCTCACTCTAGCCCCCTCTTTTGTTTTTGACACAGAGTCTTGCCATGTTAGCCCAGGCTGGTCTGAAACTCCTTGCTCTTCTGCTTCAGCCTCCCAGGTGCTAGGATTACTGTCAGGTGGCACCATGCCTCGCTGGCTGTCTCCTTTCCTACCAGCCATTTCAGTGAAGTGATTTCATTTACACAAATTCCTTTTTCTTCTTCTTTTCTTAAAATTTTTATTTATTTATTTGCTGGGCTGGAGAGATGGCTTAGCGGTTAAGCACTTGCCTGTGAAGCCTAAGGACCCCGGTTCAAGGCTCGGTTCCCCAGGTCCCACGTTAGCCAGATGCACAAGGGGGCGCACGCGTCTGGAGTTCGTTTGCAGAGGCTGGAAGCCCTGGCGCGCCCATTCTCTCTCTCTCCCTCTATCTGTCTTTCTCTCTGTGTCTGTCACTCTCAAATAAATAAATAATTAATTAAAAATTATTTATTTGAGAGAGAGAGAGCGAGAGAGAGTGAGTGTTAGATATAGGTAGAGAGAGAGAACGGGTGCACCAGGGCCTCTAGCCAATGCAGATGAACTCCAGACTCATGTGCCACGTTGTGTATCTGGCTTATGTGGATATTGTGGAATCGAACCTGGGTCCTTAGGCTTCACAGGCAAGCACCTTAACCGCTAAACCATCTCTTCAGCCCACAAATTTAATTTCTTTTTTTTCCCCCCTTTAGGCAGATATTCAGTCTGCATCAATTCAGTCTCCAACAGTTTCTGGAGAATTCTTACTTCTCCTGAACTCTCTCTCTCCTCCTTCCCAAAGCTCTGGCTCTATCTTTGTAGCCCTTCTCCAGGTGACAGCCCCAGAACATGTTTGGTTTCTGTCATGAGGGAGCACGGGTGAGTGCTCGTAATCAGAGGTGGGGTGGGGAAATTTCTTAGACCTCTGGGGCAGCAGTCTAGGAGCCCGTGTAGTTCAGGGTACCTTTTTCTTCTGCCTTGCCTGGCCTCTCAGCACTACCAAGGTATGTTAGGATGAAAACTCAATCCCATCCAGTATGCGGATGGAAAGTGGGGAAATGAGACCAGAATATACTACCTTGCCTCATGGAATACCACAAGGATGTAGAGGGGACTCGATCATGCCCACTTCTACATTATTTACATTTCTCACAACCAAGTCCTCTGTGGTAGCAAAATTATAGTTGCTTTGAAACATTATGTTCCTCAAAATTCTCTATTTTTTTTTAATAAGCAGAGTCTTAAAATAGCTTGAGAAACCACCCACTGCTCCCTGAAAGGTGATCTAAATAACTCTCTTGTAGTTATAATTATCCCAGTGGCTCTCGGGTGAGGGGCCTGAAGTCTGAAGTGACATCCCTCATCAACTCTGTCCCTGGGGATGAAGTGAGGGTTTGGCTGCCCATCATGATCCCGTCTTGCCTTTGAGAAGCACCTTTCTTATTCTAATGACACCTTTCCCGAAAGTAACTTTTCACTCTTCCCTCCTCCCCCAACCCTTGCTTCCTTGTTTGAAAGGAGCTCATTCAGACAGCTGGTGGACAATGGTTCTTGGGGATGGTTTAATCGGGCCAAGGAAAACTTGTAGAGAGTCTTATCTGGAGTGAGCATCACAAACATCCAAGATTTTGTCCCTGTCACCCAGTGACCCATCTTCTTCATGCCACCTTTTAATTTTGGTGGCAATTACGGTGTATGTGGATAATGCCCATTAGCATATTCATAGTCATCTCTTCATATTTATTGTCCACACAACTCATTAATCTTCATCTACTTTGTGTGCTTGACAGCTCAATCTATTTTGCAATCTCTGGGAAGCAGCCACAGCCCTCCAACGCCTTTGTTTTCCTGTAAATAAACCGTGTTGGGGACCAGAGGACAATGGTGCATCCTGTGGTGATTGACACCAGCCATGGCTACTAATCAGGATGAGACTTCATTGCCAGCTGAGGCAAGTGCATTATGGGGCCATTGTTCCAAGGCTGCCAGGGCAAGAACACACACAGCCAGTCACCTTCGCAAGATGGGTTGATTGTTCTTCAAGATTAGAGCGAGTTGCCTTATTATCCATCCTAGACAACAAGGCATCTCACCCAAACAGACACAGTTGCGGGAATGGCCGGCACACCAGCCAGATTTGAATTGCTAATGCATAATCTGCCCTGCACAGATGTGCAATGAATATTTGGATGCTGTTTGGCCCATCGGTCGAGGAGTATGAATTGATGAGGTGATGAGTGTTCAGTGATGGGTCCTGGACACTGGCCAACGGCAGAGTTTGAGCATTTGCACCCGTGACAATCAGATCACCCCTGGAGTGCCTTTGCCATGAAGCAGCACCCTATCTGTGTGTGGCTGTCTAGAGGGGCACATTTCTGGTTGGTGGAAAGTTCCCTCTCAATTATGGTGCAATGAGGTGTTTTACTGCATGTTTCAGACTTGAGAAAGTTAGGAAGTTGCCTGTCTTAGGTTGTAAGACATGGCATATTTCTTGGGTTTGAGTCTGGCCCTGTGATTTTCTGGCTTAGTTTGTAAGGTTCTTTGTAGCTCTGTTTCTCATCTGTTAGGACAGGTTGAGAAATTCTACTAATCATGTAATGCTGATGCAAGAATAAGTTGTGATACATAGCCCAAGCCCTAGAACATAAGAAACCAGCAAATGTTACTATTCTCACATGGTTGCCCAATTGCTTTCCTTTAGCATTTCTGTGGCGAGGTAAAGTAGATACGCCAGCAGTAACGTTAAACCACCTTCCTGGCCGAGGTGTCCCAGGGCCTCTACTAAGCTGCTTCACCTGATGCATTTCCAATCGGATGAAACCTTTCCTAAACCTTCATCACTCCAGAGCCCTTTTTCCAGAAGCATCATTTACAGCTAATTTCCCCAGAACATTCTATAGGAAAACTTATTGTGGGAGATAGCACAACACTTATAAAGCTTTGAAAGTAAAATGTGTGATTCAGGAATTTTATATACAATCAAGCCCTTTGATATGAAGATGGTGGGCTTGTGCAGATGCATGCTATATATTCTCTTTGAAAAAAAATTATGCAGAAATGTTGAATAGGAAAGGAATACTGAACCTAAGGTAAGAACTCAAGAATGTTGGATGCGAACTGGCAGGAAGTGTGAGCTGTGCTGACTGCATTGACACAGACCGACAATTGCAGAAAATATGTTGTCAAACAGGAACTCAAAGGATCAAAATATTTGAAAAAAATAATTTATAGTCAAAGGATGAGGCAAAAGCATTTATCGTGGAGATCAAAAGAACAAAGGAAGGGAAAACAAATGTTTTTTGTTAGAAAAAAACTGAAGGAAAATAGAAAGGATCTATCCACCTACAGTAAGAAAGAAACACAAGTGGTCTTTAACAAAGCATACAAGAGCAGCAATATTTGAGACAAAACAAACCAAGCAAAAAAACAAACAAACAAACAAACAAAAAAACCCAAAACACAATCCACCTCCAAAACAAATCTTAAACCTAAGATTTCTCTGATTACTACAGGTAAACCTCAGACAAAACAAATCCAAAACCCAAAGTTCCTCTGCCTTCTAGACAAACCAAAATATTCAAAATAAAAATGTGGGTAAAAATGTGATTATTCAAATATAAACAAAGAAAATGTCAGGGGTAGGTAAATGCAAAATCAAGTGATGCAAAGTTAGAGAAGACCAAAAGTCCAAAGCTGTTAATTTCTTTTGCTTTAGTCTCTTACACAAGACAGGCCTAAATATATATCAGTAAGATTGATTGTAGAGAGGGCTGGCTGGGCCTCCAGGGTTGTAATTTTTTTAGAAGAAGACAGAATTGCCTTTAAAAAGATCTAATTTGTGCTGGGCATAGTGGCACACACCTTTAATCCCAACACTCAGGAGGCAGAGGTAGGAGGATCACTATGAGTTCAAGGCCAACCTAAGACTACATAATAAATTAATTCCAGATCATAAGACCCTACCTCCCAAAACCAAAAAAAAATTTTTTTAAAAAAGATTTTATTGTGTGTGTGTGCACACGCAAGTATGAGTCAAAGGACAGTGGGCGGTATCTGCTCCGTCGGCTTGGAGACAGGGTCTTCTGCTGCTGCAAATTAACTGTCAGGCTCTAAAGGAGCACCAGGCTAGCTGACTTTCTTTTTTTTATCAGAGTTTTCTATTTTTGCCTTCCAAGTTTACTTTTGAATTCTTTTTTTTCGAGGTAGGGTCTCACTCTAGTCTAGGCTGACCTGGAATTCACTCTGTATTCTCAGGGTGGCCTTGAACTCACAGCAATCCTCCTACCTCTGCCTCCTGAGTGCTGGGATTGAAGGCATGTGCCACCATGCCTGGCAACTTTTGCAATTTTTAAAATATTTGTTTTTAGACTGTAAAGCCAATTATTTTTTCCACTGGTCTGCTAGTTAGCAGAAAATTGAAGTAGTCTTTGTATGTAATAACAAGGGAGTGATTATAAAGAAGAAACAATGAAATACAAAATAAACATATTTTTTAAATGTTAAATTTCATATCAGCATTTAATTTCTTTCTTTCTGGTTTTTTTTTTTTTTTTTGGTTCTTCGAAGAAGGGTCTCACTCTAGCCAGGCTGACCTGGAGTTCACTATGTAGTCTCAGGGTGGCCTTAACTCACAGTGATTGAATTCAGAGACTCTTGTGCCTGTGCCTCCTGGGATTAAAGGCATGCAACACCATACCTGGCTCCTAATTCCTTTTTATTGATAATATTCTATTGTGTGGTTAAAGCAGATTTTTTTGTTTGTTTGTTTGTTTTTTCGAGGTAGGGTCTCACTCTAGCCCAGGCTGACCTGGAATTCACTATGGAGTCTCAGGGTGGCCTTGAACTCACAGCAATCCTCCTACCTCGGCCTCCTGAGTGCTGGGATTAAAGGTGTGTGCCACCACGCCCAGCCAAAGCAGGTTTTTAAAAAATCCATTTGTCATTGATCATTTAGGCTGTCTTCACTCTTTTGGCTATTTTGTCAGCAAGCACCTTTAACCACTAAGCCATCTCTTCAGCCCCTCTTTTGACAATTTTGAATTATGCTACCATGAACATTCTTGACAAAACGTTAGGTTTTTCCATGACAAAATCCTCATGTTATGTATGTGAGAGTGATCTGGCTGTGACACGTGTCACCTCATTGATTTCTAGGATTGATTCGGCTGATCTGGCCGACTTGGTGGGTGTCTTCCTTCCTCACTGCTCCATGTGGGTCCCTCCTGAAGCTGCACTCAGTGGAAGAGGACAACCTTCCCTGAATAGAGGGGCAGGTCTTGGGTCAAGGGTATATGGATAGCTGTGCTCCCCTGCTAGAACCGCCAAACAAGCTCTCAAAATCCTCACTTGTTTCGTTTCTGCATGTGTATGCATTTGTAGTGTATGCATGTTCATCTGTATGTGGAAGCCAGAGGCTGAACTCCGCTTTTCCTCAGCTGCTTTCTGCTTTACTCTTTGAGACAGGGCATCTTGCTGAGCCTAAACTCACGGTGTTGGCTAGAGTAGCTAGCCAGTGCACCCCAGGGATTGCCTCCCTAGTGCTGGGACTACAGGTGCATGCCACTACGCCTCACATTTTTACATGGATTCTGGGGATCTGAACTTGGATCTTCATGCTTACAACGCCACCAAGCCATCTCCCCAGATTTATTTTTTCTTTTCTTGAGACATTCTCACTATGTAGCCCTGCCTGGTCTGGAACTGGCTACATAGAACAGGCTGGCCCCAAATCCACAACAATCCTCTTGTCTTGGCCTTCCAAGTGCTGGGATTATAGGATGCATCGCCACATCTGGATTAAAATTTGTTTTGACACATTAATTGTACATATTTATAGAATGTAGTTTCAATACATGCCTACATAGTGAAATCAAGTCATGGTGTTTAGCAGTTCAACACTTTACAAAGCCATCATTTTCTTTTTTTATAGTAAGAACATTCAAAATCTTATGCCTATTTTGAAATGTTCAGTAGTGACTATAGTCACTCTACTATGTCATGTAACACCACAACACATTCTCAGTGTAACTTTGTACCTTTTAAAAAAATATCCTCCTACCGCCTCCTTCCATCCTCGGGGGCCTCTGGTAACTGCTTTTCTACTCTACTTGTATGAGATCAGCAGTTTGAGATTCCATGAGTGAGATCCTGCATCTTTATGTTTCTGTGCCTGGTTTGTTTCATTTGACATATCTGAATTTATCCACCTTGCTGCAATATCATGTATTCTTAGAAAATGAAAACAGTAACAACAAAAAATCCTGTAGGGGCTGGGGAGATGGTTCATATATTTGGATCCCCAGCACCCTCATAAAAGCTGGGTATGGTGATGCACACGTGCAATCCTCGTGCTGGGGACGTGTAAACAAGAGGAATCCACTGGACTTTCTGGCTGGCTAGTCCACCTGAACTGGTGAGCTTCTGGTTCACGGAGAGACCCTGCCTCAGAAAAGTAAGGAGAGTGATTGAGGAAGACACCTGACACCAACCTCTGCTTTCCATGTGCATGTGCACACATGCCCCTTCACATGCCCACACACATATGGACATGCATGCATACATGTAAAAAATAAAAACTCTAACTTATGGAGCACTGGTAGGAGTTAGGAAAGTAACAGTGGCCTGGTCCCTCACTGTAGACCTTGACCTTCTGAGATCTGGATTTGAACTGCAGGCTCCAGTATCCCTTGGCTGGCATTAGCTTTGTAAATCCCCCCCTGCCCTAGGGTTGTGTATAATCAAGGACAGCTTGCGTTTGCCTGTCCTTGGGGAAGCTCCTTTCTCTCAACTAGTAGATGTAAGGGTGCTGGTATCTGGATGGCAGCACCTCACAGCGCTCAAAACTGTAGGGAGCTGGGGTTAGGGATGGGGTGAGGAATTCAGAGTGGCAGGAGATGTGGGATTTTAAGTGAAGTGGAGATGTTGATAGGGCTCCACAAAGAAATTAGAGGGTTCTGGCTATCCCTTTGTGTGCTCTCAGGCAGACCCTTCCCTCTCTCTGGGCCCACTGCCCATTTGTGTAAGAGCAAAATTAGGTGACTATTGGAGTGTCAGATTCAGGGGGGTTGGAAATGCATAGATGAGGTCATAGGACACCTAGTGACTGGCAGATGTGGACAGAGAAGGGCTGCTTGGGTGAGGTGGTGTTTTGGCCATTGGACAGCAAGTGACTGGCAGAGGTAGGGCAGATTAGGGGAATGGGTGTTTGGGTACCTTTGAAGGAAGAGGACACTGAAGATGACAGTGGCGTGAGCTAGGGCTCTGGGACAAGTTAGAATGCAAAGCATTTTGCAGAAGAGGCATCCTTAGTGCAACTGAAAAATGCCCTGAGTTGAACTGATACCCGGCTAGAGTCACAGCCCCGCTGCTTTCCGGCTGCAAGCCTCGGGGTTCCCAGCTGTGAGCTTTAGCTGGGATGATGCTGAGGGAATGACAACCCAGAGTAGCTTGCAAACTCCAAAGACCACCCACAGAGGCCCACTGAACATGGGCGCATTGCCAGGCAGGAAGAGCTGAAGCACTGCTCCCCCTCTGCATCTCTTCCCTGTACATGAACCAGCCTACCCCCACACTGGGTGTGTGTGCATGAGGGACGTGTGACACAAAATCAAAGGGGAACTGAGGAATACTGGCCAGTGTGGGGGTTCCTAGATGGGTCAGGTAAGATCAGCCACTTTTCCATGGTGTGCCCTTGACCAAGATTTAAGATTCACTTGTCTGGGCTTTGTGGATGAGGGAGAATCATACCCACATCAGACTGCCTGGAATCTGGACAGGCAGAGTGACAGCCAAGGCTTTCTGAGCCTGAGGACTCGAACAAAGGAACTGCAGTGCTATGGAGGGAGGTGTGTGGCAGGCACCATGCTCAGAGCTTGCTACCTGAAGCAGGTAAGGTGGGCATCAGAACCTTGAGACTGCCTGTCCCTCAGTGCTGTAACGTATTGCTGTTCATACACACCTAATTCATAGATTAAATGAGGTTGTCCTGCTGGCACATGAGGAAAGCTGTGTTTCTAAGTGCTAGAGTTACTGTTGATGCAGTCCTGACAAGTCACTTCCAATGCTCCATCATCATTTCCCTATTCATTCAGAAGCCAGGAGTGCAGCCAAAGCTGAAAGGTCATGGCAGGGAGGACTCCACAGCTTCCCCACACCTGTGAAGTCCTACTGTCATTTACTGGGGCTCAGAACAATGAGGACATGTAGAACCAAATGCCCTTGAGCCCACAACTTCCATTCTGGAATAGCAATACTGAAATTAAGTAGAAAATTGGTGCTTGGAATGAGCAGCTGCCACAGATCACAATGTGAACGATTTGGCTAGTTTTGAATCCAGTGATCAGTGCCATCAGGTTTTTCTGGAAAGGCTGCTGTTCTCAGAAACACAAGCACCAAGCCACAACATGGGGAAGACCTGCTTTATTGGGTAGTGAGCTCGCTCAATGCTAATTCAACATGAGATGCCCTCATTTTGATTGGGTACCGTGACACATGGCTAAAATACTGTGATACAGATGCATGGGATACGTTAACTGAAAATTTATCCCCTAAAAAATTTCAAAACTTGGGATGTTACTGACATGAACCCACATGAAACTTGTAGAGGACTTCAATCTCCTCCAATCACAACAGCTGCAGCTAACCTAGCATTTAGAAATCATATTCCAAGTACTGTTCTTCCATGGTGCGTATATTTCTGAAGTCTGTTGCAACTGCCCTGCAAGGAAAATACTACAGGACAGTTATGCCGCTTTACAAATGCAGGTGAAGGTCACTTTCTTCCAGTCCACACACAGGATGTTAACCTCTGAGCTCCTGGAGTCAGCATGGAGCATCTGGCTGCTGTTATGTGCTGTATTCTTAGATATGATCTTAGCCTTGAAGGACTACTGAAGATAGCTTTATTATTCCCACTTAAACAGGTAAATCATGAATGGCAAGACTGGTCAATGTTATATATTGTTTGAGGCAGTGGTCAAGGTAAGCTTCATGAGTGGTTTTTAAGGCAGGCCTTTGGTGGAAACATTGGTATACTATAACTTGAGTAAATTAACAATTCAGACAAAATAAAGGCTCTAGACGAGATGTATGACAGTTTATAATGTCCCTCAAAGGCCTGTATGTTGGAAGGCTTCATCCCTAACTCACTGGGAATGGTGGAACCTTTAGTAGGTGGGGCCCAGGGAAGAAAATTAGGTCACTGGGGATCATGTCCTTAGAATGGATATGGAACCTTGGCTATGTTATCTTGGCTTCCTGACAGCTGTAAGGTGAGCAGCTTCTTCCAGTACATGCCCCTCCCATGATGCACTGTGCTGCCACAAGCCCAAAGCAACAGATCCAAATGACCATGGGCTGAAATCCCTGAAATAACAGGCCAAAACACACCTTTCTTCCATGGTGACTAAATCTCTTGTTTTGTCAAAGGAACATGTGACTAACACAATGTACATCACTAGGGTGACAGGGCTCCTCTTTCACACCAACATCCACTTTACCCTAGTCTCTGATTTCAGGTTCCCTTTTCCTATATAACAGAGCCAAAATAGATCATGGAGGCCACTACTTCATCTTTTATTGTCATGTTTCTGTATGCAAAAGTGCAATAAACCATCTCTGTAAAAACAAGAACTGAGCACTTTTGCTATGGATCCAGGCAAAACTCTTAACAGAAATTTCCTAACAGTTGACAGTGAACACTTTAGTGGACTGAATGTAAGAACCAGAAATACTGTTCCCATTATGCTCTGAAGTCAACTATTAAATTCAATTAAGGCACAATATGACTAAGTATTTATATGCAGAGGAACCATTACCCAGTGAACTGCTTTCTAAAAGTGGAATTCTATAAATTTTATAACACTGGTACAACCTGGAATGATTGTAGCATAAAAGATCCTATTATCTGAAAAAATAACAGGGAAGTATGTAGCTAGAAAGGTAGCTCATATTCCAGACTCAAGTTTATTTGAAAAAAATAAAATCCCTTGCATTACTCTAGACTTGCTTTGTTGTTGTTGTTTGTTTCAAAAGTGGTTGTCCAATCCATAAAAAATGACACCAGTGACTGCAGCATCAAGACCATAAAGAATCTGTTTACACCAGCAGTTTGGTGACATACTGGTAGAGCTGTTCCGTAAATGCTTCCGAGGAAAACTTCTCCTTGACCCTGGCTCTTCCAGCCAGGCCCATTGTGGCTCTGAGGGATGGTTCACGGATGAACTTTTCTATTGCTTCTGAGAAGTGCACCGGGTCAGGCTTACACAGGAACCCTGTGACACTGTGGACAATGGACTCCAAGGGACCACCTGAATTCACAGCAATGACCGGGCACTGCATGTACATGGCCTCCAGAGGGACGATGCCAAAGTGCTCATTGCTCGGAGTATAAAGCACACACGTGCAGCCATGGAGGAGGGAGATCTTCTGCTTGTCTGAGAAAGACCTCAGGAAGGTCACATGCTGGCTCAGGTCTGACTGCTGGACCAGTTCCTTCAATTCCTGATAGTGTTCCACATTCTCCAGGACTCTGTCATCATAACCACCTGCCATGATCAGATGAACGCTCTCCCAGTCCTGACTCGCTAGTCTTCCCCGCAGCTGGACTAGGGCTTCCAGGGCCAAAGTGAGGTTCTTCTTCCTCTCATACCTGTTGATGGAGAGGAACAGGAACTTTGTCCCTCTGGGGACTAGATCATCAAGGTTTTCAGGAACAGCTGAGTCAAAGCTGCTGACGTTCAGGGATGGGTAGAGAACATCAGGGTTTATGTGAGACAGGGACTTGAAGGTTTCCTTAAAAATAGTGGCTGTGAAACGGCTGTTGACCAAGATGCAGTCTGCCATACCTGTGGTGTATTCCTCTAGCCAGTCAATTGGGGCCCGGTAGAGCCTTTTAAGAAAAGAATCTCTCCTGGTCAGAAGCAAATCTGGGAAGTGACAGTAAAACAGGATCTTCTTACGCCGTCTGGCCAGCTTGAACACTGGGATGCAAGCGGACACCTAGCCAAGCAAGACCAAGAGCAAGTAAGTGACCAGTCAACCACACCACACCAGCAGCACAGGAGGCACTGATCTGCTCCTTATTCTGCTTTGAGAACCCTTTCTAGACCTACTACTTAAGATGGTTGCAAGATGTATATTAAATGCTTAAAAGCTTCAAGCCCAGTTGTTGTCCCTTGAAAAATGATGTCCAACTAATTTTTAAATCTAGTAACATTGAAATGTTTTTGTGCTGAAGAGATGGCTCAGCAGTTAAGGCATTTCCCTCCAAAGCTTAAGGACCCAGGTTCAATTCCCCAGTACCCACATAAGCCAGATGCACAAAGTAGTTTGTTTGCAATGGTTGGAGGCCCCGGCACACCCATCCTCTCTCTACCTCTCAAATAAACGTATTTTTGAAAAAAAAATTTCTGAATGGAAAAATATCAATTTTTTTTAATGCAGTTAACTGGCTTAGCAATAGCCATATATACCATTTTGGTGTCTGTCAAGTATGAAATTTTATTTACCTAACATATTTCAAAATGTAATCACTACTAAAATCATTAATGAGGCGATTACCTACCTTACATAAGATGACATATTTGTTTTTTGCACATTGTCTGGTTTATGCTTTACCTATCTCAGTTCCGACTGGTCATATTTCAAGAGCAACATGAGGCTAGTAGCTACCACACTAGACAGTGCAGCTGCAGGATCATTCCTTCCTAAGGAAGTAATAAATGAGCTACCACAGTTTAGCACATGCACTCTGGAAATAAGACTTCCAGGGTTTGGGTCCTAATTATGAACTGCTCGACAAAAGTCAAGTGTTCCTTGCAGAGCTTCGTGTAACATTATGTAAGAAAACAGTTTTAGTTTAAGAGCCCATTTCGTTTTTGTGATTATGAAATGCACTAACATGTATGAAATTTTAAGAATTTGGCATATAGTATAAGCTCAGTTAAGTATCACACCAAATCATCACAGCAAGAACCATAGGCCAGCAGTGGTGGGGTGTCCTGTCAGGTAATCTTTGTAAGTCACTTCATCCTCAGCTTGTGAACAGTTTACCCATAGCTTAAGGAAGTAGATATAGAACTTGAATCCAGACTTCCTACTTTCAAGGCTGAAGTTTTCCCCTCTTATTGTCTCAGCTGCCTGATGCTTACTGACTTGTAGCATTTTTTTGTAAACATTTACATTAAGCAAAAAGAGCTTCCTTATAAGCAAAGATGGACTCCAGTGACTTAGGGCCATAATTAAAGAAAGAAACACAAGTACAACATGATGCTATAACCATCTATCAGTTCAGCAAACATTACAGTAGCTGCTAATATCCAATGTGGACAAGAGCATGGGGGCAAGAGTCTGTCACAGACTGCAGGAGAGTAGTGACGCTTCTCTGGAAGGCAGGTTTGGAAAACAGCTACTAACATTTACATTATTCTTTGACCCACACGCCTCCAATGGTGTGTCATGTGATGTTTGGCATGATTTTAATCCATGATACTGCAAGAATACTGGGGTGGCCTGCTTGGGAAGACTGGAGTGAGTGGGGCCCCGTAAAGCAGAGTCGACAGCAATAACTGAGAGGGAAGACACAACACACGCGTTAGATACAAAACGTGAATGAAGAAGCAGTGTTCCTTGGGGCGAGCATCAGGAGCCATGTACTTGAGCTACGCGACGAACCAATAAAAATGCAGATTCCGAGCCCCACCTCAAGGGTCCAGGACGAAAGCTTCCCAACTGCGACCCTGCGGGTGCAACCTTAAGCGGTCCACACTAAAGGTGGAGGGCCGTCTCACGTCCAGGGGACTCAGGTTCCGACCTGGCCGAACCGCAGAGGGCAGGAGGTCCCCTGCAAAGCTCGGCGGGCCGCCTCACCTGGTCGCACACCACCACGTCAAACTCCTCGTCGGCGAGGAACAGCACGTAGAGCGCCAGGAACACCATGCGCACGTAGGCGCACACGGCGGCGCCGCGGCCGCCCCAGCCCAGGCTTCGCGGTAGCCAGTCCCCGGCGCAGCGCACCGGAAGCTCGCGGCTCTCGGCAAAGCAGTGGCCCGGGTCGTAGTGCGCCGTCCATATCGTCACCTTACAGCCCCGCGCCTGCAGTGCCAGCGCCGCGTCCAGCACCAGCCGCTCGGCACCGCCCACACCCAGGTCTGGGTGCAGAAACAGCACGGACGGGCTGGGAACCGGATCTCGGTCCGGGTCCCGATCCGGACGCTGCTCCGCCGCCATGGCAAGGCAGCGGCAGCAGCACCCCACGCCCCCCCCATGAAGGGGGAGGGGACTCCTTAAGCCCCGCCCCCAGCACCGTTGGCCAATGAGAATCGAGTCTTCCCCACTACGCGTGCGTCAGTTAGGCCACATCAGCGCAAATCTATGGGTGCCTAGAAACTGCCCTATTGAATTTCTCGTCTGAACTTGTCCTCGGCATGCCTGAGGGGAAAAATATAGACATCGAGAAGGATTCTGACATCTAAAGAAAGGAGCTGGAAGTTTTGCAGTTTCCGTCAGCCTCTAGACTAGCTGTTTGTTGCAAAATGACACAGGCATATCGTAAGACAGCCCAGCCGTTGTGGGACTCGGCGAAGACCCTGCCTGCTGGCCGGGGGCGGGGCCTGAGCCAGGCTCTCTTTCCGCGGGTCCGGCGGGTGTTCTGCGAGTTTCGCCGCTGTTCCTTTCCTCGCCGGCTACCCTCGAGCGTCCAGCATGGTACGTGGCCCCGCTGCCCCTTCTCGCCTCCCCCTTCTCCCAGGCGCGCATGCCCCTGCCTAGGGTCTTCCTTTTCCTCCCGGGCCTCCTTGCCTTCCTCAGCGTCCAGTGCGGGTGCGGGTCTCGGGGTCCGGGCATGGGCCCGCGATGCTCACGCTGTGTCCGTTTGTCTGTCTCCGTCTCCAGCCGGGTCCAACCCCCAGTGGCACTAACGTGGGCTCCTCTGGGCGCTCTCCCAGCAAAGCCGTAGCCGCGCGGGCGGCGGGATCCACTGTCCGGCAGAGGTAAGCATCCTTGGGGCCAGCGCTGCAGCTCATGCGGAGAGATGGGGCCGGGCCATGAGTCCCAGAATTTGCTGGTCAGAGGAAGAGCTCCCAGAACACTGAGACTCAAGAGCAGGATGAGCCTGGACTGACGTGGCTATGGGAGCATCATCCCGTTGTTCAGTTGCACTCACCACTCTTGTGAAAAAAGGAAAGTTAAAACTGGAATAGGACAATTTTGAGGAAGCTGATGTCGCTAGGCCGGCGTCTGGAGCTGAGCTTCGCCTTCACATTTCCACTGGGGGGGGGTCTCCTACACACTCAGATTAACCTGCCTCATCTGGCACACCCCAGCTCCTCCATCGCCTACTCTGCCCTTATTTCTAAATGGCACTGATTTACCCAAAGCGAGAAACTCGAGCATTATTTTTGGTTTTATTTGTGTGCTGCCTACTCAGTCACATGCCAGACTTCACAGGAATCCCTTCCTTTTTATTTTATTTATTAATTAAAAGTATCACTTGTTTAGTTAAGAGTGCCTTGCTGGTGTTCAATGTTTTACAATAGACAAAAGTTATTGTTGGCAGGTAAGGTGGGGGGGATGTAACTGTTACATAAAAACTCTGTGCAAGTTGTTTACCAGATAAAAAAAATTCACAGCAAATATACAATAAGAAAGAAACATGAAAATATTTTCTAATGAATGCTGTTGCCACTATCTTGCTCATTTAAGGCCTGAATATCATGGAAACCCATAAAGGTAATTGCTGCAGTCAGGGTCACATTGCTGGCAGACATCACCTGACCAAGAGCAGTTGTGGGAAAAAAGGTTTATTTTGGCTTATAGACTCGAGGGGAAGCTCCATAATGGCAGGGGAAAATGATGACATGAGCAGAGGGTGGACATCACCCCCTAGCCAACATAAGGTGGACAATAGCAACAGGAGAGAGTGCCAGACACTGGCATGGGTAACCTGGCTATCATACCCATTAGCCCGCCCCCAGCAATACACTGTCTCTAGGAGGTGTTAGTTCCCAAATCTTCATCAGTTGGAGAACTTAGCATTCTGAACACCTAAGTTTATGGAGGACACCTGAATCAAACCACCACAGTAACCTCAAGTTTTTTATAAAGGCCATAAATAAGTATTTATATGTTAAGGTAAGCAAGTACTGAATATCACTGCAGACATAAAATATTGTAATAATCATTATCAAACAACCAGACACATCAAAACTTAAATAAAAACCCATATTCTGCTAAAACTCAACCTTTAAAATAGTATTAAGTGCATACCCATTTACTCCATTGACAATCTTCAGTACGCTTTCCTTCATTTCATCAAAGGGAATATATTCAACATTAGTATTGGGAGGCCCTCATGGTTGCAGTGCTGAAGTTCTGACATCATCTGTCACTTTCTGTGGTTTAAGAATGAAATAGCCGGCTTGAGAGATGGCTTAGCGGTTAAGCACTTGCCTGTGAAGCCTAAGGACCCCGGTTCGAGGCTAGATTCCCCAGGACCCATGTTATCTAGATGCACAAAGGGGTGCACGTGTGTGAAGTTCATTTGCAGTGGCTGGAGGCCCTGGCACACCCATTCTCTCTCCCTCTCCCTATCTCTCTCTGTCGCTCTCAAATTAATAAGTAAAAATAACAACAACAACAAAAATGAAATAACCTTTAAACTGGGACTACCGAATCATAGTTTCTCCAGTCTTGGCTACATGACAAAGAAAAAAAAACCAGCCTTCTCTTTAGTTCTTTATTCCTCCATTTCTGCCGTCCCAATTTAGCTGTTAACCTCTTTATCTACTTGCACGTTTTGTACAACATTTGTGTGCAGGCCATTTCCACTGCAGTCTGTCTGCCAGTCTGCTGTTTTTCTTTGGCTTTAGTCTCTTTGTTAGTTTCTTGTGGCTGAATTTTTAAAATTTATTTTATTTTTTGGTTTTGGCTTGGACTCAGGGCGATCTTCCTACCTCTGCCTCCTGAGTGCTAGGATTAAAGACATGTGCCATCCATCTTGCCCGGCTTGAATTTTTTTAACACATATTTTGAAATGTTTATGTGTGTGGAGAAAGGAATACCAAGCCTCTTGGTTGTATTTCTAGGGCAGTATTTTTCTTTCCTCTCCCCTGACCCAGCGTATGGAACTTACTACTCTTTTCTAAGCTTTCTAGCCCCCTCTGCCTGCCTTCACAACTTGTAATCCTCCTACCTCTACCTTCCAAGTGCTGAGACTGCAGGCATGCAGTACTATGTATTTAGTTTTCAAAACTAATCTCTAGAAATAATTACCTCTTGAGGCCTTCTACTGTCCTCTTTTCAAGTTGTGTTGATTTTCCAAGGCTGAAGTTCAAGGGTGGTTTACTTCTGACTCTGTAGGCATAATTGCTTCTAATCCTTACTTTTCTTCCCATATCATTTTGTTCATATTATTGTAAGACCATTTTGTTGCATATTTACCTTCTCTTTAGACTGATAAAAAATCTACCCAGGTCCTTTATTTCCCTAGCTCCTGTCAAGTCATGCTACAATAATCTGAATAAATGAAAGACTCAAGCAACTGTGTTTTCTTGAGATTTTTGAGGAGCTAATAAGACTTGTAAAATATATATTTTATTTTTTTGAGAAAGAGAGAGAAAATGGTGTGCCCAGAGCCTCTAGCCACCGCAAACAAACTCCAGACATATGCCACCTTTTGCATCTGGCTTTACATAGGTAGTGGTGAATTGAACCTGGGTTCTTTGTCTTTGTTAGCAAGTGACTTAACCACTAAGCCATCTCTCCAGCCTAGATTTTGTTTTCCCCTAGGAGGAGTAAACCTCGAAGGGGTATGTGAAAACTGTTGTCAAGGCTGTAAAGAGGAAGAGTTGGGGCTGTAGTGGATATAGCTCAGTGATACAGAGCTTGCCTAGCATGTGCAAGGCCCTGGCCTTGATCCCCAGCGCAGCCAAGCAAAAGCCAGTGGTAAAGGGCCAAAAAGAAAAAGAACAAAGGCAAAACCAGAATGTTAGAAGAGTGAGGCTTTTCTTGTGGTGACAACAGTAAATCTGAGTCCTCAGTAATTCAAAACAGGTCATGTGAACATGAATGAAACAGATTGCAGTTTAGAGAAGGAGGTTGTAGTAGGATGTCAGAAATGCTAAAATTATCCTGTATGTCCTGTCACCAAGGTATTCAAGGGGAGTGTATTGAGTTGTAGTTTACACTATGGGCTTGCTATGTTGTTTGCTTACTGCCTTGGACTTTAGAGATTCTTTGTGTTGGAATGAAAACATGTCCTGTAGACATGGTTCTTGGGGAATGGTTCTGGCTAAAGAGAACTGGGAAGTTTTAAAGAAAGTGAAGGCACCTATTGATCAAATGTAAACACAATAGAGAAAAATGAAATAGCCATTGTATAAGATAGAACTGTTAAAAGACTGTGGGTATATATGGCATCTTTCAGCATTTAGTATTACAGGGCCACTATGATTAGCCTATGGTTGCATGTATGGAGAGACCCTACAAGGACTTTGGTGCTAAGTATTATTTCATGAATGCATTATAATTGTTGGCTGCCTAAGAATACATCCATTTTCTGTAAGTCTCTGAGAAAACATTGAAGCTTATGCTTAATGGTAATGCTTTGGGCTATATAGTGTGTACTTTTACTCCTCTTAAATGAAGTAATAGCAATAGTAATACCTTGGAGAAACAACAAGTAGGATTTAGGTCAAGCTGGAGTTGGAATCCTTGCTCTGCACATAATACAGTGTAGAAGTAAGTTGCTACAAGGATGAACAGAAGCATTAATGCATTAGAAACTGTAAACTGAATTAATGGAAATGACTGATAATGAAGATGATGGAATAGCAAAGGACACTAAGATAGTCATCAAATAGTTATTAAGGATCAGCTACATGCCAGGCACTGTTAGCTTGGAGAATGTGCTTGAGAACAAGATAGGCAAAGTTGGTCCTCACTCCATGAGCCTTTTTCCAGTATGGGGGTCATAAATATTCAAGGCAAATAAATAGCGCAACTTTAGGTAGTAAAAGTATAAAGATTATGGAACCAAATGAAGCTGGGTGGGATTATAGCTGTGGGGGAGGGTGAGGGTGGTCAATTGTTTGGAGTTTACAAGGTGGTGGGTGGCATGTGAATAGAGACATAAGCAAAGGGAGCAAATGATCATTCTATGGAGGCAGGGACTCAGGCTGCTAGGCAAAGGAATTGTAAATTATATGTGTAAAGATCAAGGTTACTGAACTGGGTTTGTTCCAGAAGCTGTAAGTAGCCATTGTGGTAGACTAAAGAGTATATACATGTTTGGATATGAAAACCATTTTTTAATTTAATTTTTTTTTATATATAACAGGTTATGCTCTTTTTATCTCCTTTCTCCAGCTCCCATTACCCTGGGGGTCTTCCTTACTGGGCTTATGGTATTCACTGTGGGGTCATGAACGCCTCAGCCAGTCCCGGTGGGGTGGGGAGGGAGTAGGGACTGTGTATCAGGGTATTCCCACCCACTCTGTGGCTCTTACAATCTTTCTGCCCTGTATTCTGCAATGTTCCCTGAGCCGTGGCAGGTCTGTTGTCTGTCTGATTTAGTGTTTAGTTTTCTGTAGCCTCTGGATTCCTGCTTTACTTGGTTTTGATTGATCACCATGTCTGTCACCATGGCTCTGGAGCTGGTTGTGAGGCTAGCTGTAAGAGCAGCATTCATGTTACCACTTCCTCTATAATTTCTCCTGGGCCCTGGCAGATGTGGTTGAGGTGGCAAGTCTCACGGTGGGCAGTTGGCTATCTTTTTGTCTTATTGATGGATCTTGTTGTACTTCATTTCTCTGCCATCTGTAAAATAAAGCAGATTCTCCAAACAAGATTGAGAGCAGCTTGGGTTAAACGGGGTATGAAAATTTATTTGAGTGATTTTCTTTTCTTTTTTTTTTTTTGGTGCAAGCCACTCTTCTTTTCCAGAGAGCAGTGGGGGTAGCTCTCTGAAGTCTTCAGTTTCCTGAGCATGGGATTCCAGTACCAGTACCAGATATGAGTTCTCTCCCACTGAGCAGGCCTCATGTCCAATCAGAGAACTGTGGGTTATCCACAGAGGATACATGCTGCTATTGCACAAGTTTTTACTTCTTGACCAGCTGGTTGACTTTGTAGTGTTAAGGGTCTCCTGCTTACTCATATTTTTGCTGTCCGTTGTCCTCCAGTGGCTCCCATAGTGTGTTCCGGCACTGTGAGGGCTAGCTGGGTGGGAGCTAGTTTGCCTGTCAGTTCAGTGTGATACTCCCATGTCCTGTGACCGCAGCCTTTGGTGTCTTCAGCAATAGGGTCTTCCCTGTCTATTTCTTTTTATTTATTTATTTATTTTAAGGTATAGGAGGAGGAAGGCATTTACATACTGGACAGAAACAAAGAAATTTAGATCCAAATAGAAGTTTGTGAAATTGAAGTGGGCTCTCACGAACCTCTGTCTTCCCAGATAAGGGAATCAGGTATTTTGAGTACATTGTGGTATTTCTAGGGGCCTTGGATTTCAGATCCTTTGCTGTGTCCTGTCACCAGCAGGAAACAAACAAACACAAACTTTCATGCTAATTCCACTGGGGTTCCTGAAATTACAGCTTTGAAAACAACTGACTTTGGATGTTGTGGGGATAGTTGCAGATGAATGGGTTCCTAGTCTTGGCTCAGGCAGTGTCTTACTATGTGGATACTGGGGTGATCTTCTGAACTCAAGTTTTTTTTTTGGTTTTTTGAGGTAGGGTCTCACTCTAGCCCAGGCTGACCTGGAGTTCACTCTGTAGTCTCAGGGTGGCCTTGAACTACGGTGATCCTCCTACCTTTGCCTCCCAAGTGCTGGGATTAAAGGCGTGCGCCACCATGCTTGGCTCAAGTTTTGTTTTATGAATAAGGGAAATTACTCGTACTTATGCTGTGGTGATAGTAAATGATAGTATCTCTATGTGACAGCTTTTCTAAGTACATGAGTTGCTCTGCAGACCTCTATAATTGTTTGATTTTTAGATTGTTTCCCCACAGAGACTGTCATACAGGAGGTGTGAGTTTCTAGGGTATCACGTAGTCCATAATTGATGTATGATCCTGTAGTATATTAGACCCAGATCATTGGTAGTGATTGCGTGTTCTCCATTCTTCCATTCAGGCAGCATGGCCTATAGACAGGCATCCTGCATCCGTAGTTGTAATGCCTTGATGGTGGACATTAGATCAGAGCTGGAGGAACATGAGAAGAGGTGGAAGTGGCTGGGTTTTCTTTTGGATTTCCTCCAGTGTATGGGTCCCTTAAAAAAGTCCAGAATCAGCAGCCCACACATTCGGAAATGGTACTTTAAGGGAGAATATACTGGGATTGGTTGATGGTGGGACAGGGTTTTCCGTGTTTTTCCCCCACAGCTAGAACTTCTGGTGGGGATAAGTGGGCTGAAGGTTCCTTTTGATTTTTGTCACGTCTACTGCTCAGCCCTGTGTTGTGCAACTCAAGCACCGTGGTGAGGTTAGCAGAGGGCTGCGGCTTGGGTAGTACTGCTGTGTGGTCGCTGGTTGGCTGTGTGGGTTCTCCCAGAGAGGAGGGAGTCTTGCCTGGCTCTGGCCCTGGTCAGCAGTGTTAGTGCCTTCAGTGCACTTCTGTCTGCCAGGGCAGCTGTCTTGGGTGGCTCACCTTAGCAGCCTTCACTGCTTTGCAATGGACAATTCTGCTGAGTATTTTGTGTGTTTTTCACACCTTTTTTTTTTCTCTCTGTCTAAGGTCAAAATAGCAAAAACAGATTACAAATGTACTTGCTCATGAAATATACTTTCAACTTTGGGGACCTAAATATCATTGAAGCTTATTGCTGTTTGCTTCTTTTGAAATAAATAAAATAAGTTAAAGACATTTTTCTCACAATTTGTGTTTGTGTTTGTGGTTGTGTGGCACATGTCCTGAGGAGAACATCAGATGTCCTCTATCTCTCTCCACCTTATTTCCTTGAGCCCTGTCTCACTGAATTTGGAGCTTGTACTGTTTTTCTGTTGGTCTGGCTGGCCAGTCTTCACTCCTGTCAGGGTTGGGATCGTGGGCATGTGTGGCCATGCCTGGCTTTTTCTGTGGATGATGGGGATCAAACTCCGGTCCTTATACTTGCACAACAGCCTCTCTTACCTACTGAACCATCTCCCCAGCCCCTACCTCATCTTTTATAGGAGTCATTGTAAGGAGTATTATACAGAAAAGTGAAGGTTTATCGCTTAACTTCACAGACATACCCATCAAGAGAAGCTAAAAAGTACTGTCCAGTGAGGAAGCTGGATGCTTGGGCAGCACATGCGTTCTGGAATCAGAACTGGGTAACATCCTCACTCACCTGACCATGTACTCTTAAAATAATCTTTAAAAATTATAGATTTAAAAAAGTATGTGTGTTTGTATATATGTATGTGTGGACATACCAGGGTGTCTTGTTGCTGCAAACAAGTGTCTGGTGGCCACTGGCCAGCAGGCTTTGCAAGCAAGTGCCTTTAATTGCTGAATCATCTCCCCAGCCCCTGTACAACTTTCATTGAGTCAGTTACTGTCACTTGAAAATGCCAGTGACTGCTTTGCAGAGTTATTGTGTGCATTGACATATAAGAGGAGTAGTCTGCAGAAGCCATAGTCAGAGGAGTGAAAGTGGGATTTGAGTTGGTTTAGCAAAGAAGGTTGTTCTTTTCCTAGATATTTTTAGATTGTATAATGGTAGCACATGTTATTATGCTAAATAGAAGTATTTCCAAGAAAGAGCCAGTAGTAACATTTTCTCTCTTTCAGGAAAAATGCCAGCTGTGGAACAAGGAGCGCAGGCCGTACAACCTCGGCAGGCACTGGGGGAATGTGGCGATTCTATACCGAAGATTCCCCAGGGCTGAAAGTGTGAGTCTTGGGATCAGACCTTGATGAGATTTCGGAAACACAGCAGGGTTATTGTGCAGATGGGCTGGGTCTGGCCAGGTTGGGACCTGGAATGACACTTGTCTTAGAGTGTAAAGGAAGGGAGGGAGGGTCCTCATGTATCTGTGTCAATAAATGATAGGAACAGAGAGAACTGGAAGGAAACAGCTTAATTAAATGAAATTGCTCTTCATTTGGTGTTCTTTCCTCACACTGAAAATTGGGAGAAACTAGCTGAATAGGAATTTTGTGTTTTTTTTTTTTTCAAAGTCCTCCTGGAGGCAGAAGCTGATATTATTATGGACTAATGGAAGTTTTCCATTATGTGTTGATACCCAAAGTTCCTTGGATTCCTTGCCTTTGGAGAGTAGCAGAGGCACCCAGGTGGAGGACTACATCACTTTTCAAATCCTTAGGCCTGGGAGGGCTCATCAGAGCATGAGAAATGGGTACTTCATACCTTGCTCACCTCACTCATCTCATGTTCCCTGGTACCATGGCAGATGTACATGTTTCTGAACAGAGTAGACTCCAAACCACTGTTCCTCACAGCTACATCCTGACCAAACCAGGTGGATGAGGAATAGGACCAATAATAAGAGCAAATCTTGTTTGTGTAGCACTTGGTACCTTACACAGAACCTTAGTTTCATCTGCCCAGCAGTACTGTGAGGCAGATGTACCATTTGGTGGATGAGGACACTCAGATTCTGTGCTTAAACACAAACAACAAAAGGTGGACCCAGATCTGACTGCTACGCCATGATCTTCCTTCTGGTAGAATAGAGACAAAATTTGGTTACTTTAATCAGTTTGACTAGCATCTTGACTTGGATTACAAATTAAGTTTCTGAACTCTTCCCTGAGAGATTTAGTTTAATTAATTATCATTTTTATCCCTTCTTTTAAAAAATTTTTCTTTCAAGGCAGGGTCTCGCTCTAGCCCAGGCTGATCTGGAATTCACTATGTAGTCTCATGGTGGCTGCGAATTCATGCAATCCTCCTACCTCTGCCTCCTGGTCCTTAGAGGTGCTCAGTGCTGGGATTAAAGGCATGAGCCAACACACCCAGTAATTTTTGTTTATTTTTGAGACAGAGTCTGTCTCACTATTAATTTAGGCTGACCTGAAACTTTCCTACTGTCTTGCTTCAGTCTTCTGAGCACTGGTGTTAGAGATGTGTGTTATCATGCATGGCTGATGCTTTTTTCCTGGTATGTTAGAAACTTGTAAGGATGCATTTAAGTATTCTTGAGGGTGAGGGTATGTGAGTTGGTGGTGTTCCAACAGCTTTTTGGAGTTTTTGTTGGAGGTGATTTTCTGATTATTTCAGAGAATTCTCTTGCTTTCCGGAGTATCCAGGGGGCTCATTTTAAACCTCCGAAATTGGTGGGGAAATCCCTTCTGCATGTGAATATCTGGCTTATGTTCCCCCAGGCTTACGCAGCCAGACTTACTGGCTGCTATAGCCCAGGTCCTCTCAGAAGTTGGTAGGAGCTGTTCTTGAAGTGTCTGTCATAAGCCTTATTTTCATTACCTCAGAGATAGGTGTTTTGTGAAAGGCACAGCTATAAACTGCTACCTACTAATCTACATCTCTGAGTAGTCAAGTAACACTTTTGAACTTGTATTTAGCTTTCTGGGAGCTTAGAGTTATTTTTCAATTTAATAGTAATATTTTTTGAGCACTTACTGTAAGTCTACCCTGTGTATGTTACTACCTCAGCAACTCGAACTGAGACATGAAGAAGGTAAGTTATAGGGACGACAGTCAAGTTTGTGAATGACAGAGTTGGCCTCCAAACTCTGGAATCTAAGAGCTATGCCCTCAGTTTTATGCTGTGGCTGATGCTTTGGAAATGGTACCCTGAAGTCAGGGAGGAAGATCAAGTGCGGTGGTGATGGGGTCCTCTCATGTGCCTGTCCATTTGTTTACTCCCTTAATTATTGTGCAGATTCTGAAAGAACAAAGTAGTAGTGTTGCAGAGACCTTGAGCTGTATCTGCATCATTGTTACCCAGCCTGTTACTGCTGTTGCCTTATCCAGGTTCCAGACATTGTCCTGATAAAGATTCATTTCCTAAAGTCTTTCCCAGGCTCTGTTTCCCAGTTGTATTTGGGAGATGTTGCAGTTACCTTCTCATCACTGAGACAAAACACCAGACTAGAAGCAGCTTATGGAAGGAAAAAGTTCAATTTGGTTTACAGTCTGAGGGGAAGTTTCATTATGACAGGGAAGGTGTAGCAGGAGCAGGAAGCTGGGTCACATTGTCCCATAGCAGGGAGGAAGCAGCAAGATTGAGGTAGCTAGCACTGGCAAGTGGGGCTAGACTGTAAAATCTCAGGCCTGCCTCCAGTGACACTCACCTCCCAAAGGCTGAGGATCAAGTATGAGTCTTAATCACAAATACTTGAGACTATGGGAGGGGGACATTTGACATTAAATCATCACAGGAAGTAAAGTGAGGCATACTGAAGTTTCTTAATAGCAAGAGTCAAAGAAGAGGATTAATGTCATGGTTTGTGTAAAATCAAGGGGTTCTTCCTTTCAAAAATGTGCATACCAATTCTCAGCAGGACAAGCATTTGCATTGGGGAAGAGCAAATGAGTAAAATTTGTTGCCTTCCTACATTATACTCATGAATACAAGTCAGCTTAATTTATATTACCTAGCATGTTTGCTCTTTAAGTTGAGAACTTTGAAGTGGTAAAACAGTGCATGTTGAGACAACCTGAGAGCAAGCCTCCCTTTCTGTCGTGGCTCTGTAGTATCCTGACAAGTAGTAATTCCACTGTTCTCAGTTTTCCTTGTGTATGAGGACAGTGCTTGTCTCACTTGTGCCACACATTTGCCAAACAGGTCAAATGGGATTAACCTTGTAAATTATATAATGTGCATCTAATTGCGATTTAGATGAGGAAAATGATACATCTTAATTAGAAAAGACGCTTGGTAATTGGATTATTTGCACTTAAAAGAGTTTAGGAAATTTTTCTTGATGATGAAGAATTATTAAGTACGTGAAATTAGAGAGTATCCAAGAGAGTCTTTACAAGACATAAGATCATTTCATTGTATATAGTGTGCAGTGTCTCACCAAGAGGAGACCTCCTCCTTGGTACCATTATCACACTCTCAGCATATCCATGGTAGCAACTTGGGTAATATTTTAAAATGATGTAGAGAACATTCCTAGATGAATCTTGAGTGCACCTCCCTGCTCCCACTCTGTCCTCAGGCAGTCTTGACTATTAAATGTAGTACTTTATTACTAAAGCAAGCATGCTTCTCTTTTTCTTTTTAGTGGCCCTGTTCCAGTATTGGTTATGAGTCTTCTGTTCATCGCTTCTGTATTTATGTTGCACATTTGGGGCAAGTACACGCGTTCGTAGATTCGGCTACATCCATCTGTCAACTGAAGAAGAAGGAAAAAACCCAACATATCTTGGACCAAAAGTACAGTGATTTTTTTCTGTTCACACTTATTTTCCAGGGAGTTTAGTAAGAATTGACTTTGAGGAATCAGTTTTTTTCTATGACAAATAAACTTTTAAATTGATTTATACTGAGTCTGGTTTCCATTGCTTCACTGTTCAGGCCTTTGTCTCTGTTTTCAGGCTCACAAGTAACAAGGTGTAAAATTTTGTCTAGTGGAGGTTGTTTGCTGAATTGATGATTCCTTATACAACCATGTAGACATTCAAATCCAAGATGCTGTAATTGGCCTTGGTGGCTCCCCCTTCCCCCAGGTATTTCTGTTCTGGTGATGGTAATTTTGGATATTTCTTGGTGTTAAATGTGTGTTCAAAAGTGGCTGGTATTCACAGGAAGAGTCAAATCAGAAACCAAAACTCCTAGATGAAATGTTGGCTCACCTGTTCTTCTTCCTTTTTTTTTTTTTTTTTTTTTTTTTGAGATAGGTGGGCTTTGAACTCTGTGTAGCTGAAGAAGACCTTGAATTTTGATACTTCTGCCTATACCATCTGGGTGCAGGGATGTGCCATCATGGTTGGCTTATCAGTGCAGGGCCTCGTACATACTAAGCGAGCAGTCTGACTACTGGGCTATCTTCTTAGCCTCATTCCTATTTCCCTTTTTGTCAGAGAAAGTCTTTCTGTGAAGACCAGACTGGCCTGTAAGTCGCAGTTATTCTGCTTTCAACTCATAAGTGCTGGGTTTACAGTTCTGTGCCACTACAACTAAATGGTTGTGTTCTTTATACTTAAAATCATAGATCATCATTAGCAAGCCCATGGGGTGCCACATCAGCACATACACATGCATACAAACGCCATATGCTACACACAGGCTATATATATCTATATCAATCAATCAATCAATCTGTTTATCTTTATTGTGCAGTAAGACTTTGAAAAAATTCTCTGAACAGTCAAGCAATTTCATAAATGCTTTTAATAAATCCTTACTGTAGAGTAGTTTTAGGAACAAAGGGTCAAATTTGAAGATTGAAAATATGTCTTCCCTCTTTTAACTAATAATCAGTATTAGATAAATATTAATTTTACAAATAATGGGTTTCATAATGATATTTCTATGTATGTAGTGTACTTTAATCTTACCCTTAACCTTCTCATCCTCCCTCTCCCTGCCTGTTGGACTGCTTCCTTTTCCCAAATAGTCCCAGTTACTTTCATGTTGTGAGTACTTTTTCCTTTCCAAATGTTGGGGAATGACCCCAGGGCCTTGCACATGCTGGAAAGTATGTCTCTTTATGAAAGATGGCTTAGAGTGACACAGCAGTGAGTGGGTGCTTGTAAATCTTAACAACTGATATTTTATTGGGAAAAATTCATGGAAAAACTGGTTTTCTTAGATCTTGTGAATATCTCATTGTATGAAACAGGTGTCTTTACTTTTGAAATGCAGGGAATAAAGTCAGTTTCATTTGGAATAAAATAAAGGTGACAGTATCCATAATGGAAATATTTCCCCCCCATACTCAGGTTAGTAGAACTGACAATAGCCACAAATTAGGCCTTTAGTGTCAAATTCTGACCGCCAGTGTGTGCATGTGTGCGGGAGCACATGTGTGCACATGTGGTTTTTCTCTGGGGGAGATGCTGTAGTCTCATGGAGGCGTGCCTCGTAGTGGGAATGGCTCTCTGCTGGACCTTCTTGTGGAGTGTGGTTTCTAGAGGGTGCATTGCTGAAAGCTGTTGCATTTTCTGGACTGAGGCTCCACAGAAGGAATCGGCTTCTCTATTTTAGTTCTGTGCTTTGTGCATTCAAGGGCTCTCTCATGGTGTTTGTTAATTCAGCATTTATAGAACACTACCACACCCTTTTAGTGGGAATTAGAAGTGACCTGTTGGGGAAACTCAGAAACTTAAAAGGGGTGGGCATTTGCATGCTAGAGTCCTAGTTCTACCTGGGGCTACTTATGTGATCATGGAGAAACCAGCCATGTAGGTTCCCATTGGCATTTGATAGTTGGGACATAACATAAGAGGACACAAAAGGCATTCTTCTAAAAAAAATTTTCAGCCAGGTGTGATGGCGCACACCTTTAATCACATCATTTGAGAGGCAGAAGTAGGAGGATCTCCATGACTTCAAGGCCACTCTGAGACTACATAGTGAGTTTCAGATCAGCCTGGGCTAGAGTGAAACCCTACCTCAAAAAAAAAAAAAAGAAAAAGTTTTGAGACAGCATCTTCCTGTAGCCCAAGCTGTCCTTGGAGTCACTGTGATCTTCCAACCCCAGCCTCTCAAATGCTGGGATTAAGGGTGTGCAGTACCACGCCCAGCTAAAAGGAGCAAAGCATGTGAACCAACATGTTTGTGGTGTGTGGGCAGGGGTGCTCAGGGTTGCAAAAATGTCACTCTGTCTAGGAAACTGCACTCTGTGGCCACTTGTTCAGCACAAGAGATACACAGGTTCTGGAGATGCCCAACTGGAAGGGGTTTGAATAAGGGATAACTTGTTTAAATACTGTTTTTCCTAGTCACTTGCAACTTGGTCTTTTCCCCAGGTCAGGACATCAAAATCAGATAAAATACACAACTGAGGCACATAGAAATCCAGGGTAGTCACACATAATCTGGGTTGGTCCATTTTAAGGAAAAGCCTAGTTTTTTTTTTTTTTTTTTAATCAAAACAAGTGAACTTAAGGTATACATGAAAAGATTAAGCATACCTGAGTGCCTTTCCACTGACTGGTCAGAGGCACTCCAGTCGCCTGCAAGAAGCAGAAAGAAATGAGTACTAGTGTGTACTGGTCATGCCAGGGAGGATGGTAGACCATCAGTACTGCCAAGGCCTCCCTGCACCCCCGTTACAAAGCTCTGTCCTCTATTTCCCTGACCACAGGTTCCTCATTGTAGTGGAGTTGCTGAGGCCACCTCTGGGAGACCACAGAGAAAAGGCTTTCTGAGAGCCTCAAGACTGACCTTCAGCTCTGCTTGCTTGAGGGTGGGGAGAGTCTGTTAAGGAACCAACATGAAAGCAAGGGAGTGGTGATTTGCCTTCTACCAACACCCACCTGCTCAGCCTGCTCTTTCTGTCTTTTCCCACTTTCTTTTTTCCTCCTCTTCCTCCCGTGACCTTCCCCTTCTGTCTTTCATTACTCCCTTTTATACTTTTGTTTGTTAAGTATTCCTGAAGTTATGTACAAAGTTGTGTGCAAAGAAACACAGTCTTCATGTGAAACTTTTAAAAAATTTGGATCTTCATGTGTGTGTTTCCAAGTTAATGGGCTGAATTGGAACCTCCTCCCAATTCATGAATTGAAGTACTAACCCCTAGACCCTAAGAATGTAACCTTACTTGGAGATAGTATCTTTACAACCTGTTTAAGCTGAGGGTGTCAGGGTTGGGCCTTTACTCAAGAACACTGGTGTCCTTACAGGAGAAATGAGAGAAATGTGTACAAAGAGAATGCCACATGAACCGAACAGCCACCGCAAGTCAAGGAGCAGCTCTTTCCCTCACAGTCTTCAGAAGGCTTGGCTTTAGACTTCCACCCTCCAGGACTGTGAAGAAGCAGCGATGTATTTTCATGGGTTCAGTCAGGCCTTTCTGTGGCACTTTGTAATGGAGCCTAGCACACAAGTAAAGGGGAAGCCAACCCAATGCTCCCCAATGCTCTAAAAGGCCCCTTTCCACCTTCAAGGTTTTTTTTCTTTTTTATCTATAGCAGCGTGTACCTCCTGATGACTGAACCCTAAACTTCTTTCCTGCCTCTAACCCGAGTGACTTAATTTTACATTATGTTCCATTGGGAAGCAAGCAGTCAGCACCCAGCACCTCGGATCCAGAGCTCTCAAGGCAACTTCCCGATGGTTTGACATTCTAGATACCTAACTCATGAGAAAGGTGGCACCTGGATCTGAAGCACAGTGTTTGGGTCAGATTAGACATTAGAAGTGCATAGCCCCATTAAAGATTAGAAGCCACCTCATTTGGGAACAAGGGGAGTGCTATTTCTGTGTAGTCAGAGGAGTATTCAGGTGAATGGAGAACAATGATAGCTGTGACTCAGGACCACACAGATGACTTGGGCTGTAATCAAGTCTTGTCAGGAAATTTAGTTTGGTGGAGTGGGTGGCGCTTATACCGCTGACAACAGAGTTTGATCAGCAAGGAGTTGGCCTGGCTGGCGGGGGTGTGGTGGAATATGTAGCAGCTTGTGGTGGTAGGGTGCATGGGGGGAGTCAAGTTATCACTTGTGTATGTTATTTTCATATTTCTAGAAAGATTGCCACTTGGCCACCATGCTAAAGTAAATTATCAAAGCCAGCTGGATGCCTCTGGTTTTAGAAAGGCCAGTTTGCAAGGCCGGCCCTTGGCTGACATTGGAATGATGGCTATGTGAAAAGGAGAGCCAGCTGAGCACTAGCATTTATTACTGTCTGCTTCTTTGATATGAGCTGAATGTGAGCAGCTCTGCTTCAAGTTCCTGCTGCCATGTCACAACAGTGGACTGTGCAGCAGTAACCTTGTAGCTGGGACAAAACACTAGACCAAGAGCAGCTTATAGGAGGAAAAGGTTTATTTTGGATTTATAGTTCTGAGAGGAAGCTTCAACTTGGTGGAAAAAGTATGGGGGAGCAGTAAATTGGCCCACATCTTTATATATCGGCGGCAGAGAGGGAACAGTAAGACTGAGCTAGCTTATACTGGCAAGTGGGCTGCCCCCTACACCAGCAAGGCTCTACCTCTCAAAGGCTCCACCAGCTGGGGACTAAGAAGGCTTAATCAGAAGTTCATGGGGGGACATTTTACATTCAAACCACCACAGACTAGCCTGGAACTCTAAGCTGATTTTTGTTAAGTATTTGTCCCAGTAAAGAGAAGGTGTAATTAGTACAAGGACAATTTGGAACCACTAATCACCCTACTTCAAGTTAACAGATTTTTGAAAAATACTTTATCCAACTGGATATTGCTATTTTGATAAAAGGCAGGCTTGTCCACATTAAGAACTGAGCAAATTGCACCTGCTAGCCACCTCATCTCTCAAGGGGGTCAATCTCCAACCTTTGGTACCAAATTTCTTTTTTTTTTTAATTTATTTATTTGAGAGCGACAGACACAGAGAGAAAGACGGATAGAGGGAGAGAGAGAGAATGGGTGCGCCAGGGCTTCCAGCCTCTGCAAACGAACTCCAGATGCGTGCGCCCCCTTTAACGTGGGACCTGGGGAACCGAGCCTCGAACCGGGGTCCTTAGGCTTCACAGGCAAGCGCTTAACCACTAAGTCATCTCTCCAGCCCCCAAATTTCTTAGCCCAGTTGCTTTGCCCCAGCCATGCCCTTTTCTTTCCTCTGCCAGGACCTCTCCTCCCCCAGGCTGGCTTGCCACATTTTTTACTATTACTGGTTTTAATTTCCTTTCTCATCCCCTTCACAAAACTTCTTTCCTGATTTAATTACTGTTTCTCTTAATTCAATTCCACCCTCTTGATTGTCGTTAAACTCCTAAAGTTGTTTCCCCAAAGAATGTTGTGCTGGGCCTTGTGTTTAAGAGATTAATTGTGGTCATTTTGCCTTCAAAAAGCACAGGTACTTTCTTACTTTTCTCCAATTATCTTTGGGAGAGAGGAGGGTGACCATCTTTCTTCCAAAAGCCTCTCTGAGGATGAACACCCCTCTAGGCTGTCTGTTGAGGTGCAGGGAGCCAAGCCTTGTCAAATATGTTTTACATCTTCTACTGATTATTCTCAGCATCTGGGGGTAGATGGGGTAGGTGTGGAACCCCAGGCCCCTCCGGTGCTTAGGATAGGAGCAACTCTAGGACAGCAGCAGGGATGAGAGATGGGGGTTTGGACAGTGAGGTGGGAAATAGGTTAGCTCACTGTCAAGTATTCTACCCATCCAAGGTCCCCAGGAGCCCAGGCTATGTTACAAAGGAACAGGGACTCTGAGCTGGAAGCCCCTTTCCCTAGAAAAGCTCTGTGAGGAAATCAAACTGCTCATGACTTTTCTTGGAGCTGTGAAGAAACATTTATTCATCCCAGTTAGGTGGGTCTATTGGGATTATTTACAGAAGCATGGGTAACTCTTGCAGCCACATCACTGAAAAGCCCACCCCAGTAGGGGTGATGACCCATGAAAGGTGCCCCAGTGGAGTCGTCCCCTCCCTTCTACCTCCCATGTTCTCTAGATTCTCCTGATGCCATCTGTAGCTGGAAGGGAGGTGGTTGCAGGGTCTGAGGTAATGGCAACAGGCCTGGTCTTTGAGTATCTTAAGTGGATCATCACGGATCCTGTGATTTCAGAGGACATCATCAGTGTCATGCTGGAAGGACATATTCCACAACACAGTGCCTGACTTCTTTGCCTCTTTTTCATGTACTCCGCACTACAGCCCCATTCACATTTATGAGCCCGCCCCCTCCCTAATCCCAAACTCTGCATTTCCCCAGCTCTGTTACTCCAAAATCTGCTGTCTTTGTGCACAGAGCTTCCTTGAAAAAGAGACACAAAGGCTGAGGCCTAGGCTCCTCTCTCAGTGCAATTGCTGTGACCCAGTCTCTTGAGAAGCAGAAAGTGCAAGCTTTGGGACTTCAGTCAGAGTCTCAGACTCTTCTGACTCTGTGATCTGTGAGACCTGGAGGCTCAATGACCTGAGCCTTACTTCCTTTCTGTGGCTAGTTGATATTATTGCAAATGGAAGGAACCTAAGACTGACTTTCATATGAGAGTTAAACAAATTGAAGTAAATAACTGTGTTGAGCACAGTTTTGGCACATAATAAGCCTTAAGTAACATGATATTAACATAGAGCAGCATTTGGTCCTATGGATGTCTAAATCTTCAACCCAGGACTGAAAAGGAAACTGAAGGCTTTTGGTACACCCTTCCCTCTCTACCTCCATTTGATTATTAAATCCTCTCTTTAGCCTTTGACTCCACTTGGATTCCTTCTGTGACAGGGAACTCACTGCTCTGGGGAAACTACCGTCCTTTGGAGCCGTCTAGATGTGGGGTGGCATCTGGACTTAACATGAATGATGTGTTAAACTGCTCTCCAGTGGCAGGTAACATACTTTTCCATGTTGTCAGAGTCATGTAGGGAATGGCACCTAGGGAGGTAATGGCAAAGTTCACTCAGTGCCACATAGGTGGCTTTCAGACTCCAGACTCTCCTGCCCTAGTTCTAGGGAATGTGAAGCAGCCGAAGTTGAGGTACCGAGGTGGAGAGAGGAGTATGGCTAACCCAGGCTCATTTTATAGACAAAGCTTCAAAGAGTCCAAAGGAACCTGAAATTCCCCTTTTCCTGGGCACATGAGGATCATAAATGATACTGTTCATCCCTGGTTATTCATGCTCATTAATGCTGAATAAAGACTAGAGCTCCCAAGGGGCCCCACTCCCCATTACTAGGGGGCTGCAGGCCGCATTTATGATGAGAAGGCCCTAGGGTGGTTAATAAAGTATCTGATTTAACTAGTAAAACTTGCCCATGACCTTGCTGATGGGAGTAGCATCATATCACATGCTCTTGTGGTATCAGGGCAATAGCAGAATGCATTTTAAATCCCCACTGGGTCTACTTAAATTTTATTTGAAGAAAATGATATTTGAGGCTGAATGTAGATTCTTCTAGCGTAACTATATGTAGGTCCCTAGGTGTGAAGGGTGAGTGCTCTGCTGCCGCATCTGTCAAAACCTTCATGGGATAACTTCAGCAGAGAAGCAGTGGTTCATGCACGCATGGCTTGCCTAACCACTACTGTGATTTGTGAACTAGTGAAGGTATGTGCTTATGTTATGCTGACTTCATTCTCATTTAGTGATGAATAGATTTTTATTATTTATTTTGTTTATTTTAAAATATTTGTTAATTATTATTTATTAGAGACAGAGAGAGGGACGGAGGGAGAGAGAGAATGAGTGCACCAGGGCCTCTAGCCACTGCAAACAAACTCCAGATGCATGTGTTACTTTCTGCATCTGGCTTACATGGGACCTGGAGAATCGGACCTGGGTCCTTAAGCTTCACAGGTGAGCGCCTTACTGCTAAGCCATCTCTCCAGCCCTGATGAATAGATTTTACTTTACATGATGGGTTTTGTTTTGTTTCTGCCTTTTTTTTCTCCTTGTGATAGCACCTTGCTACGCAGCTCATGCTGGCCTCAAACTCATGATTTTCTTGCCTTAGCCTCCCAAGTGCTGGGATTTATAGGCGTTTGCCACCATCACATGCCTGGCCTTAATGACTTCCTATAAGTGCATAGAAGGGCACAGCAGAATTGGACCTGAAAGCTTAATGGGGACTGAGGAGGTGACTCAGTGGATATAGTGCTTGTTGTACAAGCTAAGGACAGGAATTCAGATCTTTAGCACCACTAAAATTTTGGCTGGATGTGGCAATTCATTTATAATCCCAACACTTGGGATGCATAGTTAGGGGGTGTATGGGGTAAGTTGGCTAGTTAGATTAGCTCAGTCGATGAAACCCAAGTTCAAGTGAGAGACCCTGCCTCAGTAAATAAAGTAGAGCACAATTGAGGAAGCCACTCAGTGTCAGCCTCCGGCCTTCTTATGCACCTGTACACACACATATGCATATACACATGCAGCATGCACAGCACATGTACAGGGTAAAAGAATCTGCCCAGTTCCTCCCATCACTGATGATGGAGCCACAGTTCAAAGAGGCTGGCCGTCATCGCAGGCTCGGGAAACAGGCCTTGAATTTTAAGCTGCAAGTGTAGGGCTTCTGCCATAAGAAGAGGCCCCTAGTATGCCTGCATGTGCTGGCTTTTATAGAAATAATCTTCAGGAGAGAGGGCAACATGCACATGGAAGCATGCTAAGGAAAAGAGGCCCCAGCTGTATTGTGGCATCTTTGGATTTGTCTGGCCTATTTGGGCTTTGTTCACTGTTCTGTCTTCTGTCCCTGTTCCCCCTGAATACAGGTTCTCCTGTGGCATGGTAAAAGTAGACATACCTTGAACTCTGGCTTGGAGCCAGCCGTCTCTTCCCCTCGTCTGGCCCTCAGGTTCCTGGTTTGTAAGAGTTCTTCCTTCTGTCCCATTGTTCCCTGTTGTACTGTCTTAGGGTGTAGATGGCTTTGCAAAGCCTACGCGTGGCTGTGGGCTGGGTTTCCCAGCATCTCCCTGAAGCGTGTGTGTGGAGTTTCCTCTGCTCTGAGTTCACTGTGGGGTAGCACAGCATCCTGTCTGGCTGTGTGCCTTCCCTCACCCTGAGGAGCAGTCAGGGCCCTTGTCTTCCCTCCTGCGCTTTTGGACTTGACTGTACCAAAGACTTGGAGAACAGAGGTCTGTGGCCTGGTGTTGATTGTTTTCTGTTCTTGGGCCCCTGGCGGCAGGACTTGCTCTTGTGATTTTTCCCCTGCCCCATCCCAAAGTTTTCCACTTCAGATCACAGATCACAGCTCATCAGTCCTGTCATTTACAAACAGTTTGGCTGCAGTAGACACCTAGAAAACATCTGTGCACAGTGCCAAAAGCAGTTCTCATTTCTTCTGTAGCAGCTGCCTTTGCATTGCTAGGACAAAACACCCAACTGGAAGTAGTTTTTGGAAGGAAAGGGTATATTTCAGCTTCCAGTTTTGAGGGCAGGTTTCATCACCACGGCAGAGAAAGCATGGCAGGAACAAGACAGCTGGTTATGATATCTTGTTACTTCAACAGGAAGAAAGCAGCAAGAGTGAACTCCAGACACCCCGTGGGGTAGGACTAGTAAATATCAAGGTCTGCCCCAGTGACACACTTCTTTCAGCAAGGCTTCGCCTCCCAAAGGCTCCATCAGCTGGGGATTAAGTACGAGGCTTAATCACAAACACATGCGTCTCTGGGGACAGATAGTTTACATACAAACCACCACATTTTCTCCTATGTAAAAGGCTGTAGGCATGTGTTTCCATTTTCTGCAGCTATTACAGAAAACTACAAATGGAGTGATTTATTAGAAAACAGACATTTATTTAATACAGTTCTGGAAGCTGGAAAGTCTTAAGACCAAAGCTCTGCAGGTTTGGTTGCCTGGTGGGGCTTGATTTTCTGGAAGGGCAGAACATGTGTCCTTTTGGGGGAGAGGGTAGCAGAGCTGAGCAGGGTGGGAGATGAACATAGCATGCAGGCACAGAGCCTTTCAGAAGGACCTTAGCATCTCTGAAGACTTAGGGTTTGAATGTGAAGTGTCCCTCACAGCTTCTGTGTTCGAATGCTTGATTCCCACCTGGTGGTCCTGTTTGGGGACGTTATAGAGCCTTTTAGGAGTTAGGGCTTGTCTGGCTAAATTGGGTCATGTGGTGTAGGCCTTTGAAAGTCTTACATCATTCTGGTGTATTCTGTCTGAGTTCTGTTTTCTGTCTGCGAGGCTAAGCAGAGCCTCCAATATACCGCCACCATGGAGCTGGTCTGCTACACCATCTCCACCACGATGGACTGAAATCTCTTTCAAACTGGGAACCAAACAAACGTCCTCCATTCAGTTGCTTTGGCCAGGTGTTTTGTAAGAGCAGTGAGAAAGTCCCTGATACAGCAGTGGAGAAGCACTTATGACCGAATCAACTTTTACGACCATGCCTCTTGTGCTATGATGTTTATAGTGTTTGGAATTTGAAGGGGACACATTCAAAGCATACCATTCCAGAGCTGGTATGGTAGTGCCACAGTCTCACTGATGTCCTAATGGTCTCTTGCTTTTCTCTTTTTATCATACTTGGTATAAGACTTATGTCCTCAATTAAAGTCACCTCATGACTGCAAAAATGATTATCATAGCACCAGACATCACATCCATATTTTAGGCAGAGGAAGAAAGAAGGCCCATAACAAGCCTGCCAAATATTTGGAATGGGGAGGAAACTGCTATAAAGAACTGTTTATGCATGTCTGTAATGTATTCTGATCATATTCACTTCCTAATACCTTCCATTGTTCCCCTTCCCTTCTGCTGAACTCTTGCTTACCAGCTAGTCCCTCTTCTACTTTTTTTTTGGTATGTGTTGCATGGTCATGGGTGAGCATAAGCAATTAACCAGTGGATAAATTGGTAAATATTGCCCCTGTCTCCAGCAACAGTTAACTGCTGATAACTCCTAAGGGAAGGCGATGTCCTCATGAGCCCTTCTGCCATCCATGACATAATGTTGATTGGCCCAATGATGTGCAGGTAATGATAGCCAGTAGCTACTGTGAGCTCATGAAGGCATTGGCCATATCATGTCTGGAAGACCGTGTACCATGGCACTCCTCCCTATCCTTTGGCCAGTCTTCTTTTTAAGGAGTATTCCCTAAGTTCTATACAGCAGTTCCTGGTCTTATTCCAAATACTGGTCAGAAGTTAAGCCACATGGATAATGTTCTCTGGAAGGGTAGCTAGAATATCTCTGTATTTCACTGGCCATATTCTTACCACCAATAAAATCAGGGCCCTGTGGAAGGAGGGAAGCATAAATTTTGGACAGGCAACCAGCATTGTCTGCCACCGCCCACAACCCAACCTTAGACCTACCTATGCATAATCAGACTCATTTTTCTACCCAAATTCAGAGGCATCAATCACACTGCTGAAGGGAGGGAGCTGGAGTAGAAGAAAAGGCTAACACTTATCCGTTGTCGTCCCCAACACTCTGCAGGTGGAAGAGGCAACAGAGAGATTTCTCTTTGCGGGACTGTGGAGTTCACTGCCCTCCTTAGAAGGCAGAGTTGGCTCCAGTTGTCTTTTATTTTCCTATTCCTGCCTCCACAGACTGTGGTGAGAATCCACTGAAAGAGATGAGAAAGCATGTTGTAAACTGGAAAATATTATCACCAAGAGGGATGTTTGTCATTGTTATGAGTGTTGTGTCTCCTAAAGCTGCCTACTCAGTTGAGGGAAGACTTCTGCATGGAGAGAGGACAGTGGGTGCATGCATGTGTGACTGTCTAGTTGTGTGCATGTGTGTGCGTGACAGTGTGAGTGTATCTGAATGTGAGTGTATGAAGGTGTGTCTGTATTGCTTGTCTGATGAAGGGCCAGGCATGTCTCCCCGCTGGCCCTTGCTGCTGGAGCCATCCCAGTGGACTTCTAGGTCTGCCTTCCTGTTGTCACAGGGACGACAGAAACTGGGGCTGCCTGAGGTTAACATTTTGTGAGTCACAGAGCTGGGTTTCCTCTGTGTATGTGATCAGAGGCAACTGGGCCTGGCTGCTGCCCATGCTGGATGTACATAGCAGTGGAGGTTGCTCTCTGTGGTTGGTGGAACCTCAGGTGGGCCTGCCCAGGACAATGTCACACAAGGGACAAGGCTCCATGTGGGGCTGCAGGGTGGCATGGGGGAACCACATGGCAAAGTCGACCCTGTTGGGCCCACCAGTGTGCTCACTCCTGCTTTCATTCCCTCTTAGCACAGCACTTTGGGGCAATCTCTTGCCTTCAGATCATAGCCCCACCAGGCAAGTGGCTCAAAGTCATTCTCCCTGCAGCACTGGGCTGGTGACCCTAGGAATGATGAGCATGGGCAGGCAGGCAACTGGGGCTTCCTGGGAGGTGGCTTCCCTTTCAGGCCTGTCTTGGGGTGGTGCCACCCTTCAGTGATCTGCTCCAGTCTTCTGCCTTTCTGAGCTTCCCTCAGACACTGGCTGTGCCTGTGGTGGTCCTCTAGAGCCCACCAGCGGTACCCAAACTTGTGCCACCCTTGTACACCTCGTGTGTTTTCCAGTAAGCGTGCTTTGTCATACCCAGGGACCACCTGTTGCTGCCCCCTCTGTGCTTTTTCTTGAGTCATTTCTTCTGTTAGTGTGCCTTCATCTTCCCCTACTGCTGGGAACACAACCTCCCTATTCTCTTTTTCAAAACTAATGACTTATTTCTAAAATTGCAGCAAGATAGTCACAACATAAAATTTAACCATTCTTTTTAAAGTGCAATGAAGTGCCATTGAGTACCTTCACAATGGTGTAAGCATTACCACCATCTATCCACAGACCTTTCCTCATCTTTCAAAATTAAAACTCCATACCTCCTATTCAACAGTGACTCATGATCTCCCCATAGTCCTCCACCCACCTCCCATTCCTCTCCAGCCTCTGGAAAGGGCCACTCTGTTTCCTGTCTAGAATTTGGCTACCTTGAACATCTTCTAGGAGTGGACTCACACAGCATCTGCCCTGCGGCTGATTTCAGCGGACCTCATGCCTTCACATCATCCATTTGAGATCGTGTGTCTGAGCTCTCTTCTTGTTAAGGCTGAAAAATCACATACAATTCATTTAATATATTCATGTTTATGGACTCTTGGATTGGTTTCTCTTTTTGTTCACTGCGACTTTATTTGTGGCCTAACTTGTGGTCTGTCCTAGAGAATGTTCTGTGTTCAAGTGTTGTAGTTCTTCCCTTCTGTTGGTTGTTCTGTCCATGGCCAGTCTGGTAAAGTCTCTTCTGTGTGAACTTTTCAAACATTACTCACGACAGATAGGTTGACAGTGGCAGGCCAAAAAAATGACGACTCCATGCAAATGTAGTTTGATGAGCCAATGAGTTTACTTGGGGTTACTTAACAGGAGCATAAGACTTAAGCGTGGCTACACCACTGAAGAAAATGTCTCTCTCCCAGGAACTGTTGCCTGTGTAAATTCATGGGGAGGGGCGGGACCTTGTGAGTCTCCCCCTGGCAACTGCTAACTGTCAATAGATTGGAGAGGGTTGTGAGTCTGTTTCCCCCAGTAGCTGTCTACAACTGTCTCTAAGTCTTTGGGAAAGGTCTTGTGAGTGAGCCCTTCTCCCCTAGAAACCTTTAACTGTCTATAAATCCTTGGGGAGGGGCATGGCCTGTGGACTTCTACCACTCTTTGATGGAAAGTTAACGGACCCAATCATGAACAGGTCTCCCTTGGTAATCACAGTTGCTGATAGCTCCAGAGGGCAGCATCCATGTCATACCTGAGGACAGAGTTTCACCACTTTCCAGTTGACATTAGAGAATTGTCATTTCTGCCTTCAGCTTCATCAATTTTGTTTATGTATTTTAATAATCTTATTGGGTACATACATGTTCCTTCTCATTTTTTCGTTTTTCTCAATGCCACTTTGCTGTTGATCTTACCTTTACTTTCCTGATCCCAGGCAGAATTATTCTCTGTGTTTTTACCATAGCTAATACCCATCTTTGAGTAATACTTGATGAATAATTTCCTGGTTGTCTTTCCAGTTAGTCTTACTTATGCTTGCACCTCTAGAATATGGCTCAGTGTCTGGCTCATAGTAAGTACTTAGTGTGTATTTGTGGAATAGACATTTTATTTAATTGAAAGCAATGGTTGTACCATGTTTTTTCTTAGACAAAAAATAAACCTAGTTAGGAATTCTCAATGCAGCATTGATTTTTGTTTGTTTGTTAGGCAGCAACTGTAGGCTGGCCTGCAACTTACTCTGTAGCCCAGGCTGGCCTCAAACTCAAGTGATCCTCCTATCTCAGCCTCTCCTGGAATTGTAAGCACGAGCCACCACCCCTGTATACAGGATTGTTTTTTGTAAAAGCGCCTTATGGCCTCCCTCATCTTATTCACATAGTGAGGACTTGCTCAGTACAGCTCAGCATGGTGGGAACTCGGTTTCTTCATGAGCATTCTGGAGCTAGGGGTCTAGGGCATAAGTGGGGGGTTGCCTTCTGACACCCTTGATTCTTGCTACTGAGAGAGAGGAGGAAGTCTGCCCTTCAAAGCCTGCATGGTCTGGGCTGGTCTACTATCTCCTAGACACTCTCCCCAGCCAGGGAACACAGGTGGCGGGTCTTGAACTGGAAGTTCAGAGCACAAACTGGCTGTTTCATGTCACATGAGGGCTGGAGCTGGGACCCCTGCCTCCTTGCCGCGTGTGTCCTGAAGCCACCTTGGGAGACTGGGAGAGGGATTTGCCAACACTGCTCTTGGATTCTCTCCCTGCCTGCCTGGGCAGCCTGACCCACGTCCTCAAATCACAGGGAGAGTTCAGCATGTCCTTCTGTGACACCTGGCCAGGGCAATAAAACCCAAGCCTCCTGGAAAGCAGGTGATCTCATGGACTAGCCAGACCTGACTCAGAATGGCTCCTGCCTGCCAGCTCCAAGCCAGCTGCTCCAAAGCCACAGCTCAGAAATCATGCCGTGGGGGTGTCATCAGGAGGTGGGGCGGTCCCATTACCAGCCCAGTCCGTGAGCACTTCCCTGGCTCTAGGGACCAAGGAACAGCTGACTCTGGAGGGACAACTGAGATAAGGCCAGCTCAAGGCTGGCCATGGGCCCTGAGGGGTTGCTGACTCAGGGTGTGTTTTACAGGGAGCAAGCTGGTGATCCCTGAGGCTTCACCCCTAATCCCACCCTTTACCTGACTCTGTGACCTTCACTAGTTTCCTGTGCCCTCAGGCACAGCCATGGTGGCTTCCCTGTCAGGGCTCAAGGGGAAGGTGATACTATTTAAATGTGGGAGGGCGGGCAGGCATGGTAGTGCACACCTTTAATCCCAGCGCTCAGGAGGCAGAGGTAGGAGGATCTCTGTGAATCTGAGGCTAGCCTGGAGCAACAGAGTGAGTGAGATCTGATCTCGAAAAAACAAAACAAAATAAAAGTTGGGCCCTGATCCTTCAGTTTTCAGGGAAACATTACTGTGAGGGGACATGTAGGCCAGTGACTTTCTGCTTGATTCTGCTTTCTCCCCTCCTCTCCGCATCCTTGGCTGGGCTGGTGCCTTCTGTCCTATTTTGTAGAAGAAAACCACTTTCATCCTGTGTTCTAGGAAGTGAAAGGCTGGACTTTTCAGGGTCTGTGGAAAGAGGCTTTGGCTGGCCACAGAAATCTTATATTTACTTTCAGCTCTGCCTGTCTTGAGCTATTCTCCTCTCTCTTCAGGCCTCAGTTTCCCTCAGAAGTGTGAGGCATTAGTCAAGCGACTATGCATGCAGCTGGAGAGTTAAGGCACTTGCTTGCAAAGCCTAAGGACCCAGGTTCAATTCTCCAGTACTCACGTAAACCAGATGCATAAGGTGGTGCATCCATCTAGAGTTCATTTGCGGTGGCTACAGAAGTCCATTCTCTTTTTCTCTCTCTCCTTCTTTCACTCCCCCTCTCTCAAATAAATAAAATATTCCTAGCCTATGTATGGCTAGGAAGGTCTTAGGCCCTAAGGGGGAAGCTACTGCTGTTGTTTGGCTTAATGGCTATTTTGTGCCCATAAAATTGCACTCTAACCATTTATGCTTATGCCTACAGGATAGTGCTATTCATACCTTTGGTCAGAGAAGCTTCCTTTTGCAGATGGCGGTGACTGCTGGGCAGATTCAGAGTGCTGAGAAGTGCCCATTGGATGATTAGTACTAAATGAGACATTTACATCATCCCTTTCAAGGCTCAGAGAACACGGCAGAAGAGGGGGCAGGAAGAATGTGAGCGAGAGGAGTGGTTTGGAATGTTCTTCCAGACTTGAAGAGGTCATTGCATTCAGTTCCTCACAGCAGCTGTCATCACCTGCACAAGACCTGCACAATACTGGGGCCATCAACATTCTGTCATCTGTGATGGAGGAGGGAAAAACAACAGATATAAAAATAACAGAAGGACTAATTAGAAAGAAGGGGTTCAGTGGAAGGGGGAGGGATGAAAAAGCAGCTAATGGGAGTGGATTATGTATGACCAAAATACATTATGTACATGTCATTAAGAACGTTTAAAAGAAGTGTGAAATGTTTGGGCAGGGGCTCTCAAAACTTCCTTATAGCTTTGACTTGGGCTCCCTAATTCCCCTTTGGAAGTATGCATCTCTTTGGCCCTTCCTGCATCCCACACAGATTCCAGAACAGTGGGAAGAGAAACAGCCTTGTTATAGACCAGCTTCAGAGGATACAGACCTCTAACTGCTAATGTGGAAACACACCCACCTGTAACAATCAAAACAGGGTCCTTCATGGTCATCTCTCATCCTTGGTGGAGGGTTTTGTGTGGCCTTAGGGGAGCAGGTAGGTGCCAGGCAGACATTTGTCCCTGAGTGAAAGTCAGGCAGACGGGTGTCCTGGGCACCGGACCCTGCTGGGATTACCTTCTTGGTAGAGCCTTGATTTATTTCCTGCAGACCTCGGGATTATCCACGGGGATTCCAGAAGCTTCATGTGAGCAGTGAGTACCCATTATCTCGGGGCTGCCTGCCAGCTAGCTGGTCTCTCAGTGTCTGCCGCCACCACCTGCTGTTTGGGAGCTGGCTGTGGCCACCAGGGCTGTCATGGCATCTCAGTCATGTGAGAAGCTTGGCAGAAAACTGGCACTCACTGATTCTGGTGTTTGGCGAGAACCTCTACCATGGTGCCATAGGCATGACTGTCAGGGGGTCACTTGCATGTGCCAGAGGAGGGACCCTACACATGCCAGGAGCCCTTCTGGGTTACTGCTAGTCTGCCGTTGGCTGGCAGAGACAGTGCAATCACCTCTCATAAACCTGCCTTCTCTCCGGTCCTTAATGTCCTCTGCTCATAAAAGGGAACTTTGTAGAATTTCCCACACTATTAAGACATAGACTGGTTTCTTTTCAACATCTTCCCCACCCCTACTCCTAGTGTCCCTAGGACCATGACAGGCTATGTTCAGACAGAAATGAGTTCAAATCCATCCCAGTGAAATGAACAACTGTGATGAGTGAACCTGCTTGTCTTCCCTGCCTGTGAGGGTTTCTGTCAGGAGTCCCCTATGAACTCATGTGTTCTGAATGCTTATTCTCTAGCACATATGTCAGTTTTTGAGGTGCAGCCTTGCTGAAGGGTGAGCTTAGGGGTGTTGTAGCCAGCTCCGCAATTTGGCTCACTCTCCTGCTGCTGTTTCTACCTGCTGTGGCAGAGGTGATGTCTAGTCTGTCTACTCATTGATCCTGTCCCCTGCCACCATGAATCTTCCTCTGGTGACTGTAAGCCACAATTAAAAAAACCCACTTTCTTCTCATCAGGTGCTTCTTTCTGGTCGGGTGCTTTGTCCAAGCAATGAGAAGACAACTTCAACACTGGCCCACTCTGTGTCTCCTGAGTCCTCCATCCCTGATTTTACATAGTGGAAATGGACCAAGGCTTGGAGGGTAAGGGCCCCTTCCCCCAGCATGTCCTTCCTCTCAGGCAGAGTCTAGGGAGGCAGCATTTTGTTGCTGTTGTCACAACTTTATTGAGATGTAATTCACCTACCACGAGTCACTACTTAAATTGGGAACTCAGTGGATTTTAGCATGTTCATGGAATTGTACAACCATCCCCTTAAGAAACCCTACATACTAACCATCAATTCCTAATGCATTCTCCTCAACTCTAACCTTAGGCCACAGACAGACCAACCAACACTAGGCCTTTCATGAAAATTAGCTCATAGTGTGTGTGCGTGTGTGTATGCACACACCTGGTTTCCTTCCCTTAGCATAGTCTAAGGGTCATGCTGTCGCATGTATTAGTGTTTCATTCCTCTTTACTGTCAAGTGCTAATAATGGCCCATTGCATAGACACACTACATTTACCGTCTCCGTTGATAGTGGGACCTTTCTACTTGTGGCTTTTGTGAGCAAAGCTCCTATGAAACTTGGCCAACAAGTTTCTATGCGGAGGTTTGCCGTTAATCATCTTGGGAATAAACTGCATGATAGAACTGCAGGATGGTAATCACTTCTCTGCTCTTACATCTACTTCATTCCATCGTGTTCCCTGTGCTCTGGCTACAGTGGGGCACTGTCTAGGACTCTACATCGATTTTCTTCTTCCCCTCCCTCCCTCCCTTCTTTTCTTCTTTGCTTCTTTCTCCTCTTTATTCTTTCTTTCTGGAAAGGGGCATAAGAATTTTATGTGCCTAATTTAGATAGTTTGCTATTTTCAAACTATCGATTGGTATTGTTTTTGAGATTAATAAAATCACTTTAACACACATAAACAAGTAATACACAAGAATCTAGCAGTAGATTTGTTCCAATGCTTTGTAGTGTGAATGTATCCAGAAATGGTTACCCTTGAGTCCTGTCTGGTGGGGCACTTCCCTTTCATTTTCTCTTGAAGCACTCACTAATCCGTCTAGCTGGGCATGGTGGCACGTACCTATCATCCAAGGACGTGGGATGTCGAGACAAAAAGGAGTTCAAGGTCATTCTTGGCTATATAGGGAGCTGGAGGTCAGCCTTGGATACACAAGACCTTGTAGGGTTTCAGTTCAGCCTGGTCACCATAAACTTTGTCTCAAAACAAGCAAGCAAACAAATACCTCAAATCCAAACCATTGGTAACCAAACCTTTCCCTGTCAGCTTAAAGGGAATCTACTTATGAAGGAAGGCTCTGTACTTACCCCATGTATCATTTTGGGTCCAAATCTTATGCATTCTGAAAGGTCCAGCTAGAACGTCATTTCCTTCTCCAGTGCTGTTTCTTGGACCAGATAACCCAAAGTGCCCCACCCCACATGCCTGTTGTAATACGATTGTATAGTGAGCTTTGAGTGTATATGTGGTGTGTGTGTGTGTGTGTGTGTGTGTGTGTGTGTGTGTATGTGCATATGCATGCACACCTTCTGTACATGTGTGTGGAAGTCAGCGGAGAACTCTTCTATCACTCTTTCACTCTGTTTCTTTTTTTATTAAATATATTTTGTTTATTTATTTGAGAGAGAGAGATGGAGGGAGAGAATGGGTGTGTCAGGACCCACAACCACTGCAAACAAACTCCAGATGCATGAGCCCCCTAGTACATCTGGCTTATGTGGGTCGTGGAGAATCCAACCGAGATCCTTTGGCTTTGTAGGCAAACGCCTTAACTGCTAAGCCATCTCTCCAGTCCCCCTTTCTTTCTTTGAGATGGACTCTTGCTAAGTCTGGAGCTGCTGTTTTCAGTCCGACAGGCTGGCCAGCGAGCCCCAGCGATTCTCCCATCTGCCCTCATGAGCTAGCACTGGGGCTGCTGGTGTGCATGGCCGTGCCTGGCGATTGACTTGGGCGTTGGTGATTGCACTGTGTCTGTATGCTTTTGCACTAAGTGTCCTACCCATGGAGCCACTTTCCCAGCCCTGGATGCGCTCTGTTACTTAACTGTTCTAAGATGGAGCCTGTATGTCCTCTATGGCTTTCAGGCGCCATGACAGCCCTTCACATGTAGGAAGGAAAACACATTTTCTGCATGACACCTAGGGGAGAAGGTGTATCCGCTGCCCCCGTTCCTCTGGAGCCTTCCCCTTGTCTCCAGTCTGTTGTGGCCATCTCAGCCTTTCCCTCACATTTGTAGCTAAAATTTCTCTGAAAAGTGAAGTTACATGTTTTGGATGCTGGCTTGGCTTTGATCATTGTTCATGACTTTTTGAAATTTATAAACATAGACATCTGTCTTCCCAAGTACCTGTGAAATCATATTCCCCTAGAAATCAATTACATTAATATTAGGAGTTCATAATGACTCTACATTAGAGCACTGGGTGGTACAGTTGACTAGATGACACCCTGCCCTGTGTAGGGTAGGAGGTGGCCTTCACAAAGGTTACCTGGTCTTAGATTAAACCTTTCTAGCCATGGGCAAACACCTCCCAAGGGGAGGGAATTCTTTAGATTGAGCTGAAAGCTACCATCTTGCAGCTCTTCTCCATGTGGGCCTGGCTTGGCCTTGGGTCAGCCCATCATCTCCACTCATGGTTGCGTCATACATCTTCAAATTTTAAAAACAGAGTCATGGCTTCTGCACTTGCTTTTATCCACACAGGCAAGTCCCAGTTCCTTCAGTAAGTATGCAGTCCTTAGTAAGACATAGTCAAATATGGATAAGTGGCAATAGTCAATTACAGCAGCCTCCTTGTCTCTGTGAGAGACCCCCCAGGGGCACTTTAAACCGCTGGTTGTACTGACCACAGGGCCAATTACTGTGATATTTCTGAAAGCCCGTCTGATAGTGGAGGTGGCTACTGAGTGACTAACAGGAGGAAGCATATAGTGTGGACACATTGTGCCCAGGAAGGAGGCATATCCTGAGTCCGACCGGGTGGCCAGCATGAGATTTCATCATGCTACTCAGAGCGTCACTAACTTAAAAACTTATGGCTTGTTTCTAGAATTTTTCATGTAATGTTTTTACAGGTAACTGAAATTGAGGAAAGCAAAATTGTAGGTAAAGGAGTGATTGTAAGTAAGAAATATACCAGTAATATTACAATATTAGAAGTTTAATTATTGTGCATTAAACATGCACTGGAATTATGACAAACACTTTCCACGACATAACTTTCTTACTCTCACATCAACTGCATGAGATGAGGATTATCACTATTCTCCATTAACAGATAAGGAAACTGAGGATGGAATGAGAAAGTAACATGGAAAAAGTCCTATAGCCGGGTGTGGTGGCCACGCCTTTAATCCCAGCACTCGGGAGGTAGAGGGAGGAGGATTGGCGTGAGTTTGAGGCCACCCTGAGTTTCTATAGTGAATTCCAGGTCAGCCTGGGCTAGAGTGAGACCCTAATGTCCCATAGAGACTGGGATACGGTTTGGAAAGCAATCATGCTAAGGAACTCTAAGTCTGACATCTGTGCGTACAGCCTCGCAAATGGTCTTTGCAGGGGAATGTGACATTTCCCAGGGATCTGTTTGCTGGGGGCTGGCTTTGTTCTTTCACGGCTCCGTGAGAGTAAGGGGATACCTAATTTGGGATGCCCTGCTCAAGTCTTGGTCAACTCATAACTTAAATAGGAGGCTTGATAGTTAATGGTTTCAACTTCCCTTGAATGAACCATATTCTTTCACACCTCTGGGGCTCTGTGGGAGTCATCTGTAATCATTACCCGTCATTGAGAGATGTTTGGAACAACATTTCCTCTGTGGAGACCCATAGGGACGGTAGGAAAGAACACTCTCTCCTGCTTCTCACACCCTTTCGCAGATTTCTGCTCTACAGCCTGTGACTGTCTTCCAATAGGCCATGAACTTCTCAAGGACACAGTGTTTGTTGTCACGGTGACGTCAGCATTTGACGATGCTAGTCCCGGGAGTCCTTGTTTTTTGAGGGACTCAATCTAGGGCTACCTTTGCAGTTATGATGCCATTTCACCCCATCTCTGCTAGGTGGCGCTGCTGCACACAGCAAAGGACTGAGCTAGTCTCCCTCAAAACCCCCAGGTTTTGCAGAGGAGGGAGGCCACTTGAGGCCCAGCTGGAGGATCCTGGGTCAGCAGCTCCATCTTACTGTTTTGAGTGTTAGCTTCAGACCTTTTCTCTTTTCCATTCCATGAGATCTAGGATCTGGAGGCCTGTCTTCTTCCCTGTCTTTGGGTTGTCACGTGCTTACTGTTCTCCATGATCTGCTGCTGGTTTTCATCACATGTCACCTGCACAGGCTCCTTTAAAAAAAAGGAAGATACAGCTCAGGATTTCATGACAGTATTTCTGACCCAGAGGGATGCCTGCCGTTTCTGCTTCCCTTCCTGTCTGTCCCCATCTGCTGTGTGTCTACTTGTCTGTGGAAGCACCTGTCCTCCTGCCCTTTACAGAAGGAAGACAGGAGAGGAGCAGCAGCAGCATGCTGTTAACCGCTGACTTGGACTGGGTGATTTGAACCTGGCTTTTGCTACTGACTGTATGACATCACACAATGTTTTTGATCTCTTAGAGGCACAGTTTCCTAATCTGTTAAATGGGATATAATAATATATAATCAAGCCAGGCATGGTGGTGCACACCTTTAATCCCAGCACTCGGGAGGCAGAGGTAGGAGGATTACCGTGAGTTCGAGGCCACCCTGAGACTTCATAGTGAATTCCAGGTCAGCCTGGGCTAGAGTGAGACCCTACCTCGAAAAACAAAAAAACAAAAAACAAACAAAAACATAATAATATATAATCTATAACATGATAATAGTACCTATTTAAAAGGATCATTGTATCAAATTAGTTCCTTTTTAATAAAATAAAAACTTTATTAAAAACATCTTCATAATCACCTCCTATCACCCTACCTCCCACCACCCTTCTGTGTCTCTTCTTCTCTGTCCCTCTCCACTGAAGTTTTACATTTTCCTACTGTTCCTTCTCCTATACTGATATCTTTGTTTGCCCTCCTCTTTATCATCCATGAAAACCTGCTGGTAGGTCCAATATTGTGTACTTCATGTGCAGGTAATGACAGCTGCTGTGAGGTAATGTTTACAATGACCACTTCATGTTTGAGAGACTGTTCAAGATCACTCCTCCTCAACCTTTGGCTCATATTCTTTCTGCCAGCTCTTCCATAATAGACCCTAAGCCATTGGAAGATATGTTAGAGATGTCTCATTAAGTGCTGAACGCTCAATGATTACTTCTCAGCATTTAAAAAATGTTTTATTTTGCCAGGCGTGGTGGTGCACACTTTTAATCCCAGCATTTGGGAGGCAGAGTTCGGAGGATTGTCGTGAGTTCAAGGCCATCCTGAGATTACATAGTGAATTCCAGGTCAGCCTGGGCTAGAATGAAACTCTACCTTGAAAACCTACACACACACACACACACACAAATATATATTTGAGGGGGAGGAGAAAGAAGGAGAGAGAGAGGCAGTTAGAGAATGGGTACACCAGGGCCTCCAGCCACTGCAAAAAAACTCCAGAATCATATGCCACCTTGTGCATCTGGCTTACACGGGGGAATTGAACCTGAGTCCTTTGGTTTTGTAGGCAAATGCCTTAACCCATAAGACATCTCTCCAGCTCCTTCTCAACATTTTGATGAGCTTTGAGTCTCCCCATCAGTCACTGCCATTTAAAAAAAGCATTCCTTAATCAAAAGTAAAAGCAGAATTAATAATATGCATAAACATAAGTATTTAGAGGGCAACTGCATGGGCATAATATGTCCATGTAGCCAAACATCAGTAGTAACTTCCCTGTTAGCATTAGTAAACCTCTCAACCATAGACATCTGACTAGGACTTCAGTATCTGGTTTGAATTCCCTCCCATGGAGTGGGCCTCAAATCAAATTATGAAGCAGCTCATTATCCTCTTAACAGACATGCCACTATTGCATTAGTGGGTACCTCTTGCTTAGGTGGCCAGTTATATAGCTTTCAGGGTCCACTCCTAGTTGAGATCATTGATGACTGTTCTTCAGTAGGCTACATGATACTTTCCAGCACTATGACAGCTAGTTAGCAGGGAGGAGGCTTTCAGCTCAGTTTTAGCTTGATTTCTTACTGTCTTACAACTGAAGCATGTGGTGTCCTTAGCAATAGGTGAAAATGGGTCTTATTTGGTTCTAGTGGGCAATCAAGAACCTTGCCAATAGCCTGCAAGGTTCTGGGGGCATCAATAACCTCTGACCAATACCTCACTGGAAGGTGTCTCAACTTTGGCACTGACAATTTTCTGTGAAAATCTATGGCTTGTGGGCATAGCATTTATAGTGCTGCAAATTTGAGATGTGCACAAAGTGTCTCCTTGCTAAAACTCTCACTCTCTCTCTCTTTAACTTTTAGTTTTAATTAACTAAGAAATAGATTCCCACATGGCTTATTCATGATCTCTTTGGTTTTGATTACTAACAATTGAACAAAAATACATAAATGGTAGAATAAATGATGACCTTTCCACATAACAGAATACTATGCAGCCATTAAATGAACTCTTCTGGACCAGGGGAGATGGTTCAGGGGGTAAAGTGCTTGCACAGCAAGCATGACGTCCTGAGTTCAGACCTCCAGCACCTGTATGAAATATGGGATGATGATGCATGCTCATAATCCCAGTGTTTGGTTGGTGGTGACAGGCTTGTTGGCTAGCTATACTAGCTGAAACCATGAGCTTTGGGTTCAGTGAAAGACCCTGTCTCAAAAAAATAAGAAAGAGCAGTTGAAGAAAACAGGTGACCTCAACCTCTGGCTTCCACATGTTTATGTCCATATATGCATGTATATTTGGCCACACATATGCACACACATAACAACATGCACACTCATATGCACATGCATTAAACATACTGAAAGAAAGTGGGTTTGTTACTGGTATGGGAAAACATTCCTGCTGTCTGAAACTCAGCACATAGCATGCACAGGCTGCTTAGCTGCTCGAGTCATAATCTCTGTATCTGTGACATTGACTTCATAGGAATGCGTAGCTCAGAAGATTGTTATGAGGTTGAAGGAATGTATCCCGAAGGTTTAAATCTAGTATTTACTAGTATTTGTTAGTTCTGGGCATGAAAATAAGTATTTTATAAGTGTTTCCTATTATCATAAAAAAAAGTGTCAGAAGAACAAGATTGGGAAGGAACTATTAGCAGGACATTAGTGATGGTGGTCAACCTCAGGTGGCATTATGGGGCTTTTAATTTTCTTCTCTATATAGCAAAATATGTGTAAAACAGCTTTTTTTTTTTTTTTTTTTTTTTTGTAGGAGAACTACTGGCACTGCCATTGCGGAGATCTTTTAATTTTTTTAAAGTTTTATTTATTTATTTGAGGGGGGGCAGATAGAGAGAGAATGCACGCCAGGGCCTCCAGCCACTGCAAATGAACTTCAGATGTGTGGTATCCCTTGTGCATCTGGCTTATGTGGGTCTTGGGGAATCAAACCAGGGTTCTTTGGCTTTGCAGGCAAATGCCTTAACCACTAAGCCATCTCTTCAGCCCTAAAACAGCTTTTTTTTTGAGCATCACTGTATCACTGTATAAGTCTGGGCCACAGCAGGAGCTCAATGTAAGGTAACCAGTGTTAATTTATTTTCCTTATTTATTATTATTTTTTTTTGGTTCTCAATAATGAGCATGCATTCCTTTAAAGAAATTTAGTATAGTGACCATGGCAGCTTCTGGGTTTATTAATTACTTAACACATTCCAACATACACTCTACATTCCATTCCACACTGGCTTTGTGACAGCCCCTAGACTAGCTGGCGAGGTGGACTGCCTAGAGACATTTTCCTTTTAGCTGGGAGCCAATTCTTCTTGCATCATCTTCTATTTTAAAACTCACCCACATCTTCTTGACCTGTGGCCTTTCTGAAGTCTTTTTTTTGTTGTTTTTTGATAATACATTCCTGTTATGACTCAGTAGTTTTCTTCTTTGCCATCTCTTCCTCAGACTTTCCTTTTTCACAACAAATTCCATGCCTATCTTGTTGCCTTCTCCCGATGTTATCCTACATCACATTCTCCTCTCCCATCCAAAATAAACAACACTCCATCTCTCTTCTGCTGATGAAGTCAAGATTGCTGATCACAATCATTTCTACCCCTTTTAAGTCCAGATGAAAATTAACTGTATGAGTAAATTGGGATTACAAATCCAAGGGGGAAGGATGACTAATTTGATGAAAGATACTGGGAAATTTGAACAACTATTTTGGGGAAAAAATGGATGAGATTCCTATGGCATACTATGCAACAAAATAAATTCCAGATGGAATGAAACCTCCCAGCCAGGAAAACCTTAGGAAGTACCAGAGGAGGTCTCATCTCAGTGTGGGGACACTTTCCTACAGCTTTATGATGTGCAAAGGTTATGTGTCTACATAAACACAAAATCACCCTACATTAAAAAAACCCAAACTAAATGGAAAACAAACAAATATGCAAGATGTGTGACCAAGGAGAAAGATGTCCTTAAAATAGAAAAAGTCTTTAGAAATCAATGAGAAAATTTGAAAAATTCGAAATTGACGAACTGTTAGTGGCATATAAAACAGGTAAAGTGTGAATTATATCTGAACTCCTTTGAATCAATATAAAAATAAAAGATCACTCACTACACAAACTAGCAGAGGTTATGAACAGGAAAGTCACCAGAGAAGACATAGAGAAGGCCAGCAAAGACACTCAACGTCACAGGAGACAATGGAAATGCATCTGCTTTGTAAAAAGTCCTCTTTTTCCCAGACATGGTGGGCACACTGGCAGAACAGCACCTGGGAGGCTGGCATAGGAGGGCTGTGAATTTGCGACTAACCCGGGCTCCATAGCAAACAAACAAACAAACAAAAAACAACCTGGCAAAAAACCCTAAGGTTTAAACGAACTGGAGTGGTAGTAGGTTTGTGGGAAGATGCACGCACAAAGTTTTCACTAGTGAAAGACTGTTAGAATAGTCACAGAAGTGCACACCCGTGTGTGAGTAAGAATTTTCCCTGAGGTTTTGGAAGGACTTGGAAATAATACAGATGTCTGATAGGAGCAGATTACCACATAAACTAGATACATCCTCTTGATGGAATACTACTCAGCTTGTAAAATGAATGAGATGGATTTATATGTACAGAAGGGAGAGGTGCATTCTAATAAAAAATTAATCATGTCCAAAGTCATTACTTTAAAAAGTAGCTTTCAGAACTTTGGATAAGTCTGATTTCACTTGGGTAAACAAAAATATGATCCAGCAATGGAGCTGTATCCTCTGTAGAAGTGAGCAGAGCCTTTCTGATGACCCTCGACTGCTGGCAAAGCTGAGGAGAGACAGCCCAGCTCCCAGCTCCTGCCACTGTGGATAGATCACAGTCTTGGGTGGGGTCTCCTTCAGCATCTTTTTACTCTGAGAGTATCTATCATTGATTTATGAAGGGGTCTTCTTTGGAAAAGGATGAGGTTATCGTTGTTTCCCCATCAACACAATGGACTAATCACTTTCTACTCCCAGACTAGCTTTGGCTTGGTTTCAGGGTCTTTCTCAACAGTTATGGTGGATGACACAGAGGCCAGGCAGAGCAACCCTTCATTTAAGAAGGAAGAAGAGGGGAAAGGGAGATGGTTCAGCGAGGAACATGCTTGTCTTGTAAGCATGATGACCTGAGCTGAATCATCAGAACCCAGGTGAGGTGCTGGGTGTGATGGCACGTGCATGTAATCCTAGAGCTGGAGAAGCAGAGACAGGATGGTCCCAAGGCTTGTGGCCGCTAGTCTCTCCTACTTGGTGAGCTCAGACTTATGAGAAATCCTGCCTCACACAGCTTCCATCCCCACTGTGAGACTGACTGAGACCCTAATTAACCCACAGTGAACACCAACCACACTGAGGAGGGCCCTCAGGGAAATCAGGGCCAGGAGAGAGGGGACTATAGAACTATGTAAAAGAACACAACTCATAAAAAATGGCATACAAGCTCTTATGTCTGTCTCCTTTGGGCTCTCCACTCCTTTTTGAGGAGAATCTCCATTAAAAAAATTAGTAACAGGGCTGGAGAGATGACTTAGTGGTTAAGGCACTTGCTTGCAAAACCAAAGGACCTAGGTTTGATTCCCCAGGACCCACATAAGCCAGATGCATAAGGGGGCACATGCATCTGGAGTCTGTTTGCAGTAGCTGGAGGCCCTGGCCTGCACATTCTCTCTTTCTCCTTGCCTATTTCTCTTTCAAATAAATAAACAAAATATTTAAACAATTAGTAACAAAATTTACATTCTTTGAAATAAAAAAAATACTACCTCAAAGGAGGTGAGTGGCATTCATGAGTAACAATGGCCTAAGCTGTCTTCTGGTCTCCACATGCATACATACACACATACATGTACATGCACCCAGAGTTGTACATGGATCCACACACAGTGTGGACTCACACATGTATGAACATACATATATACATGCACACATGCAACTGCACAAAAACAACAAAAAAGAAGGAAGAAAAAAAATCATTGATGTAGGATGAGATCATGAGGCTTTTTTGGGCAGCTTCCTAGAGAAATTTAGAAGGTATTTCTCTATTTTCTCTTGTGTCAACCCTTATGTAGACTACCCTTTTGCCATCTGAAGGAGGTATACCCTTCATTAGAGAAGCTAATGAGCCCTCCCCACTCACGGGTGGGAGACCAGATTGCATGGGCCCACCAATCTGCAGTCCCTCAGACTCTCCTCAGATGTTATGACCTGTGGCTCGGTGTGAAGGATGATGCCCATCCTCACTACTCAGTTGTCCCTGGGCATTGCATGAAGGGACTTAGTGAATGTAGATAGTAGAAGCATCTCTAATGAGTGGCTGGTGAGAAGTGAATCATGAGAGATAGATAGACAGGTTGATAGAGAATTAAGAGGGGGATTCTTCTGAGTAAGGATCCTCATGGAGACCACTTTTTCTCTCTTGGTCTGAGATGGGAATGATTTAGAACCTACTGAATGTTTGTACGAAGCTATAAATGAACAAACACAAAACTGAGAATAAGGGACTCTTCGGAGGTCACATGTCTGGGATGGCCACATTGTCATGTGGTTAAGGATGGGACCAGGTCCCCTATCTCACTGCTGGCCCTGTGGTTCTTGCTCAGGAACAAAGAAGGCTAATTGATGATCAGTACCAATTGGTCACACATTCTTTTCTGCTTGGATTTCCTTCAGTCATTCAGATGGGGTTGAAGAATATTATGGCAGAGTATACCAAAACATAGCTTCCTATATCTTATTTCCTTAAAAGATCTGAATTTCAGGGTTTTTTTTTTTTGAGCAAATATAACAGTTCTTTAGATATCATGTCTTTAGGTGTTGGTTATGTTCTTAAACATGTTTCATAGAGGTTTAATAATTTTGAGATGTGAAGAGAATAAAATAAGAAAATAGTACAAGAAATTCTAAAATTCCAATTGGTAAAAGTGATCTAGTATTTCTGTGGTGGTTTGAATGTGGATTGTCCTCTATAGCCTCATTGTTTGGATACTTAATCAACCTAGTTGGAGGTGCTGCCTGGGAAGTTTGTGGAGCCTTGCTGGAGGAGGTGAGTCTCTGAGGGTGGGCCTAGGGCATTGCAGTCCAGCCCTGGGTTGGTGCTTTTGCACTTTCTACATCCTCCTTGCTGTGAAGATGTGACATTGGCTGTCTGTTCTGCTGTGCATTCTCTACTATGACAGACTTCCCCTTGAAACTGTAAAACAAAATAACCCTTTCCTTCTGTAAGCTGCCACTAGTCAAGTATTTTTTCTCAGCAATGAGAAATAACTAATACAGCTACAAAACAAAACAAATAATGGGCTACTTACTTGGACAAGGTACCCTGTCTGAAACTCAGCCCTGTGAATTTTGATAAACAGGCGAAACAATCCTTCCCTTTGTCTTTAATCCCATTCCCTCCTTCTTCTAATGAACTGCAATCAACCTTTTATCTCCTATCTTGTCTGGGTTATCCCACTGATAGGCAATTGTGCTGACTCCCTTTAAGAAAGCACCAGTGGATCTCACATCACCAACCCAGTGATGCCTGCCTCTCTTCCTGTCACATTGTCTCACCTCCTAGTCAGTCTTCAATCTACATTCTAAGTTTTGGCCCCATCAACTTATCAATATACATTCTTTTTTTTTTCACAATTTTTATTAACATTTTTCATGATTATAAAAAATATCCCATGGTAATACCCACCCCCCGCACTTTCCCCTTTGAAATTCCATTCTCCATCATATTACCTCCCCATCTCAATCATTGTACTTACACATATACAATACCAACCTATTTTTTTAAATTAGTTTTCTATTCAGCAAATACAGGCAGTTTGGTACCATTTTTAGGCTCCTCCGTGACCTATCCCCTCCCCAATGGCCCTTCCTTGTTGATGTATATGGGTTGTGCATTGTGGAGTTAGCCCACAGTTATTGGTACGATAAATGTCTCTGCATATCATGACCCAACATGTGGCTCTGACATTCTTTCCACCCCCTCTTCTGCAAAATTTCCCTGAGCTATGTTGGGTTCATTTTTGGTCTGCTTCAGTGATGAGGTGTTGGGGGCTTCTGAGGCTCTGGCTCTCTGATTTGGTAGGTGTTGATTTTTCTCTGTGTTGGTCTCCTTCCCCCTTGTGCTGGTATCTGGTTCATCAGGAAAACAGTACCCTTGTTTGTTTTGCCAATTTTCCTTGGGGCCTTTTTGAGGTATGATCAGGTGGCTCTCTCCTTAGGATCTGCATCTATCTGAAAAAAAGAAGCAGATTCTCCAATGGAGAGTGAGTTAGCACCAGGACAAATGAGATAACCCTTACTTTTTTAATAGGGTGTAGGCCCTCTTGTATACCATGATTGATGGTAGCTTGATATTGGAGAGTGGGCTTATGTTTAGATATGGTTCTGACTTGTTTCCCAGCTCCAGCTATGGGTCCTGCACCACTAAGGGAATCAGTTAACCAAATCAAGAGCGGTTGGTTCCCCACCAAGGCTGTGTGCCACTATTGCACTTGTGTGGGCATCACAACAGGTTATTTGTTGCTAAGTAAGTTAGACCATGAGTTGCTTGGACAGATTTTGGTCATTTCCCCCAGTCGCCCATGTAGCACCTTCTGGCACTAGACTCGCTGACTGTCTGGGGACTGACTCTCTCCTGGCCTCCAGCCATGCCATTCCATTTTACGTGTCAGCTGCATATGGAGTCTTCAGCAATAGGGTCTTACCACTGACCTTTGGTGGGTCATCAAGCACTCTGACAGAAATCTGTCATTCCTTGCAAGAGACTTGGTTGCCTTGCAAGAGACTTGGTTTCCTTGCAAAATACCAACCTATTAAGTACCCTCCTCCCTTCCTTTCTCTTCCCTTTATATCTCCTTTTTAACTTACTGGCCTCTGCTACTAAGTATTTTCCTTCTCATGCAAAAGCCCAATCATTTGTAGCTAGGATCCACATATGAGGGAGAACATGTGGCTCTTGGCTTTCTGGGCCTGGGTTACCTCACTTAGTATAATCCTTTCCAGATCCATCCATTTTTCTGCAAATTTCATAACTTCATTTTTCTTTACCACTGAGTAGAACTCCATTGTATAAATGTGCCACATCTTCATTATCCACTCATCAGTTGAGGGACATCTAAACTGGTTCCATTTCCCAGCTATTATAAATTGAGCAGCAATAAACATGGTTGAGCACGTACTTCTAAGGAAATGAGATGAGTCCTTAGGATATATGCCTAGGAGTGCTATGGGTCATATGGTAGATCAATCTTCAGCTGTTTTAGGAACCTCCACACTGATTTCCACAATGGCTGGACCAGATTGCATTCCCACCAGCAGTGTATAAGGGTTCCTCTTTTTCCACATCCCCGCCAACATTTATGATCATTTGTTTTCATGATGGTGGCCAATCTGACAGGAATGAGATGGAATCACAATGCCACTGCTGGAGCTGCCGCTGTTGTCGCTGAATCTGCTGCTGCTGGATCTGCCACCGCTGCTGCTGAAGCTGCCGGTACTGCATCCGCCGCTGCTGGGGCCGCTGTTGCCAGTGCTGGGGCCTCTAATGTTGCTCCTTGGGTCCCACTGTCGGCTCAAGTTGGTGTGGCTGGGGCTCAGGACGGCTGCTCTGTTCGCTGGAGCTTGGCACAGGCGGTAGGGGAGGGGAGAGAGCCACAGCTGCTCTGGTTCTGTTGCTGTTCCGCGTGTTCTTCTACCTTGTGATCTTCTCCATTGTTCACTGCTGCTCTCCCTTCATGTTTCTTGAGTTGCGGTGAGCACCGGTGTGAGTGGAAAGTCCCCGCAACTGGCTTCTCCTGTGGCTCAAGCCGAGCCTGGTGGCTTTCTGGTGCACTGCCACAGCTGCCCTGGTGGTTGGCGGAGCTGCCGGAGCAGCTTTTGCCGGCCTGCGTGGGCTCTGGATGCTCTGGATCTCTTCTACTTCTCCAGTGCCGTTTCAATTTCCTATACACCTCACTTTTTAGTAAAAGTGTATATTTTGCTGAGGTTTTTTGGTCTTTTTCCCCCTAGGCTGCTTTGGTGTGGTACCTAGGCCACCATCTTAACTGGAACTCCTACATTCTTTTTTTCTTAAAGAAACCTTTTATTGGCAATTTCATATATGTACATAATGTTCAGTCATAATCCCCTCCCATTAACTTCTTTTGTCCCCTTTCCCTGCCTCTTCCATTGAAACCCTGCTTTTTCCTAAATAGTCCCTCTTTTATTTTGATCTGTTCTTTTGTTTTTGCTATTGAACTGATTTTTATTCTGGACACTAATTTACATTAGCAAAGTTTAATATGGGGGGGGGGATATAGGCATGAGCACAAATGTCCTAGAAAAGGTAATCACTTCCATCGATTACAAAATTTCTTCTGATCAGTTAATTGCATTACATATGAATTTAATGTTTTTATTTATTTGTGAGACAGTGGTGGGGGACCTCTTGCCTCTACAAATGAATTGCAGATACCTACACTATGTTTTTGCATCTGGTTTTACATGGGTATTATGGAATCAAACCTGAGGTGACAGGCTTTGTAAGCAAGTGCCTTTAAGTGCTGAGACATCTCCCAGTCCCATGAATTAGAACTTTAATTTAAACTTAACTTTCAAAGTCCCTTTGCTTTCTCCAAAAGACAGTGTCACCACTTCCTGCTTGTCATTTCATGCCGTCCTCCCCACCAGCATGGATGACAAAACCTTTCCTGAAGGTGATAGACTGACTTAGTACCACAGCTTTTGACTCTCTGGATTTTGCCTTCCAATATCTTTTTTTTTAAGTTAAAAAATTATTTATTTATTTATTTATTTATTTATTTATTTATTTAGAGAGACAGATAGAAAGAGAGGATGGCCATGTCAGGGCTTGCAGCTACTGCAAACAAACTCCAGATGCATTCACCCCCTTGTGCATCTGGCTTATGTGACTACTGGAGAATCAAACCACGGTATTTAGGCTTCACAGGAAAATGCCTTAACTGTAAAGTCATCTCTCCAGCCTATCTTTCTTTTACCCTCCTCTAACATACATGATGGAGTACTGGTGGTCCCAATATTGTACATACTTTATGCAGATGATGACAGGTTCTGTGGGGTCCTGAATGCAATAACCACTTCATGTCTGGAAGACAGCATTCCAAGGCACTTTTCCCGATCCTCTGACTCTCACAATTGTTCTGTCCCCTCCTCCACATGTTCCCTGAGCCTTGTGATGGGTGCTAAAGATGTCTCATTTAGTGCTGAGCACTCAATAGCCACTTATTCTTAGCACCTAAATGAGTTTTGAGTTTTCCCAATAGTCACCACCATGTGCAAAACAAGCTCTCTGACAAAAGTTGAGAGCAACACTAATCCATGGGCATAAATACAAACATAAATATAAATACTTAGAGGGCAAACCAAATTCTGTCCTTAACATGTCTCACTCATCTCCACTCTGTATTGCACTGATAGTCTCAATCCTTATTTTACTGTACAGAACCTGGCATAATTGTTAACCCAGTCCTTCTTGGACCCTGCGCTGCTGGTTGCTGATGTCATTCTCTTTGTTCTTCTCACACCCCCCGCCCCACCATCAGTTTCCAGGCACATCTCCATTTCCCTGTCCTTTCAATATTTTATTCTTCAAGCTTCCAAAGTTGTCTTCCTCAAGTTCTCTGCTGCCACTCAGCCGTCCACCCTGTCTCTTTTAGTTAGGAAAGCAGTGGCTTGTCCAGACCCCTTCTAACGATGAAGGACTCCGACTGTACCAGCTGGTGTGCTGGAAGACAGAGAGGTATTTGTTGGTGATGCAGGCAAGGAAACAGGTGGCCATAGAAACCACTGGGACAGGGTCCTGACAAGGGCTTTTTTTGTCCCCTCCCATCTCTGAGGACTAAAAATACTGGTTCAGAATCATGCTTTTCACCTCTTTCAGAGACCAGTGCAACCTAAATGAAACTAAAAACAATAGCTTCAGTATTTGCCAGCTGGTATTTCAACTTACATAACTGTTGGTTTTATCAGCTAATGGTAAGAGGCCTATTAACTAGGGGCCAAAGGTATGATTCATAACATTTAGTCCTGTGGCAGGTAAAGAGAACCTGTATCAGCCGGTGGAAGTGACATGAAGTAGCTACATGATATGACTTAGCCCTAACCTATAGCTCTGTGTTTGCTAATATATTTCCTAATAAAAGACTATAAGGAAAATGTATGGAGATAGAAAACAAGGCAGTGTGTATTTGGAAAGAATTCTTCAGTATGCACTGGATCTAGAGGCTCCTCCATCAATCACAAGTTTAGGTTTTTGAGAAATTGTGGGTGAACTTATGCTTCTAGATTTCAAATGACCCTCTACCACTTATATGGCATTCATTTTGACTTGCCCATATGCTATCATGTTCTCACCCTTTGTAATTAAAAAAAATCATACCTGCCTTTATTCTGCTCACAATACACGAACAGTAATGTTCTGATGCTAAAACCTCAGATGGAATACAGACAGTGTGTTAATTTGATGTATAGTTTTGTCCCCACATCTACAGTCCGTAATTTTTTTGCTTCAAGTCAGAGAAATCTATGAAATCCTTGCTCTCAGGGCTTCTGGTGCTGGTCACTGCAGGATGTAGAATGTGTTTCATCAGGTAGGTAATCAACTCACGCAGTGTCTCAGAAAACAAGGAGTAGGGAAAGTTCAGCTTGTCCCTTGGGTCAGTGAAGGGGAGGCTTGAGAATTGCAAGTTCAAGGCCTGACTGAATTACAGAGTGAGTTCAAGGCCAGCCTGGACAATTTAGCAAGAACTTGTCTCAAAATAAATGTTTAAAAAAAAAAGTGGAAATATAGTTCAGTGGTGGAGTTCTTAGTTAAAATATGTGAGGCTTCAGGGTCACTTTTCAGTCCTGAAAGAAAATGTAGGATGTAGTAAAATCATAATGGTGGATAAGACTCCCACAGAATATAAAAAGTATTCCACTTGTTTATTTTATTTAGAATTAATGCATTAAAATTGTACACATTTATGGCATACCATGTAATTTTTTTAAAGTGACACTTTCCTTTTTTTTTTTTTTTTGGTTTTTTGTGGTAGGGTCTCACTCTGGCTCAGGCTGACCTGGAATTCACTATGTAGTCTCAGGGTGGTCTCGAACTCTCAGCGATCCTCCTACCTCTGCCTCCCGAGTGCTGGGCTTAAAGGCATGCACCACCACGCCCAGCTCACACTTTCCTTTTTTTAAAAAATTATATATATCACGAGTTTAGGTTTCACACACACACACACACACACACACACACACACACACACACACATATATATATATTATATATGCACATAGATATGGAGAGAGAGAGAGAGAGTATGAGAATGGGCATGCCAGGGCCTCCAGCCACTGCAAACTAACTCTGGATGTATGTGCTACCTTGTGAATATGGCTACATGGGTCCTGGGGAATTGAACCATGGTCCTTTGGCTTTGCAGGCAAGTGCCTTAACTGCTAAGCCATTTCTCCAGCCCCCATGTAATGTTTTAGCCTCAGCTGACTTTTTTTTTTTTAATTTATTTGAGAGCGACAGACACAGAGAGAAAGACAGATAGAGGGAGAGAGAATGGGCACGCCAGGGCTTCCAGCCACTGCAAACGAACTCCAGACGCGTGCGCCCCCTTGTGCATCTGGCTAACGTGGGACCTGGGGAACCGAGCCTCGAACCGGGGTCCTTAGGCTTCACAGGCAAGCGCTTAACCGCTAAGCCATCTCTCCAGCCCCCCCATGTAATGTTTTAATACAGGTATACATCTTGTACTGTTCAAGTCTGGGTAAGCATGTCTGTCTCCTCAGGCATGTCATTTCTTTGCAGTAAGAATATTAAAAATCCTTACACATACTTTAAAAAAATATGGCCCATTCTTTTTAGCAATAACCATCCTACTGTGCAATAGCCCAGAAGTTACTTCTCTTACCCAACTCTAACTACATACCACTGATCAACCTTTCTCCATCAGAAAGTAGTTGTACTTGAGATGATTACAAAAGATCTGAATTTCTCAATAAATAAGTAGGACATCAAGAAGGAAAAATCCATGAATCCAATATAATCAGAAGGAAGGGAATATGCAAATTTCAAATTTATCCATAAGTAGATAAAGAAACATGGCTCCAGTGAGTTTTCTTTCGTACCTTTCCATTAACCTCTGGATGCACATGGATGACAGGGAGGACTGCCCTATCGGAGAGGGACAGTAAGAGACAATAATTGGCTTGTGACTGACCTAAAGTCACCATCAGAAGGGAAGACTCTCTCTTGAGTTGTAACTACTGAAGAGACCTGGTAGATCAGAACACACTTAAGAGCAACTGGAAAATTTATGCTATTTGAGGTGGTAAAAGGCATCGATTCTGAGGATGAGAGTATAAAATGTAGGGAGGCGTTTTATTTGGAGATTTGGTAGTAAAGAGGAAAAGACACAGAAGAGGCAACTTCAGTCTTACAAGATAAGAGATGACTGCAAAATTAGTGGACAGATAATTCCTTTGCATCCTAAAGCAAATAAGAAATATCACCTTAGGAAAAAAGATATTAACTCCATGTTAACCACTCATGGCAGGGCACACTTGGAATCCCAGTAGTCAAGAGAATGAGGCATAAGATTTGCAAGTTTGAGGTCAGCCTGGGTTACACAGTGAAAGTCTGTTTCAATACAACAATGAAAATAGCTGGTAAAGAAATTCCACATTGATACAAAGACACAAACAGTACCTTTGGATTAGAAATCAAAGAGAATTGATTGAATTTGTGAAGGAAATATAAATAAAAGACAAAACTATGTCAGAAATTCAGTCTAAGTTAGGACTGGGGAGATGGCTCAGCAGTTAAAGGTACTTGCTTGCAAAGCTTGCTGACCTGAGTTCAATTCTCTAGTAACCACATAAAGTCAGATACACAAAGTGGTGCATGCATCTGGAGTTTGTTTGCAGTGGCAGGAGGCCCTGGTGTGTCATTCTTTCTCTCTCTCCCTATGTATCTCTTTCTCTTAAAAGATATAAATATATAAATCTATCTATCTATCTATCTAAATATTTTTTTCTGAGGTAGGGTCTCACTCTAGCTCAGACTGACCTGGATTTACTATGTAGTCTCAGGGTGGCCTCAAACTCATGGTGTTCCTTGTACCTCTGCCTCCCAAGTGCTGGGATTAAAGGCATGCAGCACCACACCTGGCAATAAAAATATTTTTTTAAACAAGAAATTCAGTCTAGATTATGAGGTGACCAATGTGTAATAGACTAAAATAAAAATTTAATAAGGGGTACTAAAGAAAGGTAGGAACACAACCAAAAGAACAAAGAAAGCACAGTAAGGAACAAAGAGAGAAATTGGCTAAGATGGCAGACAAAGGAGAATCAACATACATATAATTGGAATCTATGAAGTCTCTGAAACAATGGAATAGAACAGATAGTTGCAGTTACGCTTCAAGAAAACTCTTAAAAATGTCAACACTATGGCAACTCCATGGCATTTTCCATTAACAATTAGACTTAATAGATGAATAAAGATCATTTAAGTCACAAAAAAGGACAAATGGCTCACAAGAACAAGATAATTACAACTGGGGTTCCTGTAATGTAGCAATAGGTAACTAATACCTGTGGGTACATATTGCAAACTAGGAATCCAACTTCCCTGGAATCAGTGATTTAAAAACTAAGAGCAAGTAGACATTGGGTTTCTCAAATTGAATGATATTAAAGTGAAACCATACTAACTTTATTAAAAAAGTAGCAGATTTTCATGCAGGTTGTATTATCTTGTAACATACAACATTGGATTAGGAATATACAAAAGTAGAAATGATATTTGAAGTATCTTCTTAAAGCACAAAGAATAATTTAAAAAATACATATACAAATGGAGACATTCTTCTCAAGTACTGCATTTGCAGTGCTGCCAAAATTTACTTTGAGATAAAGTGCCAGAAAATGTTTTTTTCTGTTTAGTTCTATAGTCTAGCATCAAACTGATGAGTTAGTCAAAGGAATAAAGCTTGAAGTTTTGCAAAAGGGCCAATCATCACTCATTTTGCTTTTAGCTGTGACAAATCCAGAATGGACAGGGTCTGGGCTCAATTATGTGTAATTCATCATGACAGTTATAGTGGAATAAAAATCACTGCTTTTCAAAGCCTTGGAGAGCATCATTGAGGCTCTTGATATCTTTGAATCAGTACCAAAGTTACTTGAAGTCAATGAATTGATTTGGAAAAACACATAAACAGCATGTCCTTATGGTCATCCAACAATACTGGATCCAAAACTATTGTTTTTTAAAGAAATTTATTTACAGTGTGTGGGTGGTATATGTATGGTGTCTGTTTGGGGCAAGTGTATGTTGTTCAGATGCACATGTGTGGAGTTCAGAGGAAAATATTGGGGTACTCTTCTATCTCTCTTCCCTCTTATTTACTTGAGACGGAGTCTCTCACTAAACATGGAGAAACTGGCTGCCCAGTGAGCTACAGTGATCCTCCTGTCTCCACCTCCTTCACTCCTGGGGTCACATACTTGCATAGCTTTAAAAATATTTTTGATATTTTATTTATTTACTTGAGAGAGAGAGAGAGAGAGAGATAGAGAGAGAGAGAGGGCGCATGCGCGCGCACGCCAGGGCCTCCAACCACTGCAAACGAACTCTAGATGCATGTGCCACCTTGTGTATCTGGCTTACATGGGTCCTGAGGAATCAAACCTGGGTCCTTTGGCTTTGTAGGAAAGCACCTGTATTTTTCCATCTTTTCCAGCCCTAGTGAGGGTTTAAAAAAAGGGGGTTGGATGGAGAGATTGCTTAGTGGTTAAGGTGCTGGCCTGCAAAACCAAAGGATCTAGGTTTGACTCCCCAGGACCCACATAAGCTAGATGCAAAAGGGGGCACATGCATCTGGAGTTTGTTTGCAGTGGCTGGAGGCCCTGACACACCCATTTTCTCTCTCTCTTTCTCTCCCTTCCTATTTTTGTATCTCTCTGTGTCAAATAAATAAAAAAAAATATTTTTAAAAAAAGAAAGAAAGAAAAGAGAAAGGAATGAGAATGGACATGCCAGGGCCCAGTGCTACAGCAAATGAACTGCAGACACGTGGGCTACATTGTGAACCTGGCTTTCATGGGTACTGGGAAATCAAGCCTGTACTGTCAGGTTTTGCAAGCAAGCACCTTTAACTATGGAACCATCTCTCCAGCCCCTGTGTGGGTTTTTAGATGGGTCCTGAAATCAGGCACAGTTCCTTATGCTTGCACAGTAAGTACATTTCTTTGCTGACCAATCTCCCCACCCTTATAGAGAGAGTTTAAAAGTTCCTCTGTTTTTAAGGCTATCTGATAATCCCACTGACAATTTACAGAGATTTCAACATGAGTGCCTAAACAATAATTGTTACTTTTTAAAAAGTTTGGTGAATGCATCAATCATTTGCTTTGTTTATGAAAATTCAATATAGCTAATAAAGTTCTTTTGTTTTATGTGACTGGCATATGGAAATTGGCTTATGTAGCCTTAATTGTGAAATCCCAGAGAAAACACAAAATATGTCCATTTAAAAATGATCAAGGAGCTGGGAATTTGGATCAGTGATTAAAGGCACTTGCTTGCAAAGTCTGCCTACATGGGTTCAATACCCAAGTCATCCACATAAACCAGATACAAAAAGCCAGTGAGTGTCTAGTGTTCATTTGCAGTGACAGGAGGCCCTGGTGCATGCATGCGTTCAAGCATGCATATGCACACACACACAATGCAATTAAATAATAAAGAAATATTTTTTTTAAAAGTGACCAATTTCTAGCTGAGTTAATATGTTTCCTTGTGAAATATGTTTAAAAATTTGGTACATTGACGCTGGAATTTGAGGTGTATGAGCCAAGCTTTTGTGAATATGTATACTTGTATGTATGTATGTATGTAAAGGCCAGGGGACAACCTCAGATGTTGCCCTTCAGTTGTCATCTACCTTCAGTTTTTTTTAAATATTTTATTTTTATTTATTTGTTTATTTGATAGAGAAAGAAGGAGAGGAGAGGAGAGGAGAGGAGAGAGAGAGAGAGAGAGAGAGAGAGAGAGAGAAAGAGAGAGAGAAAGAGAATGGGCTTGTCAGGGCCTCCAGCCACTGTAAACAAATTCCAGATGTGTGTGCCCCCTTGTGCATCTGGCTAATGTGGGTCCTAAGGAATTGAACCAGAGTCCTTTCTCTTTGCAGGCAAACACCTTAACTGCTAAGCCATCCCTTCAACCCTACCTTTAGTTTTTAAAGTTGGGACCTCTCACTGTTCTGGAACTCAACAATACCCTGATTGACCAGAAAGCCCCAGGGTTCTCCTCTCTCTGCCTCCCTAGTACTGGGGGTACAGGTGTGCACTGTCACACCCGCCTTTTAAAATTGGATATCAAACTCAGGTTCTCATGCTTGTGAGTCAAGCACTTCACTCTGTTCTCAGAATGTTTTCTGAGGTCTGAATTTCTGTGTCACTCCAAAATTCATAGGTTGGTATCTACCCCTGGCAGTGATGAGTTGAGAAATGGAGACTTTGTGGGAGGTGATTGGCACATAAAGGCTCCATCTTTATGAATGGAAATTATGCCCTTATGGAAGTTCCTGAAGCACCCTGCCAGAGCAAGAAGATCGGCTACGAGAAAAAGGCCCTCACCAGATTCCAAACCTGCTGGTGACATGGTCTGGCCTAGCTCTGGAACTGTGAGAAATAAATTTCTGTTATTTATGAATTAACCAGCCTAAAATATTTTGTCGTATCAACCCAAATGGACTAGGAAACCATGCATATATTTCTTTAGAAGTAATTACTCAATATATTTTTTCAGTGCTATTTACACTTAGAGCAGTAGTAAGTTTCCCACCAGGAATAGATGGTAAGACCTCATTGCTGAAGACCCCACATACTTGGGCTATAAGGTCACTAAGAAAACCTGCTGGAACTGAGCTGAAAATCTTCTCCATGTAGAACAGCTGACAGAAAGCTGGGAAAAGCAACACTGCATGCAGTTCAATGGGAGTGAGAGAAATCACCAGTGAAGATACTCAAAAGTGGACAGTGTAAGCCTTAGATTTGGCCAGCCAGGCCAAATGAGCCAATGGGTGCAATAGTGGCATGTCTGTTAAGAGGGAACCAACCACCCTCTAATTTGACTGGAGGCCTGCTCTATGGGAAGGAATACATCCCTGATACTGAAGACCTACAACAAGGGTAGTCATGAGCCCTAGGGGTGTAACGTCTGCTGCTGTCTGGCTAAATGTATATACTATGCTCACCAAACTGCCCAGTAAGCACTTCTCTTAATGTTCATACCCTTATATTAATGCTACTCTCACTTTTGGCTAGAGAACCTTCTCTTTCAGATGGCAGTGACCTTGGGATGACTCAGAAGGCATCATGGTGCTGAGAAGAAGTGACAGAGGAGTGCTCAGCACTGAAATATCTCTGTCACACCTCCCAAGGCTCAGGGTCCATTGTGGAAGAGGTAGTGGAAGAATGTAGGAGCCAAAGGAAGGGTGGGACTCCTTACAACGTGCTCCTCTCAACACAAAATGGCCTGGATATCCATGACCTCACAGTGCCTGACACTACTTACACAAGACCATCATAATAGGAGGAAAAGATGATTACATCAAAATAACAGAGAAACTGATTGAGAGGGGGAGGGGATATGAAGAAGAGTGGAGTTTCAAAGGGGAAAGTAGGGGGAGGGTGGGAATTATCATGGGATATTGTTTACAATCATGGAAGTTGTCAATAAAAATAAATTAATTATAAAAATCCCTAGTCAGTCAACTTGTTAAGAACTATTACTTTGAAATAATTTCATATCGTATAAATATAATAAAGTAAATTAATGTTTTTAAAAAGTCTATAATTTAAAATACTTATTGCTATAAAAGGAAGTTTAGAGAAAATGCTGTATCTTTAAAAAAATAATACTGAAGATATTAAAGGTATATCATAATACAGCTTTAGTTGAGTATAGTATGAAATGTTCTTTTTGTTGTCAGGGTCTCATGTAGTCCAGGCTGACCTCAGATTCAATATGTGGGCTAGAATGACTTTGAACTCCTCATTCTTCCTCTACTTCCTGGGTGCTGGAGCTACAGGTATGTACCATCACATCTGAATTATGTGGTTGTGGAGATCCAGTACAGAGCCTTAATCCATGCTAGGTAAGCACCCCACCAACAGAGCTATGTCATCTTTTTAAAAAATTACTTTCTAGGTCTGGAGAGATGGCTTAGCAATTAAGGCTTTTTCCTGCAAAGCCAAAGAACCTCGGTTCAATTCCCCAGGACCCACATAAACCAAATGGACAAGGAGACTCATGCATCTGGAGTTCATTGCAGTGTCCAGAGGCCCTGGCATGCCCATTCTCTCTCTCAATCTCTCTCTCTCTCTCTCTCTGTCTGCTTCTTTCCTTCTTTTGCTCTCTCAAATAAATAGATAAATAAAATTACTTTCTAGATAATTTACACTTTTATTTGCATTTATTATTTAGATGATATTTTATAGTTCAATGGGATAGTTTTCATTGTGTTTGTACTGATATGCAGTGAAAGAGTATGGTTCTACTTTTTTTTTTTTTTTTTTTTTGAGGCAGGGTCTCACTCTAGCTCAGGCTGACCTGAAATTCACTATGTAGTCTCAGGATGGCCTCAAACTCACGGCGATCCTCCTACCTCTGCCTCCCAAGTGCTGGGATTAAAGACATGTGCCACCACGCCCAGCTTGGCTCTACTTTTGAAAATTTATCAAGCTTTTAAAGAACTTTATTTTATTTTTATTTACTTATTTGCTAGAGAGAAAGAGAGAGAGAGAGAGAGAGAGGGAGAGAATGGGTGCATCAGGGCCTCTAGCCATTGCAATTGAACTCTAGACACTTGTGCCACCTTGTGCATCTGGTTTATGGAATTGAACCTGGGTCTACAGGCTTCATAGGCAAGCGCCTTAACTGCATGTTATCTCTCCAGCCCTGTCAAGCTTTTTTGATCAATAACATTATTGCGTTTCTGTAATTACTTTCATGTTTGAGAAGCAAATGTGTTGTCTTTGTAGTTAAAAAAAATTATTTATGTGTGAGAAAGAGAAAATGGGCACATTAGGGCCTTCTGCCATTGTAAACGAACTTCAGGTACACAAGCCGCTTTGTGCGTCTGGCTTTCCGTGGGTTCTGGGGAAGCAAACCCAGGCTGCCAGGCCTTGTAAGCAAGCACTTTTAACTGCTGAGCATCTATCCAGCCCTGACTGTAGTTTTTGTTTCCTGTGCGTCGGTTAGACTTGATGAACATTGCTGATTGTGGCTTTCTTTCTTTCTTTTTTTAATATATTTTATTTTTATTAGTTATTTGACAGAGAGAAAGGGAGGGAGAGGGCATGCCAGGACTTCCAGACACTGCAAATGAACTCCAGACACATGTGCCACCTTGTGTATCTGGCTTATGTGGGTCCTGAGGAATTGAACCTTGGTCCTTTGGCTTTGCAGGCAAGTGCCTTAACCACTAAGCAATCCCTCCAGCCCCCTTGGCTTTCTTTTATCCTTTGTCTTGTTTACTCCTGTTTATCAGGTTCTAAATGTGGCATTTTAAAACCTTCAGCAGAAAGCATGTGTTTTAAACCAGATTCTCCATTTATTCATATGAATTTTTACTTGATATTTAACTGTGACTTTTTTGGTGTGGGGGAGAATTTTTTTTTATCATTTTTCAACTTTCTTTATTCTGTTTAATGTGTTTTACTTTACTTATATTCATGTGATATAATATTCTAAGTTTTTATTTTATTTTATTTATTTATTTGAGAGCGACAGACACAGAGAGAAAGACAGATAGAGGGAGAGAGAGAGAATGGGCGCACCAGGGCTTCCAGCCTCTGCAAACGAACTCCAGACGCGTGTGCCCCCTTGTGCATCTGGCTAACGTGGGACCTGGGGAACTGAGCCTCGAACCGGGGTCCTTAGGCTTCACAGGCAAGCGCTTAACCGCTACGCCATCTCTCCAGCCCAAATATTCTAAGTTTTGCTTCTGTTTTGTTTGAATTTATGTGATTGACAATTTTTCTATATCTTAATTTGTTCTTTTTAAAAAATTATTTATTTATTTGAAAGAGACAAAGGGGGAGAGAGAGAGAGAGAGAGAGAGAGGGAGACTGAGAGAGAGAATGGGCATGCCAGTGCCTCCAGCCACGGCAAATGAATTCCAGCTGGGGATCCAGTCCAGTAAGGCCGGGAAGACATGGCAGCAGAAGCATGAAGCAGCTAGTCACATCATATCCACAGCCAAGAGGCAGAGCGATGACTGCTCATGCTCAGCTGGGTTTCCCTATTTTATTCATTCCAGCGTGTGGGATGATTCCACCCACATTCAGGGGGTCTTTCCACCTCAATTCAACAAAGCTAGAAACTCCCACACAGACATGATCAGAGATTTGTCTCCTAGGAGATTCTAGATCTAATGAACTTGACAAGATTAACCATCACACCCTCTCACTTTCTATTAGTAGAAGAATGAAAGGAGTTAGCTAGAAATGGCTACTTCCTTTACTCTCAACCTTTCTCTCAGTTTTCATGTCCTGATCTTACTCATACAATTTAAAACATTTCAAATGAAACATGTAGTGTAGGCAATTGTTAGGTTTAGCATTTACTGTGTTCCAAAATTTTTTCATTTAAAACTTTAAAGTTCCAACTCATGGCAATCATTTGTGCCTGCATGCAGGTGTATGCGCAGCTGAAGTAAAGCCGCTAGTGATCTAGGTGGAACAGGCTCCAAGCTCAGGGCAGAGGCCTGCTGTGGCCAGCCACGTTTGTTGCTTACTGGTGTTTCCCTTGTTAGTGCAAGTGGGTTATTAGTGCACTTTCTCAAGGTTATTACTCAGCTAGGATAGATGGCAGAACCCCTTCAGAATTCTTGAATATCTGTAATTGAGGACCTGAGTTTGGATCCCCAGCACCCATGTCAACCCCAGTCATAGTGCAGACATCTGTAAACCCAGAGCTAAGGAGGCAGACAGGGGAAGTCCAGCTTGCTGATGAGCTAGTCTAGCAGAACCAGTGAACTCTAGGTTCAGTGAAAGATCCTGCCTCATAAAAATGAGGTAGAGAATGATTGAGTAAGGACTCACGATGGTAATTCCTGACCTCCATGCACACGCACACACACCTGTATGTACACACATGAGTATGCATACATGCGTGCACAGGATGCACACACATTTCAGTGAGGATGCTATGTTGTTTAGATCTGCAGTGTTTGCTGAATTGCGTAGTTAGATCTTCGAGAGCTTTTCTTACTGCTGCTTGGCAGTCATCTTACATCCATTCCCATGGGGTTCCTGCTTGTCACATTCTGCCCTGCCTCCCTTGTTCTGGTTATTAAGCTGAACTTGAAATAGGTGCTCTTCTCCTTAGCCTACTCAGGATTCTTCCAGAGCAATTATCAGGTGAAATCATAGGGATCTCTCCAGGGCTGGTGAAACCTATGAGGGTCTGGCCTTATGGGAGAGTGGTGAATATGCTATCATGGCGCCTCTAAGCAGAAGCATGAGGTTTTTGCACATGTCCCAGGGTTAACCTCTGAACTTCAGGGTCCAAGAAGAACCATCCTGCTTCATCTGAGGCTATAAATGGGCTCCTTCAGGTGCAGAAGGAATCCTCATCTGTAAGTTAATGGTTGCAAACACACCCTTCCAAGTTTTCCTACCTCATAGTTCTGGACCTTGTTTGAATGGAGGAGATGGAGAAGGGCAGAGAGTCAGAAAGCTTCAACAAAGGGTATGTTTCCAAAATCTCAGGCTCTGTGAATATTAGATTTTAGGATTTATGAAAGTCCTTGAAGTACCCAATATCACCTCAAAGGAAAAGAGAGAGAAAAAGGAAGAAAGTAAAATAAAGCCATTGTTTGACTAGGGCTGACTGTGCTGTGAGTGCATGTGTGTACACAAGTGAGTGCAACAGCTATAATGCCGAATCTAAGCCATGCAAAATCTTTATGTGACCCTCCGCGTGCCAGCCTTCCGTAGACAGAAGCCATTTGCTTCTTGAGTAACTTCGTCCCAGGACTGGGATCAGCAGTTTCCCAAGGTGGCCAAGTATCCCATGTTCGGAAGCTCATGGGCTCCCTGAGGTCCTGTACCTGACAACCTGACTTCTGCCATGATCCTGCATCAAGCCTATCCCTCTCCACTCCCTGCAGGAGTCACCTGTTCTTACTTGGGTTCAGTCAGAGAAGCCATTTTGCGAGGCGCATACATCAGGAGCTTTGTTAAGGAATCTGCCCAGTGTAATCGTGGGAACTAGAGCATCTGTGTGAGGCTGTTGCTTCTGCATCTGGTGCTGGAGCAGGGAAGTCATCAGGTGGGGCATCTAGGCTGGAAGTGGGGAACGAGAAGAAACCAGAGCATGTGAAAATGGGCTAGAACCAGGGGATGTGCCGGAATCCAGGCTGGTCTCTCAGTCCACAACTTTAACGTTGTAGAAGCAAATGCTTTGCAAAAGTTGTGTATCTCCTCATGGGGTAGAACCTTCCGCTGACCCAGGGATCAGGGAGGCTGGAGGAGAGTCAGCAGGGCCGGGGTTGGTGGGGGGAGGGTGCAGGGGCTATAGGTTCCTGTCAGTATTTTCCATTTCCATCCAGTTTTGGCTGGAGACTGAAGAAATATACAAGTACAGAGTTGGTAAATAAGAATTGTGCTGGGTTTTATGGGTGAGGTTATGGAACAGTAAAAAGAGGCAGAGTACACAGTCTCTTTTATGAGTTTTCCTTAACTGTCAGAAATAGGCTTCCAGAAATGTCTACACATTTCTCCCTCTGGTGTTTACTGGGGAAATTCTTATATGGTTGTTACTTGCAAAGTCAGGCAGGAGTTTAGAGAGGGGTTGAAGATAGGCGTTTACAGAGGGCCTCCTGTGCTTGTCTGCATGCTAATTTTCTAGACATCCTGCTCCACAGTTTTGGGACGAGGAGGTGCTGGTGGGGAGTTGTTCTTCAAGTGCACTAGCAAGCACAGGATGGAAGGCATGGGCTTTGTCTTGCCACCTTCTGGAGGGGATGACAGGATCTTAGGATAGACGCCTCCTCAGCAGTTTCAGTGTGAAATGTACCCTGTAGGCTCCCCATGGGTTTGCACACTCAGTCCCTAGCTGGTAGTGCTGTTTGGGAAGGTTGTGGAACCATTAAGAAGTGGAGTCTGGGCTGGAGAGATGGCTTAGTGGTTAAGCGCTTTCCTGTGAAGCCTAAGGACCCCGGTTCGAGGCTCGGTTCCCCAGGTCCCACGTTAGCCAGATGCAGAAGGGGGTGCATGCATCTGGAGTTCGTTTGCAGTGGCTGGAAGCCCTGGTGTGCCCTCCCCCCCCTCTCTCTCCCTCTTTCTCTCTGTCTATGGCTCTCAAATAAATAAATAAATAAATAAAAACTTAAAAGAAGTGGAGTCTTTTTGTTGGAAGTAGGTCTCTGGGGTGGGCCTTGAGGTTTAGGTTTGCCCCACTTCCTGTTTGTTCTCTACTTCCTGGTTGAAGACTGTTGTAGTCAGGTTTGCATTGCTGGCAGTAAACACCTGACAAAAAGCAGCTTGTGGGAAAAAAGGTTTGTTTTGGCTTATAGAATAGAGGGGAAGCTTCATGATGGCAAGGGAAAACAATGATATGAGCAGAGGGTGGACACCTCCTGGGTGATGGAAAATAGCAACAGGAGAGTGTGCCAAACAATGACAAGAGGAAGCTGGCTATAACACCTATAATCCTGCCCCCCAACAATAGGAGGCTTTAATTTCCAAACTGCCATCAGCTGGGGAATCTAGCATTCAGAACACCTAAGTTTATGGGGGACACCTGAATCAAACCACCACAAAGATGAAATGTGATCAGCTGTGCTTTATGCTCCTGTTGCCAGGATAGAATTATCTGCTCAAACTGTAAGCCAGAATAAGCCCTTTTCTTCCTTTAGTTGTTTCTGATCAGGTATTTCATTCCAGCAGTGAGAAGAATAACTAAGACATCTTCCACTCATTCAGAAGTCTGTCTGAAGTTTAGCAAGTATATTAGTCCCTTAGATTAGTTGGTACTCACTCACACAGTTATTCCCAAATGCTTGCCCTAGGCAACTGCCTTTAAGGCTGTTACAACTAGATGGGTGGATGGATAGGGAGGGGAAGGGAGAGGATGACTCTAACTCAAACCAGAAAGTTCTTAACCAAGCTCCACCTGTAGTGGGATGAGGAGCTCCAGGAAACTTTAGAGAACTACCCTCCTGGTCTTCCTTCTAGATCAAGTGGGTGTGATTTAAGAGAACAGTGGGAATTAGCCACAAGGACCCCAAAAAGGTAGATGTCCATTTGATGCTAGGTTACTGTTTTCTCCTGTGATGTGAAGCATCCCTACAATACCTGCCTACTCCACCTCACTAAAAATCCACCACCCACAAAGCAGTCACAACCCTTCCCAGGGCTTTTGTGGGTCTCATCCTGCCCTCATCCTCAGCCTCACTGAGAAGTATATAGGACAAGAGTTAGGATTCCCCTTCCACAGAGGAAGCAACTGAGGCTCTGAGGGGATGACATGTCCCAGAGACCATAGCAGGGGGATGGCTAAGTCTGAAGTTCAGATCCCTTCTGTCCATCGCAGTTGCTGTGGGGCCTTCAGACTTTGACAATCTGTAATTATATGGTCAACCTCCTAATAGCAAAATATCTACTGGAGAGGTGACATTTAGATGGCAAGTGGCTTTTATGTGGAAGACAACTCAGTACAAAAGAACTGTGTAAAAAGAGATGAAGAATGAGGTGTGGATTGTCTCTAGGATAGGGATCTTTTGTCAGTTTATTAAATTCAGATTTATTGCTTACTCCCTTATCAAAGCATAACTGTTAGCAGTTCCTAACATGGAGCCAAAGTGTGCATCTCAGGGAACCCAAGAAAAAATAATGGGAAGAAATCTTAATGATTTGTATTTGGAAATAAATCTTAGTGGCCACATAAACTAGGATGTCAGGAATTTATGCTGCTCCTCAACACTTGAATGACTAATGTGGTCTGGGTGAGGTACCATGGAAATTTTTTCTCTTGGCAAGTTGGCACTTGTTTGCAGGCTGTTGGAAGGGATTGCTGAGGCCAAGACATATCCCCTTGATAACCTGTAGTAATATTCTGGGGTGTCTAGAGACCTTATCACAGCCCAAGACACAGGTGGCATGGGAAGCCCTGTCCTGAAACTCTCAACATGGCTACCTCTGGAGGCTCTGGAAGGTCTCAGTTTATGGAGAGGAACCCCTGGAAGACTCAAGGTCTTGGCCCAGGCAGGGCCAGGCCACTGCGAAAGTCCTCCACATGAATGCAAGTGTGGGAACCATTCTATCCCACCCCCAGTGGATTCTGTAGCATCTGAGCACTAGTTTGGAGCTAGAAGAGCCTTCAGAGAGCCATTCAAGACTCCATTTTTCTTTTTTCTTTTTGGTTTTGTAAGGTGGGGTCTTACTGTATAGACCAAGCTGACCTGGAACTCACTACGGAGTCTCAGGCTGGCCTTGAATGCATGGCGATCTTCCTACCTCTGCCTCCCAAGTGCTGGGACTAAAAGTGTGTACCACAACACTTGGCTAAGACTCCATTTTTCATATGAGAAAATTAAGGTATGCAGTTATCAAATAATTAGTATGAAGTTTTCACAAAACTAAAGAGTAGCAGATGCTGGACATGAACTCAAACTCCAGAGCCATGGGCCTCATCCAACCTTCTTTCACATACCAACATTATTTCTCTTGGTGGTGAAAATAGAAAATGTTATTTTTCTGCATGCTCATGTGCTTGTATACTTGGTCTCCAGCTGGTGGGTCTGTTGTGGAAGGTTGTGAAACTTTTAGGTGGTAGAAATGTGGCAATGGAAGGGGGCCTTAAAATCCTATAGTCCAGCCCTGCTTGCTATTCTGTTTTTTCTTCTTCCTGGCTGATGTGAGGTTGTGACACACAGCTTCCTGCTCCTGCCATGCTTTCACTGCCACAATAGACTCTACCTTCTGGAAATGCAAGCTGAAATAAATTCTTTCCTTCCCTAAGCTGTGTCTGGTTGGGTATTTTGCCCCAACAATGAGAGCTGATACATTTCCTTATCTAAGCCTTAGTGGGTCTAAACCTACATGCCCTCACAATCAAACCAATATTGCATGTTTGTGCTGAGAATTCATGAACATGAACCCAAACCATTCCATCAGGATGTTCCCATCAAAGAAAAACAGTTGTCAACACTAAAAGTCCTACTTTCTGACATAGCATGTTAGCATCTACATAATACTTTCATATTCAGATATCATATGAGTAGGCTTGAGCTGTTCTTGCTACAAAAGCAAAAAGAAATAAAATGATGAGAAATGATTGCTATGGTGCACATTGAAAAGGGTGTACATATTGGTTATGTTAATTTTATTTTTTTGTTTTTGAGACAGGATCTCTTTAAGTAGCACAGGCTGGCTCCTCCCAAGTGCTGGGATCATAGATGTGTGCCATTATGACATACTTGGTTAATTTTGTTGTTTTTGTAAAGAAGAAGGAGCAGGCTCCAAGTGCAAGCACCTCCTGAAAAGGCAACACATCCTTCAGGGAAACCTTGTGTGTGGAATGAAGTGTTTCTAGTGATTAAGTTAAGGGGACAAGTAGTGCTGACGCTACTACAGATACTGAAATCCTGTCCCCTGAGAGATAGCACCATGTCATGGGAAGAGGGGCCATTGCCCCCTGGCTTCTTCTCAAACTCCTGCAGCTGTCCTGGCCTCCCAAGCCTACAGAAGCAGTCCCTAGAGGTTCAGGTCTAAAAGTAGCTGATTAAAAAAAAAGTTCATTGGGCTGGAGAGATGGCTTAGTGTTTTGCTTGTCTGTGAAGCCTAAGGACCCCGGTTCGAGGCTCGATTTCCCAGGACCCATGTTAGCCAGATGAATAAGGGGGTGCACGTGTCTGTAGTGGCTGGAAGCCCTGGCACACCCATTCTCTCTCCCTCTCTCTCTCTGCCTCTTTCTCTGTCTGTCACTCTCAAATAAATAAATGAACAAAAAAAAAAAAAAAAAGAGTTCACCAAAAATGTAGTCTCTTTAGAGTTTCTCCATCTGGTTTGAGTGTCTGATTTTCTTTATTAAGAAAAAAACTGGTATGGAGAGATGATTTAGTGGTTAAGGCGTTGGTCTGTGAAGCCTAAGAACTAATGTTCAGATCCCCAGATCCCACATAGTCAGATGCACAGAAAGGCAAGCACACAACGTTGCACACATGCAAAAGGGGGCACACGTGTCTAAAGTTCATTCACAGTGGCTGAAGGCTCTGGGGCACCCTTTCCCTCTCTTCCTCTTTTTTTCTCTCTCAAAATAAATAGTAATAATAAAGAAAAAGCCACTTTAAGAACCTGGTGGGAATGTAAACTAGTCCAGCCACTGTGGATATCAATAATGGAGGTTTCTCAATAAACTTAATTACCATATAACCCAGCTATACCACTGCTGGGTATTTACCCCAAGAACATCCAGTCACACAGATACTGAGCCTCAATGTTTACTGCAGCAGTATTCATGATAGCGAAGTTCTAGAGCCAGCCCAGGTGTCTGTCCAACAATGGAGGAATGAATAAAGAACATGTGGTATGTAGGCATCATAGAATTTGTTTGAGTTGTGAAGAAGAATGAAGTCACTTTGCTTGCAGGAAAAATGGACAAAAGTTGAGCTCATCAGATTCAGCTCAAATTCAGCAAGTGTCTCAAAAAGATAAATGTCATGTTTTCTCTCATTTGTGGTTCCTCAGTTTTATATAGATACGTAACATCCTGTATGTATATATGCCATGAAAGCAGAAGTCAGACTGTCTAGGGTAACAAAGAGGACTAACAGAAGGGAAGAGGGCGAGATAAAGGGCAGGTAAGAAATTATGGGGGAGAATATGCTCAACATAAATATGTATTTGTGTGAAAATTTAAAAATATAAACTAAAAAATGTTTTAACTAAAAACCTATTTATCTAAGAGTATATTCCTGGCTAATTTTTATGCCTTGATTCATGTATGAAATTTATAGCACTCTGGGACGATGTACTTTTTATTAAATGCATCTATGCAGATGTATTTTTTAAAAATATAAAACATTTTCTTCATAATCATATGTAATTGGCAATAAATATTGTTATTAAAATTGAAATTCCAGCCAGGTGTTTTGCTGACTCCCTGGATCCTGTGTGTTGTGGGTGGTTTGCACGCGTGTTGGCATTTTTGTTCACATAGCTTTGTGAACAGCTATGTAAGAAATGCGATAAGAAGGCTCTATCTGTGATTACCCAGAATGCAACACTGTCGATTTGGTTTACAATTTGACATGTACTGTTAGGGGCTATCCGCATAGCACACAGTGAAGTCAGGGGGCTCCATGAGAAGCTGAAGGAACAGAAACCTTTGCATTTTGACAAATCCTAGATGTGTGGGCGCTGTTGACAGAGAATTCAAAAGTCTGCCACTTAAGCTCACCTAGAGCTTAAAATGATGACTTTAGGGATTTCTCAGTGGTTAAGGCACTTGGTTGCAAAGCCTGACAGCCTGGGTTTAATTCCCTAGTTCCCACATAAAAACAGATGCACAAAGTGGCTTATGTATCTGGAGTTTATAGTAGCAAGATGCTCCGGATCGCCTATTCTTTCTCTCTTCCCACCTACAAATAAATAATTTCAAAAATGAATGATGGCTTTAGAATTTACTCATTCACTTAGTCACTCATGCATTCCCACTCCCCTATTTTATATGTAATCGCAGAACACCCACTGCATGCCAGGAATACAACTTTGAGCATGAAAATATGCCCCTTGATATGCTCAGAGTACAATATATATTTGTAGTACAATGTTCTTTTGTAAAATAATGACAAGTTAAAAAAAAGTAAGATATGAGCCGGGTGTGGTGGCACATTCTTTTAATCCCAGCACTCGGGAGGCAAAGGTAGGAGGATTGCTGGTGAGTTCGAGGCCACCCTGAGACTACATAGTGAATTCCTCCAGGTCAGCCTGGGGGGAAGGAGTAAGACACCCCTTATCCTCCTAAAGCTTGTGAGGTATACCTTAAGGAATAATTACACCTTTCTATAATTCTCCCATTTTCACAAATATTTTATTTATTTATTTGAGAGAAAGAGGGAGAGAGAGAGAGAGAGAGAGAGAGAGAGAGAGAGAGAGAGAGAGAGAGAGCAGCACACACCAGGGCCTCCAGCCACTGTAAATGAAAGATACATGCACCCCCTTGTGCATCTGGCTTATGTGGGTCCTGGAGAATCAAACCACGATCCTTTGGCTTTGCAGGCAAACACCTTAACTGCTAAGCCATCTCTCCAGCCCCATTCTTCCATTTTATCAATGGCATACTAACATTGTTTGGGGTGACACCATGCTCAACTAAACAGCTGCATTTTCCAGTCTCCTTCCCAGCTGAGAGTAGCCATATGATATGGCATGGCCAATTTGAGCGGAAACCTGTTTGGTATTATAGGGAAATTTTGCTTCCCTGAAAGAGGTTTTACCCTCTCCATGTTCCTCCTCTTTTCCTCATTTATTTTTTCCTCCAGGAATATAAATGTGAGGCTAGACATGAGTAGCCATCTTGCAGCGATGAGGTGGCTATACAAAATTGTTATGTGAGAAAAAATAAACACCTACTCTTTGGCTAAGCGCACCAGGAGACTGCACCTCTCCCACATGTGCGGTTCCTACTAATGGACTCGTATGCATATTGGATGTGAGAGTCCGCGGTCTCAGTTATCTGGAGAGATAGGTGGTAGGAGGCTGGCAAGGCTGAGCCCAACAGTGGACAACCGAATGGACTTGGAATCAGATCTGCAAGGGATGGCCAGGTTAGTGTGGTCTCTTGTGTTTCACGAGCTTCTTCGGTGCACACAGCGCATGTCGAGTGGGCTGAAAATATTCTTCCCATCTACCAGCTGATGGCATTGCGAGATGGGAGGCTAGGGGTCATCCTGCCCGCCTGGCAGGGCTGTCACTTAGGAGGTAGAGCCCGGGAAGAGCGTGGCTGGAAAGGGTCAAAGTGCTGCATGGGAGTCAGTTACCTTTCTTGTCACTCCAAGAAGTCTGGAATTAGAGGTAGAAAGGAAGGGAACAGTGTAACAAAAACTAACAATAAAAGGGGGATTTTGAATGGGTCCCTGAAAGGGTGAGGATGAGTCGATGTTGTGAGAAGGCTGAGCGCAAATGGTCCCTAGCAGGAGAGCCGAGCACCCAGGACGTCAAGATGGGCCGAGAATCGGTGCAGAAAACACGCTGCGAGAACTCGTGCAGAGAACAAGCCAGAACCTAAGGACTGTCCCATTTCAAAGAGTGGAACGGGAATTAGATCAGGCGCAGGGTAACGCCAGTGACAGGATATAAGAGGTGTGTGTGTGTGTGTGTGTGTGTGTGTGTGTGCGCGCGCGCTTCATGGCGAGGGTGACAAGGCGGGAGGATCAGGGAGACGCCCGGTGGAAGGAAGGGATGTGGAGCTTTGGCTGAGTTTATAAGAAGTATTTCCAAGGCTCGGGGGCTAAAAGTTGCTCTTGCAGCACAGGCCTGGAAGAATCCGAGACCAGCTTTCCGCCAGCCTCCCACCCGCTGTTGCTTACGCACACACAGGGGACATCTTTCCCCGCGGCGTGGCCGGGCCACGGAGAAATCGCTCCCGGGTAATGAGACAATTAGCTCCTCGCCTTCTTCCCGCAGGAGCGCATCCGGGCCCCCACGGCATCTGTCCCCTCCTGTTCCTCCAGCTGGCCTCCTCGCCACGCGCAAGCCCTCCCCGGAACCGGGCCGGGCCGCCGCCCCCTGCCCACTGGCGCGGCGAGGGCGGGCTGCGGGCGAGGCCGCCGCCGGAAGGAGGCGCCGGCTGGGCGGGCGGGGGACGGACGCGGCGCCCCGGACCCTGAACTCCGCATCCGCGTTCTCCTGCGGGCTTGGCAGGCGCGCCTCCAAAGCTGCTCGGCAGCGCGCGGCATATGGACCGCTGACGGAGCAGCTGCTGGGGAAGGAGAGCCGAGAGGAAGCCTCGAGGGATAAACACGAGGGGCGCATGTCACCGCGCAACGCCTGATGCGCAGGCGCGCACCCCTCGGGCTCTTTCCGGGGCGGGGGTGGGCTGGGGTGGGGGGAGCAGGAAAGTGGTTTTAGGACTGCTGGGGTACATCATCTGCTCTTGAAATAATGATGGTCACCATCCTGGCGCAACTAGAATAACTAACATCGGCACTTAGGAGGTGCCAGCCAGTCCCGGAAGCTACTTTAGATGCATCCTGCCATGTACCCCTTCAACTAGCCCCGGGAGGAAGCAACTGGTGGTGGTCCCATTTTGTAAGTGAGCAAACTAAGGCAGAGAGCTTTAGGATTTCTTGCCGGTTACCTTGCTGGCAAATGACTAGGGTGTGATTTCAAAGCCTTCATTGGTCACCACTATAATGGTTGGCTGTCACGACCAGGTCATTTGTAGTGTCAGACAACTGAACCAGGTTTGGTAACTATATTTACAGAGTTGCAATAAGGGTTTCTTTTCTCATTTGAGCCCCAGAGAATAGGAGCAGGTTATAATGGCCTCCACTCCAGCCTCTAGAATAGGTGTGGCATTCAGTAAATTTCATGAAAATATAAGAAAAATGAACCACTCTCCTCAGGAAGCCTCCTCCCCCTTTTATTTGTTTGTCTTTTGTTTTTCGAGGTAGGGTTTCGCTCTGGCCCAGGCTGACCTGGAATTAACTATGTAGTCTCAGGGTGGCCTTGAACTCACAGTGATCCTCCTACCTCTGCCTCCCGAGTGCTGGGATTAAAGGCGTGTGCCACCACTCCCGGCTTTGTTTGTCTTTTGTCTTTTGGAGGTAGGGTTTCACTCTAGCCCAGGCAGTGCTGGGAATAAAGGCTTGTGCCACCATGTTTGGCAATCAAGACCTCATACTAGGCTTGGCAGAGAAGAGATCTACTTTGATCTAAAAGAACACAGACCTCTCCTCTCTATGCCCCACCATGAGTGGATCAGGTTAAGGAAGGAGAAGTGTGTGCCCTGGAGGAGGAGAGAAAGAAATGCGGTGGGGACAAGATAAAGCCAGGACTGTGGCTTATTTCAGGTAGTTGTTGGGATCTTAATAAACTCCCTGGCTAACAGAGCTTGCAGAAGATTGTTTGAAAGGATGTCTGGAACGAGCAAAAAGAGGCTGTCAGTTTCCCCCTTGTCCTCAACTGTGTCTGCAACCCAATCCCCAGAGTCCCCAGGAAGCTGTGGGTTGGTCTCTCTCCCTTGCTCAGATGACATGTCCCCAGGTGGATCTGTCACCTCAGTTGGGGATAGCGACTTTCCAGACATGAAGACAGGAATCAAGAGCCCATTCATCACATAGAAAGTTGATACTGACAAAGATTTAGTCCCATCTTGATGCTGCAGGCCTGGAGAGAAACAGAGTTTTCTCAGGCACTAGGAGAAAACCGTTTCTAGTTATCAAAGGCCACACCATAAACTGTTAATGGAACCACATAGATGGTGCCCCTGCAGCATGTGGCAAATAGGAACCTGTGGGTCTCTTGCTTCCAGGACATGGTGATGCTGCAAGACTGCTCAAATGCGGGCTGCACAGGAATGCTGCTGGTACGGGCTTGCTGCGCTGTTTGGGTTGGGGAGATTACAGATAGAAACTTCTTGCTTCCTTTTGAACGGAGGACGGACCTAGAGCCTGGAGAGAGTCAAATTTCTAAGTGTGGGCGTTTGCTGAGTAGAGTAATAGGGGAGGGAGGGGGATGCGGACTGCAAAGCTAAATTGCTGACGCTTGATGGATTAAATCCAAGAATTCCCAAGTCATACAGAGGACAAGAAGCAGGCCACATCTGGGTTGCCAGTCACTTTAGACGACACTGAGATCAGAGACACTCCTTTAGTCTTTGTTCAGTCTGTGGGCACAGCAGTGCTCTTGTATGTAGAGGGGAACCAAATTATTCCTTTTACTTTCTTTCTTTTTTGGGGGGTGGGGGGCAGAGCCTTGCTATGCAGCTCAGGCTGTCCTGGACTTTGAGATCCTCCTGCCTCGGTTTCCTGAGTTCTGGGATTATAGGCATGTGCCACCACAACTTGGCCTGGGGTCCTTTATTTCCCTTTCCTCTGCCTTCCAAGTGTACCCTCAACTTCTTTTGTTCTCTGCAGTAGCTTATGTTGTTTCTTGAGTCTGGAACACATTCCTCTCTTTGTTGCCCATCAGACTTCTATTTATACTTAGAAGCCCAGCTCATGTCTTTAAAAAAATGTATTACTTATTTGAGGCTGGAGAGATGGGTCAGTGATTGAAAGCACTTACTTGCTAGCAAAGCCTGATATCTTAGGTTCAATTGCCACTACAAATGAATGCCAGACACATATACCATGTTTTTGTTTTTGTATCTGGCTTTAGAAGGGTGCTGGGGAATTGAATCTGGTGCAAGTAAGCACCTTTAACCTCTGACCTGTCTACCCAACCTCACTCATACATCTTGTGTAAAGCCTTTCTTAGACTTCTCCAGCAGAGTTGGTCACTTTCTGCTTGGGATTTCCACCTTGGCACCAGGATTATTCCTTCCTCGGTTGTTCCAAGCCTTGTTAATGTCATTATAGTTCTTGTTATTCATGACAGGCAAGAAGTATCCATGTCAGGCCATTCTGGTATCTCAGTCATTCTACTCCTCGGTGCTTGATCCAACGTGAGTGGTTCATATCAGCTTCCTTCACTTGTGGATGAGGAGTTAGCTAACGTCATGGGATGGTTGGAAGGGATCAAATAAGATGTTATTGATCTATCCATCTATATATTTTATCCTATTTATTATGTTATCAAAATACATGAATCTGAAGTGTAAGCTCCAGTTTGTGAGTGTGTAACTGTATGGTGTATGTATATGGGCACGCATGTGCCACCATGTATGTGTGGAAGTCCAGTGAAAACCTTGCAGTATCTGTCCTCTCTATCTAGCCTACTGGAGTCTGGGTCTTCCTTGTATTATTACACTGCAAGTGCTCTAGTCTAGCTGGCCTGAGAGCTTCGGATGCTCCTGGTCCTGCATCCCATCGGTATAGGCCTATATATCACAGACATGTGTCACTTGCATTAGGCTTTCATGGGTGCTGGGGAATTGAACTTGGGTTGGCAAACTTGCAAACAAGTTTCTCAACAAGTCATCTCTATATCCCTCAACATTAAAAAAAACAAAAAAAACACCAAGTCAAGATGTAAAGCTAAATGGAGGTGAAGCTCTGCTCTAAGCTTATAAACTGTAAAGTGCTGCAGAAATGTTGGTCTTGACTATTACCAGGAGGTGGAGCCCCTTTCCTATTAAATTGCTCTTCTACAACTTCTAGGTTTCTGGAAATCACAGTGTCAACCACTCTGTCAAATTGTTGCTGGTGTCAGGACCTCAATGCCTTGATTGTATAGAGTGGCCATGGAGATGTAGCCCACCCACTGCTATTGCTACCCACCATCCTCAAAACTCTTGCTTTGGGGGCAGGAGTGCCTGCACCCACCCCAGAAGGTGGCAAGATGGCCTCATAAAACAGGGTCATGGAAACACAGTGGTTGTATCATTTAAAATCAGTATAAATTGATTCATAAGATCTTCCTTGTGGCCAGGACTGGGCAGAGAAGAGAAGAGGAAACTTCTGAGGCTTCGTCGTCCAAGGGGCTATGGACACATGGGCACTTGTCTGTACAGTGAGAACCACCGAGTCAAGAGCTGCGACTGAGTCTTATGGGACTCTGACCAGAGAGCTCACAGCCCCTCTCTCCAGCACTGACCCTCTGGGCTTAGCCAGTGCCTGCACTTTGCCTGCTATTCCCTGGATTCTTAAATGGAACCCATCTTTCTCCATCCTAATCCTGACTTCTTCTCTTTCAGTCTTCCATCTTCCCACATTCTGGTCATGGCCCTTTGACACGTGTCCTCTCAAAACTCTGTCTGAAGGTCAGTGTTGCCCGACCTGTGATTCTCCTATCTGGGTCTTCTTTCTCATCACCCACACCATTACCTCTGTAAGTCCTCAAGGTGCCAAAAACATCTAACTAGCTAAAACCCAATCCTTTCTAGCCAGTCTTCCCAGCTCACAGGACCTATCTGAGCGTGCCTCTACCTCTGATTTCTTTGGTTGCATGCTTTTTGCTTCTTCTGTCTATTGGCAACTGCCAGCCTCTCTTGTGACTTTTCTTGGGGAATTGCAAACAAATGTCTATCCACTATAGATAGATCAAAGAAACAATTCCACCAAAGTCTAAGTTGACAAATCAATGAGTGTTTTGGGCTTACTTACAGGACATGGGTGAGGGGTTCCTTACAGGAGCATGGGTAACTCAAAGACAGCTTTCATCACCCCAAAGCCAAGAGTGGGTGATAACTCACAAAGTTGCATCCCAGGAGCTCCCTGCTTGACTTGTAGGCATCTTGGTTGGTCACAGTCTCTTCTTTCAGGCAGTTCCTGCTTGCCTAACCTTGGGGAGGGGCTTGTGACTCATGTAAGCTTCAGGAGCTTCCTGAATCTTAGGAGACTTCCTCCCTTCTCCAGAAGTAAAGTGCTATACAGCATAGTCTTTCCCAGAACCTGTGTGAGGGTTTCTGGACAAGTTTACTCTCTCCCTGTCTCCTGGTGCCTATGGTGAACACATGAACACTGCATTCGTGACTCAGTGGTATAAATAAGAGCAAAGCTACTAAACTATTAACCATACTTTCAAAGAGCCCAGCCTTTTCTAAAAGGTCTCATCCAAGGGGGCTTTGGTAGTCCTTTCTCCCCTCCATCTCTGATCCTTATGCTTAACAGAAAAGTGCAGACCCCTGAAACCTAATGAAGCTCTGAGCTGGAAAATGCTGAATCTAGATAAACTTTGTCATAATTAACTACCTACTTGAACGTACAAACTATGTAATTTGCCTTTAAGTGATCTTAAATCAATATAAATAATGAAGTATGCTCAGGATACTCAAGTACTGGTACATGCAATTGAACACAATCAAAATTAAGACAGATTTATTAGCATTGTGACTATTATTGATTAAAATGGTAATGATAAATAAGGAGAAATGTTAAGTACAACAGAGAATCCGTAATATTTCTTTGAAGTAATCATTTTGCTGTGACTACCCAATTATTAGTACATTTAATGTGCTATTACAGTGCAATTAATTACCCACTTTGCTTCTGGGAAGGCACTAGGAAAAATTGCTTTCTGCCTGGAGTGGTGGTTGTATTGCTTGGCAAAGGGACAGGGAAAAGCCACTGCTTCCAGAATGAAGAAACACTTGTAGCTATGGCTTTGAGCAGCTCAGATAGAGCCTGCACGTTCTCTTGAGGCAAAGGGACAGAACACATACTAAGTACTTAGCCTCACAGTCAAGCTGCTTTTGGAACTGTGAAGGATGCTGCAAAGTGGGCTGGCAGGTGGAAACAGGAGCTCTGGCTTGAGTCTTGGCTGAGTTACCTAGCTGTGTAACCTGAACGTAGTGGCCATCCCTTCTGGCAGTGCAGCTCCTCCTGGGCCCAAAGCTCTCTGGGAAGGGGATCTGTCATAGCACATCAGTATGAAGCCATGCAATTGCTGGCCAGAAGAGGCAGGTCTTCTCCCCAAGTTCAATGTGACTTGAATATTTGCTTCTGGTTCCTGCAAATAACCTGTCATGAGTCCCCAGCCTGTTGATGCAAGCTGAATGTGGAAGATCACATACCTGCCCTTCACCTCCTCTTCCTTTCATGCCCAGGGTGTAGGTTATGTGGCCCACAGGACTCCTTTCTGCTGGGCTCAGTACCAGATGCACGAGATGCTGAAATAATAGTCGTGAGGCACTTTTCCAAAGCCATTGCCTAGTTCTTTCCTTGTTTCTCCACACAGGCATTCTATTAGGTAAAGTAGAGTTCATCAACCTTGTGTTACAAATAAGGGCACTGGGGTCCAGAGAGGAGAGTGACTGGCCCGAGGTCACCGATCTTGGAAGTGTGTGCTTGGGGGCTAAATTCATATCCTGTGACACTACACCCATCCTCCCTGTCTTTCACATTTCTCTATCCTTCCCACATCACCTTATTCTTGGAGACTGTAACTCTTGTCCCTCTCAATACCAAGGGTGCACTGTATTGTTTCCTAAAGCTAATTGCTAGTTTTTACATAAAGGCTCTATTTGATGAGCTCCAAATTGCCCAAATTAGATTTTATTAAGCCTACATGGATGGTTTTCCTTGTTTTTATTAAAATTAAGTTCAGTTCTTTGTCATTTGCAAGGGTGTTTGAAATTAGTATTGCTTCGTATCCACGGAAACACAGGGAGAATCTTATATCTGATCAGACTGTTACCCACAGAATGGGGCTGTGCGGTGGGGGTGGGGGAGGAGAGGCAGCTGGAAGTTAGGAGCCTAATTCCTAGGACAGCTTGGGCAGACCTACCCTGCTCTTCTGCTGCCTGGCGGTCCACTTAGGACTGCTCTTCAGCAGCTCAGTGTGGTGGGCAGGGTGGCCTGTGGGAGGAGCCGTTGTAGATCCCATGTTGGTACTCACTTATCTTGTTGCTGTGTTAAGGGCACATCTCTTGCTTCAGGCCTCAGTTTCCCCATTTGTAAAATGGAGGATTAAAGAAGATAGTCACAGAAAAGAGATTTTTATGCCGTATTTCAATTCTGTTCCTGGTAGCAAATGGCTGTAACATTATGGTGGAAAGGCTTTTTTAATTTTTTTTTTTAATATCATGCCAGGACTCTGCAGGAAAATTCTTCTTGATCTACTGACTTAGCAACTGCTAATTGATCAACTATTCCATACTCCTTGAGACTCCTGCAGGTATTGAAGTTAGGCAAACACACCTGAAGAGACTCTGCTCTCGGGGAACACAGCAATGTTGACCACAGAGACAGACAGACAGATAACTAACAAAATTAAATTTAGAAAAATGATGACATGAAAAATAAGTCAGGGCAGATGGTGCTACTTGAGATTTTGGGGTTCATCAGAAATTCTGAGGAAGTGATATTTGAGCTGAGACCTGAATGATCAAAAATATGAAAAGCATCCCATCATAAGGAGGTCGGCTGCAACCTATGTAAAGGCCATAGGATAGAACAGAGCATGTCAAATTTAAGGAGCATTCAGGGTCATTGTGGCAGGTAGGGTAGAGAAGGTATGGCAGACACTGGCCGTACCTGTGATTGGTTCTGTCTGCCATTGGCAGAAGAGGAGGAGCTATATATTTGTAATTCCAAGATTCAATGAACTCAGCCATGACACTCCAGGGTCTTGTATAGGGACGCAATGCCACAGGAGGGTCAGCGACTTGCCTGAGGTGGGCAGGGAGGGGAGATTTCCTGGGGGAAGGAGGATGCATTTGAACTGGTCTTTGAGCCATGCTCATTTCCACACCAGAGGATGACACGCCTGTGTGTCCAACATCCTGCAGTTATTCCTGCAGTTGCTTGGGCACTTCTTCAACCATTCAGGCAGAGTAGCTGGGGCATGTGAGCAAGACTGATGTTTAGTGGCTTAGCCAGGTCACTTCAGCTTTTGCGTCTTAGTTTTCTCATCTATAAAATATATGGAGGGCTGAAGAGATAGAATAGTGGTTAAAGCACTTGTCTGCAAAACCAAAGGATCGAGGTTCAATTCTCAAGGACCCATGTAAGCCAGATGCACAAGGTGTTGCTTGTGTCTGGAGTTCATCTACAGTGGCTGAAGGCCCTGGTGTGTCCATTTTCTCTCTCTCTATCTGCCTCTTTCTCTCTCTCTCAAATAGATAAATAAATAAATATTTACAAAATGGATGGAAATAAAATTTAGCCTTCAGCTTTGTGAGGATTAAGTGATACAGTACCCCCAAAGGGTTTTTATAAAATATGATAATAACACTTTCCTACTTATAACTTATCATTGATATAAACCTTACAAAACGCTATTAGGATTTAAATTTTTGTTTTGTTTTGTTTTTTGAGGTGGAGTCTTGCTGTAGCCCAGGCTGACCTGGAATTCACTATGTATTCCTAGGGTGGCCTCAAACTTACGGTGATCCTCCTTCCTCTGCCTCCCAAGTGCTGGGATTAAAGGCGTGTGCCACCATGCCCGGATAGGATTTAAAATTTTTGTTATTAGAATAATCATGAAATTCAACCCTTCAGAGAAGCTTGGTGTGTGTGTGTGTGTGAGTATGTGGGTGTGTGTTTCTTGAGCACAAATTGTGGCAGATTTTATGGAAAGCAAATAACAGTACATGTCCATGGGCTAAAAAAGTTCATTTCTTTTTGCCCAAGAATCCACTTAGAGTTTAACAACAGCAACAAAATCGCAAATTTCTGCTTCTGACTCTGATTGAGTGGCTTGTGGCAGCCTAATGGCCCTGCTAAGAGCTAGCACGCTAAACAGATACAAAAGGAGCATTGTGTCCTCACTCAGGAGAAATGAATGGACCATTGCCACAAACAAAACATGCATGCATCCCACAGACTTGTTGACAAAGGGAACTAGATACAAAACGTATGCGATTTTTTATGTGAATTTACATGAAACTTAAAGATATATTTATATAGTTGACATAGAAGTATATAAGCTATAACTATGACATAAATACATTCATGCAAGTATGAAACATATTATTAAATATAAACTTTATATTTATGTGATACAAACAAGCAACTATGTAATGAATTTATGTGCAACTCAGTTTAGTGGTGTTAAAAATTATGGTGATGGGGCTGGAGAGATTTCTCAATGGTTAAGGTGCTTGCCTGCAAAGCCTAACAACCCAGGTTTGCTTCCCCAGTACCCATATAAAGCCAGATGCACAAAGTGCAACATGTGTTTGGAGTTTGTTTGCAGCAGCTGGAGGCCCTTGTGCACCCAATCTCTCTGTTTCTCTTCTCTACTCTATCTCCTTCTCTCTGCTTACAAATAAATAAATACAAATGTTAAAAAATTAAGATATGGTTTAGATCTAGAATGTTCCCCAAATGGTGACATGTCCAAGGCATGGTCCCTGGTCCATGGCACAATTGGGAAGTCACACCATTAAGAGAAAGGCCTACTGTTAGGTGGCTGGGAATATGCCTTTGAAGGGGATGTTGGGACTCCAGGCCTTCCTCTTCTTCCTTTTTGCTTCTTGGCCCCCAAGAGATGAGTACCTCCATGAAAGCCTTGCTGCCTCTATAGGCTTCCTCACCAAAAACCCAAAGCAACAGGGACACACGGTGGGCTGGCACCTCTGAAACTGTGAGCCAAAATAGACTTTTTCTCCTTTGATGTTTATTATCCCAGGTATTTTGTTACTATAACAAAATACTCATTAGTACACAACTCATTCCCCTGTGGGAGATGTAGTAATTGGAGGGTAGCCCAAAGAAGGCTGGCATTCTGATCATGTTCTGCTTCTTAACGTAGATGGTGGTTCCATGGGGTGTTTGCTTTGTGAAAAGTCATTAAGTTGTACACTTTTGATAACTGCTTTTCTATATGTATAGCTTACTTTGATTTTTAAAAAAGAAAATAATTGGGTATGTGGATAAAGATGTGTGAATAAAGATATTTATTGCAGCACCATATATTATAGTAAAAATAGAAATAACCTAACACTCTAAAATGGGAAATATTTAAATAAAATATGGTAATGACACCGTCTTTAAAATGATGTTTTCAAAGGATTTTTAACTGTGTGGGAGAATTTTGATATCTCAGTGTTAACTGGATACAGCGTATATAAACATTGTGTAAAAAACTTGAGCATGGGTCCTTGGGCTACCTCTGTAGCCCTGAAAGATGGAGGGAGTGGGAGGGGCTGGTGTGGGTCAACCCCTGCGCTTACTGACTTCTCTTCCCTGCAGCCCCAGCACAGTGGAATGCCTTGGGAAGGAGGCAATTGAACCATCTGTTCAGTAGCTGCTTCCCCACCTTTCAGGGAACTTAAGCAGGTCCCTTTTCCTGACCTTACTCTTCCTTCCTTACTCTTCTTGAATGCTCCAAGAGCCAGCTCCTCCAAGTTTGGCACTGCCTTGTGAGGCCCACAGGGCCTGTCCTATCCTTGGGAGTCACTTGCCTTCCTTCCTTTCTTTCTTTTTTTTTTTTTTTTTTTTTTGGTTTTTCAAGGTAGGGTCTCACTCTAGTCCAGGCTGACCTGGAATTCACTATGTATTCTCAGTGTGCCTTCGAACTCATGGCGATCCTCCTACCTCTGCTGCCTCCCAAGTGCTGGGATTAAAGGCTTGAGCCACCACACCCAGCTCTGCCTTCCTTTCTTTGGTCATAGTTGGCTTGGTATGAGTTGTCTGGGAAGCATGGCTCTCAAGGGCTGCCCAGTCCTCACAAAAAGTCTGTGTGACAGTCTTGAGAAGAAGAGAAATGCTCTCCTACTTGCCCTATAGTTGACCAAACTCCCATCCATAAAGCTGTGAGTGTTCATGCATGTTACCATTCAGAGTGGTCCTAGAAATGCCTTTCAGCCCCTGCTCCATTCTGCTACTACCTCCCCGTGGCTTCATTGGATTCAATGTGGCTGTTCTCCAATGATATATCTGTGAGTGTCTTGGAAGCCACCTTGTGTAAGAACCTGCATTAAAAAAATATTTATTTATGAGAGAGAGAGAGAGAGAGAGGTTGGGGGGAGAGAGAGTTGGTGCTTCAGGGCCTCTGGCCATTGCAAATGAACTCCAGATGCATGTGCCACCTTGTGTATCTGGCTAATGTGGGTCCTGGGGAATCGAACCTGGGTCCTTTGGCTTTGCAGGCAAATGCCTTAACAGCTAAGCCATTTCTGCAGCCCAGAACCTGCATGCTTTATTTCAAGCTTCTTCTCCTTCCAGATGGGAATAGGGTGGTGGTGAGGAGACTTTTCAAATGCCCTATTGTGGTTTTTTTTTTAAATTTTTAAAATTAAGAACATATTTTGTATGGATATACCATGTGTTGGTATCATCTTTTCCTTCTCTTCCCCCATTCCACGCAGACCCTCCCCGGTGGGGTTGCTGGTATTCACCATGGGGTTGTGTGTTATGCATTATGGGAGCAGCAGTCAGTAATTATGGGGAGGCAATGGTTCTGGGCATGACGTCCCAACCTGTGGCTCTTACAATCCTTCTGCCCCCTCTTCTGCAAAATTCTAAGTCATGTTGGGCATGTCTTAAGTCTACTTCAGTGATGAGCACTCACTCTGCTTTGGCATGTGTTGAGTGTCTTCAGCATCTGTCTCCTACACCCTGGGGCTGCTTGTCAGGCTCACCATGGAAGCAGCACTCTTGCTCATCTCCCTACTTCTCCTGTGGTTTTGCCAGGGCCTTGATGGAGATGCCAGGGCTGTTTTATCTCCTCAGGTCTCACTACCTTATGAAAAAGAAAAACAGATTTTCCAATGGAGAGTGAAATCAGCATAGGTTAAATTGTACAAGTGTTATCAATTTAGGGAGCGCTTGATGCCTGTGGCCCCTCTTTTAGCCAAAGACTAGTGGAAGCTTGACATTGGAGAGTATAATCTTTGTCTTCATATGATTCAGACCTGGTTCTCACATATAACTGTGGGTTCCTTTCTTTTTTTGTATTTGAATTTTAGTTTTAAAATTTATTTTGTGTGTATGTGTGCTCATGTGTGTGTGGGTGCATGCATGTGGAAGACAACTTCAGGTGTTGTCTCTCAGGAATGTCATGTCACACACCTTTTTTGAGTCAAGGTCTCTCATTGGTCTGTAGATCACAAATAGGCTAGAATAGGTCAGTGAGCAGCAGGGATCTGCCTATCCACTTCCCCAGTGCTGGGATTATAAGCATGTGCTCCCGTGCCTAGATTTTTTATTTTAATATGAGTTCTAGAGCTCGAACTTAGGTTCTCATGCTTGCATGATGAGCACTTTACTAACTGAACTATTTTCCCAGTCTTTACAATGAGATTTTATTACTTTTATAATCGGAAAAAGAACACTAGTAATCTTTATGGGTCATCCAGATGGAGGCTTTTCAGATATGAATGCATTGGAAATGGGAATTACTTGGGACCTGTGACCTGGTTGAGAGGTCAAAGGTTGGTCTCATTTTCTTACATAATTAATTAATTAATTTGAGAGAGGGGGTGGGAGAGAATGGGTGCACCAGGGCCTCCAACTACTGCAAATGAACTTCAGATGCATGTGTCACCTGGCTTTACGTGGGTACTGGGGAACTGAACCCTGGGTTGTTAGGCTTTGCGTGCAAGTACCTTAACTGCTGAGCCATCTCTGCAGCCCCAGGTATCATATATTTTTTTAAAATTTTATTTATTTATTTATTTGAGAGCGACAGACACAGAGAGAAAGACAGATAGAGGGAGAGAGAGAGAATGGGCGCGCCAGGGCTTCCAGCCTCTGCAAATGAACTCCAGACGCGTGCGCCCCTTGTGCATCTGGCTAACGTGGGACCTGGGGAACCGAGCCTCGAACCGGGGTCCTTAGGCTTCACAGGCAAGCGCTTAACCGCTAAGCCATCTCTCCAGCCCTCATTTTTAATAATAACTTATATGAAGGTTTTAGGAAGGTTGGGCCTTACACCACATCTGGGATAAGCACAGAACTTTGGTGGTTTCTTCCTTAAAATGAAGTCGAGTTCCTTTGCTCCCCAAGAGTATGTGATACCTTGAACTCAGGGAAAGGGGCACAGGGGTCATGAGGCCAAGTCTAGTCCCTGCTATGCCAGTGACTCACCCCTACCCCATGACAATTGATAGGCTTTGTATACATTATTGGTAAAATAAATGAATTTCAATCATAAAACGGGTGCCATGGATCTAGGAGCACTCAGTCACCGAGTCTTCGTGGAGGCTTGGGGACAGCTTCCTGACAGTACTTCAGGGGATTTGGGCCTCAATGGGGGAGGTGGCTAAATAACAGCATCTTCCGGTTATTCTGAGTCTCAGCCAGCTTTACTTCCCAGTTCAATTCCAAAGCCAATGTCCACAGTAGGTCTCTTAGAGCAACAGGAACATATTGAAGTTGTACCACTGAATGATTGGCTTTAGTGTCCAACACTACAGAATCAAGTAGGGCCCTTAAAGTCTCAAGGTTACCTTAACAGTCTTCTAGGAGTTTCTCTGTAGGGCCTTCCAGCAGTGAGAAGAGAAGGGACCTAAATTCAAGGGCAGCTTCTGACAGGGAAATGGTTATTTGACCTCCAGACAAACTTGCTAGATAAGCGTGTGCTGCCTCCAGGTAGTGCTATCATCCCGAGGGCCTGACTTCCTGGGATTCTCTGGAAACCTGACTCCAGGGACCTTCACCCAATGGCTGTAGGCTTCAGCCAATGTTTCTAAACTTCCCAGCTGACAACTGTCACTTGGAACAGTTTATTTAGAACCAACCTCACTCCAACCCACATAGGACAGATTCCTCCTGGTGACTGTGATTCAATGGGTTGAGATGAAGCTAGGAATCTGATTTTGGCAGCTCCCACCGCATATGGAGCCCATGGAGAGAGATGATTGGTACAAAATTTACTCCTTATATTCAAGAGGTAGACCCATTATTAAAGTGGCAGACACAGGCTGACTTCTTTATTTGATATTTACCATACAAACTGTTAAGTAATATTTGTTTACATCAGAACATAAATGTGCTTTCAAATGCCTCTGTCTTTGTTAGTGTAAAAAAGATTAAAATTAAGCATGGGCTCAAGAAAGAAAAGATTAAAATATTAATGAAATCCAAAAATACACTTGTAATTAATGGTAGCAAAATTGAAGTAAATGTCTGGTATTGAGGCTAATAAATTGATTTTCAATTTATATATCTGTCAAACCTATGAAAAGCGAGAAAGATTGCCATATCCTTCAACACAATACTTTCTCTCCTCAAATGTTAAAGTAAATCATTCCATAAATGAGTCTTATCTACAAAGATCTGCATAAGTTCACTATTTATAATTTCAATAAAATTATAAAAAATTCACTATGCAAGAATAAAGTACTAAGTAAACTGAGTCATAACCATGGAATTAAATATGCACTTATTAAAATAAGAAAAATATGTTTTAATATGAACATGGCATTCAGAGAAAATGATCCATTTAGGATTTTGTGTGTGTGTGTGTATGAATGAGAGAAGATAACAAGGAAAATTGTGATTTGCTTAATATAGATAATTCAACTAGTATCTTTATAGACAAAAGGCCTGGTAAATTCCACTTAGAATATGTACAGGATCAAGTCTTTCATAAATACCCATAGAAACCCAGTCTTAGAACCCTAAGGTCTTTCAGGTGTTGAGGGAGGGTTAAAGGATCAGCCAGTTCCATCTCCTAAGCAGTATAAGGTTGTTTATTTCAGGTACCTTGACATATGGTGCCCTGGACTCGCCTTGTCTTCTATAACTGGGAAGCAACCCACGAAGTTTTCCTCAAAGTTTGCCACTACCTTTGGGATTGATCCAATCTTGGGGGAGGGGGAGGCAGATGCTCAAGGGTGCAACTAGGAAAGCCAGACTTCTATCTCAAAATTTGTTTGTTCAGACCAAAATTCTTTTGTTCAGAGCAGATTGGCACCAGTTTCTCACAATTTGCATTGGAGAACAAAGATTCATGTTTGAGTAAAACAATGAGAATAGCACAGCTTGCTTCTCAAAGGTTCCTCCAGCCCCCACTCTCACCCACTCAAGTCTCTATTTCTAAGCTTCTAGGGGCAGAGAAGCCCACCCGATCTGATTAGGAGCAATTCACTGGAGGAGAGGCACAGTCTCCAGGCAAAGGCCTCTGCATAAAGGTTCCAGGACACGGATTTCCAAAGCATGACTGGGTTCTGGTGCTGGGGCATCAAGTTTCTTCATTTCTGGATCAGGGACAACCTTTTTTTTAAAAAGTTAAATTTTATTCTATTTATTGGAGAGAGAAAAAGAGTGAGAGGGAGAGAGAAAGAAAAAGACAATGGGCACACTAGGACCACTAGCCACTACAATCAAACTCCAAACACATGTGCCACCCTTGTGCAGCAGCTGGCTAATGTGGGTCCTGGGGACTCAAACTTGGGTCCTTAAGCTTCTCAGGCAAGCATCTTAACCACTAAGCCATCTCTCCAACCCAAGGACAGCATTCTTGACATGAAATTTACCAGGTTAGAACCTGGATTAACAGGACATTACTAATTAGTTTTTCATGAATTACATTTATATGCGTAAGTACATATCTCATGGCTACAAAGCCAATACTCAGTCTTGGCTCTGCCTCTTATTAGCCACGGGCAAATATTGGGACAACTGCATTCCTTTTATGGACCTCAGTCTCCTTAATTACAAGACAGGAAAGCAACATCTACCTTGTACAACTCAGAGGGCTGTTGTAAAGATTGCTTAGACAGAATATTAACGTTACTTGGAAAGTGTGAAATGTCCATGCTAAGTAGTTTGGTAATCAGTAACAGAAACATATTGCAATTTTGTATTTTGAAATTTTAAGTATTGATTCTTATAGAATTATAATTTTCTAGGGGGTAATCTGTAGGTTTCTATGTATCATGAATTTTTATTAGTTAGATTATCTTTTCATCTAGGCTTGATGGGGTGACAGGTAGGGTCATGAATGGAAGGCAGATACCTGGCCTGAGAAAGCCTGACCAAACCTTGGCTTTTATTTATTTTTAAGTTCTTGATTTACAAAAAGGGAATATACAAGCTTTATCAGTTATTTTCTTGTTGTTAGGAAAAAAAATACCTGACCACAAGCAACTTCTGGAAGGAAAGGGTTTATTTTGGCTTATATTTTTGAGGGGAAGTGTCCATCCTGGTGGGGAAAGTATGGCAGGAGAGGAAAGCTGGCTTCACATTAGCAGGAAAAAGTAGAAAGTGCAAAAGCACCAAGTGGGGATGGACTACACCTCCTCAAGGCCTACCTCCCATGACATGCCTTCCTCAGCAAGGCGCCACCTCCTAAGGCTCCACAAGCTTTTTAAACAGGGCCACAGGGGATTAAGTATTTAAATACTCGAGTTTATGGTGGATATTTGATATTCAAACTATCACACAGGCCGGTGTTACAAATGATAGAAGAGTGTCTTGAAATCTCTTCTGAGAATGATGACTTGGAGGTGTTTGGGGTGGGATGGATATACCACAATTAAGTAAGCAGTAAAACCTTACTGGTAGTCAATTGAAAGGTTTTTAATATTTTGATATGTAATGCTATAATGAATGTTCTTGTATTCACATGCATAAAATTACTTACATAGTGAGTTGTGTGGGGCATGGAAGTATTTCTTTTGGAAAAAGTCCTGGTGCATGCATCTGGAGTTCATTTGTAGTGGTTAGAAGCCCTGGTGCATCCATTCTCTCCCCCACCTTTTTCTCTAATAAATAAATAAAATAAAAAATATTAAAAAGTCCTATAAGTAAAATAGTTTGAGGATCGATCTATCTATCTATCTATCTATCTATCTATCTATCTATCTATCTATCTACATACATACATAAACACACACACACACAAACACATACAATTAAAATTTTGATGGATGTTTTCAGTCTTTATTAATTGGCTTCATCAGTTTTCATACATTATGAGTCTGACAATGTCTATTCTGTCCACATTTTAAAACAATATATTTTACTTATTTGAGAGAGAGAAAAGGAGAGAGAGAGAGAGAGAGAGAGAGAGAGAATGGGAGTGCCAGGGCCTCCAGCCACAGCAAATGAACTCCAGATGCATGCACCCCTTGTGCATTTGGCTTGCATGGGTCCTGGAGAATCAATCCAGGATCCTTTGGCTTTGCAGGCAGATGCCTTAACCACTAAGCTATCTTTCCAGCCCTCTCTCCACATTTTTTGACAACACTTGCCATTTATCTTTTTACATTTTGCCAAACTGAGGCAGGAGAGTAGGATGGAGAGGGAGAGCTAGAAGGCCTTGTGTAAGCATTACAAAATTAATGTGTATAAAAACAGTTGGCAAAGAGGAAGGCTAGAAAGCCTGAACAAGGCCAACTAAAACCTTCTCCAGGGTGTCCAAAGGTGACCTATGGCTCATTAGAATACTGAAATGCACACCCTTGGGTGGAAATTTAATATGCTAATGAGATGTGTGACACATGGGGAATAACCTTTGCCTCATTTCTGATTTTTTGAGAAAATGCTTTTAGGGTTTCTCCCATTTAATATAAACTGTAGTTTTATTGTGTATCGCTCATGGCGAATGATGTTTTAATGTGCTGTTGAATTTGGTTTGCATGAGTTTTATTGCGTATTTATACATCCATATTCATCAAGAATATTGGTATAAAATTTTCTTTTTTTCAGAGGGGGGATTTTTCTGGGCTGATTTGGTATTTGGCAATACTGAATTTGTAAAAGGAGTTTGGTAGCATTCCTTTTCTTTCTATTTTTATGGAATAATTTGAGGAGCATTGGTATTAATTCTTCTTTAAAGGTATGACTGACTCTAGCAGGTAATCTATCAAGTTCTGGGCTTTTTTTTACCTTTCTCAGTTATTATTATTATTTGAGTGTGTGTGGAGTGGTATGTGATGTGTGGTGGATACTTATGTGCATGCAGAGAGGTTTATCCCATACGTGCATGCAGAGGCCAGAGGAGAACGTTGGGTGTCCTTCTCTTTTCTCTCATCTGTATATTTCTTTTCTTGAGATAGGGTTTCCCCTTCAACCCAAAGCTGCTGTCCATCAGTCAGCCCCAGCAGTTCTCTGTTCTCTGCCTACCACAGACTGGCATTACAAATGTGCATGGCCATGCCCGGATTTTTATGTGATTTCTGGGGAGTCAAACTTGGAAGGGTCTGGCCCCAGAGGAGCTCATGCTGAAGTGACAAGCATTCTTTACTGTAGAGCCATCTCCCCAGCCAGTCCTGGGATTTTTTTTTTGTTGTTGTTGTTTGTTTTTCCATGGAAGGTCTCGCTCTAGACCAGGCTGACCTGGAATTCACTATGTAGTCTCAGGGTGGCCTTGAACTCATGGTGATCCTCCTACCCCTGCCTCCCGAGTGCTGGGATTAAAGGCATGTACACCATGCCTGGCTAGTCCTGGGCATTTCTTAAGTTGGCAGACTCACACTGCTTCAGAATCATTGCTCTTCATGAATCTGTTTAAGTTGTTCATATACCTTTGGTTTCATTTTTTTAAAGACATCTTATTTATTTATTTATTTGAGAGAGAGAGAGGGAAAGAGGCAGAGAGAAAGAGAAAATGGGCATGCCAGGACCTCCAGCCACTGCAAATAAACTCGACATCAATGTCTCCTTGTGCATCTGGCTTATGTGGGTCCTGGGGAATTCAACCAGGGTCTTTAGGCTTTGCAGGCAAATGCCTTAACCACTAATCCATTTCCCCATCCCTGGTTTCATTTTTTTTAATTTACTTTTTACTTTTTTGAGAGAGAGAGGGGTGGGGGCAAGGCCTATAGAGAGAATGGGTGCTCCATGGCCTTCATCCAATGTAAATGCACTACCTTGTGCATCTGGCTTTTGTGGGTTCTGGGGAACTGAGCCTGGATTCTTTGGTTTCACAGGCAAACTCCTTAACCACTAAGCTGTCTCTCTAGCCCCTTTGGTTTCATTTTTTAGGTCATATATGTCCAGAAATATATCAGTTTCTTCTAGATTTTCCAATTGATTGGACTACAGGTTTTCAAAGTACTCCTTAAGGATCCTCTGAATTTCATTGTGTCTGTTGTACTATTCTGCTTTTCTTTTCTAATTTTATTTTATTTTAAAAAATATTTTAAATATTAATTATTTATTTGCAAGGAGAGAGAGAGAGAGAGAGAGAGTAAGAGAGAGAGGAAGAGAGAGAGAGAGAGAAGAGAAACAGAGAATGTGCATTCTAGGGCCTCCTCCCACTGCAAATGAACTCCAGGTGCATGTGCCACTTTGCAACTGCGGGTTGTTAGGTTTGCAGACAAGCATGTTAATTGCTGAGCCATCTCTCCCATCCCCATTTTTAATTTTATTGAGTCTTCTTTTCTTTTATTTGGTTAGTTGGTCAAGATTTTGTCAATTTTACCTTTTTAAAGATAAACTCTTCATTTCATTGATTCTTTGTATTCTTTTTGTTTCTATTTCATTAATGTCTGCTTTAATTTTTATTATTTATTTCCATCTACTAATCTTGGATTTGGTTTTATCATGTGTTTCTAAGGCCCTGAATCTTTAGGTTATTTATGTGCGATAGCTTCAACTTTTTGATGTAGGTATTCATATTTCTGACCGTCCTTCTATTTTCTTTTTTTAAAAAATTATTTCTATTTACTTATTTTATGGAGAAGGAGAGAGAGAATGGGTGCTCCAGGGCCTCTAGTCACTATAAGTGAACTTCAGATATATGTGCCATCTTGTGCATGTGGCTCTATTTGGGTACTGGGGAATCAAACCTGAGTTCTTAGACTTTTCAGCCATGTACCTTGACATGCTAAACCATCTTTCCAGTCCCTTTCCCTCTATTTTCTTTCCTTTTTGTTTTCCCTTGAAAATTTCATAGGTACATATATTTTGACCTTACAGACCCCCATCACCCTCTCATTTTCCCCATCACTCCCACTGAACCTCATCTTCTTCCCCAGTATACTAGTGGCTACAACATTGAGGAGCATGACTCCCCTCCCCCAGTAACCTAATGGTTTCTCAAGAAGAGGGGCCTTGTAAGCCCCACTCCCATCCATGATGAAATGCCAGCTGGCTGGATCTTGTGCCGGGCACCACAGCTGTTGTGGATTCATGAAGACAAGGCCATGTCATTTCCAGGTGAGAGAGTTCCACAGTTCCTCCCTGCCCCCAGCTCTTACATCCTTTTACTCTCATGTCCATGATGTTCCCTGAGCCTTGGAGGGAATGATAGAGATGGCCCACATAGGACTGAACGTTGAGCAGTCACTTGCTTTTAGCACTTTCACCAGTTTGAGATTCTGCATTAACTGCAGCCCATTGTAAAAACAACAACAACAAACAAAACAAAAAACCAGCACTCTTTTCTGCCCAAGGCCTGGAGGAGCACTAGCCTTTGGATATAAATAAACATATTTAGAAGGCAGTTGGACAACATAGCTGTTTAGGAAAGCAGTAGTAGGCTCCCTGCCTAAGGCCTATGGCCGCCTTAGCTCTGGGCCTTTGAACTGATTTGTAGTATCGGGCATGGATTCCCTGTAGTAGAATGGCTGTCAAATCCAATCAGAAAGAAGTTAATTATTGCCTTAGCAGTCAAGCCACTATTGCACCAATAGGCACCTCTTTCCTGCCAGACTAGTGTTTGTAACATTCAGGATTCTCTGGTAGGTGAGGCCATTGATACTTTTCTCCTCCCAGCAGAGTTTCCTCTTAGAACTATGTATGTTGTCTCAAACGTTCTGGAGTTAATGTATTAATTTTTATTTGGCTGTAGGAATTTCTTCATTCTTGATTTCTTCAATGACCTGCTAGTCTCTCAAGAGTGTATTTTTGAGTATCCATGCAGTTGTGTAATTTCTGTAGCTTCTTTTGCTATATACCATTATGATCTATAATATATAATTAAAATTATTTCAATTCTTTTATATTTGCTAAGACTTGTCTTATAGTCCAGAATTTGGTGTATTTTATAAAAGAAATGTATGGGCTGCTAAGTAGAGCATATATTTTCCAGCTGTTGGGTGAAATTTCTTAGATGTTTGCTAAGTCTATTTGGTTACTAAAACATTCACCTCTCCTCCTCACTTATATTTTCTTTGTCTGTTTTTATATTTTTTACTTTTTAATATATCTGAAGGTAATTTTCCATGGAAACATGGCATGAATAAAGGATCCAATGTAATTCTTTACCCCAAATTAATAGGTAATTGTTTCAATCCCACTTGTGAGTCTATTATTTCTTCACTAATTTGAATTAAAATCTATATTGTGTACTTAATTTTACTATATGCTTGAGTGTGTTTCTAGGTCTATTCTTTGCCAGGATCAATCCGTCAATATCTAAAGCATTACTAGACCGTTTTGATTACTACCACTTCCAATGTTTTTGACTTCCAGTAGAAAAAGACCTGAATAAAAATGCTGTTGAATTTAGAAAAGAATTGCATAGATGAATTATGTGGGGGAAATCACAGTCTCAGTACTGTCTAGAATTCCCAGTCAAAAATGTGCTTTTTAATTTACTTAGCTGTTTGTGTTATTCAATAAATTTCATTAGTTATTTTAAATATATCTTTTATATTTTGAGCTTCTGCTTATTTTCTAGGAACTTTTAATGATAAATTGAATCATTGAAAATTATTATAAAGTTAGTACTGTGTAGCAGACAGATTCAGGTTTGCTGAGATGAACTTCCAGACCAAGCACAGTTATGGAGGAAGGGATATTTATTGAAGCTTACAGATCCAGGGGAAGTTCCATAAATGGCAGAAGCTGACCTGCCTTCACAGGACCAAGCAGAGAGAGAGAAATACCAGCCAAAAGCCACACAGCATAGCACACTTCAGGAACTCCTGCTAGGCACACTTTGCATATCTTTAGATTGAAATCTGAAACTCACCACACCTAAAGATCCACCCAGTGACATTTCCTCCAGCCAGGTGGCTGCAGAAGCAAACTACAAACAAATAAACAACTGAATATATTGGGGGCCATCTATTCAAACCACCGCATACCGATATATAGGAAGGCTTTGGGATTAATTATATTGTGTTGTTTCCATCTATAGTTTTTTTTTTTCTTTCTTTTTCTTTCTCCTCCTCCTTCTTCTTCTTCTTCTTTTTTTTTTTTTTTTTAAGAGGTTAGGTCTTGCTTTCTAGCCCAGGCTGACCTGGACCTCACTATGTAGTCTCAGAGTTGCCTCGAACTCATAGAGATCCTCCTGTCTCTGCCTCCCAAATCTTGGGATTAAAAGTGTATGCCACCATGCCTGGCTTTCCATCTATAGTTTTGAACTTATTCTAAGTTTTAGTTAATTGTCTTAGATTTATTTGGTCCTCTAGAACAATAATGTCTAATATCAATGATAACAATCAATTCTGTTTTGCAGTTATCTTTGCTGGGCATGCTTCTAAGAATTCACTCTTAAGAATTTAATCACAAATCATTTCTGGTAGATTTTTTTTCTTTTTTATCTTGGAGGTCTTTCTATTTTTGACTTACTGATAATTTAAAAGATTTAATTCTGATTGTTGAACCTTAGTGAATGCTTCTTGGGTTTACTGAGATAAAGTCATTGCCATTAATAAACTAAAGATTTTTGCTTAATCTTTGTGATGAATTACCGAACTAAATTGTCTAATATTGGGTTGTTTTCTGCCTTTTTACTAAGCTCTCCTTGGACAAAGTGTATCTTTGAATCTGACATGTTAATCTTTATAACAGGGTATTTTCAGCTATGATTTCAAGCAAGAGTTGGCCATACTTTTCTACGATTCTCACTCTCTTTGCTCTTATCTGTATTTTTTTAATTTTTAAAAAATATTTATTTGAGAGAGAGAGAGAGGAAGAGAGAGAGAAAGAGAAGGAGAGAGAATGGGTATGCCAGGGCCTCCTGCTACTACAAACGAAATCCAGATGCATGTGCCACCTAATGCATCTGAATTTATGTGAGTGCTGGGAATTGAACCTGGATCCTTAGGCTTTTCAGGCAAGTGCCTTAATCACTGAGTCATCTCTCCAGCCCCTTCATCTGTATTTTAACTATAATTCATAGCCTCTTTATTATTCTTGCTTTCCTCCAAACATGCCAAGTTTCATCACACCACAAAATGAGAACATTTACCATGTCTTTTGCCTAGAGATTATCTGGACATGTTTATGTGTCATAGAGTAGATTGTCAGGAAACATTAAATAAATGAGTGTTTTTTTTTTTTTTCCCTAGACAAAGTTCAGGGAGTCATATTTTCTCTGCTTTTCTTTAGAGTTTAAAAAAGTTTCAGTTTTTTTATCCTTCATTGCTAGTTTGGTTGGCATGGGATTCTAATATTTAAGAGCTGTCTGCATGTGTAAAATTGATGATTTAAAGACATGGGGAGGCTGTTCAAGGCTCTAAAAGAATGATGCAGTTACCATTGTGCAAGTCATGAACCGAGCTGATAGCCAGTAAATATTTGTTATTATTACTATAGACTCCCCAGAACCACTGACAGTCTTCCCTGAATCTATTTCTTTTATGGTCAAATGCAGACAGGAATTTCTGCTCCAGTTATTTCACCCAGTGACATGAGGATTAAGTGGGATCACAGCATTTGTAAGTGACTATCATAATGCTCTGACTGTTTTTTGTGATGCTAGAGAAAGTTCTTCATTGATGGACCCAGTGTGCAAAACGATGACCTGTGGCTGGGTAGACCCTGGGTTCACATCCCGACGCTGTTCTTCACTGACTGGGTAACGCTCGGCAAACTGTAAGCCTCTCTCATCCTCAATTTGGGCGTCATTGCTGCTCATGCTGCAAAATAAAGGAGACTCACTCCACAGGACTACTGAAGGAATTACCAGAAGGGGACATGTGAAAAACCCAGTTTAACATCATGAGAAATGGGTTAATTATCATGTAATAAATATCTATTAATATTATATTTCCCTCTGAGAAGAGTTGGCAAGCTGCGATTTAGAACATTCTCTTTCCAATTTTCCATCATCAAAATAATCACACTTCACACATCTTTGCTGGCAGATTTCACAGTTAGTGGGTTCAGGGAAAGTTATTTATTGGAATAACAAGTTCTTCATCCAGTGCCCCAGCTTGCATATTCTAGTGAGGTTTTATAGAGTTGCATGCAACATGGGGTGAGACACTGTGGGGGGATGATGAGCATAGAGCTAATGGGAAGGTGGTGGACGAGGGTCACGGAACTGATGTGTGGGGCAGCTGGGTGTTAGTTGCCATGCTAGGAGCTTTAAGATGTTCTTATTTAGCCTCACCTCAGAGATAAGAAAGCAGATGTCCAGAAAGCCTGAGTAACTTCTCAAGACTATATAGCTAGTCAGAGACACAGGGTCATCTACCAGCAACTAAAATATATAACTTGTGTTCCATGTTAAAGCAGGGTGCAGGCTTTCGGTCACAAGAAGCAGCAATCACTATCATCCTCACCAGGTCCCGAGCATGCCACTTGGCATAAGTGTATGTTATTCTGTCAGTACGTGTGCTTAATTAAATATATTAATTTTACATATTTTATTTTATTTATTTGCAAGCAGAGAGAGAGAGAGAGAGAGAAGAGAAATGGCAGAGAGAATGAGCATGCTAAGGCCTCCCACTGCAGCAAACAAACACTACACACATTTACCTCTTTGTGAAGCTAGCTTTATGTGGGTCCTGGGGAATTGAACCTGAGTCTTCTAGCTTTGCAGGCAAATGCCTTAATCACTAAGCAACCTCCCCAGCCCAAAAATATTTTATTTTAGGGAGAGAGAGAGAGAGAGAGAGAGAGAGAGCCTTTGCAAACAAACTCAAGATGCATATACCATTTTGTGACTTTGTTCATCTAGTTTTATGTAGGTACTAGGGAATTGAACCTGGGTCATCAGCCTTATAAGCAAGCATCTTTAACCACTGAACTATCTCTCCAAACCTAATATATATCAATGTTAGCATCTATTCTTCGATTATTTTCTTATTAGCTATAGTTACCCATCTGGCTGGCTAGCTGCTCACCAAACCTCAACTGTGTTGTTTCTCAGCTTCTTTCCAAGTAAGTTGTGCTATGAACTGATTGTTACCAGTTGAATGTGAATGGAACCGACTGTCATTTTGTGGCTATGGTGTTCAGAAGAAAGCATGTGATAGTGACTCTGTAGAAGATAGTCACACAATGCTGGGATGAGCTTCCAAACAGACAGTTTATAGGAGGAAGGGGTTTATTTCAAGCTTACAGATCTATGGGGAAGTTCTATTAATGGCAGAAGAAGTTGGCTCCCATTCTTAAATCCATGCACAGAGAAACCGCCACCAGCAGCCACAAAACACCAAAAGCAGTAAGCACAAAACTGGCAGCAAGCAGGACCCCCGCTCTCTTATACCTTTGATCTGGGAATTCAGATCTGCCCCCAGTGATACCTGAGGGCTGGATTTCAAGATCGGCTCCTAGTGACACCTCCTCCAGGCAGTGGCTAGAGATCCAAGTTACAAGTTTTATTTTTATTTTTTAGGTAGGTTGTTACTGTAGCCCAGGCTGACCTGGAACTCACATTAATCCTCCAACCTCTGCCTCCCAAATGCTGGGATTAAAGGCGTGTGCCACCACTCCCGGCCCCAATTTACAAGTTTTAATAAAACAGCTGAGTCTATGGGGGGGGGGACATGTACATTTAAGCCATGGCAGTCTCCTTTCATTCTTCCTCATCTGCTAACTATATGCAGAGAAAGAGCCTGGGTGTTTACAAAGCCGCCCTTCAACTATTAACACCTGTGCTGTATGCTAAACTTTTACTGTTCATCAAAGGCTGATTTGGGGGCTGGAGAGATGGCTTAGCGGTTAAGCGCTTGCCTGTGAAGCCTAAGGACCTCGGGTCGAGGCTCGGTTCCCCAGGTCCCACGTTAGCCAGATGCACAAGGGGGCGCACGTGTCTGGAGTTCATTTGCAGAAGCTGGAAGCCCTGGCGCGCCCATTCTCTCCCTCTATCTGTCTTTCTCTCTGTGTCTGTCGCTCTCAAATAAATAAATAATTTAAAAAAAAAAAGAAGGGAAGCAGTGACTTCCCAATGATTAATAAAAAAAAAAAAAAAAAAAAGGCTGATTTGGTGTAGCTGTAGCATTATCTTAACTACTCAAAACATTTTAGTTCATGTTGACTTCACAGACAGACATACATGTTGGATCATTTTCTTGTTGATATACTTGTGAAAGTGTAGTTGGAAAATAATGGGGAAATATGGCTACTCAGAAGTTTTTTTTTTCTTTTTTTCTTTTTTCCCCTGAGGTAGGGTCTTGCTCTAGTCCAGGCTGACCTGGAATTCACTATGTAGTCTCAGGTGAGGAGTTTCTTTTTCTCTTCTAGTTAAGGTACAGAAATGTTCATTAAAGTTTCACATAATCATGTCATCCATGTAACTTAGTTGGAGATTTAGTGGAACAAGTTCTCCAAGCTGCTGTAGCTTGCCAATTAAGAGGCAGAATGGGGATCTAAACCACGATTTGCTTGCTCTTGCATCCCTTGTCTTTTTTTTTTTTTTAATAATTTTATTTATTTACTTGAGAGTGACAGACACAGAGAGAAAGACAGATAAGAAGGAGAGAGAGAATGGGCGTGCCAGGGCTTCCAGCCTCTGCAAACGAACTCCAGACGCGTGCGCCCCCTTGTGCATCTGGCTAATGTGGGACCTGGGGAACCCAGCCTCGAACCGGGGTCCTTAGGCTTCACAGGCAAGCGCTTAACCGTTAAGCCATCTCTCCAGCCCTCCCTTGTCTTTTTTAAAATTTATTTTTATTTATTTATTTGAGAGTGACAGAGAGAAAGAGGAAGATAGTGAGAGAGAGAGAGAGAATGGGCATACCAGGGCCTCCAGCCACTGCAAATGAACTCCCCTGTGCATCTGGATAACATGGGTCCTGGGGAATTGAGCCTTGAACTGGGGTCCTTAGGCTTCACAGGCAAGCACTTAACCACTAAGCCATCTCTCCAGCCCCCCCTCTTTTAAATCAACACAGGTAGTTAGGGCTAAGGTCTTTGTGGAGAAATCCCCTTCTGTCAAGAGTGTCCGAGGCAGTTTTGACAAATGTCTGCTCACCTCCTGCCTTACACTCTGTCAGAAGTTCTTGGGATGCAGTGGCTCAAGCTTGTACTATAAACTGTTGAAGAAACAGGAGGCAAACATCACCTAAAAATAATGAGTGTCTCAGAATCCAAAGTGTGTGGACTTTCCGGAAGTATATGGAACTGGTAGAGTATGTGACTGAGAGGTTAGCTCTCTTGGGATGCTTCATGACCTTGATGTAGAAAGTAGAGGAGAAAAGTTGGACTCCCCTTTCCAGTACGGAATAGTAAGACTTCCCTCAAGGGTTAGAGCTTCTTCTAAGGTAGCCTCATTAGCTAACACAGAGCCATAAAATTATAAGTCACTTAATTGTATAATTGGTTCAAAAGTATTTGGTAAAATGGAAAAGGCTCACCAAAAACATCAGGTAATAATAAGACAGTATGGTACAAAATAGTGTCATAAAATTTGATTAAAAATTTTAGACACTCACACAGATTCAGTTGTGAAAACAATGGAAAGAGAAACCACATCAGTGCTAATACTAATGATAAGATCAGGATTGATTTATTTTTAAGTAATTTTTTTCATATCTAATTTTTGCAAAATAAAGCATGTTTTTGTAATCAGAAAAAAATGCTAAGAATTAAATAGAGGTTATGCACATGATTTTATAAGCAGAAAAATACTAACAATGAAATAGAGATTAGTTTTCCTTGAATTGATTTAATTTTAAGGTTGATTTTGCTCATTTTCAAACTATAGCTTTGTCAGGAAATGAAAGAAAATGAAATGAGCTACAGATTTTGTCACAAGTACTAAATGTCTACTACTGCTACAAACTGCATTACCCGCTAATGTTTTCTAGCTGCTGTAACAAGTTATTCTTACAACACTCAACTACAAACTTATTTTTCCATTCTGAATTTCTTAGGCTGCATCACAGGGTTTAGATATCATGTGAGTTGCTTCATTTTGTAGTTGATGATTTGCTTTAGTTTAGTTTTCCTGAATAAATTACACAAACAAACAAACCTAAGTCTTCATAATTAAAATTTAAAAGCAAGCAAGAGGATAAAATATATGCATGCAAATTTTAAAGAATCTGCAATTTTACATTGTTTAAAGAGAATTTTAAAACCGTTATTTAAGAAGCTGGGGATCCTGGCATGGCAGCGCATGCCTTTAATTCCAGCACTGGGAGGCAGAGTTAGGCGGATTGCAGTGAGTTCGAGGCCTCCTTGAGACTACATAACTAATTCCATGTCAGCCTGGGTCAGAGTGACACCCTACCTCAAAAAGACAGAAAAAGAAAGAAAGAAAAGAAAAAAAAGCTGGGGAAATGACAAAACAGTCAAAAGCACTTGCTTGCAAAGTTTCAAAGCTGCCAGCCTGGGGTTCAATAAATTCCCCAGCATCCATATGTATCCAACAATGGGAGGCAGAATCAGGAGAATCCAAAGCTCATAGGCCAGCTAGTCTGACATTCATTTGCAATCTGGCATTTTGTTTGCAATGGCAAAATACTCTGTGTCAAAGAAGGTGGAGAACAGATCCCTTGAAATTGTCCTCTGACTTCCACATGTGTGCCATGCATGCATGTTCTCACACACACAGACATGCAGATAAGTAAGTAAAAAGTGTCATTTTAAAGAAAATAATAATACCCTTAATAGGTACATGAATAAAAGCTATGGTCATATTTTGCTAAAAACGATCACTTATGAAGTAACAAATAGATAAAAAATCATTTTCTGGTATGCATGCACAGCATGTGTAGTCTGTGTATGCAGATGCATGATATGCATGCGTGTGTGTGTGAAGGTCAGAGGACTACATCAGATAGCCTCCTCTACTGCTCTTCTGTCATATTTACTTGAAGCAAGGTCTCTCACGGAACCTGGAGCTCATTGAGCCCATGATCTCATGAATGCCAGGCAAGCAGTTTACCACTAAGCCCTCTCTTTTCTCAAATGCTAAAAACAATTGTTTCGCATATACGTTTTAATGAACAGGAAGATTTTTATTTCTACTTATGTCCATAAGTCGATTACAAAAAATATTCCTAAAGATGAGGCTCTGTGAAGTTTCAGCTGATTTAATTCCTTGTTTAGAAATTAAAATACAATTAAAATCACTGTAATAGAGTAATTGAACACATAGTTATTGATCAAATATTTATTGAACATGCTGTTGTTTTCTATTGTTGCTGTAGGAATAATCATCAACAGAGTGGTTTAGGGCAACACAAAATTAACATGGCTCTGTAGGTCAGGGTCAGCAAGTTTCACTGGGCTGGGATTAAGTTGTTGGTAAGGCTGTTTCTGGACCTACTAGGGGAGAACCTACTTCGTTGTCTTGTCCAGTTTCTCGGAGCTGCTTGCATTTATTGGCTCCTGGTTTCTTCTATCATCAAAGCTATCAATGGTGGGGATCCTACCATATTATACCACTCTTTCCCTCTTTCTGCTTCTTGCTCTACTTTTAAGGACTCAGATGATTTTATTGAGCCCATGGAGATAATCTCTCTGTCTAAGATCAGCTGACTAGCAAAGTCAATTCACTCTGAAATGTTAATTCCTTTTTATCATACCACTCAACATATTACTAATTATTTGTCCACCATTCTATGAAGAGCTTACCCTCTATCAGATGTGCTAGGAGGTGTGGGTGAGGGGACAGATGACAGAAAACATAAGCTTCATAGAGGTTGAGATCAGCACCTACAACACTACATGGATAGTGGGTAGGTCACAATAAATCAGTAGGCAGTGTGTAGAGACTTAGGAGGGAAGCCTGGCTGCTTCTAAGTGACGACCCCAGATGGGTCTTGGGATGCATTGACATTTGGGTGGGCCTTCATGGTTAGGAGGATTTGGCTGCAAAAAACATGGCTGAGGAAGCCAAGGCTATTTCCAATAATAACAGTTTGATCCAAACTATTGACATAGACATTTATTTTTATTTATTTTTATTTATTTGAGAGCGACAGACACAGAGAGAAAGACAGATAGAGGGAGAGAGAGAGAATGGGCGTGCCAGGGCTTCTAGCCTCTGCAAACGAACTCCAGACGCGTGCGCCCCCTTGTGCATCTGGCTAACGTGGGACCTGGGGAACCGAGCCTCGAACCGGGGTCCTTAGGCTTCACAGGCAAGCGCTTAACCGCTAAGCCATCTCTCCAGCCCAACATAGACATTTTTGTAAAGAAAAAACCCCACCTCAAATATTGACTGTCCACATTCAGCTTTATATATCAAAGCAAAAGGCATGGAGACAAAAGATGGAAGTGTCAGGAAAAACTCCCAAAGTCTCTTTGTGCTCCTTTCATAGTTAGATCTTATTTGTTTGCTGCTCACATTCTCCCTTTCTTCCTTGTACAACCAACCTCCACAGTGTCACACAATTCCCTTCTAAGAAAACAATTCTCAATGGCATGTAAAGCCCTGAGATTGGAGCAGGACAAATTTACTGTCCTGATTTGGCCAGCTGGAGCCAAAAGCTGGCTGGTAGAGAAACTCCTACTGTGTGCCAAACATTGATATATTGGCCCTATTGGATTGTGCTTAGGGTAGCAAGACAGAGCAAGAGAAGCGGGGTGGGGAGAAACATGTAGAGTCAGAGGTACAACCACATCCTTCCAATAAGCTCCCATCATTGAAAGCTTCCTAGCTTTGCACATATCCTGCGGTCAATGGAAGCTATGTTAGTATACTTCCAGAAGAAATGGTGAGATCTCACCAAACCTTTGAGTCATCTGTGCCTGCAGATTATTTTGATAATTGCAATTCCAGTATCAACTTGTCTATCCACAACTGGAAACAGACCTGGCAGCCAGGTTTTCTCTTTCACACCTCATCACACAAGGCTCCTGTGGACTGATTTTCAAATAAACATACATAGAATTATTTTTCTCCCAAGTCTGGGGTGGTCACTGTAGCATGTCCTGTAACTCCATTGGTGTGGGTTCAGGAGGGTGAGAATGCCCTTAAACCTCCGTGTTCGTCAGCTTTCCATCTCTGGGACAGAACACCTCATAAATCCAACTTATTCTGGCTTATAGTTTCAGAAGTTTCAGTCCATGGTCACTTGGCAGCATTGATTTCCGGTTATGGTAAGGTAGAACTTCATGATGGGGAGTGCATGGTGAAGCAAAGCTGCTTATCTCATGAGAGCCAGGAAGTTGAGTGAGAAAGAGGAAAGGCCAGGGACAAGCTATGCCTTCAAGAGAGAGTGCTTCAGCAACCCATTCCTCCAGTTCAGCTCCATGTCCTAAAGTTTCCATCATCCTCCAATGTCCCATTACTTAATGAATTGCTTATGAACTCATCAGTGAGTGTCAGAGGCGTCATGATGCAGTCACTTCTCTGAAGCCCCACCTGGGAACATTGCTGCTTATACTGGGGCCAAGCCCTCAACACATTGACTTTTCTGGAATCATAACACCCATCTTTCGAAGATACAGAGAAGATACTTCTTCCAGGCTGGAGATGTCTTCAACTGCTGCTGTTACCTTTTCGTTGCTGGAAGAAAGCACCTGACCAGAAGCAGCTGTTGTGAAGAAAATGTTTATTTCAGAAAAACATAGTTTTAAGGGGAAACTTCATGGTGAACAGGAAACGCATAAGAGACTAGAGGCTGGGCATTAAATCTTGATATAGAAACTGGCAGATACTAGCAAGAATGAGCTAGCTCTGGTAAGGGGAAGCTGATCCGCACCACCCCAAAGCATGGCCCTAGCAACACACCTCTTCCAGCAACGACTTTCCTCACAGTACTACCGGCTGGGGACCAATTACTCAAAACACTTGAGGCTATGAGGAACATCTTATTCAAACTGCCACATAGACTGCCTCAGTTTCCAAATGTAAATGATAAAAGAGGAACAGGTATGGCTAAAATGAATCATAAGCTTTTGTACTCAAGTATGTGGCTTTTTTTCCTCCCAGTAAAAATAGCACTCTATTAAAAAAAAACTCAAAGAGGAGAAGTCATGAGGGCTTCTGAATTACAAGGCAAACAAACCCCCAAAGAAAGAAAATGGTAGACTAGTTAACACATTAATTCAAAAAAGGAAAGAAAAAAAAGGATGACTACATGAAAGAAGACACCTCAATGGTGTTATTAGTAATTACTATTATACAATGGAATAAGTAGAAGTCGGCAAGAAGGACAGAGAAAAGCAATGCTTTACAATGCACGTCTCAGAAGTTCAGAAGCAGGAAACTGGATCAACCCCCTTATAAAACTAATCACCAAGCATCAAGGAATTATAAAACGGATACCAGAAAAAAAAATAAACAAAAAACAAAATGGCAAGCTAGACATTACTGCCAGCCAATGGGAAGGGTGAAGACAGGCACAGTCTTGAAATCCTACAAAATGGACTTTAGAACAAGAAAGAGCCTTGAGGATTGACCATGGTGGAATGTTCTTGTAGCTATAGATTAGCATGAAAAAATTGGAAAGGAGCACAGGAAGAAAGCAAAGAAAATTCTCACAATAAGCTTCCCCAAACAGTTATCATAGAGGCAGCTCACAAACACCTGCAAAGACAAGCCCAAATAGAGGTGCTTTCAGATAGCGAGGCCAATCACGCTGGCTCTGTATATAAAGGAAAGAAAGATCTTAACAACACGCAGATGAAGAAAGATTCTATCTAGCATGGCTTGATATAATAAAAAGGGTATCATGTTGAGCAACAGCCAAGCTAGCGAAAGAGAAGTTTATGGCATCATCCAACAAAAATAAAAGCCTGGTCTTGGGGTTGGCTTTTATCCAAAATGCAGCTGTGCATGCAAGTTGAAGAGATTTTCATATGGTTAGGAGGGTCACAACAAGGAGTCTTCGTGCTGAAATAAAGCATTTGTAGGTGGGATGACAGCCATCCACTGCTGCCAATACTGACACTTGGACAGTTGCAGCCAAACCAGGAAGGTTGGTCTCCCTGGTGAGAGTATCCCCCAGCACGTGACAACCCAATCAAGCTAAGTGGACCTAGATGTTGGGCTAGGTAGGATAGAGAATCGTTATTCCACAAACTCTTCAGATGTGGCATCTTCAAATTTACTGTTTCCTTATGTTTCTAGGGAAAATGACATAAAGTATCCTGTGTTTGATCTTTCATACTTCTAATCAATTAAATATTTATTGCAATCTTTGTATGTCTAGCTTGGACAGGAAGGAATTCCCTGCCTGCATGGGGCTGAGAAACTCAGTGGGAGAGGAAGGGATGAAATCAACATGAATATGCTTTCCATTAGGATGCAAGAGATGCTATAAGGCAAAGGACAGGGTGACATGCTCAAGAATGACAGAGAGGATTTATGTTGGAGCAGAGAGAAGGCTATCTGGTCTGAAAAAGTGACTGGAATGCCGACACCTGGAGGATGGGAGGAGAGAGGGGCTAGGTGCACTAGGTGAAGAGTTAGGCTGCATTAGGGAAATGGTTTGGGAGTAGAGGTGGACAGGGTGTTCCAGACAGATGAACAGTGTGTGCATAGTAGCCGAGGCAGGAAAGACTTTGCTGAGTTAAAGGAGGTGGAAAAAGGCTGATGTCTCACTTGAATGAAGTGTAAGAGCAAAGGTGTTGCCCTTCTGCTAGACGACCCAGGGAGACCAGTGGCCCAAGAAGAAGTATGAGAGAGAACTGGAGAGTGTGAGAGTATGCCAACACACTGCAGGACAAGACTTTCTTCTAGTGTTTTTATCACAAAGCCCATGCAAAATAGGCACCAAATGCTCAGGGGTCCTTCCCTCCAGTTCCCATGGCCAATCAGTGCTCTAGAATGTGAGCCTACAAGCTCAATATCCACTTCTCTTTCAGGGCAGAGGGTCTGAGTATCTGCTCCCCCCAGAGGCCTGCAATTTTGGGAATCTGGTGGCCTGATAGCCAAGCCGAGGTCATGCAGAGAGTTTCTTGGGTAAGCAAGTTAGCAGGTGCCATGAGAAAAACCTACCTGCCATGTCCACTTGGCCACTAGGTTTGGAGTGGGGGCAGGTGGTCCACAACGATAGAGAATATCATCCTGAGCCCAATCTGCCTTCAAGGAGAAGGACTGCTAATGGCAATGCCTTGGACAATAGTAATTAGAAAGGCTGGGAGTTTGGGATAGAGAAAGAGCTGGGAGGGTTTCACCTCTCACAGTCTAATTACATTCTACCTTGGTGCACCAATAGTGTGGTGAGGGGATCCTGGTGAATGTGAGAAGTTCAGGAGTTAAGAGTGTCTCTAAAGGTACACATTTGAAAAGTGAGTTTCAACAATGTAAAAGAGGGAAATATAAAAATGAAAAATAAAGACAAGGTCAAGTTCAGTAGGCTGGACACTGTTTACCTGCTATGAGTTGTTATTCAGTGCATAGGAGCTCTTTATAGTTAGAGGAAGTTCAGGTTTACAAAGCCCTATAGAATTTGAGGACCTAGGAATTGGACCTACTCAGTCTGATGCAAGAGAATATTGAAATAAGATTAAATGCTCTGATGCCTCCATTATGCCATCACCTTTCTAACTGATAAATAAGCAACCTAGAACATGCTGGCACAAGTGATTTGGCCTAATTATCTGTAAGGTATATGACTACTCTGCTAGCTGGTTCTCTACTCTTACCAATTAATATCATTTCTTTTTGTTGTATTTGTGAACTGGTAAAGGGGACAGAAAATCATTGGGAGAATTATTTTAAGTTGGATGATTTTATAAATGAATCTGTAACACTTTGATTTACTGAGGTTAGCCTGTAAGGATCTTTCTTTCTCTCTCCCTCCTCCCCTCCTGTCTTTCCTTCCTTCATTAATTTTTATTCATTTATTATTTCTTTATAAATATTTTAATTTATGAGAGAGGGGAGACAGGAGAGAGAGAGAGGGAGACCGAGAGAGAGATAAAGGGAGAGAATGGGCACACCAGGGCCTCTTGCCCTACAAATGAACCCCAAATGGACATGCCACTTTGTGCATCTTGCTTAATGTGACACTAGAAGATTGAACCCAGGTGGGTAGGTTTTGTAAGTATGCATCTTTAACTGATCAGCCATCTCTCCAGCCCTCTATATCTTTCTTGAGCTTGCATACAAGTCTATGTTGTATGTTGAGCATATTCCTCCCCATGCCTCCTTCTTTCCCCTTCATCCCACTAGTCCCTTTTACTCCCCCTAGACTGTTTTCCTTCTACTTTCATGCCATATATACATACATGCATGACTTTTTAAATTTATCTTTTTGTTGACAACTTCCATAATTGTAGACAATAATCCATGGTAATTCCCTCCCTCCCTCCATTTTCCACTTTGAAATTCCACTCTCCATCATAACCCCTCCCTCTCTCAATCAGTTTCTCTTTTACTTTGATGTCATGGTCTTTTCCTCCTATTATGATGGTCTTGTGTAGGTAGTGTCAGGCACTGTGAGGTCATGGATATCCAGGCCATTTTGTATCTGGAGGAGCATGTTGTAAGGAGTCCTACCTTTCCTTTGGCTCTTAAATTCTTTCTGTCACCTCTTGCACAATGGACCCTGAGCTTTGAAAGATGTGATAGAGATATTTCAGTGCTGAGCTCTGTCACTTCTTCTCAGCATCATGTGCCTTCTGAGTCATCCCAAGGTCACTGCCATCTGAAAAGGGAAGGTTCTCTAACCAAAAGTGAGAGTAACATTAATATAGGGGTATGAACATTAGGAGAAGTGCTTACTGAGCAGTTTGGTGAGCATAGTATATGCATTTATCCAGACAGCAGCAGGATATTACACTCCTAGGGCTCATGACTACCCTTGTTGTAGGTCTTCAGTATCAGGGATGTATTCCCTCCCATGGAGCAGGCCCCCATAACAGACATGCCACTATTGCACCTATTGGCCTGGCTGGCCTAATTTAAGGCTTACAGTGTCCACTGTTGAGTATCTCCACTGGTGACTTTTCTCTCCCATTGAACTCCTGCAGCATAGCTTTTTCCAGCTTTCTGTTAGCTGGTCTACATGCAAGAGGTTTTCATCTCAGCTCCAGCAGGATTTCTCAGTATATATATACATGATTTTGTATATCTATATAGTATTCTGAAACTGCTACAGGAAAAACTAGAGTAAACACTTCAAAATATAGACCATATGCAAGGACTTTCTAACGATGACTCCAATGGCTCAGGAAATGAGGCCAACAATGGACAAATGGACCTTATGAAATTTAAAATCTGTGCAACAAAGAGAACAGTTCATCAAGTGAAGAGACAGCCTATGGGGGTGGTGAAAATCTTAGCAAGCTGTATATCTGACAGAGGATTAATATAGGGAATATACAAAGAACCCAAAAACTAAACAACAGGAAGTCAAACAACCCAACCAATAAATGGTCTAATGAAATTAACAGACAGTTATCAAAAGATGAAACACAAATATCCAATAAATGTGTAAAAATGTTCAACTTATCTAGTGATCAGAGAAATGCAAATCAAAAATATATTGTGAGTATATCTTAGCCCAGTTAGAATAGCAGTAATTAAACCATAACAGATGTGGGTGGGCCTGTTGACAAAAGGGACCAACAGATGTTAGTGCAGCCTCTACAGAAATCAGTATGGAGGTTTCTCAAGAAACTGAAAATTGATCTTCCATAGGACCCAGCTATATCACTCCTAGGATTTTATTTACAGAGAACACTCTTCTTTATTCTCAAACTCTATCTTTGGACTTATTAAGCATTGTTAGTAAAATCAATGCAAAGAGGTTGAAAATGTGTGTGGTGGTTTGATTCAGGTGTCCCCATAAATTTAGGTGTTCTGAATGCCAAGACCCCAGCTGATGGCAATTTTGGAATTAAACCCTCCTGGAGGTGTTGTATTGTTGGGGGCGGGCTTATGGGTATTATAGCTGGTTTCCCCATGCCAGTGTTTGGTACACTCTCCTGTTGCTATTGTTCACCTTATGTTGGTCATAAGGTGATGTCCTCTGCTCATGTCTTCCTTTCCCCTGTCATTATGGAGCTTCCCCTCAAGTCTGTAAGCCAAAATAAACCCCTTCCCCCACAAGCTGCTCTTGGTTGGGTGTTTTCTGCCAGCAATGTGAACCTGACTGCAGCAATATATTTTACAGTTTTTCAGATTTAACAAAAGCAGGAGTCATGAATAGAATGTTGGATCCTGACACTCACAATCATGGCAACCTGGTGCAATGATTGGCTTCAACCAAGAGGGTGGAATGTAGCTACGACAGGTACTTGATCCTCAGCCAGGAGGGCTCTGGTTGATCCAGAGGACCTGGGGGAAGCTTCTCTTTCCGAAAGTTCAGACTGTGACAGTAATAGGCCACACAGGACCTGTTCATCTGACAGAGGATAATAATTAATAATATAATATAGTGTCCCATGTCTGGAACTCCCAGGTTCAACTTGGTAGGGTTGATATTTTCATGTACAGTAGTCCCGCCTCCGAAGTTGGGGATACATTACAAAGATTCCTTTGGCTGCCTGAAACTTCTCATGGTACCAAACTACATATTTATTGTGATTTATGTATATGCCCACAGCATTGCCACATGCAGCATTACCAGAGATATTCTATCCTGCCATGCTTTATGTCTTGCTATTTCTTTTGCATCACAGCTCTTGAATTTATTATTGTTATTGCTATTGTTATTATTGTTAAGAAAAGGAAGGATGATGGCATCACAAGTATTTCAATAATAGGACGTTTGAACTGATAACTGAGACAGCTACTAAGTGTCTAACAGGCAGGTGGCTTTTAGAGCAGGGATACTCTGGGCAGAGTGGTGATTTGTGTCCTGAGTGGGATAGAGCAGGAAGAAGCAAGATTTCATCATACTGTTCATATTGGTGTGCAATTTAGAACTTATGAATTGGTCATTTCTAGAATTTTCCTTTGAATATTTTTGGACTATGGTTGACCATGACTAACAAACTTTAGAAAGGAAAATAGCACCTTAGGAAAAACACTTGTCATTTTCACCTAGCGCAGCTCTTCTATTTGGGGGCTTGTGTGTGTTTCCTGATTGTGCAATGCCACAGATGGAAGCACACTGTTAAGGGGGTCCTTGCCTTTTGCTTCCAGAAATAAAATAAAGCTTCCTTAAAACCATGGTGAACAATAACTTTCTCCATAGCTAAATCTTCTTGCCAAGAAGAACAAGGAACATTTAATCAGAAATGATTTTAAGGGCTGGAGAGATGGCTTAGTGGTTAAGATGCTTCCCTGTGAAGCCTAAGGATCCATGTTAGACTCTCCAAATCCCACATTAACCAGATGCATAAAGGGAAGGCAAGTGTATGGTCACACATGCCCACTAGATGGCAAAAGTGCCTGTCATCCAATTGCATGGCTGAGGCTCTAGTGTGCCAATTCTTTCTCTCTCTCTCTTATTCTCTCTAAAGTAAAAAAAATGTTAAAAAAATTTTGAGCAGGGCGTGGTGGCACATGCCTTTAATTCCAGCACTAGGGAGGCAGAGGTAGGAGGATTGCAGTGAGTTCAAGGCCACTCTGACAATTCAGAGTGAATTTCCAGGTTAGCCTGTGCTAGGGTGAGACTCTACCTCAAAAAACTAAAAAACTAAAAAAATTAAAACAAATGATTTTAACCCAGGGAAAGAAATTCTTTGAAGTTCCATTGTGTTAAATTAAAAAGAAAACACACACACACAAAATTCGAGTATGGCCTGAAATGCTACACTTTTATTTAAAGTCTTTCTGTAAATAATTTTTATTTTATATTTATTTCATATATTTATATAATGCACTTTGATAAACACCTCCTATGACCCTCTCATATCCCCTTCTACTCCCAGGAAATGCCTTCTTCCCAATTAATCCTGTTCTTATTTTCATGTCTGTGCATGTGTGATCCACTGAGTTAAGCTAGGATTGCTTGCTTGAAATGGGTGTGGGGGTGTCTGTTTACTGGGGTAAGGGCAACTTACCAGTGGCTGTAACACATTAGGAACATTACTGCCCTCCATCACCCATTTACTACCAATAGCTTCTCTGGGAGAAATATGATCTCATAAGCTTCTCCCTCATTCATGATAAAATGTTCATGGACACAATCTTGTGCAGGTAACCACAGCTCTGTGAGTCCAAGAGTGTAATGTCTTTGTGCCCAAAAGACAGCATTCCACAGCACTATTCTCCATCCTCTGGCTTTTAACATTCTCTTCCCTAATATTCCTTCCTTGAGTGGTGGAGGGGCTGGTGTAGATGTCCTGTTTAGAGATGAGGACCCAATAGTCACTTATTCTCAACATTTATACCTTGCTGAAAAATCTTGTTTTTTTTTTTTTTATGGACTTGAAAGAAATGTGAGGTTTTATATGGTTAAACAGAATTTGTCATCAATGAAATCCAAGACCAGAGAGGGTAGGATTAGCCAAATTTTCATTATTATTGAAAAGCAATTAGTTCACACAGTGTTGATGTACAATATGGCAGAACAGAGGCTTGTGAAACAGAAAGACCTGGGTTGGAATTGTGCTCTGTCACTTAGTGATAGTTAGTATTGTAATCATACTTATTTGGGGCAGATTAGTTTAACACTTAACACAAGGCCAGGTGCATCATAAAAATTCAAGTTTCTTCTTCTAGTTAGTGGTATCCTTGTTGTTATTTTAGCATACATAACAACATATTGAAAACTCTTACCAATTACTGATTAAAAAATCACTTTAATAATAGACCCAAAGGGCAGCTAATCCATTAAATCCACAGGCATGGTAATGTCCTGACACTGAAGTAAATTAAGTAGCACATAAGGAAATCACCCTTGTGAGTTAACAGAGGACTTCAACATCAAGCCCAAGACAATAGGAGTCTAAAAAAGAAGAATATTGGCCCAGTTGCTTAGAGGTGATAAATTTATGCAGTGTTTAAGTATGTAAGAAATAACACTAGATAATATCACCTACTTAGAATATGCAAAGTTAAAATGTCTCTGCCAAAAAGCAGACAACGATGAGGTTTTAATGAAAAGAACAAATGGGATAAGATGACAACAAGGAAAGATGAAAAGCTAATAATAGATTAAGAATTAATCACAAAAGATGATGTTCACATAAAAATAAGCTGAAAATGTACACTATTTTCACAACCAGAGAAATTAAAATAATTTATTAAAAATATCTAGAGCACCTAAAATCCACCATCACAGCAGTAGACATGCACAGAAATATTGACAAGATTATGCTATTGAGAGATATCTAAAACACAAAGTGAGGGGAGGGAGGGAAGTACCATGGGATATTGTTTACAATTATGGAAGTTGTCAATAAATAAATAAAAATAAAATTTAAAAAAGTAATAAAAGTAGATGAGGAGATAAGACAGCTTATTAGCAACTTCAAACATGTAAAAATAACCCACATATATATATATATATATATATATATATATATATATATATATATATATGACATAGTAAGTCAGTCACATATCCATTTTTTAAGACATAGGTGTTTTTTGAGGGATAGGAATTATGCACTTAAAAACCCAAGATAGAAATATAAACTCAAGGCAATGGTTGGCAATTATAGCAAATGAGATAGTTATCTCTCTGGGTACATGACTGCAGGAGGATAGTGGGCGTTTTTGCTAGTAATATTCTTTACACAAGCATAGACAATGACATAGATACCCAAATATAAAACTACGTTGAGAGTTTTATTCATTCTTCAGACATGGTCTGAGTGGCCTGTTTAAATCACTCCCCATGCCAACCTGAAGGAAATGTGATCGCCTCTGGAGAGTGTAGAGTAAGTCAGCTCTTCAGTCCACTGATGAAGTCTCTGGTTAGGAGCAGGTCCCCTAAATTTATGTGTCTGTGTGGAAATCCAGGCTCCAGTGCTCACTGTACTGCCTGTGAGACCCGAGACAAGTTACTCTTTAATTCTTTGTTCCTTTATCTGTGAACTAAAGGCAACTGTGTTTCCATAGCATGGACTCATATATGGTGAGCACAAAGAATCTATCAATTTTATGCAGAGCTCTCCCTACATTTTTCCATTTTCCTTTCCAGGAATCCATATTTCAGAAGAGCAGTCCTTCCCAAGTAGACTCCATCACATTCCATGCTGATGTCCTTCAACCTGATGGTTTTACAAGAGATGTAGGCTTGGGAACACCACATGCACAGTAAGTAGCAAAGTTTAGATCGGATTGCAGACTCCTGTCTTACTTCATCTCTAATTTCCATCTTAAACTCCTTCCTACTTTGATGGACTATCTTTTATCCAATGACATCCTCTTCTAGCCAAAACCAAGGAAAAGGGTCTATTTGAAGGCACTGATGAAGTAGTGAACAACCAGGACTCAAATGGGTAAAATCCTTTAAGAAGCAAAATGTGGGGCTGGGGAGATTGCTAAGTGGTTAAAGTGCTTTCTTGTGAACCTGCTGGCTCAGGTTTTAATCCCAGTACCCACATAAAAAGCCAGATGCACAATGTGGCTCATGTTCATTGGCAGAGGCAAGAGGCCCTGGAACACCTATAGTGTCTCTCTCCCATAAATAAATAAGAAAAGAGAAGCAAAATTCACCTCTGTACTGCTTCTTCTGACACATTTGCTGTGTTAAAAGAGGAGCCAAGCAAATGGAGGCCCATCCCACATTCTGAAAATAGAAGACTCTACATTTTCATTTACAGATTATTAGAAGACTAACCAAAATATAAGCAAGTGTGTATGTGTACAAGTTAACAAACTGCCTCCAAAAGTAATAGGAAGACACCAAGGCCCCATAAAATCTAACGTAATCTTGAAGAGCAAATAGGAAGACTTGTCTGCCAGGTAAGATGGTGGAGGAATAGAGGCTGCCTCTGTGTGAGCCAGTGAAAGAGACAGTCCTCCCCTCAGGATAAGCCCACAGCCCCATAACCCTAGCCGTACATTTTGGTGAGACAGTGATTCCTCCAGTGGAAAGGTCACTGGGAGAGAGAATTCCCATTTCTTTCATGTCATAAACTCAAAGGGCAGTGAACAGGTACCATCTTGAGAGAGAATCTATGATCACAACTGGCCTAGCCCCAGGCGCCCACGAGGAAGGCCTAGAGAGGTAGATAGGCTAGGCACTGGTGAGCTAAAAGGTGCAGGGGGCAGAGGCTGGTTCAGGCTGGGAAGAACCCAGGAAGAGATAGCCCTTCCTTCTGTGACTGGGAACTGATCTCATCTACTGAGAAAACCCCACAGTCTGAAAGCTGTGAGCCTGGGGACAACAGATGGATCAACTTCAGAATCTTCCTACTGGTCATTTACTGCTGTAGGGTCTGTGAACTCTGATGTTTCAGGGGTACATGTGACACCCACAGCTGTGGCCCTTCAGCAGGGTGACTGATTTTCAGGAAGTCCTGCAGAGTAGCTATGGGTTCTTTACCTGGATGGATCTCGGTGTCTTGGTTGCTTCTCATATTCCCCATACATTTGGGAGACATTTCTCAGCTAAAACAATCACCCCGGGGGTATAATCTGGGGAGGCTCAGTAGGGCGAGAGAATGCAGCCCACATGATGTGAAGTTCAGTATGGCCAACAGAGGCCCTGGATACACAAAGAAGGAAAACATTTGCTGTGAACATAGCACTGGTGGACATGAGAGGTGTGTCCAATACAGACCCAGCAATAGCATATGCCCCTGAAAAGATTAGAGTCCATAAGTTCAACTGGCTGTTTTCTTTTCACTCCCTGCTTAAAAAGAGAACTCTCCAATTTCCAAGGACTCCAGAAAGAAACTTATACAACCTCACCTTTTGTCCTTCTTATTCTTTATTTTCATTTCATGTGATTCCCTATTTATAATCTTTTCCTATACATTATGTAGATGTTTTATTGAATTATGTTTTAATTTTTTTTAAATTTAAAAGTTTTTATTGATAACCTTTATACATATATGTAATATACCATCAGTGTAATCCCCTCTCACTCTCTCCTTTGTCCCCTTCCCCTGTACCCTTTACACTGAATACTTTCTTCTTTCTAACTAGTCCCTGGTGTATTTTACACTTGATCTTAGTCAAAAGGCCAAGAAGTGATCCTGGTATATTTTGATATTGTCATTTTTCCTCTGCTATTATGCAGGTCTTGTGTAGGTAGTGTTAGTCACTGTGAAGTCATGAATGTCATGGACACTTTGTGTCTGGAAGACAAACTTGCAAAGCACCCCTCCCTTTACATTGGTTTTTACATTCTTTCCACAACCTCTTCTGATAGCAAAGTTTCATTTAGTGCTGAATATGCCACTGTCACTTCTTCTCAGTAATTTGATGAGTTTTGGGTCACCTCAGTGGTCACTGTTATCTGAAGAGAAGCTTCTTAACCAATAAGTGAAAGTAGCATTAATATGTAGGCATAAACATAAGTATTTGGAGTACTATTTGGTTGCAATGATATATGTGTTTAGCCAATCAACAGTACTACTTTCTCTCCTAGGGTAAATGCCCTCCCTAGCCACAGGTTTTTGATCAGTGTCTTACCATCTAATTCTGGTGGACAATCCAGAGCCTTGACAATGTCCTTTCCTGTTTGTGGGGAGCATCAGGGGCTCCCCTGTCCAACAGATCATTGAAGGCATCACATTCCTGGCACTGAAATTTTCTTGTGACCATTTATGGTGTCTGGGCATAGCATTATCCACTCCTGCAGGGTACATGTGCTCAAACTTACTCTTTTTTTTTAGAGTGGATCGGTATCACATCCTTAAATTTTTTTGTTTGTTTTTATTTATTTCTTTGAGAGCAACAGACAGAGAGAAAGACGGAGAGAGAGAGAGAGAGAGAGAGAGAGAGAGAGAGAGAGAGAGAGAGAGAATGGGCATGCCAGGGCCACCAACCACTGCAAACGAACTCCAGATGCATGCGCCCCCTTGTGCATATGGCCAACATGGGTCCTGGGGAATCGAGCCTCGAACCGAGGGTCTTTAGGCTTCATAGGCAAGCACATAACCACTAAGCAATCTCACCAGCCCAAACTTCCTCTTTTTAAACACATGTTATTTTTAGTTAGTGAAGATGTAGGTTTTCATATGGCTTGTTATAACATGTTTAATTTTGATTAGCCCTTCTCTGACTCCCTTTCCTTTACCATCCCCTCCCCTGACCCTACTTCGTCATTCCACCCTGGTATTCTGCCCCTCTGTTACATACTTAGATATCTACCCTCCTCTTAATCTGTCTTCTCTCATTCCTTTCCTTGTGGCTTCTTTCTAGCTTCTTGATCTCTTTTACTGACTCTTAATTCAACTCACATACAAATTTAAACATTTGAAACTAGGATCCACATGTAAGAGAGAATATGCTGTGACTTTTTGAGCCTGGGTTACCACACTTATTATAATCTTTTCCAGATTATCCATTCTCTGCCAATTTTAAAGCTTCATTTCCTTTTTTACAGCTGAATAAAACTCTCTTGTACATATATCACATCTTCATTATCCATTCATCATTTGACTGGCATCTAGGCTGGTCCCATTCCCTAGGTATTATAAATAGAGTAGCAGTAAACATGAATGAGCAACTATCTCTGTAGTATTGTATCAAGTCCTTAGGTTATTTGCCAAGGTGTGGTATAGGTGGATCATATGGTAAATCTAGTTTTGCTATCTTAGGAACCACCACATTGATTTCCACAATGGCTGTACCAGTTTACATTCCCACCAAGAATGTAGAAGGTTTCCTCTTCTTACCACTTCCTTGCCAGCATTTATTGTCATTTGATTTCTTGATGTTAGCCATTCTGACAGGAGTGAGATAGAATCTCAAACTAGTTTTAATTTACATTTCCCTGATGGGTAAGGAAGTACAACATTGTTTTAGATGGTTGTTGGCCATTTGTAATTCTTCTTTTGAGAATTCTCTTCTATATCCCATTTTGTATTGGGTCATTTAATTTCTTATTATTTAATTTTCTTGAGTTCTTTTTATAGTCTAGATATTAATCCTCTCTCAAATGGCAAAGATTTTCTCCCATTCTATAGGCTGCCTCTTTGTTCAACTTACAGTGCCCTTTGATATTTTGACATATTTTTATGTTCTTTATTATTTCCCATTCATATATTCATCTAATTTTGTTATGTACTTTTTTGGGGGCAAAATTTTCCTTCCTTAGTTTTTTCTTTTATGTCTCCTGGATTCTAATATATATATTAGAAATTCTTTCAATTTTAAGTAATTGGCTTATATTTTAAAATACTTTATATTTTCATCTTTATTTCTCTTCTTACATTCATTTAATTTTGCTTTTGAATTTTTTCAATATTGAGATATCTTTTTTCTTTCTTACTTTCTTATATTTCTATTGTCTTTCACTTCACCACCAAAACATATTTCTTCTTGTTCCTTTCTCCTCTCATCTTTCTGTTTTCCCTCTTTACCCTATCTCCTTCCTTTATCTCATTCATTTACTATTTCTACATTACCTCTAAATCATTTTTAACTATGTAGCATATTCTACAGAAAGTGGTGCCATTTTCAGTTCTGTGGTCATTGTTGATGTATTAGTGGACTGCAATTGATTTTACGTGCATTTCTGTATCTTATATGCTTTGATGTTGTAGAAAAATGGTTGAACTTGGAACAGACCATTGTAAGTGAAGTCACACAATCGCATGTTCTCAGTTATCCATGGTTCCTGACCTGGATCAGCCCGAGTTGCTGACATACCCGAATAGCATCTTGAGGCATGGACACTAGGGAGGGCAGGGCTCGGGGGAAGGGGAAGAGTGGTGGTGGGGAAAACACAAAACTGAATCCAAATCGAAGTGTTACCATAGAATCTTATATCCTGGAAGACAGACTAAAAGGTGAAACCCTCAAGAGGACCTTAGGGGGAGCACTTGAATCGAAGGGCCCTGGAGAGGGTGAGACCAAACCTATCCTTAAACTTCTTCTCTTCTAGCTTTTTCTTTTTTCTTTTCCCTTGGCACTGGCCTTTCATTCCTGTACAAGGATGTGGTTTATATCCAAAATGCATGGTTCATCAGAGAGACCTACTAGATGTCCCAAAACAAACAAGACAGACTTCTGTCAGAGCACTTGATGACCCACCAGAGGTTAATGGTAAGACCCTACTGCTGAAGACACCATATGCTGTCAGCACGGATTATGGAGAGACCTGGCTGGAATCCAGAAGAGAGCCATTCCCCAGACAATTAGCCCATCTAGTGCTGGAAGGCGCTACATGAGCTCCTGGGGGAAAGTGGGCAAAATCTGTCCAAGCAACTTAAAATCTAAGGGACTCAGAAGCAAACAACCTGATGTGATGCAATAGTGCAATAGTGGCACACAGCCATGGTGGGTAGCGAACTGCTCCTGGATTGGCTAACAGATCCATTCAGTGAAAAGGAAACCATATCTGAAACTGGGAAGCAAGTCAGAATCATATCCGGATAATGGCTCTGCTTTCCATTGATGAGCTCCCACTAATCTTGAGCTATAAGAGGGTCTATACCCTTTAAATTCTCTCTGAATTAATAATAGATATCCCATGTAGCCAGTGCTGACTTCACTCCCCCTTGGAGAATCTGCTTCTCTTTTTCAGACAGGAGCTGGGTCTGAGGAGATAAATGACTCAGTGCACTCCACCCTGGCTCCAGCAAATACCACAGAGGAATGGGGGCATTGATCAAGAGTGCTGCTTTTTTAGTGAATCTGAGCACCTACCAAACCAGAGATCCAGAGCCTCCTAAGTGCCCATCACTTAAGTAGACTTAAAATGCTCCCAGCATGGCTCAGGGAATTTTGTGGAAGAGGGAATAGGATTGTTTGAGCCACAAGTTGGGTCATTTTGCACAAGGACATTGCCACTCCTTTAATGCATTATCCACAATCCCCATGGGATTGACCTGCATCCTCAATGAGGAAGGCCTCTTCAGAAAAGGTGCAGGGAGGAGGGAAAGGATGGTACCAACATGTGTTGTTCACATACTAAATATGTCCATATCTAATAAAAAATAAAATAGAATTATAAAACAACTATGTTGAAAATGAAAAACTCATTCAATCAAATAACATAGTGAAAAATATCACCAATAGACTCAACTAATCAAAAGGTGGAGGACAAGGTTTATGAAGTACTGCATTCAAATATTAATAAGGAAGTACAAAGCAAGCATGACACAACATACAAGAATGTTGGTAAACTATCAAAAACTCAGACATAAAAAGCTGGTCATGGTGGCACATGCCTTTAATCCCAGCAGTTGGGAGGTAGAGGTAGGAGGATCTCCATGAGTTCAAGGCTACCCTAAAACTACACAATGAATTCCAGGTCAGCCTGGTCTACAGCAAGACCTTACCTTAAAAAAAAAAATCCAGACCTAAGAATACACAGAATGGAAGAGATAAACACTCATGGGAGCTGAGATAAACATAAATGGCATAGAGCATGTATCCAATTAAATTATAGCAGAAAATTTCCCAGCTCTAGAGAAACACAAGTGGCCTTTAGAACTTCAAGAAAACATGAGCAACGAAGACCTTCTCCATGACACAGTATGGCAAAAATGTCATTGGCCAATTTGTTGCTTGAATGATTTCTTTTTGTCTAATTTTTGCAGTTCTTTGTATGTTTTAGATATTCATTCCCTGTTTGATGTGTAGTTGGCAAGGACTTTTCCCATTCTTTAGACTGTCTCTTCAGTCTGTTAATTGTCTCTTTTGCTGTGCAGACCTTTTTATTTTCATGCTATCCCATCTGTCATTTCCTGGGATCATTTCCTGTACAACTCCTCTTCAGAAAATCTTTGCCTAAACATACATCTTTAAAAAAATTAATTTATTTATCATTGTAAGCAAAGAGAGAGGAGAGAGAAAGAGAGAGAGACAGAGACAGAGAGAAACAGAGAGATGGATAGAGAGAGACAGAGACAGAGAGATGGAGAGAGAGACAGAGAGAAACAGAAAGATGAAAAGAGAGAAAGAGAGAGAGAGAGAGAGAGAGAGAGAGAGAGAGAGAGAGAGAGAGAGAATGGGCCCATCAGAAAATGGGCATAAATTCCAGGTGCATGTGTCACTTTATGCAGCTGGCTTTTATATGGGAAATGAACCCCGGGCCAACAAACCCTGGAAGCAGGCACTTTTAACTTCTCAGCCATCTCCTGAGCCCATAAACCTACATCACAAAGTGGTTTTGTTACTTTTTTTTTTCTCTAGAAGTTTTAAAATTTTAGGTTTAACATTAAGGTCAATGATCCATTTTGAATTGATTTTTGTTTTTCCAGCACCATTTGGGAAAGAAGCTGTCATTTTTTCATTGCATGTTTTTAACAGGTTTGTCAAATGTTAGTTGGCTGAGGATATATAGGTTTATTTATTTCTGGATCTATTCTGTCTCATTGTTCTATTCTGTTTCATACCTATTTTGTGTCATTGCCATACTGTTTTTATTAGTAAAATTCTGTAAATAATTTGATATCAAGTGTTGTGATAACTGCAGCATTGTTTTGGTTGCTTTTTATGTTTATCTATGAGTTGTTGGATGATTTTTCCCTCTAATTCTGTGAAGAATGTCATTGGGATTTTGATGGGAACTGTGTTGGATCTGTAGATTGCTTATGGAAACATAGTCACTTTCACAATATTAAGTTTAAAAATTTATGAGCTTAGGAAGTCTTCCATGTTCTATCATCTTCATCAATCTCTTTAGTATCTTAAAGTTTTCTTTGTAGAAATCTTTCATTTCTGTGCTTAAGTTTATTTCTAGAAATTTTCTCTATGATTTCTTTCTTGGAAAATTTATTATAAAGGAAGGATACCCATATATTAATGCTACTCTCTATTTTGGCTAGAGAACCTTCTCTTTTCAGATGGTAGGGACCTTGGGATGACTCAGAAGGCACCACGGTGCTGAGAAGAAGTGACAGAGGAGTGCTCAGCACTGAAACATCTCTATCACATCTTCCAAAGCTCAGGGTCCATTGTGGAAGATGTAGCAGAAAGAATGTAAGATCCAAAGGAAGGGTAGGACTCCTTACAACGTGCTCCTCCAGATACAAAGTGGCTTGGATATCCATGACCACACAGTACCTGACACTACCTACACAAGACCATCATAATAGGAAGAAAAGATCATAACATCAAAAAAGAGAGACTGATTGAAAGGGGGAGGGGATATGATGGAGAGTGGAGTTTCAAAGGGGAAAGTTGGAGGGGGGAAGGGAGGGAATTAACATGGGATATTGTTTACAATTATGGAAGTTGTCAATAAAAATAAATAAAATATTTAAAAATATTTTAAAAGCATATTTTATTTATTTATTTATTTATTTCAGAGAGAGAGAGAGAATGGGTGTGCTAAGGCCTCCAGCCACTGTAAGGAACTCCAGATGCATGCGCCCCCTGTGCATCTGGCTTATGTGAGTCCTGGAGAGTTGAACCAGGATCCTTTGGCTTTGCAGGCAAGTGTCTTAACTGCTAAGCCATCTCTCCAGCCCTAAATAAAATGTTTTTGAAATATTAAAAAAATAAAGGAAGGATACTTATTTTTGTATATTGATTTTGTTTCTTACTACTTTTCTTATAGTGTTTATCTTACCTAGGACTTTCCTGGTAAAATTCTTAGGGTCTTTTAAGAATAGGATAATGTCAGCTACAAATAGGGATAACTTGACTTTTTCTTTCCTATTTGTATCACTTTAATCTCTTATTGCTCTAATTAAGACTTTGAACACTACATTGAGAGAGTGAAGAAGTGGGTACTCTTGTTTCATTATCCACCATTAATTGAATGGAAAAAGAAATAGATATATTTATTTGACAGAATATCTTCAATAATGAGTAAGCTATGGTGACAGGCAACAACATAGATTACAAAAACACTGGGCTGGAGAGATGGCTCAGCGGTTAAGTGCTTGCCTGTGAAGTCTAAGGACTCCGGTTCGAGGCTCGATTCCTCAGGACCCACATTAGCCAGATTCGCAAGAGGGCACACGTGTCTGGGGTTCGTTTGCAGTGGCTGGAGGCCCTGGCGTGCCTATTCTCTCTCTCTCTCTCTCTCTCTCTCTCTCTCTTTCTCTCTTTCTCTCACTGCCTCTTTCTCTCTCTGTCACTCTCAAATAAATAAAAAATTTAAAAAAATGTAAACTTGTTAGCCAGTAAAAAAAAAACAAAACCTAGGGTGATAGATAATCATAGGTAGGTTTCTAACACCGGAATGGGTAGATACCCCAGTTATCTTTATGAATTTTGCAGGAAAATGTCTTTATAGGCATCCTGAGCTTCATCAGATGAACACAGTAGACAGAGGTGAAGGTAGAGAACATTTAAATAGAAAGATCACACTGGGCTGCTCCTTCCAGAAATCGGTCCTTGCATGTAATTGGGAGGAAGTGGAATTATCTCCTGAAATCTTGCAGTAGACTGTGAAATTTCTGCATCAGACTGGAGAGCTCCTTGGCATTGACAGTGAACTTTAACAGGACCTGTGGTGAGATACAGCCAAGGAGAGATGTTCTCTCAAATGGTCATTGAAGGTCTAGAGGGAGCACAAAGCTCAGTGCCCTGGGTACTGTGACCCCATGCTGGCTCCCCAGCCAGACACTATGCCAGTGAAGGAAAAAGAAGGGAAGACATGGCTCTAAAGGAACCACGGGTGAATGTCTGATGTCTTCTCCTCCATCAGAACTACCTGTCACCCTAGTGTGTTTATTTTCTATTCTTATCCCTGTACTATATCCTCCTAAGTGAGAATTCATGGTAAATACAATAGAGATATCTCATAAATCTTTGCTTCTCCCAATAAAGCTTGGATTTTGAAAATAAAATGCTTGAATTTTATAGTTTTAAGGATGCAAATGTATTTTTCACCCTGATCCCAATTTGGCAAACGTTGAGTGAACATCTTTGTGTTTGAGTTATAGCTTAAGCAGTCCTTCTTCACCTCAAAGCAATAAACCTTTAAGTAAAACGAACAAATTTCATGTTCAAAGAATTAGAGTAAACCACATTAAAATACTTAAAAATGTTACCATGTGTGGTGGTTTGAATCAGATGTTCCCCATAAACTTGTGTGTTTTGAATGCTTGGTCCTTAGCCGGTGGCAGTTTGGGAAGTGGAACCTTGCTGAAGGAGGTGTGCTGTTGGGGGCAGGCTTGGGGGTGTTACAGCCAGTTTCCTTGATGACAGAGTTTGGCTCACTAACCAGCTGGAAGTCTTCGACAGAACAGTTGTCAGTATTGGGGCTGCTGCCAGCTCACAGGTTGGAGGTGAGCTGCAGTGTTGAGTCCAGCTGCAGAAGTGAAGGACAGGATCGAGTTTTGGTGAAGAAATGGACTGTAGGTCCACATGGATGAACAGGTGGCTGGGTAGACAATAATGTGAGACTCTGCCAATAGTGGAGGCTGAACCAAACTGAGCCCCCTGGAGCTCTTGGGAGTTCTCTGCCTGTGGTCCTTTGTGCACACCCCAGGTGATCAGATGACAGGTCTGTGGGGCTGTCACCATCACAGTATTAGTTGTACACCTCTTTATGAGGTTTAGGTGAGAGAGTTATACCCTTTTGCAACTCTGGTGTGTCCAGTAAGGTCTTGGGCCTGATTTTTTCTGATATGAGTTTGATACACCAATGTGGTCCTATAGTTCCAATTCAACCTGAAAAATTTATATGGTGGCATCCTTTCTAATCCTTTTAATAAGCCATTTATCAGCAAATGCTGCATGGGAGGTGCTGAATAGCAATGGCGCCATTCATGTGCCCACCTAGTGAAGTCATCCTCCTTCCTCAAAATGGAGTTGAGAACTGTTTGTAAAGTAGAGTCTCTCAGGATCAGTTATAGTGCGAGAAAACAAAACAAAACAAAACAAAGCAATTTTATACAACATCTGGTAGCTCAGGGCAGGGCACATCTTGATCTCCACAAAATATGCCTTCATATAAAATAGAGTCTCATTTTTATTATTATATGTGTGATGCTGAAGAGTATATCCAGATGACAAAAGCTTATTTATGTCTTTAAATGATTGTATAATGTCTGTTTTAAGGTTTAAACATATGATCTGTTTTAAAATTTAACATATAATCAAACTGAAAAATATTCACTGTCCATATTTGCTTCAATTAACTTTGGAAAATAAAATATATATGTTGCGTTTCTTGATGAAGCTGAAAAGCAAATTCAGACAAGCAAAACAAAAATAGCACATTGAAAGGCGTGTCCCCACCTAGCAAAATAAAACCTGTATCTGAATAATGGAAAATAATGGAAACTGTTTCTTTTCTATAAAAATAATAGTTTCTTTGTTTCAGAAGGAACTTTTTTTTTTTCTGGATAGTTTTTTTAATCTCATAAAATCCATCTGATATATATCAAAGTTTCCAAATGATCAAAACTTCAGAAATCAAAGAGTGGCAGAGGAGGGAGCGGGTTTGGTGCTCTCTTAGCTGCAGTGACTGAATCCTACAACATCACTGGTTCCTCAGTCTTCAAAAGAAAAGTGAATGAATCTCTGCTTAACCGGCTACAATAACACACCCTCCACTGCCCAAATTCCTGGGGCAAAATTTCTGGCAAGTATTTTGCAAGATCTCCCTAAATGTTTATAACATTCTAAATTTATCTTGTTTCAGAAATTCACATCTCATAGTCTGATAGGATGGCATTTGAGCATAAATAAGACCCTTGGAAAATGAGAAGTTAAACATCATTTAGTAGTTCCATTCCATTCATTCTGTCCAGTCCCATTCCATCCCTTCCCATCCCGTCCTACCCACCTCATCCTATCCCATCTATCCATCCTTTCCTCTTCTCTTTCCCCTTTACTTGGTTCCATTAAGACATTTTTATCCATAGCTTTTAAGGGTGCACCTTCACATTTCATCATGAAGTGTCTGAATTAAAGACAGAATTATGTAATGGAGTGGAAGTCTTGGCAGAGTTCAATATTTAGAAACTTTTATTTTGAATGTTTATACTGGATATAGTTCATTACATGGATTTTCACTTAAATGCCAGTCTATTTTATCTGTTTCTTTACATAAAATAAAAACTTAAAAAATTTACATAATCCCCTCTCACCACCCTCCTTTGTCCTATCTCCCCAATTCTCTTCTGCTGAATCTCACTTTCCCCCACTATTCTCTCTTCTGTGTTGATTTCCTTTCTCATCTACCCCATCATCCATGACAACCTGTTGGAGGGCCCACTATTATGTAGGTCTTGTGCAGATAGTGACAGCTGCTGTGAGGTCATAAAATTGATAACCAATTTATGTCTTCACAGCATTCCAAAGCCTTTCCTACCCTTTGGCTCTTGCATTCTTTCTGCCACCTCTTCTGCTGTAGTCCCTCAGCCACTGGAAGGTCTAATAGAGATGTCCCTTTAAGCGGGAACACTCAACTGTCACTTCTCAGTACTTTGATGATTTTTGAGTCTCCACAGCAGTCACTACCATCCGAAAAGAGAAAATTCTGTAACCAAAAGTAAGAGCAGCACTAATATAGGTACATAGACATCAATATCTAGAAGGCAATTTGTTGGGCAGAGTATATCCACGTAGTCAAACAATAGTAGTAACTTCTTTCTTATGGTTTGTTACCTCCCTACCATAGTGTTTTATCTGTCTTTAATCTCAGGTAAAGAGTAGAGTCTCATTTAAGCAGACAAATTTACACATTTTCCGAACTCATTTGCTTTCTGGCTACACACTTTAAATTCTAGTTGGTCTCTTATTTTATTTATTTATTTATTTATTTTTTTAGTTTTTTAATTTCTTTATTTGCATGTGTGTGTTTGTGTTGAGGCACACAAGGGTCTCTTGCTGCTGCAAAGGAGTATCTGACAGGCAGTGCAAGCAAGTGCCTTTAACTACTGAGCCATTTCCCCTACCCCCAACTCAATTTTTATTTTTATTTTTATTTTTTATTTTTCAAATCAATCTTTTTATTTATTTCCTGTTTCTACCCTGATCCAAGTACAAGTACCTCCTAATTAGTTTCCTGGCTTTGAATCTTGCCCTCTACAATCTATTCTTTTTTTTTTTAAATTTTTATTAACATTTTCCATGATTATAAAATATATCCCATGGTAATTCCCTCCCTCCCCACCCTCACACTTTCCCATTTGAAATTCCATTCTCCATCATATTACCTCCCCATTACAATCATTGTAATTACATATATACAATATCAACCTATTAAGTATCCTCCCCTCTTCCTTTCTCTACCCTTTATGTCTCCTTTTTAACTTACTGGCCTCTGCTACTAAGTATTTTCATTCTCACGCAGAAGCCCAGTCATCTGTAGCTAGGATCCACATATGAGAGAGAACATGTGGCGCTTGGCTTTCTGGGTCTGGGTTACCTCACTTAGTATAATACTTTCCAGGTCCATCCATTTTTCTGTAAATTTCATAACTTCATTTTTCTTTACCACTGAGTAGAACTCCATTGTATAAATGTGCCACATCTTCATTATCCACTCATCTGTTGATGGACATCTAGGCTGGTTCCATTTCCCAGCTATTATAAATTGAGCAGCAATAAACATGGTTGAGCACGTACTTCTAAGGAAATGTGATGAGTCTTTTGGATATATGCCTAGGAGTGCTATAGCTGGGTCATATGGTAGATCAATCTCTAGCTGCTTTAGGAACCTCCACACTGTTTTCCACAATGGCTGGACCAGATTGCATTCCCACCAGCAGTGCAAAAGGGTTCCTTTTTTTCCACATCCCCGCCAACATTTATGATCATTTGTTTTCATGATGGTGGCCAATCTGACAGGAGTGAGATGGAATCTCAATGTAGTTTTAATCTGCATTTCCCTGATGACTAGTGACGTAGAACATTTTTTTAGGTGCTTATATGCCATTCGTATTTCTTCCTTTGAGAACTGCTCTATTTAGCTCCATAGCCCATTTTTTGATTGGCCTGTTTGACTCCTTATTAGTTAACTTTTTGAGTTCTTTGTATATCCTAGATATTAATCCTTTATCAGATATATAGCTGGCGAAGATTTTTTCCCACTCTGTAGGTTGCCTCTTTGCTTTTTTCACTGTGTCCTTTGCGGTGCAAAATCTTTGTAATTTCATTAGGTCCCAGTGGTTAATCTGTGGTTTTATTGCCTGAGCAATTGGGGTTGTATTCAGAAAGTCTTTGCCAAGACCAATATGTTGGAGGGTTTCCCCTACTTTTTCCTCTAGCAGTTTCAAAGTTTCCGGTCTGATGTTAAGGTCTTTAATCCATTTGGACTTAATTCTTGTGCATGGCGAGAGAGAAGAATCTATTTTCATCCTTCTGCAGATATTTATCCAGTTTTCAAAACACCATTTGCTGAAGAGGCTGTCTCTTCTCCAATGAGTATTTTTGGCATTTTTATCGAATATCAGGTGGCTATAGCTACTTGGGCTTACATCTGGATCCTCTATTCTGTTCCACTGATCTACATGTCTGTTTTTGTGCCAGTACCATGCTGTTTTTGTTACTATGGCTCTGTAGTATAGGTTAAAATCAGGTATGGTGATACCACCAGCCTCTTTTTTGTTGCTCAGTATTATTTTAGATATTCGAGGTTTTTTGTGATTCCAAATGAATTTTTGGATTGTTTTTTCTATTTCAATGAAGAAAGCCTTTGGAATTTTGATAGGGATTGCATTAAATGTGTAGATTGCTTTAGGTAAGATTGCCATTTTCACAATATTGATTCTTCCAATCCAGGAACAAGGGATGTTTCTCCACTTTCTAGTGTCTTCTGCAATTTCTTGCTTGAATGTTTTAAAGTTCTCATTGTAGAGATTCTTTACTTCCTTGGTTAGGCTTATTCCAAGGTACTTTATTTTTTTTGATGCAATTGTGAATGGGAATGATTTTCTGATTTCATCCTCTGTGTGTTTGTTGTTAGCATATATGAAGGCTACTGATTTCTGTGTATTTATTTTGTATCCTGCTACATTGCTGTAGGTTTTGATCAGCTCTAACAGCTTGCTAGTAGAGTCTTTAGGGTCCTTTATGTATAGAATCATGTCATCTGCAAATAATGATAACTTGATTTCTTCCTTTCCAATTTGTAACCCTTTTATGTATGTCTCTTACCTTATTGCTATGGCTAAGACTTCCAAAACTATATTAAATAAAAGTGGGGACAGTGGACACCCTTGTCTTGTTCCTGATTTTAGTGGAAAAGCTTCCAGTTTTTCCCCATTTAGTAATATGTTGGCTGTAGGCTTATCATAAATAGCCTTTATTATATTGAGATATGTTCCTTCTATTCCCAGTCTCTGTAGGACTTTTATCATGAAGGGATGTTGGATTTTGTCAAATGCTTTCTCTGCATCTAATGAGATGATCATGTGATTTTTGTCCTTCAACCCGTTTATGTAATGTATTACATTTATAGATTTGCGTATGTTGAACCATCCCTGCATCTCTGGGATAAAGCCTACTTGGTCAGGGTGAGTGATCTTTTTGATATATTCTTGCATTCTGTTTGCCAATATTTTGTTGAGAATTTTTGCATCTATGTTCATGAGGGAGATTGGTCTGTAATTTTCTTTTTTTGTTCTATCTTTGCCTGGTTTTGGTATCAGGGTGATGCTGGCCTCATAGAAGGAGTTTGATAGAATTCCTTCTTTTTCTATTTCCTGGAAAAGCTTAAGAAGCAATGGTGTTAGCTCTTCCTTAAAAGTCTGGTAAAATTCAGCAGTGAATCCGTCTGGGCCTGGGCTTTTTTTAGTTGGGAGATTATTGATAACTGCTCGGATCTCCATGTTTGTTATAGGTCTATTTAAGTGATTAATCTCATTTTGATTTAATTTAGGTAGGTCATATAGATCAAGGAAATCATCCATTTCTTTCAGATTTTCATACTTTGTGGAGTATATGCTTTTATAGTATGTCCCTATGAATTTTTGAATTTCTCTGGAATCTGTTGTGATGTTACCTTCTTCATCTCTGATTTTATTAATTTGTGTCTCTTCTCTCTTTTGGTCAGATTTGCTAAGGGTTTATCAATCTTGTTTATCCTTTCAAAGAACCAACTCTTTGTTTCATTAATTCTTTGGATTGTTCTTTTTGTTTCTATTTCATTAATTTCTGCCCTAATCTTTATTATTTCTTCCCGTCTACTGATTTTTGGTTTGCCTTATTCTTCTTTTTCCAAGGCTTTAAGGCGAAGCATTAGGTCGTTTACTTGCGACCTTTCTAATTTCTTAATATAGGCACTCAAGGCTATAAATTTACCTCTTAGAACTGCCTTCATTGTGTCCCAGAGATTTTGGTATGTTGTGTTCTCATTATCATTTGACTCTATAAATTTTTTGATTTCCTTTTAGATTTCTTCATTGACCCATTCATCATTTAGTAGTGTATTGTTTAGTTTCCATGATTTTGTGTATGCTCTATAGCCTTTCTTGCTACTGATTTGTAGTTTAATTCCATTGTGGTCAGATAGAATGCTAGGAATTATTTCAATTTTCCTGAATTTGTTAAGATTTGCTTTGTGTCCTAATATATGGTCTATTTTAGAGAATGTTCCATGTGCTGCTGAAAAGAATGTATATTCTGCAGCCTTTGGATGAAATGTCCTGTATATATCTGTTAAGTCCATTCCTTCTATGACCTCATTTAGTCCAGATGCCTCTCTGTTTATTCTTTCCCGGGATGACCTGTCAATTGATGAGAGTGGGGTGTTAAAGTCACCCACCACCACTGTGTTTGGTGTTATCTGTGACCTTAGTTCTAATAGTGTTTGTTTGACGAATTTGGGAGCCCCCATGTTAGGTGCATATATGTTTAGGATTGTAATGTCCTCCTGTTGGAGTGTGCCCTTAATCAATATAAAGTGACCTTCCTTATCTTTCTTGACTAATGTCGGACTAAAGTCTACCCTGTCTGATATTAGGATAGCAGCCCCTGCTTGTTTTCTAGGCCCATTTGCTTGAAACACCATCTTCCAACCTTTCACCCTAAGATAATGTCTATCCTTTGTAGAAAGGTGAGTTTCTTGGAGACAACAAATTGTAGGATTCTGCTTTTTAACCCAGTCTGCAAATCTATGTCTTTTCATTGGGGCATTGAGGCCGTTGATATTAAGAGATATTATTGAAATGTGTGTATTTTTGTTTGCCATTTTTGTGTGTGTGTGTGTGTTTCTGGTTCTACCTGTGCTCTCTTCTGTTAACGAGTATATGAGTATTGCTTTTTTTTTCTAGGTTCCTTATATGTGTGCTTTTCCTTTTCTATAGCATGGAGGATTCTATCAAGTATTTTCTGTAGAGCTGGTTTTGTCTTCAAATACTCCTTTAACCTGCTTTTGTCATGGAATGTCTTTATTTCTCCATCTATTTGAATGGATAACTTTGCAGGATAAAGTAGCCTTGGTTGACAGTTGTTATCTTTCAGAACTTGGAATATATCACTCCAAGCCCTTCTGGCTTTAAAAGTTTGTGTTGAATAATCTGCTGTAATCCTGATGGGCTTGCTTTTGTAGGTAACTTGATTTTTTTCTCTAACTGCTTTCAATATTTTTTCTTTGGTGTGTGTGTTTGGAAGTTTGATTATAATATGGCGAGGAGAGGTTCTTTCTGGGTTTTGTCTGGCTGGGGTTCTAAAGGCTTCCTGTATCTGCATTGGCACCTCTTTCCCAATTTGTGGGAAATTTTCCTCTATGATTTTGTTGAAGATGCCTACTATGCCTCTGGAGTGGAGTTCTTCTCCTTCTACTATGCCCTGAATTCTTATATTGGATCTTTTCATAGTGTCCCGAATATCTTGAAATTCCCACTCATACTTTTCTATAAGTTTGTCTTTCTCTTTGTTGGACTGTATTAGGTCTGCCACCTGGTCTTCTAGCTTAGATATTCTGTCCTCTCCCTCATCCATCCTACTGGTGAGATTTTCTACAGAGTTTTTTATTTCATTAACTGTGTTCTTCATTGCTAGTAATTCAGACTGGTTTTTCTTTATTATTTCTATTTCCTTATTTATGTCTTGTATTGCCTTCTTTATTTCATGAAATTGTTGTCCTGCATCTTCTTTGATTCCTTTGATTTCCTCTTTAAGTTCCTCTTTGACTCCTTTGATTTGTTCTCTGACTTCTTTGAACATATTAACAATCATTCTTTTGAACTCTTTCTCAGGCATTTCCTCTAACTCTTTCTCACTGGAGGACATTTCTGATGCATTAATACTTTTAGGTGGGTTTATATCGTCTTGTTTTTTAGTGTTTCTTGTGTTATAATGTATATATTTTTGCATCTTGGATTAAGTTAATGCTTGGGTTTTCTAGCTAGCTGTGTATTCTTAGCTGTATCAATTGATTTGATGTAATATATTTTCAGGGTAGGACCTTAAGGTGTTAGGTGTGGCTCTTAAGACTCTCAGAGTATCTACAAGATGTTCTTAGGGGTTGAGTTTCCCTGCTATAGGAGTATTCAAGCAGGCTGAGTGGAATAAAATACAGGGACATTCTAAAATTTAACTAAACACTGTACACATTCAATCAAAAACAGCCCCAAGTATGTATGCAAGAGTAGTTATTATAATGACCAGATCCTCTATCAACAAAGGGGTTAAGATTTCTGGTCTGTTGAGGGATCCAAGTCAGCTTGTGACCAAGTGAGACCCTTCCCTGTTGCAATCCCAGTTACCTTGGATGATTTTGGTCTCAGTCAAGTTGCTGCCTGGGCCGTCGGGCTGCTGTTCTGATTTCTGGAGCTGGGCACTTGCTTTTCCTGTAGGGCAAACCGAGCCTGGCAAGTGTGGCCCTGCAGATCAGCACCCCTGCTGCTGGAACTGCTGCTGCTCAAGCTGCCCCTACTGGGACTGTAGCCACTGCTGCTGAAGGTGTTGCTGCTGGACCCACCGCTGCTGCTGCCTCTGCTGCTGCTGAAGCTGCCACAGCTGGAGCCGCCACTGCTGCTGAAGCTGCTGCTGCTGTGTCCACTGCCACTGCTCCCCCTGAAGCTGCTGCTGCCGCCGAGTCTGCTGCTGCTGCCACTCCTGGGTCTGCTGCTGCTGGGGCCGCTGTTACTGGTGCTGGAGCCGCTGATGTTGCTGCCGAACTCTGCTCCTGCTTAGGTCCCGCTGTTGGCGTGGCCGGGTCCCGGGCTGCTGTTCTGTTCTCTGGAGCTGGGCTCAGGTGGTGGGGGAGGGGAGGGAGCCGCGGCTGCTCTGGTTCTCTCGCTGCTCCAAGCGTTCTTCTACCTCGCGGTCTGCTCCACCGTTGCTCGCTGCCGCTCTCCCCTCACGTTTCCCGAGTTGCGGAGAGCGAGGTGTGAGGGGAAGCTCCGGCACCTGGCTTTTCCTGCGGCTCGAGCCAAGTCTGGCGGCTTTCTGGTGTGCCGTGGTCGCGGCGGTTGGCCGAGCTGCCGGAGCCGCTTTTCCCGCCTGTGCAGGCTCTGGACGCTCTGGAACTCTTCTACTTCACTGCTGCCACTTCAATTTCCTATACACCTCACTTTTTAGTAAAAGTGTGTATTTTGCTGAGTTTTTTTGGTCTTTTTTTTCCCCCCTAGGCTGCTTTGGCGTGGTACCTACGCTGCCATCTTAACCAGAAGTCCCCTCTCTTATTTTAGAGCTTTAAGTGAAAATTAAGTGTGCAAGGACCCCTAGATGCCCTGAAGTGGTAGTCTATTCACTCACTTACCCATTCACACCTCACTGTGTAAGCATTTGCTGTGCTGGAAAAGTGTTGGCTGTAGGGGTAACATCAGCGAATAAGACACAAGGTCCCTGACTACCTATGATTCTTTGGGAGCTGAGCTTCTTCCCTTACTTTTTCATCTATTTTTGCTTTGTGCTCATTTGTAGTTCCCCCTAATTATCAGTTCTTAGGAAATGAGTGGAAGCCCAGATTCCAATTCTGTGCAAGGCACATACATTGGGTGAGACTGGCCATATGCCTCAGTTGGCACATATTTCTTTTGTCAGGAAAGGATTTGTTATGTCTTTAATGGGATCTTAAAAAATAGAGCAGTTTTTGCAAAGGTTCATTATAATAAAAATTAACAGCATGGAAGGCAATACTGAATTTGGTCAGGGGGGATGTTAGATGAAATACAGTATCTGAGGCACATTCAATATTGCTTGTTTCTTTCCATGAAATTCAGATTTATCTGGGCATATTTTTTCTAAAGTTTTCAATCTTATCAGACATAATAAATTTTATTAAATGGGTTAGATGAACAGTTAATCTGTCAGTATAGTACAGCTCCTTTTCCCAATCACTATCATGCAGGATTATATTAAAAGAAAGCTGAAGGTTTTTGAGTATTATAGGGAATTCTGTCCTGACCTTACCAAAATGTCATACTGGGGATCCTTAATTATGGTGAGTAACACAGACATCGGAAGTGGTGCAAAATATTTAGGAACAAAAGAACTTCCAAGCGCCTTTCCTATCGTCTTGGGCTTGAGCGAGTGATACTGGTGAGTGTGAAACTGCTCTATAGAGGGCAGGATGAACACAGAGTTCACAGCACAAGCATTTCTTTACATAATGTTGATCTCAGAGACCAGAACAGCTCCAAAGGAACTTCCCTCACTTGCCAAGAAAGAGCTATTTTTAAAAACTCTTATTACAAAATACCCCTCTATTTAAATATCACAGCACTAATCCCTTAGGAAAGGTGTTGTATTATCAAGAAAATGGTAAGATAAAAAGATTTAGGAAGGATTCTTAAGGAAATTCCTCTCTTTTAAGCTGAGACTTTCTGAACCTTCATAGATAAATGACTTCAGAGATTCAATATGTGGTTTGTGCATGAATATTTTATGATGAGTTTAGAGAACAGATGTTCTCATATTTTATCCTCTTGAAGAATTTGAAAATAATCTTTAAAAACTGTGTTTGGTATTCCAAAGTACTTAACCTTTGCTCTAGGGGTAATTGCTGGTAAGCATCTTACCCACTAGGTGGGTTTTTGAGTGTTCCTAAGTCGCCCAAACATCCATTGCTTCTGGCACCTGGTGATCTTGTGGAGTAGGCTAGGGTTTGCTCTGTACAAATGTCCCATGATGTCATTGCCAGTAGCTGATAGTCCTTCCCTCTAGAAGTAGAAGGCAGAGTTAATCCAGCCACAAAGTAAAGAACAGAAGAAACGGGGGATGATGCTGTTACAAAATGAGGGTAGACAGACAGAAGAGCTTTCATTCAAACCCTGAAGTGTTCTTATGATTACGAAGCAACTTCAATGGACCAGAACATCCAGAAAAACTGACCAGAACTTAGCCTGTGCTTCCACTTTCCTGTGATATTGGAATGGAAATAGGACGGGACAATTGGGTGTCAGCTGTGATCCATCCATAGGGGAGTTGTCAAGAGAGAGCCTGTTTCTTCAGTTCTATAATTTATGGGTCACATACATTAGCAATAGTGAAACCAGAATGTGCTATTTCAAAACCCTAGACCCCAGGGAACCTTACTTGCATATGAATCTCACTCTAGCTGTATGTTCTTGGAAAAATCATGGAAGCTTAGATCATCTATCATTTACAAAGCATTATTGATAATCAAATAGCATATGAAAAATATACCAGGTATTTAATAAATACCTAGTTTAAAAAGGAACAAAATTAGATAGATAAAACCATTCCAGGTGGGCTTGGCTTTATGTTTCTGAAGTCTTGGTCTTTTCTTAGAACATCACAAATAGACTTGTTGGAGAAAAGGTTGGAAAAAGTTGGTGGGTGGAAGAGGTAGGTAATCTAACCCTTGGATTCCTTGGAAGATGATGCAGATTCTGTAGTGAGTGAATATCTGAGCCAGTTAATGGTGTTGTGTCTCTGGGTTTATGGGACATTAGAATGTGCATGAAAGGACTAGGTACTTAAGCGATGGCCTACTTTGTAGGGTAAGTTTGGCTGGAAAGACAGTGGAGAAGGAAGAGTCTTCTCAAAGAAATAGCATTAAGTAGATGGACAGACAACATAGATAGTAGGTGCTTGACAGGTGATGAGGATTATTGAATGATGGTACTGGTGCTACATTCGTTACAGTATACTAGATGGGTAGCAGGGAACCTTGGTAGATGGTGGGGTGCTGGATGGATGGTAGGGGACTAATTCTGGTGCCAGTGATGAGCAGGGGACAGTCGTGGACACTCCACTTGAAAACCACAAGGGTTCTTCCCTGCCTAAGACCATTTTTTTGAGGCAAGCCCAATAGACTGACCGTTTTGTTTTTAAGAGAAAGAGAGAGAGAGGGAATGAACTGGTGTACCTCTAGCCACTGCATTGGAACACCGGACGCGTGTGCCCCTTGTGTGCACGTGCAACACTGTGCACTTGTGTCACCGTGTAGTAGGCTTATGTGGGACTTAGAGAGTAGAACATGAATCCTTAAGCTTCACAGGCAGGCGATGGGTTCTAACACAGTTTACACTTAATTTGAAAATAAATGATGGCTGTTTTCCTTCATTGCTGCAGTGTAGAATTCCTGGCTCCCTATGGCCTTCCTGTCTGCTTTCCCCTGGAAGTTTCCTCAGCACTCTTCTTCCTTCTGGGCTAGCCTCTCCCAGACTCAAGTCCTCAAATGTCCTCTTTTCCACTGCAGATACTAGTTCTCCTCCTGACCACCCCACTCTCAGTCTTAGAGGAGGTTGTGAAAATACCAGGGAAGACTTTTATTTTGCCACAATATGTATGATCCTTACACAGCTGAAGCATCTTTCCTGCTTAGGCCTCAGTTACTGTCTCTTTAAAATGCCTAGGTTGGAATCTTTACGATTCTTTCTAGTTCAGAAATTCTATGACACAGTTGAAAAGTACTCTTTGGTCATATTTACATTCACAGTGGTGAAATGAACTCGCTGCGATGCTTTGGGAGTTTTAGCTGGTGTAGTGGAACTACTCATGCCAAGGGCTCACCCTGGCAAGAAGACGTGGGGTGAGTGAAAGGAAGATTTCATTTTCACCCTGAAAAGCACTGCAGGGAAGGGGTCTCCAGCCTCAAATTACTTTAAGACATGAGGCTTAAGTAAATTCTTACTGTAGTTATCAGCCTCTTAGAGGGCTATTGAAAGCTAAATGTTAAATATTTTAAACAAGCCATCACCAAAGTCCATAGAGAAAGCACTCTTTAAGAACACTCCTGACTGGGGATGTAGCTCTGTCGGTAGAATGCTTGCCTAACATTCACAAAGCGCTGGATTCAATCCCCAGTACTGCAGAAAATTGGGCCTGGTTGCACATACCTTTAATCCTAGCACTTGGGAGGTAGATACAGAAGGATCAGAAGTTCAAAGTCGTTCTTGGCTACAGAGTGTGTCCCAGACCAATCTGAGATGCATGAGACACTGTCTTAATAAACAAAACCAAAATCTTCTCTGGTGTCTTCTAGAATCTTCACCATCTTTTTTTTTTAATTTAATTTATTAGTTTTCATTTCAGTGAATACAGGCAGTTTGGTACCATTATTTAGGCTCATCTGTGATCTACCCCCTCCCATTAGACCCTCCTTGTTAATGAAAATGGGTCGTGCATTGTGGAGTTAGCCCCCAGTTATTAGCATGATAAATGTCTCTGCAAATCATGACCCAACATGTAACTCTGACATTCTTTCCGCCCCCTCTTCCGCGAGATTTCCCTGAGCCATGTTGGGTTCATTTTTGGTCTGCTTCAGTGCTGAGGTGTTGGGGGATCTGACCATCTTTGTATATGTAGTGGGGTAAAAGATTGCAGGGTTGTTGGGAATAGGTATAAACCTGTCTTTCGTGGCTGCTGTGAATAGAGAAGTCACTGCTGTTAAGTCTGGGCTCTCACACCTGCTGTTCTGCTTACCATTGCCAGGCATGGCTTCACCCACCCTCCTATTCTTCTGAATCCTGAAAGTATCTTTTTCTTTTCTTTTCTTTTCTTTTCTTTTTTTTTTTTTTTTTTTGAGGAATTCAGTTTCATAGCCACAAATACAATGAGCCCAGGGGGAGTTGTCAATCTGCTAATCCATTTCCTTGGAAGTCTACTTGTAGGCTTTTCCATATTTAATGACATTCTACCAGCAGGATAAACATACAAGCAAGGTTGAGTCATCTTTCCTCTCCCCTTGGATCAGGAACCCAAGAAAACAGGTGCTGAAAGCAGGTGGGAATGCTGGTGAGCAGGATGTTGCTTACCCTGTGCTTACACTGCTCAAGGGCCCCAATGGGGGAGGGCAGTGGGAGAGAGGAGCAAGGGGACTCATCAGCCAACCAGGGGCTCATCTCTATAGTGCTGGAGCATCTGCAGAGAAGGGGAACTGTGTGGGGTGCCTGCTTGAAAGCAGTTTTCCCAGAAACCCTTTCAATCAAGGCCAGAAAGAAGAGCTTTACACTGCAGTAGCTGAGAGCACCTGGTGTAGGATGGGGAGCTGAGCCGCCCTCTGGGTTTTCTTAGAGATTTGGGCCACCACTGTAGAACCTATATGATTGGGCCTTGAGAGGAAAGAACTAATTATACATCCCACAATTGCAGTTTGCTCTTCTGGATGGTGAACAAGAGGTGGGGCCCAAAAAATATGACCTTGAGATCTTTTTGAGAATATGGAATTTTTCAAACTGGAAGACAGAAATGAGAGAAGAAAACAGGCTTCCAATAAGATGAACAGAAATCAAAGTATATGAAAGGGAAAGTGGGAGAAGGTGACATCATAAAATGCTTATGCATACATCCTCACCTTGTTCCACAGTTGACTTTGGAGAAATTTACACATGTATGTAGCAGTTACCATCTAATTGCTGGGACAAAACACCCAACCAAAAGTAGATAATTGGGAGGAAAAGGTTTACTTTAGTTCTACACTTTGGAGAGAAGTGTCATCACGGTGAAGAAAGCATGTAACTGGCTCACATCTTCATGCTGCAGGGGAGTGGCAGGCATGAATGAGCTAGCTTGGCGTTGTCTGAATAGCTGGTGGACAGGCTAACAAACCCCAGGGCCTGTCCCCAGAGAAGCACCTGCTCTAGCCAGGCTCCACCAGCTGGGAACTAAGTAGGAAGCTTAATCACAAACACTTGAGGTGATGGGGGCTTTTTACATTCAAGCTGCCCACACATGCGATGCAGAAGGGTAAGAAATAACTCAAAGGATTTGGGTTTAAAAAGGGCTTTGGGACATCTGGTAAAGATGGCAACATAAAGGCATTAATAGTTCTTGTCCCTTCTTAGAAACACACTGAAAACAACAATGAGAAAAAGAAAAAGGAAGGGAAGAAAACCCTTACCTCTGTGAGGCAAGACCATAACCCCCAACCACAAACTCTGAAGCCTGCCTCCCACTCCTGTGGAATCTGCAGAAACATTTAGATGTGGGACAGCTCAGGTCTCCAGTAGTAACACAGAGATTTCCCTAAAGGGGAGAATTACACCCTGGAAGGAACCTTTGATGACTGTAATTCATGTTAGGATGGGGTGGTCACCCAGGCAGGTAGGTCAGCCCTATAGAAGGCGGATGGGTTGGAAAGAAGAGAAATTGTCACTAAAGGTGAAATTACACACTTACCACTTGTATTGTCTAAAAGCTTCTGAAGGCCACCTGCCCAAAGTGACGTGGGGGGAAGAGGTGGAGGAGGCAGCCTCTGCTATTTTTCAGATTGTTTACATATTTTTAATGTGGGTTCTGGGGATCTAATACTGGTCCTTGTGCGTGTGAGACAAACACCTTCCTGATTGAGCTATCTCCTTAGCTCCAGCCTGGCGTTTAAAACTCTTTTCTGAAGGGCATGGACCAACAGCTGAAGAGACATGGGCACTCAGAGTAAAGGAAAGAATAGACCTGAGGGAAGCCATGTTGAGATAACAAACCTAAATTCAGGCTCCTTGCTCACGTCTATCTCTCCTGAATGAATTTTTCAATAAATAGCCGATTTCTTGAAAAGTCAGGAAGGAACAAGAACTAACCCACACAAGATTTAAGTATATTCTTACAAAGGAAGGAGGCATATGACTTATAAGGGGGCACGAGCATGAGACATCTTGGTTATGTTTGCAGCCTCCAGGATGCTTCCCACGGGTGCGTCTGGTGATGCCAAATGAAAGCATTATTTCTGTTGTGAAAAAAAAAATAGACTTGGTCATGGACTCGAGCTAGCCAAGTAAATATTTTCTTGGCAGTGTACAACATCAGTGCAAAATGCCCATTATGCATAGTCTATAATTATAGCATTCAATTAACATTCTCAAGTGATTATCATTTTGGGCATGGCGGTGGCTGGGATTTGGAAGATGTGAGCTCTGCCTGAGATTTTTGCTCAGAAACCACTAGCTGATGTTTGACTTTGGAGGTTTGGTATAGGCACACTGGGGGAGAGGAGAGGATGCCCAGGGTGTGTGAGCTGTGGCAAGTTCACATCATAACCCATTGCAACTTGTCTAAACTTTTCAGTGAAACTGATTTTAATGAAAAAAATATCTACTTTTGAATCTAATAAGTACTTTCCAGTATTAATTTACTCAGTTCATTTCTGGGCCTGTGAGGTTTGAATCAGAATTTTCAAGAGGTACTATAGAAGGAAACATCATATATGTAGAGAGCAAATAAACCCTAATGCAGGAGGGCAGTGATTATCTGGATTCCTATTATGAGCAATTGGTAACTGTTTCTCAAGACTCTCTGTGAGGACAGTGATGGATTAGTTTTGCATCTCTGTGACCAGATATCTGATGTAAACAACATAAGGGAAGGAGCTATTTGATTTCTGGTTTCAGAAATGTCAGTCCATCATGGTGGGGAGGCATGGTGGAGCAGAGCAGTTCATGTCACTGTGGACAAGAGCAAACGGGAAGAGGTTAGGGACAAGATATTACTAAGGGCCCATGCTTGTCATCTATTTCCTCCAACTGAATCCCACCTCCCAAGTCTCCAGAACCTCTGAAAATAATGCCACCAGCTGTCACTTACACTTTAAAAAATATTTTTATTTATTTATTAGAGAGGGAGAGAAAGAGGAAGAGAGAGAGAGAGAGAGAGAGAGAGAGAGAGAGAGAGAGAGAGAGAGAGAGAATGGGTGCACCAGGGCTAGCTCCAGCTCCAGCTATTAGAAACAAACTCCAGACATATGCACCACCTTGTACATCTGGTTTACATGGGTCCTGGGTAATTAAACCTGGATCCTTTGGTTTTGTACTAAGCCAGTTTTTCACGTCCCAAGTTTTAATAAATAAGACCATGGAGGATATTTCACATTAAGTCTTAACAGGTGATATTATTCCCCATTTTACAGAAGAGAAAACTGACTCAGAGAGGTTAAATAATTGGGTTAGAATGACACAATTAGCACCCAGAGGAGTCCAGACTGAAATCTAGTTATGAGATACTGAGTCAGTTAGCATCAGAAGAGTCAGAGAACTGAGTGTTCTTTTGTCCAAAATGTTTCTTAAAAGAGCCTATCTACTTCAATACTTTGATGAGGTCCTAGACAATAATATGAATATATGCATTTTATTCCACCCTTATGCAAAATTTCATTACAATAGCCAAAAGGCTATCAGAAGAGAGGGAAAAAACCAGTGTGAACGAAAATGGTAAAGGGTACTTTCTACTCTCTATATAGGGCAGGAACTTTCTGAAAGTTGCAGTGTGAGGGGAGTTCCCCATTGCCTTTGTTTTTTCTAATATTTTATTTATTTGGGAGACAGAGAGGCAGATACACACACAGAGAGAATGGGCATGCCAGGGCCTCTAACCAATGCAGATGAACTTCAGATGCATGCTCCACCTTGTGCATCTGGCTTACATGTGTTCTGGGGAATCAAGCCTGAGTCCTCAGGCTTCATAGGCAAGTGCCTTTATCTCTCCAGCCTGTCTCAGTTTTTTTTTTTTTAATTTTATATTTATTTATTTGAGAAAAAGAGGGAGAGAGAGGGAGAATGGGCATGCCAGGGCCTCCAGCCACTATAAACAAACTCCAGATGAATGCCCCCCATTTTGTGCATCTGGCTTACATGGGGCCTGGAGAATCAAACTGGGATCCTTTGGCTTGCAAGCAAAGGCCTTAACTGCTAAGCCATCTCTCCAGTCCTGTCTTTCTCTCTTTTTTATTTTTCAAGGTAGGGTATCACTCTGGCTCAGGCTGACCTGAAATTCACTATGTAGTCTCAGGGTGTCCTTGAACTCTCGGCAATCCTCCCACCTCTGCCTCCCAAGTGCTGGGATTAAGGGCGTGTGCCACCTTGCCCGGCTGTCTCTGGTTTTTAATGTAGCCTGTGCTTGGCACTAGCAGGTGGTAAGAGTCAGGCCTGGAGTCTCCTCACCTGAGAGGCTGATCACTTACTCAACTGGTGCTGAGGCCACAAGGATAAACTGGAAAGGATCTTATGCTCCAATGGTCTAGTCTTTTGTGGGACACAAAATGATCTGACCTGTGATAAATTGTAGGGAAGGACTTGGGAAACCCAGAGGAGAGACTGACTGTGCCAGGGGCCGGAGGTCAGGAAAGATGACACGGCTAGACATTAAAGCTCACCAGGTGATATTCACCAGGGAGCCAGAATGCAGCTCTGAAGGGATGGAGGCTCAGGAGAGGGAGAAGAACACATAGTACACAGACTGTAGATAATTGGAAAATGGAGGGGACTAGGCAACACACGCACACACCCCCTCTCCTAACAGGCACACCTCCAGGTTCATGAGGAAAGTTTCTTAGCAGGAAACTGAGTGTCTTATCAGAAGCGTGGATGGCAAGCAGTGCTCTCCTATGCGTCAGAGTGTTTTGGGATATTTCTGAGTGTTCTGACAAGAGTCACCATGAAGGTATTCTGGGAAGAGGTTGGGATTGCTAGAGAGGGCATAGCATAGTTTTGTACTCATAACTAATCTGGTGGGTTCAATGATGCCACATCCCTAGATCTCAACAAATAAGACTGAGAAGCAGTCACATTAGTCCTGGCTAGTACCCACTGAGCATATTTCCTCATCAACATGCTCATATGGTGTCATAATCCCATTGCATGTGGTGGCCAAGATGCACAAGAAAGAGCCTTGGCATACACAGCAGCTCAATAGCTGGAAGGGGCAGCCTTGAGTTTTCATTGAGTTATTCCTGAACCAAGCCCAGTGTGTGTGTCTTCCACTACTCATTAATGGTCTCTTTTGGAAGAGCAAATAGAGAAGCAAACAGTTTCGCATTTCATTTTTCCAACACCTTAAATGTCTGCTGTATTTCTATGTGTTTGACCAAGGTTTCTCAGACTATACCTGTCCTGATTTAGTATATGTTCTCTCTGCCTGAAACTGCCTTCATTGCCATTTCCCCAATTGACTTGTCCTTCAACACTTAGCTCAGCTGTCATTCTGCTCCTTCATACACCTGCCATGGAGCACCATCATCTCAAATTGCAGCCATTGGGACATCTGCCTCTCTTCCGAGTCTGGGAACCCCCAAGGATAGAGGCTGTGACTCATTTCTCTTTACCTATCACCCAGTGTATAGCAAACCTGAACAAATGTTGAAGATTGTCTTGAAGCAAAGCCCATGAATATTTGGAGGAAATTACAGTTTTAAAAATTCTTTGCTTTGAACTACTGTGTACATTCCTGGTTTTGAGTCACTATGTACTTAAAAACAAAACAACTCTCTGCTTCACCCCCCCCCCCCATCTCCACCTCAGACTCCTCTATGCTGGTATTGTTCCAGGTTCTAGGATATGGAGGTGAGTGACAGAGGTAGTGTCTGCGCCCAAACTGAATGAGGGAAACATGACACCTCCATTTCTGGTACCAGAGGGAGGAGCCATTGATGTTTCCCCTATATAAGAAATTAGGGTTATCTTTCTCCCCCAATGTTGTCCTCTGATGCCTATTTTTACAAAGAGTTGCTCTAGTGGTTAGATAGGGAAACACAGAGCCATTGGACTGGGTCTTCACAATAAGTGCAGACATAGGTGTAGAAAAAAATGGTGCTCCAGGCCTCAGGAGAACCAGGTTCTTGTGTGGGTTTCATTTTCAAAGGCCACATGAATTTAGGGGGAGCACACTCTCCTTTGGCCTCAGTTTCTGCTTACACAGAAAGAAGAGTTGGGTAGACAGTCTGTAAGTTTCCTTCCAGGAAACTTGAGTCTGGACATATAACTTGAAGCAGGTCCTGAAATCCATCAGCAGGCATGCTCTGATTGGGAAGAAACCCCATGGCCCACAAATTGGACCTTTTCCTTCCCCAGCTGTGTGATTGGCACCTCATCCATAAGGTCATAACATCTGGCTTAGGGAATCAGAGCACTGTCTCCAAATTGACTGTCAGCCTTATTGCCAATCGGTGAAAGCCACCTTAACATCTAAATGAAAGTCCATGATATGGTCCAGCATCGTGGCTTCAGAAAGGCAGGGGCAGCATTCTAAGCACAGGGATGTGAGTCTGTTTATTTGTTTCCTAATTCTAATTAGAGAAAGGAAAGGAGTGTCAGGAGTCTTTAGTGATTCACATCTTAATAGCCTGGTTATAATTTATTAATCCCTTTCATCAAATTTTCAGCATCCCTTTCCCCAGGAGCCAAAGACTGACTCAAACATATTTATTGTTTCTAGGTGGGGCGTCATTAAATATTTGGCATCTCCTAAAGCTGTTGGGAAACTGGATTATATGCCCTGTGCAGGCACATGATTTTTGAAGGAAGAAGCATGAACTGATGAAACTTTAGTTAGAATGAGTGGTCTATGCAGATATGCAGACATTTAGCCTTTAAAATACTGTGACCACATACTCCTCTCTAATCTCATTTTTACCAGAGCCACTGTGTCATGTTAATGTGCAATTTCCCATCACTAGCAACTCATTGACTCTCCTGAGAGTGAGGTGCCAGCACACACAGTGTGGCCTGCTGTTACTCATCCGTTTCTCTTAATGTACACTGCACCAGAATATATGCCACCTCATCTAAGCTCAACCATCACAGAGAAGGAGGGACTGCGGCGGTCAAAAATCAGGAAACTGAACAATGGATAACGTAATTCAGGATCATAATGTCTAAGGTGGAAAAGGCTTTTCCGAGGCTTTCATTAGTTTTCTCTGTGTCACTATGGCCACAACACCCAAGTGAAACAACTTAAAGGAAGAAAGACTGGTTTCCGAGCGTTTCTGTTCATCATGGCATGGAAGGCATGTTGGTGGGTACATGTGGCAGAGTTTTTCACATCACTATAGACCCTGAAGGCTGGAACCAGGAACATGGGGTATTATCTTCAAAGGTCTTCTCCTAATGACCTACTTTTGCCAGCAAACCTCCACCCTGGAAAGTTCTACAGTTTTCCAAACCATGCCTCCATGTGGGGGACAAGGTTTCAAAAACGTGATCCGTGGGAGAGATTCTAGATTTAAACCATAATGAGAGCTATAAATTCTTCTAGGCATTTCCACTGAAAATTGCCCCCCCCCCCCCCCAAGACAGACAGAAGTTTCATGATCTTTGGAGGCAGGTTTTTCAGTAGGAAGAGCTTCTTCCTCAAGCTGAGATTAAAACAAAAACAAAAGCAAAACTTGTCTTGCTTTTCTCTTGTCTGCAGTTTTCCTCAAGCAGTTCTTGGCTTTTTCTTTTCTTTTATTTTATTAAATAGAAACTTTGTGCGGACATGTCATGTGTACCATCATTTCCCTCCTCTCTGCTCCCACTCCACTGAGGGCCTTCCTCCTCAGTGGGATTGCTGGTGTTCACCCTGGAGTTGTGGGTTATGAATTGTGAGAGCAGCAGTCAGTCATTGTGTGTGTGTGTTGGTGGGGGGGGGGCAATCTTGATTGCAAATGGTGAGCTGAACTGTAGGTGAGGGCAGAATAGGGAGAATATGGAAGGAGACCCAGCCAAGTTCAACACAAACACCAGAAGCCTGAGGCAAAATTGACCTGGGTACAGTGGGATATTACCCATATTGTGATGGTATGACTATGGTTCACCCTCACTCACAGTCATGTTGAGGCTTAGTCCTCAGTGTTAACAGTGCTAAGAGTACAGGACTGGTGCCATGCTCTTGAACCTTAGATATGTGAGCTACGTAGTTTCTTATTTATAAAGTACTTAGCCTCAGGTCTTCTGTTCTAGCAGTAGAAAGTAGACTAAGACATGTATGACTTGTTTTGATTAGGAAAGGAATCTCCTGTATAATCCAGCCAAATTTATCCAAATTCTAGAATATATTTTTAGTACCAAAGCCTCAGCTATTAATGTCTTATTTTGAAACTTGTGGGGCATGACACCTTTTGAACTTCTCACAAGGAAAATGTGGTTAGGCCAAAACAGAATCTAGAGTTTCCTGGTTCCTTTGACAAATGCCATTTTTTTCTTTTTAATTTCTTTTATTGACAACTTCTATACTTACAGACAATAAGCCATAATATTTTATGCCTCCATTTCCTCCTTCACAACTCTGCTTTCCATCATATCCCCCCCCCTCTCTGTTAGTCTCCTTTATTTTGATGTCATTGTCTTTTTCTCCTGTTATGAGGGCCTTGTCAAGGTATTGCTATGGACTGTGAGGTCATGGATATCAAGGCCAATTTCTGTCTGGGTAGTTGCATTGTAAGGAGTGGTACCCTTCTTTTGGCTCTTACACTCTTTCAGTCACCTCTTTGGCAATGGACTCTGAGCCTTGGATATGATAGAGATGTTTCAGTGCTGAGCACTCCTCTGTCACTTTTTTTTTTTTTTGAGGTAGGGTCTCACTCTAGTCCAGGCTGACCTGGAATTCACTATGTACTCTCAGGTTGGCCTTGAACTCACTGCGATTCTCCTACTTCTGCCTCCCGAGTGCTGGGATTAAAGGCACGCACCACTATACCTGGCTCTTCTGTCACTTTTTGTATCACTTTTCAAGCTCAAGACTTCTGATATATTGGACATTGAAAGGGTCCATCCTTAAACTCACCTGACTTGGATTAACCTTGGAGTAGCATAGTACATGTATGGATTTAGACTAATCAGTTTCAGAGTTATCTATGAACTCTAAGATGCTCCATTGGCCACCCTATGACATCAGCCATGTCTTTGGGCCTTATGCTTCTGAGTTATTCCACTTTTTGTAAATCAGAGGGGTACAACATTTCTTTATCAAGTTACAGCCTGGCCAGCCTTGGCTTTCTTACCTACCCAGGTTGTCCTGGGAGAACAGGGGCTTCAGAATTGATAACATGTCTTAGAAATTCACATCCTTCAATTACAGAATCCTCTTTCTTTCTTTATTATTGTTATTTTCTTAAAATTTGAGGTAAGCCCAACAGAGTGGCCTTTTGTATGCAAGAGGGTGAGAGTGAGAGCAAGAGCAAGAATGAACAACAGAGAAGATAGATAGATAGATAGATAGATAGATAGATAGATAGATAGATAGAGAAATGGCATTCCAGGACATTCAGCCATTGCAATTAGACTCCAGATGCATGTACCACCATGTGTGCATGTGCGATCTTGTATGCTTGTGTCAACCTTGTGTGTCTGGCTCATATGGCACCTGGAGAATTTAATATAGGTTCTTAGGCTTCACAGGCAAGCACCTTAACCACTAAGTCATCTCTCCACCCCCCTTCTTTCTTTCTTAATAATAATTGATACTGTTAAGCTTTGTGAAATCAGTTCCTTCCCAGGAACTGAACCATCTACACATCTGTCTCATTGCAGTATATAGGGGCCATTTTCATGGTAGAAGCCAGAATACACACCCACCACCCAGCTTGTTGCCAACCCAAAAATAGTTTCTCAAAGGGCCACAAAGTCTTCCCGTGACTAAACACCACACATCTGTGTACATCTCCCAACCAGCTCACTGAAGAGCAAGTGTTTTCTGGGGATGCTTACCCTGAACCTCCAGAAATATAATGAAAACCTCACAAGGTACAAAATCTAGGAAGCAAAGTGGCTGACATCAAACTTTCCATTACAAGCAACAAATTCATTTGAGCAATGGGGTGTGGGATGGACTGTGTATTGAATTTCTTACTAATGGGATGCTAGAGGAGATTTGTATTGCCTGATGCTGTGCAGCTATTTCCTCAGAGAGTTACCTTATGTTTACCACAGAATATGTTACTTTGGCCAAAACCCAAATAAAACGAGGCAACATGTGGTCTTCAAGTGAGACTGGTCATTATTATTATTATAATAGTATTAACCATATGTATAACAGTGACCTGAATCCTTGTGTTGCAGTCAGCTTCTCATTGCTGGCACAAAGCACTTGATCAAAAGCAACTTGTGGAAGGAAAGAATTTATTTTGGCTTATAAACTTGAGGGGAAGCTCTATGATAGCAGGGCAAACAGTGGCATGAGCACAGGCTGGATATAATCTTCTGTCCAACATCAGGTGAAAAAAGTTGGAGAGTGTGCCAAACATAAGCCTGCTCCCAACAACACACCTCCAACAAAGTTAAAATTTCCCAATTGCCATCAGCTGGGGATCTAGCATCCAGAATACATTAGTTCATGGTTGGGGGGTACCTAATTCAAACCACCGCATTTTGCTCCTGTCCTCTACAAACTGATAACTATGCATGATGTAAAGTTCAATGCATTCAGTCCAATTTTAAAAGTCCCCATAGTTTTTATCAATCCCAATGCTGTTCAAATATACTCAGAGCCCAAGGTCTTTTACCAAGCCATAAAATGAAAGTAACAACCCCGCCCCACACAAAGAACCACCATAATGGCACAAAACAAACTTTCACTCTGCAAAAGATGGCAAAAGACACAGCAAGGAAAGATTTAACCAATATAAGATCTGAGACAAACAGGGCAAATAACCAAGTTCCGTAGCTCCAGGTCCAACATCTCTAACCAGTCTTTGGAGTTCCAATTCCACCCTTTCAGCTAGGCTGCTCATAGCAGGGGGAACAATCCCAAGCTGGCAGCTCTCCTTGGCAACTATCTCATAATCTTGGCATCCCCACTGGGTCTCCACTGGAACCCATGGTTCATCCACATGTGTCCATTGGGTCTCCATGCAGGGGTTTCCAACAACCCTGCTTCACATTGCCCATGGCCATTTCAAAAAACAAAACCTTGTTGCAAATCCAATGATCCTCTCTTTCCTGCATTTGTTATACTTCATAGTACAAGGTGGGCTACCAAATTTGTTAATCTGGGGGTGATAAAGACAACTTTGAAGAGCAGGACACTCTTTCAGCATTCTGGCCCCTTACTTTCACAACATCCAACATTCTTTCTGTTGTCCCAATGCAGATCAGCTGTCCCAGTCTCAATAGTTTCAACCTCTAAAACCACTGCAGCTGAACAAAATCTCTATTCAGCCTGAAACTTTCATTTAATTTTGTGCCATATATTTCTGCTCACACCAGTTCATTCCTACACAATGCAACCTTGCACAAGTTCTCAGGACACAGGCAGGCAGAATGCAGCCAGTCACTCACACATACTACTTCTAAACCAGTCCAGACAAAGCTCTTTATCACCCTCATAAGCTGAACCTCATAGTTCTCATTGCATTGAGGTTCTCCAACTCTGACCACAATCCATAAAGCTGTACTTACAGCACTTCAAGGAATCTCTTAGACCAAGGTTTAAAATACTTCCGCATCCCTCCTGCAATCAGTTCCAACAGGCCAACAATCAGGTTTCTAGCAACAATGACCCCATTTCTTGTCACCAATTATACTGTTACAGTCAGCGTCTCATTGGTGGCAGAAAGCACATGACCAAAAGCAAGTTGTGGAAGGAAAGGGTTTATTTTGGCTTACATGTTTGAGGGAAGCTCCATGATTGCAGGGATCCCTTGGCATAAGCAGAGGTCAGACATTACCTCCTGGCCAACATCAGGTGGATAACAGCAGCAGAAGAGTGTGTCAAACTCTGGCAAGGGGAATCTGGCTATAACCCCCATAAATTGCTCCCAACAACACATCTCCTCCAGGAGACTCCAATTTCTAAATGACTATCAGCTGGGGACCTAGTATTCAGAACACAGGAGTTTATAGGGGACTTGTAATTCAAGCCACCACACCCAATCACTTGATATACATTATCTTTGTTACATTTTCATAATGTTGGTTGGTAGTGCTAAGATAGTAAGGTATTTTACTGAGCTTTCAAATCCACAAGTCCTTGGTCATCTTTCCACCTTGTCTAGCACCAGTCTGAACAAGGTATGGATGGACAAAGCTAGTCAGAGAGAAAATGATTATAATAGTAGAGAAAGTTTGGTCTCAGCTTTTCCTGCCCTGAGGAGGTGAGCTATATTACACTTGAGCAGAAAGACCTAGCTTTGTATCCTGAGTACAATGAAGCCACTTCAGGCCATAGCAGAAGCTGCTGTTTCCATGGGCAGAATAAGGAAGAGCATTCCCAAGGGGGAGATCACAAAATGTGAATAGTGGCTTTCTGATGTCGTATAGCAGTTTAAACCTCCTACCCCCATAAGATGAGCAGTGTGAGAGAGGCCTCGTGTAAGTTCCAGCAGATCAAAACCTTCCAGAAAATAAAAAGCATTGAGGAGCATTTGCCAAGCATAAGTAATCATTTTTGCTTGTGTGTTGTGTGTGTACACACATGTGCACATGGAGGCCAGAGGTTGAAAAGAGGGATCTTTCTCAGTCACTCTCCCCATTATTTTTAAAAATATTTTTATTTGTTTATTTATTTGAGACAGACGAGAGATAAAGAAAAGGGGGGAGAGAGAGAGAGAGAGAGGGAGAGAGAATGTATATGACAGAGCCTCCTGATAACACAAATGAACTCCAGATGCATGTGCCTCTTTGTGCATCTGGATTTATATGGGTATTGGGAAGTTGAGCTCTACCATCAAGCTTTGCAAACA